>NC_082617.1:6498614-7145296 GCF_030936135.1 Gavia stellata
GGGTGCGAGCGGGCTGTGCTCCAGTGCCGGCATGCCCGCCCCGCTGGTGTGTAATTAGAGGTGC
Organism: Gavia stellata; assembly: GCF_030936135.1. Taxonomy (NCBI): domain Eukaryota; kingdom Metazoa; phylum Chordata; class Aves; order Gaviiformes; family Gaviidae; genus Gavia; species Gavia stellata. The sequence continues at coordinate 6,498,679 of NC_082617.1, forward strand.
AAACGAAGCAAGAGAGCTGTACCTGCACGGTGCACGGGGAACAACTGGCTGCGCGGCCACGGCTGCTGCCAGAGCTCGGTGGGGCCACCGAGACCCCCGAACCCGCGCTGGGGGGGCACAGGCCCGGCCCTGGCAGCACTGCGTGCTGCGCTGGGGACCCGGCATGGGACAAGCCCACGTCCCCAGAGTGGGGACCCCCCACCCCAGCAGCCGGACCCGGACCCAGCAGACAGCGGCACGGGCACCGGTGGCGTTTCCAGCTCCCGGGAGCGTGGGGCAGGGGGGGTCCGCACCCTCCCTCAGCCTGGGGACCTCCGTCGTCCCCACGACGCCGGGCAGCCACGTGGGCCCGGGACGCCCCAGCATCCACGCGGGATGCGCCGCGGCTGTGGGCCCCGCGCCCGCTGCAGGCCAGGGCCACGCCGGTGCTGCCACGGGGGACGGGGCTTTGTGGGGTGACAGTCGGGCACCGGCTGTCCCCAGCGGGAAGAAGGGCGAGATGGCGAGCGGCGGCGGCTGGCGCGGCCCGCGGCTGCGGGAGAGGGGCAGCACCGCCGGCGGGGAGGGGGCTCGGCCGCCCCGCACGGTACCGGAGCCACCCCGCTGTCCCGGCCCTGTGACCCCCGGAGCTCGCAGGCCTGCGGCGTGGGAAGGGACGGCCGGCGCTGGGCAGCGCCCCCCCGCAGCGCCCGGCTCGGCGGGACGCCCCGGGCCCCAGCGCGCAGCCCGGCTGGGCGCAGCCCCCCCCCCCCCGGTGACCCCGCCGCACGGCCCAGGCCCCCGCCGCAGCACTCGGTGCAAGGTCCCGCTGCCCGCGGCGCCGCCCCCGCCGGTACCTGGTAGTCCATGGCGGGGGCGCGCGCCGGCCGCGTGCTGAACCGGCGCCCGGCGGCGGCAGCCCGCAGCGCCCCGCGCAGCGCGCGCAGCCCCCGCGCCACCATCCCGCCGCGCCGCGCGCTCTGCCGCCAGGAGCTCGCGCCGCCGCCTGCGGCGGGACCGCCCCGACCCGCCCCCCTCGCCATCTTTGAAACGGGCAGTGCGCCGCCACGTCGGAGGGGGGCGCCATCTTTGCCAGGGGCAGCGAGGGAGGAGGGCGGCCGGGCGGGGACCCTCCCGCCTCCCGCCTCCCGCGGAGCCACCGCCGGGCGCGGCGCGGGGGGAGCCCCCGGCCGCCCCCCTCGGGCGAGGCCTAGCACCAGGCCACCCCGGCTCGAGGCTCCTCAGCCCGGGCCCAGCTCGGCAGCCCCAGGCCCCTGCTCACGCAGCCCAGCGCAGGGGCCCAAGGCCCCCCCGGACCTCTCCGGCCCCCAGCCGGGCAGCGTCACCCTCCCCCGGTGCCAGCAGAGCGCAGCCCGGCTGCCCCCGACAGCCTCCTCTGCTCACGCTACCGGTGCTGGTGCGTTAATCCACGGCAGCGCTAACCGCACCGACCCTCCCGCCCGGTAACAGGGCCGGGGCTGACTGAGCCGGAGCCCTTGAGGAGGGGAGCAGAGACAAGGGGAGTTACGCTGCCTGAACCCCAACCTGAGCGCCTGTCCTCACAGATCACACGGTTGCTGGTTTACAGCTCTCCAGCTGCTTTCTCCATTTAGGCAAAAGAGCAATACGAGGTAAAACCCAGCTGTTCGGGACAGGATCGTGTTTATTCGCAACCGGCAGAAGTCAACTGGCTTATTGCTTGCAACCAACTTCATTTTTCCCAAAGAAACCAAGTCCCCCCAACCGGACGCTGTCTGGGAGCCCCGCACCAAGAGAGATTTACCTTGTACGCGTCCTTTACCATCCCCACTTTCTGTCCTGAGAACGGCCCTGCTCACCACCGCTTCCTCCCCTGAGACCTTATGCTACCGACGTGGCTTTTGCCATTAGTCTAGTTAACGGACAACCTATCAAATGCCAAAGGTTATCACCCGCTGCATGTCGTACATGTTATTTGTTTGAAAGTCTTGGGATCCATAGGGCTCACTGAGAAGATGGCCAGCTGCAGCTGACAGCCATGGAAGACAAAGTAAGTGTTCAGCGAGCAGCTGTGAAAGAGCACTTGCTCTGTACGAGTCAGTCCTGACAAGCTCCGGCAGAAGGTGTGCGCTCACCATCACAGTGCATCGGGCTGGTCGCTGCATCTGGGGAAGGCTCTAGACTGGTGCAAAGAGCTCCAGGACAGAGGAGTGGACATGCGACTGTTTGAAGACCCGCCCTGCTCCCAGCACAGCGTTCCCAGCACTGCCACGCCATCATGAAAATCCCTGCAGACAGCGGGACGGCAGGTCTCACCCCAGGCTCAGGCCAGCACTTGCAGCTCCCTTCCCCATCCAAACTCCTGCCACAGCCAGCGCTAAGGGGAAAGCACGCAGCAGGCTGGGTGTGTCCAATAAGACTCCTAATTGCAGTTTGCAATGAAGAAAGCGTGGACGCTGCGTGCTGTTACAGAGACAAACCATTCCCACTGAAAATCCTGGCCGTATGGAGCAACCAGCTCTGTCAGCCACCCCTCTGGTTTGGCCAGTAAACCCCTTTCTATGCTAGAGCCCAAACTCCAGTTAAGAGTTAGTCATGCTGTCCAGAGTGACTCTCCCTTCCCCAGGACACCTCCGCAGTACTCAGAAGCACCTGCCTTGTCCTACATCAATGCTTCAGTGTTCTAACGATACGCCGTGCAGGAGCTACGACCAACCAAGAGAGCTGACACATCACCCAGCAGGGCCCAGTTTGGTCCAGGGCAGCTACACCCAGTCCTGCCCATCACAGCACCGTTTGCCCCAGCACTGACAGAGCCACTTCCTCCATCACCAGGTCCGTAACGATCGATCCACAAGATTAATGTAACCAATACAGACTGTTGCAGGGGGGGGACACAGCCTTTGTGCCAAAGCTGCAGGGAAACAACACCAGGCTCACAGACGTCACCTCCCCAGACACGCAGCTCCGCGGTGGCTGAGCTGCTGCATGAGGAGAGGAGACGGCAGAGCTTGGTTAAAGCCAGCAGGCACTTCGCCCTGAGGAAAGTCCTTTCCCAGACTGAAAGACCTCGCCGGGACATCCCCACTGTAACCCCAATGTAACCCACAGAGTAGCCCAGCCGGGACCTCGCTGGGGAAGCCCCTGCTCAAAACACCCTGTCAAATTCAGTCTGGTTGGTGGTAGCCGGGTTCCTGCCCTGGTTAGCCGGCTGCTGGGGCATGTGCCCACCCCTTCTGCGCGGTGGGGCCAGGTACTCGAACATGGACTGGTTGTGGGTGGACAGCATGTTTTTGAGGTCCGAGGGCATGGGGTCTGACCAGAAGAAGTCGTGGTTCAGCGCGTCATCACTGTCGATCCGCTGGGCAGGATCCAGCACCAGCAGCTTGTCGATGAGGTCAAGTGCGTAGGGGTCTTTAACGTAGGCTTTCAGGCGATCCTTCACCTTGCGCTTCTGGCCCTTGGGGAGATCCAGCTTCTGGTACAGCTCGTATTTATCCACGTTCGGCCAAACCTGGGAAGGGGCAGGAAGGGAGGGTTGGGAAGAAATAGTTACGGAGAGGAGAAGACAAGCCATTTTTGATGCTAACACCCCCAGGCAAACAGGGCGAGGTCTGCTGAGAGAACAGTACTATTTTATAACCTCCAAGCTGGCAGACCTTGTTCCCACAGCATGAAGGAGGCACGGAAGAGTGCACTAAAGCCTGGAGACACGTGGACAAGTCAGGACAGAGTCCTCCTGGTGTAAGAATGATACACAGGATGCTCCAGGGTTTCTGGCTCTCCCACAAAAGAGATACTAGAGAGCACAGCTCAGGCCAGCTACAACATCCAGAAAGGTAAAATGACAAAACTTATTGCTAAATAACAACCTGGATGTATGTACTACTTTTTATCCTTAGAAAGCAAAGCCTGATGCAATCACCAGCACTTACCTCAACCCTGATCTGGGAGAGACCACAGCAGGTACATACATACGAAAGAAAGCGCCTTCAATGTATATGTACATAATGTATGTAACAGAGGCATCAGGCCTCTGCAGCTGCCTGCACAACTGCCTATCGCAGCCCTGGCCGAGATCCCTCAGCTCGATCCCCCACAAGAGGGCAGGACAAGATGCTATTAAATAAGGAGCTGAGAAAGGGCTGAGTGCTCACACCAAGGCCGAGCTGATGCCATAAATCACAAGCCAGAATTAAAGAGGCTTTTCAAGGTGACCAGTGCAAAGCACCTGAGACAAACCCCTCAACACAATACAAAAAAACCTTCTTTAAGCAGAAATTCAGAGGGCATTTATCTGAGAGACAACCCCCAAACACAAACTAGAACTGATTCCTACACGTAATGTTCTGTTCTTTCACACTCGAAGTGGCCAGCATCCTCTCTGTGCTGAAAAACAAGGACACAATTTGCCCCTCCCGAAGGAGGCCTGGGAGACCAAGTTCACCCTCTTATGTTTAGGATGTTGAGCACAAGTAACGTGACAGCTGTAGTTTACACAGAGCAGCAAAGAAAGTGCAGCATCCCACTGTGCACTCAGCTCCCAGGAGGCAAACAGCATTTGCAAGAGCTTCCCCAGCCTCCCTACGAGCAGTGGGCACACACCAGTGCCAGGAGCGCACAGCAGCCAGCGCACAGGGCAGGGAAGAAGCCCAGGAATGCCCAGTCCCAGACCCTGCCCACACCACCGCTTTGCACCTCTCTCCTCCCACCTTCCGCAGCTTGCCCACACTCTCGCCCTCACCTCCGGCGTGATGGATCCACAGAGCTGGCTGATGAGGGTGAGCTGGTGTTGCTCTGTGTTCCCCTGCATGATGGGGCTGCGGGTCCACATCTCTGCCATGATGCAGCCTCCGCCCCAGAGGTCGATGGGGGGACCGTAGTCCCGCTCCCCTAAATGGAGATGCTGTGTTAGTCACCCAGGGGCACGAGAAGGGCAGGGAAGCCAGCAGAGCCCATCACCTCCTACCTAGGAGCAGCTCCGGTGGCCGATACCACAGAGTCACCACCCGGTTGGTGTAGCGGTTTGGCTGGCTGTTCTTAGCCAGGCTGAAAGCTCGAGCCAGCCCAAAGTCCGCAAGCTTCAGAACTCCGTCCCGCGTGATTAGGACATTCGCAGCTTTCATGTCTCGATGCAAGATCTGTACGAGGACAGACATCAAAAGGTTAAGCCATTAAGGTATCCTCCTTGGGCGCCTGGTGCCAGCAGGGCACTCAGACTCCAGACGTGGGGGACAAGGAAGGATTTCCCTCCAGCCTGCGCTAAGACACCCACTCCTTGCAAGGCCGCAGAGGGCAGGGTGTCCTCAGAGCACAGCACGGATCTGGCCCATTACCTTGTTCCTGTGGATGTAGTAAAGTCCATTCAATAGCATCTGCATAACCTTCTTGATCTCCGAGAGCGTGAACTTGACGTGGGCATTGCTGAGAAGGCCAGCCAGATCGTGCTCGCAGAAGTCAAACACAAGGTAGATACTGCCCTTGCAGCGGTTGTATGGAGAGGCTACGGGAGAGGCAAGGAGGGACTGTCACCAAGGGACCCTTAGCTCTGTCACAGCTCCTCCTGACCTCCAGCCACCCTGCTGCTTGTACAACACTCACTAGACAAAACCTCAGGGCACAAGAACACAGAGAACCAGAGACACCCTGCAGGCCTCAAGATCCTTCGTAAAAAGGCACTAAGACAGCACAACGAGCAACAGAAAAACAGGGGATGAGGATCAGAGTAGTGAATGTTGTCAGACAGGCAAGGAAAGGGCATGAAAATCTTTGAAAGCTTCATTTTGTGTTATTCTGTGCATGTAACGGCTGTGGGGTTTCCTCCCTGCGAGCTGTGGCCGGTAGATGCACATACTGCTAGCTGCCAGCCAAGCACTATCACTGATTGCATCAACGATAGAGGCGGTACCCACAAAGACAGCCCCAGGAAAAATGCAGAAACAGAAAATCTGTCTAATGTAACACTAGAAAGTGAGGTTTTCTGCAACCTCAAATAGTATCTACGAAAACGGACTGATCTGGATCAAAATGATTTAAAACTCCAACTGCAATTTAAAGGCAACAACAGAAAACCTCAAATGAAGCAATCGATTTCAATCTTGTTCCTAGAGCACGCATGCAAAACATTACTAAAAAGAAAGGCTGATTTTCATCAGCTGTAATCAGCAAAACCTGCTGATCAACAACTCCAACCAGAAAATGATGGCTAAGCTCAGCCCCCACGGAAACACACCAGTCTCTTCTGCCAGCCAGGAGGGTGCCTGCTAGACTAGGTTTGCAGTTCCTTACACGGATATGGCCCTTACCGCACCTTTCCAATGTAAAAAGAGAAAAGCTTCAAGTTTGAAAACAGTAAATGCAACATTTCTACTTTACTGGAAACTGAGGTCAAGGTGGATTCGGATGAAAACTGGAATTCAAACAAAACACAAACAATTGACATGTCTACAAAAATATTTACCTTCGGTACGCCAGACATGCAATCATCACAACTCGTTTAATCACACAATGAATTAAAAATTAACTTGTTGTCAGTGTTTCTACTGGTTCAGACAATAATCTACACACAGTGGAGTTACTGGAGTAACTTCAAGTTCCCAGTCCTAGGCTAGGGATTTCTACCAGTTCAGTGACTGGACTTTTTAAAAACACCATCACCAGATATGTGCCACTTTCGGTTTTACTTAAGTGAAATGACTGACTAGAGAATGGCAGGCTTTAACATCAGCTGTCATTTTCAGAACTGTTTTTCCAGTACAAATCCATATAAAAGAATGTTATATAAAAACCAGTAAATGTTTCACAGCAGTTTCACTGGAAACGGAGCCAGGCCAGGTGCACTGAGCATGCCAGTCACGCAGCAGAGGCGTGCTGCGCGAGGTGGAAGCACGGCTCAGAACCACCCCGTGTGGAGTCCCTGCCCTCACAGCAAGAGCAGTTACTGTGTCATCAGCTTGAAGCTGCCACAAACCGTCAAACGCCAACCGAGAGGGATAGCTCCAGCTCCTGACAGGGAACCGGCTGTGCACAGCCACGAGATCAGCTCCAAGCTGGGAACCCTCTGCTTCAAAGTCTCTCTGGCACTGGTTTAAAGCCTCTCAGACAGGAGTTTTCCAACACAGGCAGGATTCAGCACCATGGCACAGACATATCCTAGCAGGACTAACAACAGCTTTTTCCAGTCAGGCTGCAACAATGTCCTAACTCATTTAGAAACTGTTTTCCAAGATGAGCGTACCGTCACCCCACATCACAGGCAGGAATAGAGGCCCGTGCTCAGCTAGAGGACCCCACTCCCAGCACAGAACACCAGCCCGCTCAGCAGCAAAGGAGGGCAGAAAGAAAACCGACAGCCAGCGCAAAAAGAGATCCCCGCAAGCTACCTTTGGTCCTGCAGATTTCAATGAGGTTCACCACGTTCTCATGCTTGAGCAGCTGGAGGATTTTAATCTCTCGCAAGGCTGTGATGGGGAACTAGAAAGCAAAAAGAGAGGACAGGGATTAGGAGCGCAGGAGACCAGGCCACCTATGCCTAGAGAACAGGAGAGATGTGACCGCAGTATCTTGGCAAGGGACCTGCTCGAGCAGCACTGTGACAAGTCACTGAAGGGCAATTAGAGCTTTAAAACAGAACACCAACACCAGGATTGCCAAAATGTATTCACCATCAGGCCACCATTGGCAAGAGAGATTCTGCCGTGAGGCAGAGGTGTTTGGGTGGTGCCGCGACTGGCACACAGACACCCCTCCCTCCTCTCCTCACCTTGCATGTTTGTAAGAGGACATGGTACAGCCTGGCGCGAGCTGCAGAGCAGCCTCCCTGGCTGCTGCTTGTGCTGTTTACACTGTTACTCTCTCCTCAGTTTGCTCCATCTCTGCACACCCCGAGCATGCGCCTTCCACACATTACCCAGTTCCTCCACAAACGACGGCCAGCATGGAGCCCTGTGCTGGGGTGATGGGGTTTTGCACAGAAGGAGGAAGGTGAGGGCAGTGCCACCTCCCATCCTGTCACATCCTGCACAGCCCAGTCACCACACAGCTACTGCACCACACGGCTGCCGTGCGCCTTTGTAGCCGAGAAGCTGGTAACAGGCTGTACACTTTGGCAGGCAGGACAACCACAAGACCCAACGTTATCACAGTATCAGTAGGAGAGGAAGAAGGCCACAGGGGTGGGATGCTGTCCACACCTTTACAGGTTCAAGATCTGGGCACATTATAGCAATAAATATTGTTAAAGAACAGAGTGAAAATGCATCTCTGCTGTCCCAAAGATTAGCTTTCACCTATGAACCCCCCAATCCAGCCCTTCCCAAACACAGCCCAGTTACGCTCCCACACTTACCCCCTCTTTCTCATTTTCCATCAACACTTTCTTCAGCGCTACTTTCTTGCCCGTCTGACGATGTTTGGCTTTGAAAACTTCCCTGTAAAAACAGAAAGAAATCCATGAGCAGCACAAGGAGGAAGGGAATGACCAGATGCTCCTGACCAGGAACAAGACACACCAGAGTGCCATGCAGACAGCTCTGGGCTGAGCCACTAACCGGCCCAGCCATGTCCCCTTTGGCCCAAAGGCCCTCAGGACTGGCTGAGCCAACCCATAGCTCAGAGGTCCCACAGCCCCACAAGGATTTTGGGCAAAATTGCACGTTTTCAGCTAAGTTGGAGGTCTCCGCCCTGACTCTCTCCAGGGTAACTCTCCTCGGCCAGAGCCTGGGGCAGAGCGGGGCCTCGGGGTGGGAAAACGAGGGCTCAAGGGCCAAGCTGGTTCCCCGGGGCCAGAGCAGTGACTGCGGAAAGAGCACCCAAGCAAGGGGCACCCAGACCTGGGGCGGGCGGGCCGCGGGGCTGAGGGGGCCGGGCCCGGGCAGCAGGCCCGAGGGCGGGGTGGGCCGGGGAGGGCCGGAGAGAGCCGGGGAGGGCCGGGGAGGGCCGGGGCGCTCACCCGAAGGTGCCCTGCCCGATCTTGGCGAGCTTCTCGTACTTGGAGACCTCGTCACAGAAGGGGCACTCCACCATGTCGTACTGCTTGGCCATGCCGGCCGCCGCCGTTGCTACAGCACCGCGCCACGCCCCTTCCGTCAACCGCCACGCCCCTTCCGTCAACCGCCACGCCCCTGCCGCCGCTTCGCAAGGCCTCCTGGAACTTGTAGTCTGCCGGCGGCGGCCATGTTGTCACCGCCTGTCACTCTCTCGGGGTGCGCGGCTGGGCTGTTCGTGCCGCTGCCCCCAGCACCCCTCCGCCGCCGCGGCTGGCCCCTCGCCCCGCCGTGAGCCACCCCAGAGCGTGCCCACATCCATGCCCCAGCATCCCCAAGGAAAGCAGCTCCGTGCCTCCCGCTGCCACCCGCGTCCCTCCACACGGCCCAGGGCACCAAGCAGCCCCTGATGCTGGTGGCCCGAAAGCATGTCACCGTGTCCCCTGCATGCTTAAACCTATTGGGGACTTAATGGCACTTCTGCTCCCTGGCTCTGCACTGCGGCTGCACCTGGGGGCTGTGGCGAGGGGACCCCACGGCTGGGGCAGGAGGACACCAGGGCCCGGCAGAAATGTGTCCAGCCGGGAACACCGTCCCCCCGGCAATGCCCGCATTGGGATGCAGGACGAACAGCCTGGGTTTTGGATGTTTGAGACTGGTCCCCAAGGCGGAGGGCACAGGGGGCCGAGGCCTGAGCAGTAGCAGAGATGGCTGCTGGCATTCTGGCCGTGGGAACCACCAGGTGCTCCCCGGGAATGGGGGACAACACGGACACCGGATCCCTGCTGGGCCCAGGCCAGCTTGTCCTGCATGGAGACACTCCTACGGGGCACCCCAAGGTCCCCCAGCATGAGAGAAGAGCTGGTGGCGGCAGGCTCCCGCTGGCGGTGATGCCATCCGGCTGTCACCCTGTGGGCCCGATGAGGGCAGGGTCTGAGCCCTAAATGTGCGTGGCAAACCCTTGTCTGCAGGGCTGGCACCCTCCTCCATAGGGCTGGAACCCTTCTCTAGGGCTGGAACGCTCCTCTAGGGCTGGCACCCAGGGTTTTTTGGGTGTCCGTATCCGCCGGGCACCTCCAAACCAGGGACCCAGAGGTGGCCCCTGAGCAGCCAGGCGGGTGCGAGCGGACAGGGAGACTGCGAGGACCGCAGGGACGGCAGGAGGGCGGGCAGTGGCAGGAGCGGGGCTGGGAGCAGATGACAGCACTGGGGAGGAAACGCCGAGCAAGCGATGAGCGACTGCGGGGGGGGCGGGGGGCAGGAAGGGAGGAGCGGGCAGGGAAGGGCTTCACGGTTATAAACTTGTCCCTCTCGGTCCCCGCGGCCTCCAAGCAGCACGGCCATGGCCGAGGGCCAGAAACGAGGGGGCTTCAAGAAGTTCAGTAAGTGTCTGTGGTACGGTGCGGGTGGGTGATGGGGTGCTCACCTGGACAGCCCGGCAAGGAGGGGAGATGCATAAGAGCGAGTGTGAGTGTGACCATGAGTATGAGTGTGTGCTCACACGCTCCCCGGGTCACCACTGCCCAGGGATGTTCAGAGGCGAGACGGGCTCTGGTGGTGTTAGGAAGCTCGTTGGGCTGAGGGGCTTTGGGGATTTCCATCCCCATGGCTGGGGGTGAGCCCGGGTGCTGTTGGCTCACGAGCTGGGTGCTGGGACTGGGACCAGTTTGCTGCAGCCCAGCCCTGCACTGGGTGCCGGGATGCACCCAGGAGGATGCACAAGGGGGTCTGGGGATCTTCACTCTACGAATCACATCCTTCAGGGTGCACGGCTAGGGGTGCAAGCCAGTGCCGTGGACTGGGGGTGGCCGGTCCCCCCACAGCACAGGGACGAGGGTGACACAGAGGAGCTGCGGTGGAAGCCTGGGAGCAGATTCCCGCTGGCTGCCCTTGGAGGAAGCGCTTGGTGCCTGCTGGGAGCGAGCTCTGCTCTTTCTCACAGACCTCGGGTTTCCCCCAGAGCCCCGGGAGGTGGCTGCAGCGGCCTTCACCCTGCTTCCCAGCGCTGGGCTGCGCGGGATCTGGCCTTTGCTGCTGCTCTCTGCATTCCTGCCACAATGCCGGAGGGGGGCCGGTCCCTTCGCTCCCCCGGGACCCCTCCACTGGCAAAACCCACGGCCCCATCCCAGTTGGGATTTTCCTTTGCGGTGGAGAGCAGGGAGATGGTGAAAGTCCCTGGCGCTGCCTTTCCCACCCAGCCAGCAGCAGAGGATGCTCAGACCCCGAGGGGATGTTTAACCTGAAGAAGTTTTCCCTTTAACTGCATCCAGACCACTAGGTTTCTGCCATGCAGAAGGGCTTTTGGGCTCCTGCAGCCCCTTGCACGGCCTCTTTGCCCCATATGGCTGCAGGGATGCACTGCAGAGCCCATGGATGGAGGCAGGAGGTGGGGGTCCAACAGCCGAGTGGCCCCTGGACGCTGGGTTCCTTGCACAGCGCCGCAGCATGACGCTTCCTGCCACAGCAAATTCGCTGTGCCTGGAGGGGAAGAGGCTTTGCAGAGCCCCACAGCAGCATAAACATTGCAAAACCCCTGGAGGCACCCAGAGCCCCAGGGCTCCGGTGAGGAAATGCAGCCCTGCAGAGCTGCAGCCACAGCCTGCTTTGCCCCGCATGCCACCGTCCTCATGCAGGCACCGGCACCGGCCTGGGGTTGCACCGCAGCAGCATGCAGAGCCGAGCTGGGGCCGAGGTGTGAAATGCAAAGCCGCCCGCTGGGGCTATAAATACTTCTCTGGTGAATGCTTCGTGCTCAGAGCTTGCAGGTGGCAGCTGGGAGCTGCAGGGAGGTTGCGAGGGGCTGAGCGCTCAGCCAAGGAAGTGGGGAGGTTATCACCTGCCTGCAGCCGGTGCTGCCATGCGAGCGCCGCTGGGCCCCGCGCTGATGATCGGTTCCTGCTCAACCACACTGGTGACGGACATGCACACGTGGGCACGTCACACGTGGCCGGGACCCCCATCCCCTGGGGAGATGTGGTGTGTCCCATGCTTTTATCCTAGAGAGGGCAGGAGAGGTATGCCGGTGGGGCTGCCCTGAGGCTACGGGGATGGGCACAGCTGCCAAGCCCTGCCCTGAGTCCCCTGCGCAAAGCAGGGAGGCAGAGGGCAGAAGAGATTTGAAATCATTTCTGGCATTGCCTGCTCACCAGGGCCGGGTGTTTCTTCCTCCACCCCTGCAACTGCAGTGGGGAAACGCAGCCGCTGGATTTGCCAGGGCACAGGGGACGTTTGCTCCCCAAGAGACCAGGACAGACCTCCTGGGGTCACAGCAGAGATGCCCCGAGCAGCATTAGATACACCCCAGACCACAGGGACGTCATGCCGGGCTGGGACTGGAGATGCAGCTTGTAATGGGGCTGACAGCAGGCTGCACTGCAGCGCAGTGTCCTGTGCCCACCCCAAGCCGGGACCAGGAGCCCCGGGACCCACCACCACCACCACCACGCTGTGCTGGCAGTAACCCCACACTCATCTCTCCTCTCTCCTTGACAGAGTTTTTCAAGTTCAAAGGCTTTGGGAGCCTGAGCAGCATTCCCCGCTCCTTCACCCTCCGGCGCTTGTCTGTGGCCCCCAGCTGTCCTGAGAGCCTGGGGCCGGGTCTCCCTCCTCCCCACGGCTTCCTGGAGGCGCCCTTCGACGGCACCCAGGATGATCTCAACACCATGCCCAAGAGTCCCAGCCCCTACGCCCGGTCATCAGACATGTACAGCCACATGGGCACCATGCCCAGGCTGAACCTGGGCAAGGCAGGGAAGAGCCTGGGCAAAGCCAAGAATAGCCAGAGATGCCAGGAGAAAGGGACCCCCAGTGACAAAACCCCCTGGACAGCCCCGCTCCCCAGCCCCGAGTCTCCCGAGATGTCCGACACCCCTGACCTGGGCACGGACTCACCCTCAGCCGCTGGGCAAGCGGAGCAGGAGGAGGAAGAGGCTCAGCCCGAGGACACCCCAGGGGCAGCGATGGGCAGGATGGACCAGGAGCGTGCAGGGAATGTCTCTTGCCCTGGGACAGAGGCACCGAGCTCCAGCCTGGCCCCAAACCCCAGCCAAATCCTGAGCCCCGACACAGCAGTGGTAGTGGAGACCACCGATGGTGATCTGCCAGAAAAGGGGCAAGAGCATCCCCGTGAGAGCCTCCTGGACAGGTACGGCCCCGTTGCGTTTGCTCTGCCTTCCAATGGGACCCCCTTTCTGCTCCCCCAGGGCAAGGGGAGGGGGCCGGGACACAGCAGGGTCCCTGTGGTGCCCTCCCCTTGCCCACAGTGCCAGCGGGATGCACCTGGCCAGCGGGACAGCACGGCCAGAGCGCTCTGTACCGTGGCCAGGTCAGTGGCTCCATGGGAGCGAGGTTTCCTGTGGGATTTCTGCTCCCTCCCGTTTCCGGATGGGGTGGAAACATCTCGCAGCCCTGCTCAGCCCTGGCGTCCCTTTGTCCTGCCGACAGCTCAGTTCTAGCAGCGGGACGTGCTGTGGAGAGCTCAGACCTGCACTGTCCCAGCCCCCTCCACTTCTCATTCTCCTCTTTCACCCCTTCCATCCTTCTCCCCCTCCCTGAGCAGCACTGCCTCTCTCAAGGCACAGGGGCAATCCCCGAAACCAGCCACCCCATTTCCATCACCTGCCAGTAAGCCCCCCACCCCGGGCACAAATCCCCCAACTCTCAGCACAAAACCCCGGCTCCAAGCACAAAACCGAGGGAATTTGCGGGCTCAGCCCTCTCAGATGAGGGTTGGATTTTTTGAAGGGTTTTGACCTCAGAATCAACAAGAGGGATTTTTAACCCCCTGCCCATCACCTGGGCGTCTGGGCACGAGGGGCCAAATGTGTCCCCAGCCTAGCAGCGTACACGGGACTGGGGACACAGGCAGAGGCGCCGACTTCAAATTTCTCCCCAAAACAAGGTCCCATCGTACCACCCCTTCCCTGGCCTGACTCTCCTCTCTCCACACTTGGGTGGCCCCTGACACCCCTGTTCCCCCCACACCGCCCCAGGGCCGGGTGCTTCTCGCCCCGGCACCGAGCATTCGGGAGGTCCTGGAGCAGGGTGAGGAGGAGGAATTTGTGCCGGCGGTGGGAGCCGGGCTGTGCCGGCCACACATTCCTGCCGGCCGCGAAGGGAGGGCCGGAGGAGGGCTGGGACGGGAAGGAGGAGGGTCCGCCACCGCCTTGTATGCCCCAAAGTCCCAACGCTCAGTGCAAGGCGGGAGAGCGCCTGGGAGAACTTCTCCCTGTCCTGGAGCAGAGGCGCTCACCGAATCGCGCAGGGCCGATGACAGCGGTGGGCAGGAGGTTTCCCCCCCTGGGACAGGGCAGGTAAGGGGTCCTGGCCCCCCAGCCACCCCTCGCACCCCGGCACGGCAGAGGGGAAGGGGAGGGAGAGGTTGGTAAGGGGCTTTGCTTGGGGCGGGCACAGCACCTCGACACAGATGCTGCCGGAGCCACCACTCGGCCACTGAGGCCCCCGGTCCATGGCGGCATTTGCTCATGGAAGAGTGAGCGCATCGGCTGCGGCTGCTGAAACCGCAGTCAGACCCGGCGCCAGGGCAGAGCGGCTCAGGGGCTGCGGCCAGCTTGGGGGGCCAGAGGCTTGGGAGCTCGGGGTGCCGGCGGCACTGCTGCGTCCTCTGGTGAGCTCAGAGCCCCAGCAGCGGCAGAGGGTCCCCCGCGGAGGGTGTGCGGGGCTCGCCCAGACCCTCTGTCCCCCAGAAACGACTCAGGTCCCAGGCCAGCGTGGCTGGGAGCGAAGCAGCAGGAATGTGTGTGGGTCACCCAGATGTCTTGGCTCTAGGGAGTGGGGACTTCGGTCCCCAAAAATCGAGGGTCAAATGCTCTTTTGCATTATCTGGGGCTGCCTTGATGATGGGTGTAGCCACGCTGTTTGCCAGGGAAACTGAGGCACCAGAGTGACCAGAGCAGGACTTGGCATCAGGGGCATTTCTACCCCTCTGCACTCTACTTGGAGCCCCTGCCACAGCCCCCAGCTCGGGGAGCAGCCGTCTGCCGGAGCCATTCCCATGGCCAGGCCCTGCCGTGGGGCGGGCGGAAGCAGGACCGGGATAGTGCCGCGCCCCAGCGCTTCCTCCTGCACACGCACATCCCTGCGGACAGGGACAGTCTGTTCCCGGTAGGCCATGGCAGGGGCCAGGGACAGCTGGCCAACCCGGGGTACGCCCATGCACAGGGACCAAAAGCGGCACGGGGTGGGGAAACACGAGCACGTTTTCACTTGCCCCCACTGGAGCATCCCTGGTGAGGACAGACCCCAAGGCAGAACGGACTGAGGATACCCACACAAGGGAGGGATTTCCCAGGGATGCTCCCTGCAGGATCAGGTCCTGAAGGGGAGAATTGCACTGCCGTGGGACAGGAACAGCACCCAGGGGCCATGGAGCTGCTCGGAGGCGGTGGCCGTGACTCCGGCAGGGACACGGTGACTAACGGGAGATGACCCACAGGCAGGTCATAGGGCGGACGTGACTCGACTTCCCTCCGCGTGCAGCCGTGTGCAAGGCACGGGAAATGCCACTTCCCGCAGGGCGCAGGCAGGGAGCTGCCTGCAGCTGCCAGCAGACCCCTCTGGCAGCACTGCCAGCCAAAACCTCGAAGGAGGCAGCTCTGCAGAGGGGGAAACTGAGGCATGAGATGCCCAAACTTACTTCCCCTGGGGCACAGCCGGCACCAGTGTCCGAAGACGAGCAAAGCCCAGGCTCCAAACCAGCACCGGACCCACACAATCACCCTGGACCGTTCCCAGCAGCCAGCCCAGAGCTTGGCACATTTGCAAGTCACTGCGATGCCTTCCAGAGCCCAAAAGGAGCAGCCATCCGACCGAAACCCCACTCCCTGGTGCCACCGTGGTAGCGCCAGGTCCCAGCGGCTCAGCCACGGCCGCACTCCAAAGGCAGCCCTGGAATTTCTCCCAGGCACTCGGCTGCCCCCAAAAATGCTGTTTCCTCCAGGAATGTGCAGAACCAGGGGGGCTGCGGTGCCCAGCCCCCCCAGCCCCAGCTGCTGCCCTTACCCGGCACTGAGGCCTCCCCTGCCCGGGCCCTCACAGCGTCTCCCAGCTGCTCCCATGCTCCCGATTTCCTGCCCGGAGGCCCCCCGTCCTCCTGCCGGTTTTTCTCACGGCTCTCGCAGCACCAGGCCCGTGTGAAAGGCAAACAGGCTGCAGAGGCAGCGCCAGGGCGGGCAGGCAGCCTGCAGCTGCCCGGGGGAGACTGTGTCCGTCCCCGCTCCCAAACGCTCCTCTATTTTTTTCACCCCAAAGAAGTGTGGGCTTGATTTCCAGCCCCTTTTCCCCTTCCAAAGCTGGACAGCCGGAGATGCGGTTTCAGCAGTGTGGGCTTGGAGGAGTGGGGTTTGCCCGCTGCAGGGCTAGACACCCCAAGGGGCTCATGCTGACCCCAGCAGGACCCGCTGTAATGCCACGGGGGATGTCCAGTGGGGCAACGTCTGGCAGCGGTCAGCTCTGCCATCCACGCTTCCCTTTGGGTGACAGATTTCTGAGCCACCAGGCACCATCCCCAACCTGGAGGGAGCCCACAGAGGAGGATTTTGGCTCCCCAGGGATGCCACGGGTGCGGCTCCCAGGAGGGGTTTGTGTGCAAGACCCCCAGCAGCTCCCAGTACGAGGCAGGAGTCCAGCTGTGGCTGTAGGCACTAGGTGGAGAGAGGCGGCTCCTGGCAGGGAAGGGACATCCCAGGTCTGTGATGCCCTCAGATTTGGTTATTTCTTAGTTGCAGCTGCCTGCCCTTGTGCCGGCGTCCTGCCATCCCAGGGCCCTCGCTGCCTCCCCGTGCTCGGGCAGGCGACCTCAGCAAGCAGTGGGATGTCCCTGATGAAGCTTGGTGCTTGGGAAGGCGACAGGTACTGGGTTCTGGTTAAAGAAGTCTGGATTTTTGTATTTTATTCTGAAAGGCAAGACCACAGGGTAGCACATCCCAGCTCAGGCTGTTACAGCCTCTCTCCCTTTGAACACTCTGTTGTTCCCCTTGGACTCATCCGTACTGACACATACCTTGACCTACAAGAGCACAAAAAGCAGTAGCAGCATTGCTACATGCTCAGGAAAGAGCAGGGGCCATCTGTGTCCCCCATGAAATGATGGCAAAGAAGCTGCCGGATCAGCGCTTCTCAGGGTTGCTGTGTTGCTTGTCAGTAGGGCTAAGAGTGAACATGTCACCAAGGAGAATGGGAGTTTCTATTGCCTGTGTGCTGGGGAGGGCAAATCTTGCAGACTCAGCCAGGACATCGTGGTTCACCCCCGGCTTTAGTGGGAGTTTGATTCCTGCAGGATTGCACGAGGCCATGGAGAAAGTCAGAAATGCTTGTCTGGGCGGCATGTTCAACAGCTGCCTACTGGGAATGCAGCTCTGCCGGGGAGCAGGGCACAGGGCCCCCCACCTCGGCATGCACCCCCGGCACGATGACCCATGGGGACCCCAGCCCGGCCGCTGGGCCCCGGCTCAGCTCACACAGTCCCAAGCCGATTTGGGGAGAGATCCTCTAAAAAGGCCTCATTCTTCTCTGATCGCATTAGGGAGGCTAAGCCCTGTGCCGATTGTGGGCACGGAGCAGGCAGCAACAGTGCTGGGGCCCTGGGAACCTCTTCCAAAACCGTGACCATGCTCTTGGGCCCATGGCAAGGCAAGGGGCGCAGACCCCCGCTCCCTGCAGCTGTGCCACCACCACCTTTGACCCGACTGTCACGACTTACTGCCCTTTACTCATGTATTTTTATTTTTCCCCTTCCTTCTAGCCACCACGATGGCCTGGAGTCTGGCAGCGAATACGTGAAGGTAAGATGCTGAGCGTGATCGCAGCCTGCCCCAGCCGGGTGCCAGTGGTGGAGGGGGGACAGTGGCCCAGGGGCTGGCTGGGTCCTACACCAGTGGGGTGCTCAGCTCTGCACCCCCTGCCCCACGACTTCCTCCAGGCTCTCTTTAGCCCTGGAAGAAATTCCCTGCCAGAAACGGTGAGGCCGGGGGAGGCAGAGGAGACACAAACCCCGCGTGGTTCCCCTGATGCGGCTCCCACAGGACCTGCCTGCGTTTCATGCTCCCCATCACTTGCGAACACCGCAGATGCAGCCTCCTCCCTCCACCCCCATGTAAAGAAACGGAAGGGTTTGAGCCACTTTCGTGGCTGTCACATGAAAGTCGGTGTAAATCTCTCCAAATCTCTTGCTTATCCTCCAGCAAACTATTAACATTCCTGAGGACTCTTCATGTCTGGCCAGAAATTCATTAGCAAGGCGCCTGGCTCTGGAGGAGAGCGGGCCCTTTTGCAGGAGGCTGCTGGCACGATGGGAGCCGGGCAGGAGCAGAGGAACAGTGGCAGGGATGCTGTGTGGTTTGGTGATGGAGCACCAAAAACCTGCCCGGGCGGTGACTGCCATGCAATGGCCTTTGGGGAGTTTGTTTGAGAAGGGCTGAAGCCTTCGGAGCCCGGTTGCCCGATGGGGATGTAATGCTGCTGGGCAGACGTGGTTGTTGAGAAGTGACTTGAGGTGCCCGGCTTGGGTGGTGTAATTAGTACAGAGCCCTGAACCTTCATCGTTTGGACTTGGGGCTCTCAATGGCAGCTGTAGCCAGACATGGAAATGTGGGAACCCCCTGAACTGGCAGGCTCAGGAGAGAGCTGGATGGAACCTGAGCTCATCTGCTCCTCCTAATGGGAGTCACCCCGCTCCGGGTCCAGCCTTGGGGCTAATGAGGACCCCGTGTGCCAGGTCTGGCAACCGGCAGCCTCTGGGCAGCAGGATCAGAGGCGGCTTTTTGGCCTGTAGCAGAGCGATCCCCCGGGTGGGATGTCCCTCCTCTCCTCTTCCTTTAGCTGTGTGGGACTGGCAGAACGGGAGCTCACAGGGCTGGAAGTGGGACACGTGCCGGAGCAGTGAGGCTCCAGTGGGAGTGTCGAGGCTCCAACTGGGCTTCACAGGGTAGACCCCTGGCGTGGGGCGCCTCGGGATGCACAGGAAAGCTCCTGCTCACGCAGGCAAGTCCTGCGAGTGCAAGGGTGTGGTGAGAGGCGGAGCTGGATGGTTTGGGGTGTTTTCCCTTGTGCTGTCAGTGAGTGCACCCAGAGACGGGCACGTTTTATGGCTCGTGAGTTAATAGACTGGAACAACTCAGGTGTGGAGCAATGGGTATGGCTTTGCCTTTGGGATCGAGTTCTTTCTGGTGAGCCAGGAGAATTCCCTACTCTCCAGGCAGATCCCAGACCTGAGCTATCTGGCCTTTATTTCTCACTTGTCCCCTTGGTGTCCAGACGTGGCCCGTGGTCTGTGATTTATACGCCACTTCCTTTCGGTCACGGAAGCAACTGATGGCTGCAGTGACAGCAGCTATTTTAGTCAAATAAGTAATTATCTGGAGTGTGAGTGACCGGGATGATGGGGACACTCGGGCTGATTGCAGGCGGTGTGCCTGGCAGGGAGCCCGTGCAGCTGCAGGGTGCTCAGCACCCAGCAGCATTCAGCCCCAGGGCCTGCGGGATTCAGGGTGGGAAAGTGGCTGCTGGCTGCTGTGCCTGGGATCCCTTGGGAGCAAGGGGGGACGGGGCTGGGAACCACCGCTGGAGTAGGTCCTCGCTTTGTGGCTGGGAGGGAAACAAGCAGAGGGGAAACACTGCTGCAGGAGCGAGCGGAGGAAAGACAGGAAGAAAAGAGCCAGTGAAGGAGGGAGTCAGGAGGAGGGAGAGGACGCGTGGCAAAGCTCTTGTGAGCAGAGGCTCACGGGCAGGTCTGTGTCCAGACGTGCACCAAGGAACTGCCAAACATCAGCCCTTGAGCTTCAGCCACAAACCGACCCGGGCCAGCTCTCCCATCACCAAACCTGCTGTGATTAGAGATGCAACCAGGAGCTAGGGAGGGTCGGAAAGCCAGGATCAATAAGCACTTGGTAATTAACGTGCTTTAATAATAGCCTAAGGGTTGGTGTTTCTAAGCTGCCTGGGGGATCTGCACGCTCGGCTCCATTTGCTAACATCCCAGCCAGCCTAGCTTTGGCCCTCGCACAGGTGAAGGAGCTGCAGAACGGCGTTACCTTTTGGGAGAGCAGCAGCCAGTAAAGCTGTCATGCGTTCCCGCGAGACCTCAGTCAGAGGTTTTCAGCTTCCCCCTGCGGAGGGGCAGCACGGGCACAGCCATGGGGCATCGCCTTGCAGCACCCCATGAGGCTCCCACTCACTCCCTTGGCAAGAGCCTCGGAGGGAAACCACAGAGCCCATCGCGGGGGAGAAGCCTTGGCAGGAGGATGATTCACTGTTGGATCCTTTCGGAGAAGCGTCTCCCTACACGCTGCCATCTGGTCTGTCCCTCAGCCCCATGCAAGAGGAGAGGAGGAGAGCCCGTGCTCCCTGCCTATCCCGGCAGGGCTGCAGGCACCCATGGGATCCATGAGCACCTGCCGCCCATGTTCCCTGCCCACAGGGCTGCAGGCACCCATGGGATCCGTGAGGACCTGCCGCCCGTGTTCCCTGCCCGCAGGCTGCGTGCTGCCCCACATCCTTCCGCGCCCCAGCCCTGTCCTGCTACAAACCTGCGCTGCTCTCCCATCTCTTCTCTCCCCTGCAAAACCAGGGGCAGAGTGCGAGCCCGGCGAGCGCCTCCGAGCTCTCTTTGTTCTGCGCGGAGGAGCCACTCACTCGGGGGACCTGTATCTCATCAGCCCTGGCTGCTTTCTCCCTGCCTGGGGATGTGAGGGGCTCGTTTGAATTAATTAGCTGGGAGGCTGCAGGGTTCTGTGGTTGGTGGCAGCAGGAATACCTCTCCGGGCTCACAGCATCCCCTTGGGCAGGCGCGCACTGGGAGGCATGGGAATCTTTGGGCCAGGACATGCTTTGCGGACAGGAGCGTAAAGCCCCCTGTTACAAAAGCGTGGCCAAATCCAGGCCGTGCCGGTGCAGGACAGACCTGGAGGGAGACCGACTGGGTGCAGGCAAGGTGCAGAGCTCACTGCTGGGTGCAGGGCAGGGCGCAGGCGGTGGGTTCAGGCAGAGATTTTGGAGTTTTTTTCGAGAGTCAGGGCTGGAGCAATGCTTTGAGTCATCAGTACTGCCTTGCACATCCCGTATGTGAAACCGTGGCCTTAATTAAACTGAAGCAGAGCCTTAATTAAACGCAACTCGGAAACAGCCTACGCGGGAAGCAGGCAGCCGGCTCCCCGCCACATGAGGCAGGCACCGGTGTCTCCCCCCCGAAAGGCTTCACCGGGGTGGGGGTGAAGGGAGACGGGGTGGGCGACAGGAGATGAGGCTGTCCCTGACCCGTCTGTGTCACTGGGGAGAGCAGGTGGCTTTGGGATGGGGAGGTAAGGGGTGCTGGGTCCCTCAGGGGTGCCTGATCCCCTCAGAGGAGCCAGTTTCTCTCAGGGCACAGGCAGCCGGGCTGCTGGTCCCCCTCAGGGTTGCCTGATCCCCTCAGGGGTGCCAGTTCCCCTCTGAGGAGCTGGGTCCCCTCAGAGGAGCCAGATCCCCTCAGCGCACAGGCAGCCGGGGTGCCAGGTCCCTGCAGGGGTGCCAGGTCCCCTCAGGGTGCAGGCAGCCGGGGTGCCAGGTCCTCTCAGGGGTGCCTGATCCCCTCGGGGGTGCCAGTTCCCCTCTGAGGAGCTGGGTCCCCTCAGAGGAGCCAGTTCCCCTCAGCGCACAGGCAGCCGCGGTGCCAGATCCCTGCAGGGGTGCCAGGTCCCCTCAGGGGTGCCTGATCCCCTCGGGGGTGGCGGGTCCCCTCAGAGGAGCCGGTTCACCTCAGGGCTGCCGGTTCCCTTCGCGACGCGGGAGTGCCGGCGGTGCCGGTTCCCCCGGGGTCCGCGGTGGCGGGGCGGGCGGGTGTGGGCGGCCCCGCGGGGCGGGCCGGGGCGGAGCGGGGCGGAGCTGCCGCGCCGGCACCGCCCCCCGCTGCCGACAAGGGATGAGGTAATCGGGGAAGCGGCTGAAATTGAAGCCCGGCGGCGGCGGCGGCAGCGGCGGTGCAGCCCGGGCCGGGCCGGGGTAGCCCCGGCCGGGCGCGCCGCGCCATGACGGAGCGGTGCAGCCTGTGGAGCGCCCTGTCGGCGGCCGCCTGCTGCTTCTACCGCGGCTCCTTCATGCAGGTCCAGGTGAGCGGGGGCGGCAGGAGGACCCGGGGCCGGCGCGGACTCCGCTCGGCGCGGAGACCCCGCGGGTGCCGCCGGGCAGCGGCTCCGTGCGCCCGCAGGCGTGGGGAAGGCGGCGGGGGTAGGGAGGGAGGGAGGGGGAGCGCCGGGGGCACGGGCCGACCCCCGGCTCCGCACCCGCCGTGGGGCAGCTCCGGCCGCCGGGCTGCAGCGCTGGAGAGCGGGTGCGAGGGGGCGGCCTCCCCGGGGAGCCCCGCTGCCCCCAGAACCGAGCTGGCAGGGCTGGGTGCGGGCAGCTTGCCTGTCGGCCTTCGTCGAGGAGGCGGCGAGTGTGAGATGAGCCAAGCACCGGGTCGTGGGGTACGGCTCAGCCCTCTCCACAGCCGGGGCCACAGAGCCAAAGCTGCCGGATCCCCCCAGCCCAGCACTTTTGACAGGCAGCACAAGTCTCTGAAGGGAGCCCTCACCTGCAGCAGACCTCATGAAGGGGAGCATTCAGCATCCCCCAAGAGATGGCATGTGCTGGGAGCATCACTGAGCACAGAGGAGAGACTGAGCCCAGATGAACACACGGCTCCTTGGCCTGGGTCTCCATGTATGTGCTGCACTGCACGGGTCTGACTGGTGGGAGAAAGCTGGGATCCATCTGTCACCTGTCCTGTGGCACTTCCAGCACCGCCAATGTCTGGGCTCAAGTCTAGGCGTCCTACTTTTGGACTCTGGCATTTGCACAGGAGGGGCACGGCGCTAGGAATTGGTTCCCTCATTTACTGAGCTAGAGAGCAAAGGTGTTTAGGATTACAACAGCCAAGCAGGCTTTGGTCTGAAGCAAGAGCTGTAGCATACTGCAAGTTAGAAGAGAGACGGCAGCCAAGAGAGCTGGCACTCTTATTCAGTACTCCTGCTGAGTGAGGTAGGTGCCGAGCTTTAGAGATTATGCTGGGTAAGACGGAGCCCAGAAGCAGCATTTCAAGTCTTGTCATGATTGCGGCTGATCTCAGTGCAAAGCCAGGGATTTTGATTGCTAGTGGGGGTAAAGAGGGAAAAGCAGAAGAGCTTCTCCTGTTGTCCAAAGGCCATTGAGCAACACAGGGGGACATACCCTAGTGCAGCGAGCCCTTGGGCTGCACATCGCAGGGGGTGATGGGGTCCTTTCAGCAAGCTGCTGCCAGAACAAGGGAGAGACAGGTGGGCATCTGGCTCTTGCACAGGGATGCAAGAGGGGATGGAGGGTGCTCCATCGTGACCCCAGAAGGAGTTAAAAGTGAAGCCCTAAGTGCTCACCTGGCTCCACCAGATCTTTCACCATCTATTTGTGTCCAAGTGTGCCCAGCAAACACACACTGAAGTCCCCATGAATGACTGGAGCGCTTCCAGCTGACAGCCGCATCCCTGCTCACCGCCAATGGCAGTGCACCCAGCCTGGGAAGCACTGACATCATTTCTGGCCAATAGCAGCTCTGAAAAGGGATGCAGCAGCAGCCGCTGCCGCCGTCTTGGAGTGAGATAAGTAATATATAGATGGATGGAAATGTGTGTATACACACACCCCATCACTGCACTGGAGACCCGCTCCCCCAGGGCAGCTGTAGCGGTGCACCCCACCACCCCACTGCACAACCTGGGGCACTTGTCCCACCTTAGAGCACCCAGATGTTCCTGGCCATCAACCCCAGCTGCACCCCACCCCTGCCAGCCAGACATAATTGCTCCAGAGCTGCCACAAAGGAGCACAGGCAAGGGGAGAGGAGACCCTGTGGGTAGCCAGGAATGTCAGGACAAAGATCGTGAGTCAAGGTCTGCCTTCAGTGGGGACTAATGGAGATGTGGCGTACCCAAGAGATGCCTTCAGTCACCCGTGGAGTGGACAGATGGGCTGGTGCCTTTTCGGAGGCCATTTAGATGCCCAGAATCATTGTGAGACAGGACAGAGGAACAAATTATTTCTTTTCCGTATGGATATCAAGATCAGTAGGGCTGACTGGCTTACAGCAGGAAATGCAGACTAAGAGCAAGCCCATAACAACTTGAGGGTTGTTTGTGGTGGGATTTTTCTCATTGTGGTCACGCGGGATGGACTAACCATTCTCAGGTGGTACCTGGCAGCTGGACTGGTGAGGCATGCAGACCGGTCCTCAGGTTTGCCATGATGCTGGCTGTCTCTCAGCAAGGATGTTTGTTCTGAAATACTTCACTGAAGTAGCCGATTGCCAGGTACGGAGGAAGCGGAGAAGACCCTTTCTGGGGCTTGCCCCATACACCTGCTCCCAATGACTTGTCACTCCGTTTCCTTTCAGTGCTGCTTCCCAGGCCCTGCAGCTGCTCCAGCAGCCAGAGCAGGGGTGGAAAACTCTGGAAGGGGCTGGGATTTCCCTAGCGAGGGTCCCAGCACAGGGTGGGCAGCAAGAGAGCAGGAGGGAGAGCAGATGTGCTCATGCCCCGAGGTTAGTCAGATGTTATCAGCAGAGGAGCGGGGTGGGGTGTGAGTACACCTTGCTCTCCAAGCTGACTTCATCCTCAGCTGCGACTCCCCCAGATCTGGGAGGAGGAAAGCAGACTGCAAATCACTCCTGTTTCATAAGATTACCTCTTCAAGGAGAGAAAGCCAAATGGCAGCTTTTGAAGATGTCCTTACACCAGGCAGAGTGACAGCCACTGTTTTACATGTACCACAGCTGTCAGCACCCTCCATCCCCCCAGCTCTTGCCCTTCCACTGCCAGTTCCAGTCCTTGTCCCTCAGCTGGGACTGGAGGCACTTCCTCCCCCCAAGAAAGCAGCAGGGAGAGTCAGGGAAGTGGGCAGGGATGGAGAGCCCTGGGAACTGCCTCCTCATGGGGAACTGCCTCCTCATGGGGAACTGCCTCCTCATGGGGAACTGCCTCCTCATGGGGACTGCCCCCATTGCACAGTGGCACCGGAGGATTCCCCAGCCCCGGGACTGTGAAACAGCCCATCAGGGTGCTGAACGTGATGGAGGAGCTCTCCTTTCTCCAGCCAAGCCAGCTTGGCTGCTGCTTGGGATTCCTCAAGCAGCGCTTGGCATCATCTCTGGCAGCTCCTGAGCTGGTTTGTCTGGTGCGGCTAGTTCAGAGAACTGCTCTAATGCCCGTTTCTTCCCGCTCAGCTGGAAGAGGCCTTGGGGCTCTCTGTGCAGGAGGCCAGCACCATGCAGTCGAGCTAGGTGCTAGTGGAAGTCAAGGCTTTTCCCCACACCCAACCCACTAGTATGCAAGACCTCACGTCGGGCCGTACATCTTTTGATGTTCTCTTGGCGCAGCCGAGAGTGCCAAGCGGTGCCCTTTTCAGCGCGGCGCTCAGACATCCGCTTACATGCTCCTGACAGCGCTCGGCTGGCCTGCACCGCCTTGCCATGCCGGGCCTTGCCGGCAGCCGGCCAGCTGGCAGCCTGTGAGCTGGCCTCCTCTGAGACAGGCTACCGAGCGGAGCAGAGGAAAGTCGATCGCTGCTGAAGGGCTTGTGGGCTGGAGGAAGCACGTCCTTCCACAGCACGTGGGTCTTTTGCACCAAGGGCTTGCGGCGAGCCCATCTCCCACATGGAGAGGGGGGCAGCCAGGTGATTTCAGCAGCAGCTAGCGTGTATTGGAAGAGCGCGAGAGGCTCATAATGAGGACCGGTCCCCAGAGTCACATCACACCAAGGAAAAGGGGCTCCCCATGATCAGTCTCCTGCTGCGTCCCCAGCTATTATAGCCACACAGTCACTCCAAGCAGTGGCTTTTTGGTGGCCGTTCTCCCAGCCAAGGAGCCGAAGGGACAGTGCCATCCACATGGCTGGAGAAGGTGGCTTGTGGCACCCTCCACTCACAACTGGCCTCCCTCCCCCATCTGCAAGATGCAAAACCTCCCTCACCTCTCCCAAACCTCCTGTTCTCTCCTGCTAGCTTAGCACCTGGCTCCTGGCATGGATGCCAGCCGGCTGCTGCCCAAATCCTGGCTTGGAGACACCAGGCACTGCTCAGCTGGGTTTGTGTTTGTTATCCTGCACATTTGCATGGGGAGGATTTAGGGGAAAACCCAGATGTACAACACTGAGCAGAACAGGCACTAATCCCTGCTCCAGGGGTGGCAGGGGGGAGCACCGGCTCCAAACCGCTCCCAGCTCAGCTCCAACAGCTTTAGCCTGCACAGACAGAAGAGGCTCCCGGGGGGTCCCTCCCTGCCCCAGAGTTTGGGGAGAGCCCTGCCACAGGGAGGGTACTGGAACCAAGGGTCCCCCACTGCCGCTTGGCCAAGCCAGGTCTGCTCGGTGGCAGCGGATGGGTTGTCATGGAAACGGCATCTGCTCGGCCTCAGCCCCCCGGGACACAGCCGGACCTTGGCAGCATCCACCAGCTACCATTTATTTTTAATAGGGTTCAGCAGCACCAGGTGGCTTTGTCTCCATGAAGGCCCCAGAGCAGCAGTGAGCGCTCGGCTCCCCGTGACCCTCGGTCAGGAGGGGACAACCCACATGTCTCCTGGTTCAGGTCCCTACGGCTCCAGGAAGTGGGACCCTCTCATGGAGAGGGTAAACACGGTCGGATGAGCAAGCCTGAGTTCAGTCTGTCCTGTTTTCACAGTCTGCTTCCTCTGTCCCAGCACCTTTTGACTTGATAGGAGTTGGGAAGGGACGAACAGGGGCAGGTCCAGGCTGGTGAGGGCAAGCCCTGGACAACACAGTCCATCACACAGGCCCTTTGCAGTCTCCTTCCTCCTCCCTAGGCTGGAATGGGGTACCTGGGACAGCATTGCTGCCTGGCTTGGCTGATGAATGCAGCTACCACAGGGGATGGAGCATCTCCTCCAGGGAAGGGGGAACCTGAGCTCAGGCTCTGGCTGAGGGACTCAATGGGGTCCCAGGAGCACCCCAAGAGCAGTGGGTACAAGTCAGGAGAGCATTGCAGTGCCCTACGCTTTCCCCTGCCCACAACTGCTTGAGGAGCAGAGGGAATTAATATAGGACACAGAGGACAGAGGTGCTGGGCAAAGGGGTCAGCTCTGAGGCAGGTCCCTGGTGCATCAGCTTGGAGCTGCAGCCCTCAATGCTCTGGGGAACCAGCTGCCACGCAAGGCCAGCCATGAGTGCCAGCCTGCTCCTCTGGCAGTGCCAGAGCAGTGTCAGCAGGGTTTCAAGCCCATGCCTGTCCTCTGAGACACCAGCAGCACCCTGCCCTAACAAGCACCAAGGAGCTGGGCCAGCTTGCGGTGCCTCCTCACACTGGCACTGCCACTGGATGTGGAGCCAGGCCACCAAGCCACCCTTGCTCATGGGAGTGGTGGAGCAGGACACCCTGGTAGACCCATCCAAGCTCCCTGCTCCATGGCAGTGGCACAGATGTCTCCCTTGCAGGACAGCACACATCTGGGATGTGGGGGGAACCCAGGAGTCCTGGCTCCCAGGTCCTGCTCCACCACGCAGTACTGCCAAGGCACTAGTGTTGGTACCACAGCAGGACTCATCTCAAAGCCATGACACTGACCAGGGGAACCAGCCTCACGTGCAGAGCACAGAGGAACCCCGAGCCTGCTCTCGCCTCCCCAAACAAGCACCAGCTCCACCGTGCAGGCAGCTCAGCATCCTCAGCTGCCCTCTGGGAATGCTGGCCAAGCGGCAGGCAGGGAGGACGGCAGCTCCAGCCAACAGGAGACATGACGCCATCCCTTATCTCTCCAGGGGGAAGGGAGGGGGCAAATTGCATCCTCCAGGCTCAGGTGCACCAGTGCCGGTAAAAGCTAATTTCAATGCAGAAGGTTCCATTTACATTTGTCATTACTATTCATGCCACCATCAAGCTAAATACAGCGAGTTAACCCTTTGGAGGAGGGACCATGGTGGATGTTTCAAGGAGGAGGAATACTGTAGGTTTCCTCCTGGAAGAGTGCTTGCTGTGGTGGTTCAGCCATGGAGATGTTTGAGAGGGAGCTGGGGCAGGTTTTCTCCTGCCCAACCACACTCAGCTCTCAGCTGGGACAGAGGGGCAGCACACTGGGGACAGGGTGGTCAGGCATGATGGGGACATGCCGCCAGGAGACCCTCAAAGTGCTCCGGGTGGCAGGACCTGACTATCAACAGGCACATACCCCACCCGCATCCTTTGCCACAAGCAGCGATCCTCACACACAGCTCTGAGTTACCTGTCCCCCAGGGACAGGTCTGCTCCTGGCAGGTGGCATTACCAGTGCCCATGCCATGGAGGATCCCACAGGCCTCACATGGGGACTCTGCCAGCCGATCCCAGGGTCAGCCCTTCCTTCTTCTGGTCCTGCACTGCTGCACCAGCTGATGCTCTCTCCTCCCCTGTACAGTTCTCCAAAGAGAAATACATCCTCGACTCATCACCAGAGAAGCTTCACAAGGAGCTGGAAGAGGAGCTGAAGCTGAGCAGCACCGACCTGCGCAGCCACGCTTGGTACCACGGCCGCATCCCCCGGGAGGTGAGGAGGGGAAGGTGGGTGGCTCCGGGCACCCTTTGCTTGGGCTGAGCACCCCGAGGCCACACAGAACCACCAGCCTGTCCTCCTGGGAAGCCTCTAGGCAAGGGCTTCATTAGCCCTGAGCTGCCTGGGTTTGCCACAGGAAATGCCCTCCTGTGCCTCAGAGCCAGGGGCAACGGGAACAAGCCAATGCCCCAAATAACACCGCAGTCGAGCATCCACACATGCCCCCTGGTCCGTCCAGCGTGGCTGTGCCTGAGCCACTGCCCTGTCCCCTGCCAGGTGTCAGAGAGCCTCGTGCAGAGGAATGGCGACTTCCTCATCCGTGACTCGCTCACCAGCCTGGGTGACTATGTGCTGACATGCCGCTGGCGCAATGAGCCCCTCCACTTCAAGATCAACAAGGTGACAGTCAAGTCCAGCGATGGCCATACCCGCGTCCAGTACCTCTTTGAGCAGGAGAGCTTTGACAACGTGCCTGCCCTCGTCCGCTTCTACGTGGGCAACCGCAAGGCCATCTCTGAGCAGAGTGGAGCCATTGTCTACTGCCCCATCAACCGCACCTTCCCCCTGCGCTACCTGGAAGCCAGCTACGGGCTGGCCAACGGCAAGCATGGGGGACCCCACAGCCCTGCCCCCCAAAAAGGGGGGCACATCAAGAGGAGGAGCATCACCATGACAGATGGCCTGACGGCAGACAAGATCACCAGGGCTGAGGGATGCCCGAGCAGGTAAGCATGTGGTCTCCTCCCGGCTCAGCTGGGCAGAGGACCAGCCCCTGGGAAAGAGGCAGGGCCACACTTGGTCCCCGCTCCCTGGGTGCAGGGCAGGGGTCTGGGCTTGGGGATGGAAACTGTCCCTGCTCAGGTGCAGGGAGAGACTAGCAAAGGTATGGGGGGAGGAACCAGTACCCACCTGGAACTGGGGTTTTCTCCCAGGCCAGCTGCCAGCCACACTGAGCTACCACAGCAGACACCCAACTAGCAGACATGACTTTAGCATCGCAGGCCAGAAGCCAGAGAGTGTTTTACAATCACCCAGTCCGGGATTACCAGCGTGTCAGGGCTTGTCAGAGCCAGGGAACTGAGCTTTCCCAGGCAGATGTAAGGAGAGAGCCAGGCCCAGCCACCAAGAGGGCATTTGTTGATTTGTTTTTTAAGGGCCGTTTTAGTTTTAGAGCCCTTTCTGTTCAGCTGGAGCATTTGCAAGGAGTTACCAAGTGGAGCTGAAAGCCTGATGGGCTGGAGGAGACTGATGGAGTTGTGCTGATGGGGGTCTGCACAGCCCCCAGATCACAGCCTCCCCATGGCCCATCTGCTCACGTTAACCTTGGAGCAGTCAGGCTTCTCTGGAGGTGGAGAAGGAGGTTTCCTTTGCACAGCTTGCTTTCAGCAGCCTGGGGCTGCCCAGAGCCTGGCAGGGAAGGCAGAGCCACGCATACATCTTGACACGCAGCAGCCGAGGGGGGCCCTGTCTAATCCTGCCTCCCCAGCAGGACACAGCCTGTCATTGAACCAAGCCTCTTTCTCACTGTCCCGACCTTCCCAGCCCAAGGGCAGGGTGAGAACGTGCCAGCAGAAAACCTGCAACCAACTGTTACGGCAGGGAAAAGGAAAACACTTAGACTTCCAGGAGAGCATATTTGTTTCCAGAAGAAGAGCCCAGATCCATCAGTCTTTCCTCACCACTCACATTTTCCCCAAATCCCTTATCACCACCACTGCTCTCCCATCCTCCTCCTACTGCAGAGGCACAGCGCTCAAGACCGAACACATCACGGCAGCCCAGCCCTCACCCATGCCGTGCCTCCTTGCAACCCTCCCTGTGCTCAGGCACCCCCAGACACAGCAACTTTTGCAACACCATTGACACACAGTGTTTGCATCAGGCCACAACTGCTGCCCCACCAGCCCAAGACCTCCTTGCTTGCTCTGCAGCTCCCTGAGCACCCACGCTGCAGCTCACTGACCCAGGCACCTCACCGCCTCCGTCAGGCACCTGCTGGGCTCTGAGTCCAGCTTCCAGGCACTTTCCACTTTTCCTAAGCTTCGGGTCAGAGCAACAGCTGACCCAACCATCCTGACACAGCTCTCAGGTGGAAATAGAGTAACACACCCAGCATCAGATATCACCTTGCAGCACAATGCTAGGAAACTAAACCCCATTAATTCTTTGCTGGAGCCACTTCCCCACAGCACCCTGGAGTTGAGCTGAGCCCAGCCATCCCATACCTCTCCCCTACTCCATATGACCAAGCTCCCCACAGATAGGGCTGTCTCTGCTTTATATAGGTACTGACCCCTTCTGCTCCCAGCTGCCTGCAGGGATCACCTGCTCATTGCTCCAGCTGAGCTCGTTAAGGGTTCAGCTCGTTATGGGTAGTTGTGCCAGCAGCAAACCCTCATCCCAGCCCCTCTGCCCTTGCCCGGGCCCTGTTTGCAGGGACTAACCTGCCCCATTTGCCCCCTCCCCAGCGTGTCCCTGCCCCACCACAGAGACATCATTCGCAACTGTGCCGTCAGCGTGGACCAGATCCAAGACCTGCACTCCCCGATGTCCCCCATCTCTGAGAACCCAGCGTCGCCCGCCTACAGCACGGGTAGGCATTGCCCCTCCATCCCACTGGGAGGGTGCGGATGTGGGTCGGGCTAGGCTTGGCATGGGTGTGATGCAGGGGCCTGGGGAAGGGGGTGGAGCTGGCTGTAAAGATAAGCCCCTGCGTCACTCCCTGCTAGTGAAACCCCATCCAGCTCTTTGTACGGCAAAGAAAACTGTCCTGACAGGGCCTGAGCTGAGGATGGGCGGCGGGGCTTTCCCTGAGCTCTGCGTTCCCGGGGCTGCTGCATCCATGGTTCCTATGCTCTGATAACAGGGTCTTCTCTGCTCCCTACAGTTACACGGCTAAAGCCACATGCCTGCCAAGCGGCTGGGATTGCCCCGGCCTCTCCGGTCATAAGAAGGTCCAGTGAGCCCCAGCTGTGTCCGGGGAACACCAGCAAACCCCTGCCAGACCCTGCCCACAGCACCCACTCAAGTCCCTGCCACGGGTATGCCCGCGCCTCCCCCTCTCCCTCCGTGAACAGCTACAGCGACCCAGACACGGGGCATTACTGCCAGCTCCACCCCACGTCACCCATCAGCAGAGAGCGGCCAGCTCATGACACCAAGCAGCTGCCAACAAAGAGCTACGTGGAGAGGCTAAAGGTGGAGGAAGGACAGAGAGGGACTGTGGAGAATGGCTCTGGGGAAGCAGAGGCAGGGCAGAGGCTGAAAGGGGAGCTGGACTTCATGGGCTTTGTGCCCCCCACCATGGAGACGACCTCCTCCTTCAACCCCGCGGCCTTCCAGTCCCTGCTCATCCCCCTGGAGAACAAACCCCTGGAGATGGCCGTGCTCAAGAAGGTCAAAGAGCTGCTGGCAGAGGTGGACGTGAAGACGCTGGCCAAACACATCACCAAAGTGGACTGCGTGGTACGGCCAGGGTCGGGTGGGAGGGACGGGCACCACTGCCCTCCAGTCGCACTGGGTTGGTGGGGGATCAGAGCAGCCCCAAGCATCAGTGCACCCCCGAGCGTTGGAGCATCCCTGCTGGGCTCTGCCACGCTGCATCAGCCCGGGCAGGCAGAGGCTGGGCTCGGGCAAGAGGCTGCCCGAGGCTGCTTCAGCCTCTCCTCAAT
Organism: Gavia stellata; assembly: GCF_030936135.1. Classification (NCBI taxonomy): domain Eukaryota; kingdom Metazoa; phylum Chordata; class Aves; order Gaviiformes; family Gaviidae; genus Gavia; species Gavia stellata. The sequence goes on from NC_082617.1 coordinate 6,530,830, forward strand.
TAACAAAGGTCTAATCAGCTCTCACCTTTCTTGCCAGGTCGCCCGGATATTGGGTGTGACGGTGGAGATGCAGCGGCTCATGGGGGTGAGCTCCGGCATGGAGCTGCTCACCCTGCCCCATGGCCACCAGCTCCGCCTCGACCTGCTGGAACGGTACGGCACGCCCCGCTGGAGGCGAGCCCACCACGCTGCCCCGCACGGCACAGCTCGGCTCCCCTGGGGTGTCCCCAACTTGGCACAGGGAGGGGGGGTCCACTGCACCTCCCGGGGTGGAGAAGCTCTGGCCGAGCCCCAGGAGCATCCCCAGCCCCCCCACACTGATCCCACTCCATGTCTCGCCCTGCGGCAGGTTTCACACCATGTCCATCATGATCGCCGTGGACATCCTGGGCTGCACGGGCAGCACAGAGGAGCGGGCAGCCCTGCTCCACAAAACCATCCAGCTGGCCGCCGAGCTGAAGAGCACCATGGGGAACATGTTCAGTTTTGCAGCTGTGATGAACGCCCTGGAAATGACACAGGTACAGGGATGCTCCCTTCGTCCTCGTGGCCTGGGCTCAGCCCCCTCACCCAAAATACATCCCTCTCCTGGTGTCTTGCAGGCTCTGACACCCATTGGGGTGGGAGAAGGGGGAAAATGCCCAGGGAGAGGCATGCAGCCACATCCGCTGGGGTGTAAGCAGGGAAGGGGAAGAGCCGTCCCCTCCACAGAGCAGACAGCCCAGTCCCGCCGGGATCTGATTGTTTTTCGGTGGTTGGGCTTTTTGTTTTGTGCTGGGCTGTGTTCCTGGGAGGAAATGAATCTGCCCTCCGGTACAATACAAATCAGTCTCAAGGCTGTGGCAGCAGCATCTCCGGGCCACACTGCTCCCTTTGGAAGATGAAAGGAGATTAAAATTCAATTTTAAATTGAGCCCAGCTGGGAAGTCTTGCTTCCTGCCTGCACAAAGGAGGTGGAACGGCTGCCCCCTCCCTGCGTCTCATCTTCAAGGCCGCTGCCACGCGGGGAAGCTGCTGTCCTGGGGCACAGGGAGGGGGGAGAAATCCTGAACCCAGCCTCGGTGCCAGGGATGTGCCATCTCCGGCCGTGAGCACTGGTGGAGTAGGGTGTTTTGGGGAGCAGCAGGCACTGTTGTGTGCAAGGCTGGGGGCTGTAGCTCCAGGGCCAGGCTGTGCCCCCCTGGGAGCACCCCATGAGCTCAGTGCCCAGGGGCTGCACTGCCCTCAGCACCCGCCATCTGCCCCATCTACTTTCAGATTGCCCGGCTGGAGCAGACCTGGATGGTGCTGCGGCAGCGGCACACGGAGGGTGCGATCCTCTACGAGAAGAAGCTCAAGCCATTCCTGAAGAGCCTGAACGAAGGGAAAGGTAACGGGAGCAACTCCCCTTCTCTTGCCTGCCTGCTCCTTCCAGCTTTGTCCAGATACAGCTTCATTGGAGGGGGACGCATTTGAGAGCTCTGACCCTCTCCCAGCCAGTGCCAGACGCTTCCCCTCTGGCTGCTGCTCCGCCCCAGCACCCAGCAGGGCCTGTTTGGCCTCGGCTGCCCCTTCCTTCCCAAGGAAGCATTTCATAACTAAATTAAACCAGCAGCTGGGCACAAACACAGCTCGGTTGAGCCAAACCCTTGCACTCGCATGGGGGTGTGTGCCAAGCCGAGGGGACAGGGCGGCCAGTCGGGGAAGATGAAAAGCCATGTCTCTCTAACACCCAGCGCTCTGGGCTCTGCAAACCCGCTCCCCGCCGCAACTCTGGGAAACGAGGACGAGGACGCAGCCAGAGCAGGGACAGCAGCATTCCCCTCCCGGCACAACCAGAAAGCCCAGCTGGGAGGAGCTGGTGTTGAACGAAGCAATGGCCCCAGGCACAGCGATCGCAGAGCCGCAGCTGCTGCTGAGCCTTAAAGCCTCTCCCGGCAGCGCAGTGGCAGCCTGGCTTCACGGGGCCGTGTGACCACACGAGCGCTCCACAGGGCCGGGGCAGATGGGGAGGGGGACGCAGGGGTATGGGGCTGCGCGGGGTCCTCAGGGTGCCTCTCTCCACAGAAGGGCCACCGCTGACCAACACCACCTTTCCCCACATCATGCCCCTTGTGACTCTCCTGGAGCGGGATGAGGCTCTCACGGACAGCCCCGAGCCCTGGGAGACCACTGACAATGGCGTGGAGGTGGTCATGGCCCACCTCGAGGCGGCACGGATGGTGGCCCACCACGGCGGGCTCTACCACACCAACGCTGAGGTGAAGCTGCAGGGTAAGTGATGGGGACGGCAGAGCCCCTTTCCCTCTGCTGCATTCCCAGTGGGCAGCTCCAGCCCAGCGCCAGCCGGAGCATCCCACGGGCACAGGGTCCCCATCCCATCCCGGGGAACTGACTCTCCCTCTCTGCAGGTTTCCAGGGCAGAGCAGAGCTGCTGGAGGTCTTCAGCACTGAGTTCCAGCTGCGGCTGCTCTGGGGCAGCCGTGGGGCTGAGAGCAGCCAGGCCGAGCGCTACGAGAAGTTCGACAAGGTCCTCACCGCCCTGTCCCACAAGCTGGAGCCGGCAGTGCGCTTCAGCGAGCTGTAACCCCCCTGGGTGCTGGGGGACCCCCCAGCTCCCAGCCTGCCCTCCCCAGCGGCTGTGGGGCAAGGGATATGGCCAAGCACCCGGCACCAGGAGGAGGAGAGATGGCCCAGAAAGGCGCTGGGGCACGAATCAGCAATTTTGAGACAAAGAGGAGGAAAAGCAGCCACCTCCCATCTGCAATCCACCTCCTCGGACACGACAGGCCAGGGGGTCCACACCGCTGCCCCGAGGGACAGGGACAGTGTCTGGGCAGGCCAGCACCGGTGTCCACCATGCAGCCCTGCTGAGATCCATGACTACACGGTGCCCCTCACCTCGCCCTTCGCTTTTGTTTCTTTTCCATCTCCGTCTTCCCCACGGCCGCTGGATCCCGCTTGTAAATATGTTTTCACAATCACTTCTCGATGTACAGACTTGTGAAGGACGGTTCTTGTTGTAAATAATTAGGCTCATTCGTTTTGTCTTGTAAATACGTGTACATATCTCATGGGTTTGGTTCTTACATACAATAAACTTTTATGCTGTTCCTCAAGGGGATCCCCTCTCCCGTGGGTGTCATTTAAACGAGGCCCTGGCCCCCCCAGGGAGAGCAGCGCCTGGGGAAAGGCTACTGAGGGGCTGTGTGGTTGCCCTGACCCCCCTCTGCAAGGGGGGGACCGGTGTCCCCAAAGCAGCCGCCGTGCCCCAGCCCCGCTGCAGGACCGGCCCCGAGCGGGGCAGTATGGGGCCTCCCCCGCCCCAGCTGGTCACGCCCCTTTGCGCCTCGCCCCGCCCCGCTGGTCACGCCCCTTTGCGCCTCGCCCCGCCCCGCGCTCTGGCCCCACCTCTCCTCGCCCCGCCCCCGCGCGGGGCACGCCGGGAGCTGTAGTGCGGGCGGTGCCGGAGCGGGCGGCCGCCATGGCCCCCGGAGCGGCGGCGGCGGCGGCGCTGGCCCTGGCGCTGTTGCTGGTGGCCGCCGCCCGCCCCGCCGCCGCCTGGGACCTGTGGGCGCTGCGCTGCGGCTTCTCGGCGGACTGCGAGTGCGGCTTCGGGCCCGACCTGCGCGGTCAGCGGGGGTGGCGGGCCGAGGGGAGGCCGCGAGGTGGGGGGGGGGGGGGGGCAGATGGGGCGCCGCTGAGGTGAGGGGCCCTGAGGCGCGGGGGGCCCTGAGGGGCGGGGGTCTGGGGAGCCTCTGAGGACGGGGGCTCCGAGGCCGGGGAGGCGGCAGGCAAGGGGGTCCCGGCAGCCGGGGTGTCCCCAGGAGACCCTTCCCCCGGGACCGTCCCCGGAGCGGGGCGTGGAGGGGGCTCTCGGCCCCCCCACCCCGCGGAGGGGCACAGCTGGGCGGCAAGGCCGTTCTGCAGCAGGGCTGGCTGACAGAGAGGGCCCGAGGAAGCAGCCCTCAGCCACAGTGTGAGACAAGAGCTATTTCAAACTGCCTTTTCTAAGTCTTGATTTGACGTTGCTTCAGGTCTGGAGTATGACTTGGCCGTGAATCTGGTGGGGCAGCCCCTGGTGAGGCAGCAGGTGATGAAGGGACTGAGGGAGTTCCTGGAGAACCGGAATCCGGTGAAACCCCTCGTGATGTCCTTCCATGGCTCGACTGGAACAGGCAAAACCTACGTGAGCTCCATGCTCGTCCGCTACCTCTTCCAGGGTGGGCTCCAGAGCCCCTACGTTCACCAGTTCTCTCCGATACTGCATTTCCCCCATGCTGAGCAGATAGAGCAGTACAAGGTAAGGGACACCTCTCAGCACAGTACTGCTTGATTGGGGTGGGGTTTTTTTTTTTGTTATCTCCATCTTGATACTCAGTACATATGCATTCAGGCTGTTTCCTGAAATAAAGTAGGAATAAAAGCTCTTTGTTTTACCCTCTCAGACAGACAGCTGAGTGAGTGGCTCCACACACTGGCTGAAGGATCCACTAGTAACTGTGATGTACTCTGGCACTCAGTTATCACTTTCGTCTTCCCTGCAGCAGTCCTTGCCGTCATCATGTTCCCATTCCTTAAATATTTACACAGCCCTTTGAATGCACAAACAAAAGTGCTTTGCTTAGATGAAGGGCACTAAAATTCTCCCATTGCTTTCCATGTTTGGAAAGCTTGATGGCTGTGAAAACCTGCATATCTCTAGACTTGTAATCCCCTCCTCACACAGCAAGCAGCTCCTGAACAGCAGCTCTAGACTCTTCACCGTGCCACTCTGTCTCTTAAAGCTGAGAAAGGGAAGAAATCAAAATGTGAAGGTTAGCTGCCAAACCCTCAGCAGAGGGGGGAATCAGTGCACCTGGACGTTTGCTTTCTGGGTGTTTGGAGAAACTATTTGTTGTATTGTGTCCTTAGAATAAATACTTTCAGGAAGGTAAAACCCATACTGGGTGAAGTGCTTCAATTAAGAGTTATACATGCCCCCAGGTGACGTGAGTGGTTTTGTGTGGGTTGGCATCTGCACTGAAGTAACTTCAGGTGTGGTAAGGAGCCAGAGTGCTTCTTGGTCAGCACAGGCACACGTTTTTGCACCAGAACAGGAACTGGCAAAAAGCACTGGGTAGCTGGGAACTCTGTAGATCCACAGTGAAAGAAAAACATGGGGAACTGTAGGAGTCTGAATCCCCAGCTTTAGTTTGCTGCCTCCTTCTCTAAGTCTGTAATAAAATATCTACAAAGGGCTAATAAAGGCAGTAACAGCCACTGTGTGAAACACAGAACAAAGGAGGCCTCCCCAGTGCTGGCTGTTCCTGCTCCAAGTAGGTGGTGCTGTGCAGTGACAAGCTGCTTTCAGCACCTTCAGCTCCATTTGACCTCAGGCCTGAGCCTTTGCTCTGGGGGAGCTCGAGCCTCCCTCACCACCCTCAGTATCCCACTGCCTTACGCCTTGGTGGGTATTTTTCCTAGGAAAGCCTGAAGCGCTGGATCCAAGGGAACTTGACAAACTGTGGACGGTCGGCCTTTCTCTTTGACGAGATGGACAAGATGCACCCGGGCCTGATCGATGTGATCATACCGTTCCTGGGACCCTCATGGGTTGTGTATGGGACCAACTACCGCAAAGCGATCTTCGTCTTCATAAGGTAAGAGAGGCCCCTCTGTGGCATCATGGGGCCTTCCAGCGCACCGCTTCTCATTTGGGCAGAGGTGATAACTACTTCAGAGTATACACTTGTTTTGCTTTTCCTTCTCCTTCTCCAAGACTTGAGCCTCTACAAATACCAAGAGATACTATATTTCATTGTGAATAGACAGACCTGGAGAGTCTGAAAAAGCTCTCCTGTCCCTGTTACCCTGTCCCTGTTACTTGGCAGCCTTTACAGGAGTCATTTTAGGCCAGGCAGCTGGCAGATCCTGGCTTGCACTCGTGCAGGCTGGAGGGTGTCAGGTGCCACCTCTATCCTGCAACACCATTTTCCCGGGTACACGCCAAATAAGCATCTCATTCTTGTGCAGCAACGCAGGAGGGGAGCAGATCAACGAAATGACGCTGGATCTGTGGCGTGCCCGCAAGGACCGGGAGGAAATCAGCCTGCAGGACCTGGAGCCGGCCATCTCCAAAGCCGTGTTTGAAAACCCTCAGAGTGAGTCTGTGGAGCAAAGCCCTTCCTGCAGGGTCAGAGCCCGGCAGAGGGAGCCAGGCCCGTTCCAGGCAGCCACCAACGCCACCTGCCACCTCCCAGGCAGCCAGAAAGGGACAAGGGGATTTTGAGGGAAGGAAACTGTGATCCCCACAAGGTTTCCTGGCGAGGGGAAGGAATAGGCCGGCCTTCCAAGCCAGCAGACTTGTTGCCACGTTTAGCAAAGTTCTTTGGAGACAAGGTGTATTCACAGTTGAGAGATGGCAAACAGCACAGCATGCTCGCTGGAAAGGCACCGAGACGTACCGATCCCCACTGCCTGGCTGGTTCTCCTTGCTTTGCCCTTGTCACAGAGAGCAGAGCTTAAATTCTGACTAGTCAAGCTAAATCCCCCCATTCCTGGAGAACAAGTCTATTGGGGGAAAGGGGGTGACATCTGATGGGTTCAACTCTCCCCTTGTACAAAACCAGAGCAGATCTGTCTTCAGCCGAGTATTTTGGCTTTGCACAAAGCAGCTCTTTGAATTCCAGGGACTGCAGAGACTCTCTGAAGGTAAAACCTGTCTCTTCCTTTGCTTTTGCAGGTGGATTCTGGAAATCTGGGATCATTAACGAAGATCTCATTGATTTTGTGGTGCCCTTTCTCCCATTGAAGCACCACCATGTAAAGCAGTGCGTCGTCAGCGAACTTGTCCAGCAAGGCCTCGAAGTACGTCCGGATGTTGTCCAGGAGGTGGCTGACAGCATCCCCTACTTCCCAGAAGAGGAGAAAATATTCTCATCAACAGGCTGCAAAACAGTGGCCTCTCGGATCAGTTTTTTCTTCTAGTCACTGGGAGGGCCTTGCTCAGATCCACAGGGGATGTATAGGAGCTGTAAGCAGCACAGCCCAGGGCCGGCAGGATGAGCAGTGGGAGCTGCGTGTTCCCTCTCAGCAGCACAAGCACTTTCCTGCTGAACTCGTCTCTCCAGCCCCACGGAGGCCACTGCAGGATGCGGCTGCGGGACCAAGTGCAAGTGATGTGATTTAAAGCACTTTACTGATTCACCCTTGGCCAGGTGGGGGTGGATATGACCCCCCCAGACATCTGTGACAACAAGGGGAAGATGCCAAGAGGGCCTGCAGGGACAGGGAGGTTTCTCACCCTGTCAGCAGCACTCACCTGCAGCTCTCCCCTCTCCTGGCAGCTATTGATATCCAGCACATGAAGATTCTGAGCCCACAGAGTAATATTTTTTTTCCCTACAGCATTTTAACAGTTTTTAACACCTTTTTAAGTGTGGCTGTGCCTCAGGTCCTAGGTACAACATGACAGCGCAGGTGCTGACTCCTGCAGCACTGGCCTGTGAACACCTTCAACATTGCAGCAAAGTTTTCTTTTCAAGGGACTTTTAGAGCCAACTTCTTTCCAGCTTCCTTTCACTGTGAATAGATGCTGGCAGGGACCAGCCTCATCATCAACAAGCACAGGGGCGTAATGTGGAGATAGCAACATCTAATCTGCCAAGAGCCAGGTTCTTCCTACCACGCCCTTGCCCATCTTTCCCCTAAGGTCCAAAGGGTTTTCCTGCAGCAAACCAGGAAAACAACAACAACAAAAAAGGACTTCACTTGTTTTACCAGCTATGAAAAATTTCAGTCCTACCTCCAGGGGAGCCCATGGTGCCACTAACAGTTTTGAAAATTCCTTTTATTCAGTGATGATTTCTACAGCAGGCTGAGAGTTGGTGCTATAAGCTGCTGAGCCTCTTGTACGTCCTTCTGCTGGTCAGACCTTGCAGGCTGTGGCTGAGCCAGCATACGTTCAGCTTCTGGGGAGTGTCACGATGGGGGACCTGGGGACAACTTGAAGATTAGTGCTCCAGACTGCCAAGCATGGATGCACAGCACCACTGGCCTTTGCCCAGGTTTTAATCTCCTCTGTGAATCAGTTACGGGACAAAAGGTCAGAGGAACCAGAACCACTCACTCTCTAGGAACAAACTGCCCGAGGGATGGGTGCAGGGACGCTTCCCAAAGCTCCCCATGCTCTGCCTGAGCCCTGTGCTGAAGTGAGCTGCCAGCGCTTGGGACTATTCCAGCTCCAGGGCCAGAGCTTTGGGGAGAGCTATTTTAGACACCACCCAAATGCTGCCCTGGAGCTGGCCCACAGACCAACCCAAAAATTCTGCCTCTTCCAAAAATGTTATGCATTTCTAATTTTAAAATAAATCTTTTATGAAATAAACAGTTGGGGAAAAGTCTTTTACTTAGATTCCTGACTGCAGCTATTGCGGAAGGACTTGGAAGATTTGCAGTTGCGTGGGAACAGCTGCCTGATGCAATGGGACTTTGGGGATTTAGCGGCACGGAGCTGATGCTCTCCAATTAGGTAACTGGAAATGGGACAGCAGCCTTTCCCTGGGGAGGAGGCGAAACAGCAGTAGCTGGGCCAGACGTCCTCCACAGAGGAGCCAGTGTAGGTCCAGGAAGGCCACTGGGTCTCCCTGCCCCAGCGGCACTTTTCCCCCACTGCAGAGCACATCTCTGGGTCCCAAGGCCACTTTTGCAGGGCTAGTGCCAGCGTGGCAGGAGGTGGGAGCCACGTCGCCTCCCTCCCAGGGAGAGTCACTTTGCGGAGCCTGCTTGGTGGCCTCGCACACGGGGAGCTGAGGGCCGAGGCGAGGTGCTGGGCAGGCGCCGTGGCAGACCAGCATTTCTGCAGAAGCTACCGCTGCCGCTCCATGCGCTGGCTGGATGCGAGATCCAAGCCTGCAGCCCCTGCTGCCGCACCCCAGGCTTGCTCACCCGAGTCGCTGTCCCTCAGACAGCTCACACTCCCCTGTGCAGCCCTGTGTCCGCAGGCACCATTTCCTTTCTATCATCCTCTAGTGCCGTCAGCAGCCTGGGGACTAGTGCCAGCACAAAGACAATGCTAGAGGCCTGCAGCAACTCCCCAAAGTGATCCTTTATCTGGGAGGGCTGAGAAGGAGCGGGACACCTGCTTGGAACAAGGTTCCCAGGCCAAGTGTAGACATCCAGCAACCCACCATCACCTTTTAGGAGCAGAAAGAGGCAAATCCCACCTTTGCCAGCACAAGTACTTCAGCAGTGAGCGCTGAAACATGCCACTGCACTCCAGAGCAAATGAAACCCTCACACTCGGGATTTGAGCAACCCCTGCTTTGGAGTGGGCAGCACTAGTGGGCTAACACCCAAGACAAACTATCCCCCCAGCACGTACCTATTGCTGCTGTCACACCAGGCAACATCAGCCGAAATGGTGAGTTCTCGGGGGCTCTGAAGTGGTTTTCTCCAAGGTTTCTTGGGCAAAGTATCCAGTCTTGCTCCTTAGGACAGCATGGACAGTCTTTCTTAGAAAGAGGTAGCGTCTGAGGGAAAGGATCTGCAATGGCGACAAGGTGAGACCTGGATCTCCTCCATGGAAAAATTCTTCCCCACCATGAGTTCTGAGCACTGAGCCCCAGGGTTTCCACTGCCGCAGCCGAATACCTGCCTCGTGCCACCAGCAAAGGCCCCGCCAGCCCCACCGAGACCTGCCCCAACAGGGAGCCTGGGTTTCACCACAAACAAAATCCAGATCGACTGAGCCATGCTGCTCGCCTGACTGGTGCCATGCTGGTCAATGGCCGTGTGGAGACACGTTCCCCTTATCACAGCCAGACACAGGAGAACTTCTGCCCTGAATTAGGGTCAAAGAAAACAGGAAAAATGAAAATAAGGAGGAAAGAGACCTGCCCAGTGGCTCTGGCACAAGGCTATTGTAAGAGCCAGGCTATAACCCTCACTGCTTGGCTTGGACCCACACCCTGGCAGGACCCCTGACCCCAGTCCCTGATCCTTGATCAGCTTCTGGCCCCCAATGCAGAACAGAAGTATCAGGCTTGCCTCAAACCGCATGAGGGGTAGGCACAGAGATTGCAGTCAAGGCAACAGGCTGAGAACATCACCCACAGCCCGAGGAGGGCATCGGGGAGCAGTGCAGGGCTGTACCTCACCGTCTGCGGGGTCAAGTCACAGACTTAGGGTGGCATCCTCCTTCGTGCTCTCCACCCTCCTCAGGCGCAGGCGGGCCCTGGCCCGGCACAGGTAGTACGGCAGTTTCTGGGGGTCGTGCTCAATGGCTGCAGAGAAGCGAGCTTCCGTTTGCCGGTACTGCCTGCGAGGGGACAGGAGCGAGCACACTTAGCAGCCTGGCTCGCCGCCAGCCCTGAGACAGACAGCACCAGCCTACCCGCTCACCTCGCCACCGAGCCCTGCTCGTGCAGCGCTGCTGCAACACGTCTCTGCACAACGCGGTCCCCCAGGCTCAGCTCCAGCGCCTACTGGTAACCCACTAGCACGTAGGCCAGCTTCCCCAGGCGAAGGAAGCAGCCTGCAGCGAGGCAGCGTCGGTGCCTCAGTTAAATGAGAGTGGCTGGGGGCTGGCTGCCACCCCTGCGCTTTGTCTGGAGCGCTCTGTGCCAGTGGGAAACATACACGGAGCATGTACAGCCCCCCCCAGCCACAAAGATTTCAGCATCATTAGCCAAAAGCTCTGAGCTCTGCCAGGCAGGAGACACAGCCCGGTCTGGAAGAGGAGCAGCTGTTCCCAGCCATGTCCCCAGGACAGGCCATGCGGGGAGGGAGCTGAACCACCAGTGCTAAATCCCTGGAACCTCTCCCAGCTGCTGAAAGGGTCCAGGCAGGCACAGCTGTGAACCAGGGTCAGGACCACAGGAGAACCCAGGGGCCCTACTCCCCGTTTCCAGCCTTCCCCCAGCTGCTCCTCCGGCACCACCGCGGCCAACAGCCCCCGGCCTGAGGGACCCTCCCCAGGCCGCGGCTCCCCGGTAACCCCACAGCTCGCCCTGGCTACGCTCCCCAGCCGCCCCGCTGGGCTGGCCCTGCGCCGGGGGGGGCCGCGGCCAGCGGAGTCCCGGGGCTTTACCACCGCGGCGGCCACGGCCCCACCCTGGGCGGAGCGCGACCCGCCCCACGCCACCGCCCCGGGCCCACCCTGCCGCCCGCAAGTAAGATGGCGGCGCTGCCCGTAAGCAGGATGGCGGCGGCGCGCGGGGGCGGCAGGAGGCTATTGGCGGCGCGCGGGCGTGACGCCACGGGGGAAAGGAGCACGCGGCGCGATGCTGGCGGCGGAGCTGACGGGGCGCGCGCGACCGCTCGTCAGCCGGGCGGGGCTGCGCGTCATGGTGGGGCCGGGGGGCGGGGCCGGGCGTGAGGGGAGGCGGGGGGAGCGCGGCTGAAGGGGGTCAGGGCGGGGGGGACCGGGGGGGACCGGGGCTGAGGGGGCCTACCCTGCTGGGGGGAGTGCGGGGGGAGCGGGGCCGAGGGGATGGAGGCTGAGGGGGGTCGGGTCTGCGAGGAGCGGGGCTGAGGGTGCTGGGGGGGGATCAGGCCCGTGGAGGGGTCAGGGGCCTCATGGCGGCCCTGCAGAGCCCTGTTGACACCCGGCGGGCAGGTGGCCGGCCTGGGCAACTACGGGCTGCGGGGGACGCGGCACAGCGTGGGCATGGCGGTGCTGGACCGGCTGGCCCAGCAGCTGGCGGTGGCCGAGGGCTGGCGAGCGGACAGGCGGTGCTGCGCCGACGTGGCCCTGGCCACGGCCCGCGGCCTGGAGCTGGTGCTGCTCAAGCCGCGGAGGCTCATGAACCTCAACGGGCTCAGCGTCGCCAGTGCCGGTGAGCAGCTTGGTCACCCCCAAAGCCTGCTGTGCCACTGGGCCCTGCGACGGCCCTGCTGTCGCCCAGCTCTGCAGGGCCAGGGCCTGGTGAGTCTGTCTCCCCCGCATTTCTTGCGTTGTATTTCTATTTCCAAAGCTGAGATCTACAGCCTCCGCCCAGAAGACATTTACTTGATTCATGATGACCTGGACAAGGCCCTGGGCAAGGTGGCGATCAAGCTGGGAGGCAGCGCAAGGTAGGGAGTGGCCTCAGCTCTCTAATTGTGCGAGGTGGTTTGAGGCCTTTGCCATGCCCTTACAGGCACATGGGCCGTTCCTGGCCCCGGCCCACCAGCCTGGCGGTATTTTCAGCCCCAGCGCCAGCCCTGGGCCTGATCCCAGTTGCAGAGGCAACAGCCGGCAGTTTGGGCAGCCTCCCGGTTCTTGCCCTGGCAGGAAGGGCAGGGAGCCTCCTGGAAGTGGCTGTGGTCTGGATCCAGCCCATCAGCTGCGCCACATGGGCTTTTTATAGCACTCTGCCTCCACTCTGCCTGCCCCAGCACCAGCTCCTGGGTCAGCCTCAAGACATTTAACCTAGGAAATCTTCCACGGCGCGGGCCATGGCAGGGATGGTACTGGGCCACAGCGCTCGGTCACACGTGCACCAGCTGCAGCAAGAGCTGAGACGCGCAGAACGTGCCGTCCCAGCCCTGCTTCCCCTCGTCTTCCCCAGCCAGCTGTTCTCAGCCCCAGGGGCTGGATGTTCCTGCAGAGCCAGGGCATGGGGACTGTAGCCCCCGGCTGGGTCCACATCCCTGAGTCCCAGAAGCAATAGATCCCAAGACCATACTGTGGCGCGGGGTGGGGTATTCTGTAAAGACTAACAGTTGGGTTTTCTCCTTCTCTCCCAAGGGGCCACAACGGGGTCCGATCCTGCATCAATGCTCTGCACTCCAACGTGAGTCGGCCTCAGTGGAAGGGAATCAGTCCTGCCCCCACCTCAATGCATGGCTTGTTGTCCCCCCAAGTCCCATTCTTCCAACTCACCTCAGACAAGCCCCTGCTCCCTTTCCTCTCCCCCTTTTCTCCTTCCCCTCCTTCCCTCTGCTTCCCAGAGAGCTGATGTCAGTTTGGCCGCTATGGAGGACATGGAAACAATTAGCTCAAGCGGCTCTGCCAGGCCTGGCAGGAGCCCGGGATCTCAGCGCAGCCCAGTAAAAGCCTCTTCCAAAATCATGTTTCTTGGAGCAAGCACTCAAAACCACCTGGAAAACATGGGGGGGGCTGCTCCCTCACCACCCAGCCCCACTCGCAGCGCTGTCCCCTTGCCTCAGCTCTGGCTCAGCCAGGCCCTTGAGGCGCAGCTCCTCCAGCTCTCCTTCCTCCCCAGGAGATGACGCGGCTCAGGGTTGGCATCGGGCGGCCGGAGGGTGAAGTGACAGTGTCCAGCTACGTCCTGGCTCCATTCAGTGCCGGGGAGCAGGAGAGGCTGAAGCAGGTCCTGGCCCAGGCAGCGACCTGCCTGCTGGAGCACATCCTGCGGAGGAGAGTGCCCGCGGGGGAGCTGGGGGACGGGCTGACGTGAACCCCGGGGGACCTGCGTGGCCGATGGACAGAGCACTGCAGACTCCGGGGTGACCGTGGTCTGGAGCAGAGCTGGCCCTGCCAGACAGCCTGGCCAGGTGCTGGGGCAGCCCCAGTGTATCCCCACACAGATCCGGGCAGTTCATGTCCCACTCAAACCCCTGCAGTGGCTTCATACGGCAGTTTGGCACAGAAATTAAATAAATGCTTGCTTCTGGCTCTGCCCTGCTCCTGCCTGTCTCCCCTGCGCGGCCTGTCAAACTCCAGCTGTCCCTGGTTCTCTGTGGCTCAAATCCGCGTTCCCATCCCTGTTCCGCCAGCCCAGGCTGGAGGGAGGCTTCCAGTGGGAAGTGGGGGAGTGATGGGAGCAACTTCTGCAGGATCCAAAACCACTTCGGCTTTGTTGAGAAACTGTGGCAAGCACAAGTTGCCTGGAATCTCGTAGCTCAGCAGCACACCAGGGCTGCTCCCGCTGAGCTGCAGCAAGTTTCAGGGCTGGCCTCATAGTTTTTGAGGTAGATGACAGTTTTTGAGATAGGTGGTTTTCAGCCAAAACCTGGAGGAGTTTCCAATGTCTGGAGGAGTTCTGGCTCCTCCTCACAGACGGGTTACAGGTCTCATGACAGAGAGAAGCGGGGTCTCCCCACCACCACCACAGCTTCCCAAAGCCCTGGGCTCTGCCAGCACATCCTGTCTAGCTGCATACCCTGCGAGTGCGGCTGCACCGAGAGCCCCAACGCGGGCAGCTCCTTGCCTGCATCCCAGTGGGTGCTAGAACAAGCACCGGGACCCTTGCTGGGTCACGCATACTGCAGCGTTGCTGCTTCCTTCCTCCACTCCAGCTGGCACCAGACCTTCCTCCACTCCGTCCCCAGCTCCTGAACTTCTCCCGTAGCATTGAGGCTACCTGCGACCAGGAGACAGGCAGGGAAGCAAAGGTGTCCTCAGCCTGCCATCACCTCTCCACTCTGCTGTGTCACCTGTGCCTGTACTGGCTGAGACCCTGCAGTTGCAGACCACGCACTTGGCCAGCTCCTTCTCCCTGTTCTCCAGTAGATCCACTTGGATCTTTAGGACCTGTGTGATCTCCTGGAGCTAGCTGTTTTCCTTCAGGAGGTCCCTGCTGTAGCTATTCAACCTGCCCCGAATGATGCTCTCCTGGATCATGTGTTTGGTGGGCTCAGGCATCCCACTGTGGGTCTCAGCTACCGAGGCTTCCACCCACTGCTCCATCGCCTTCATCAGGCTGTGGGGAGAAGAGGGGCGCAGCCCCCCCAAACAGTGGATGAAGGCAGCAACCCACCGTCCCAGGGCTAACCCCAGCAGCTGCTCCAGGGCCAAAAGGGACAGGCAGCTGCCAGGCAGGGGTGGAGAGAGGCAGCAGCTCTGGGGGCCTGGCAGGGAGCTCACACCTCCCCAGCTCACCCAGGCTAGGGCTAGTTTCAGTGTTTTCAAGGAAATTGCTCCTCCACCCCAGAAAACCCTCAGTTTTCAACTGAGCATCGCCCTGCTGAGGAGCTTAGGTTTCGCACCAAACAAGCCCGTGCTGTTGGAAAGCAAACACCCTCCTCCAGAGCTGGCCACAAAGGTGACAGATGCCGGAGCCCAGCAGGACTCTGCTGCACATCTCAGTACTGAAGCTGGTGTTGGGTTTTCAGTTCCAAGGCCAAACCTAGCGCCAATGAGGGAAATCGCTTCCATCATCATTCCCAGGGGAGAGCTGAGCTCTGTGGAAATGCCACCCACCTTTTCACCCCCAGACCCCAAGGGAGAGCTCCAGTCTCTTCCCACCCCACCTTCCTCCCTCCCTTTCCCCATTACAGATTTCACTCCCAAAGCAATCCCCAGCCGGAGGAAACTGCCAGACCCTCACCACTGCAGCTCCAAGGTGACCCCGGCGGGGTATGCCCTGGGGATGTTACGTGGGGCAATGCCACCAGGCAGAGCCAGCACCCAGCACATCAGCTCAAACACAGTCTGCTTTAATCCTCCCTTGGCTTCAGCCCAGACATGGCACAGGCGAGGGACAAGCCCGGTCGGCGGCAGGAGGCCACGTGTGCCACCGCGGGAGCCAGCCCCAGGCCTGAAAAACACTCCCCAAAGTCCAAGCCAGTGGGACACGGCAGAGTTGGCATTGCTCAGGGTGGTCCTGGAGACGTGTCCTCAGCAGAGACAGAGCACAGCGCTCCCCCTGTCCCTCCACCTGGCAGGGAAAGGGCTCTCTGAGAGCCCTGGGGCAAATCCTGCCTTGGGTGGATTTGCTACATGCAGATTCGAAGGACCCTTGGGGGGATCTGTCCAGGGCAGCTGCATCTCTGAAGAGGGAGCAGGCAGGATCACGCCACTGGCCCACGGTGCTCCCAGCTGGGTCACAATCCCTTGTCCCTAGGAGGCAAGGACACAGACATTAGCGGTCAAGGCAGGAGCAGCCCCGACATGTTCACGCCTGCAGTAGAGGCGGTGGGAGGGCTGTTTTCCAGCTTCCCCCAGTCTGGCTGTTCCCAGGGAGCCTCTGCTGCCAGCATAAGCAACCTCAGACAGGGAAAGTCTGACCCGATGTTAACCGTGGCGGTGCTGCCTTGCACGGCCGCCCCGCGGAGTCACGGCCCCAGGGAGACTCACTTTTGGAGGGGAGCAAGCAGTGCCGGGGTGAAACTTTCCCCTGCGAGATGCCCCCAGCTCTCTCCAAACTAGGGTGACTTTTGCAGGAGGCGAATGAACGTTGTCTCTTCCTTGCTTGAGGGGCTGGGGAGCAGCACAGACGCAGGCAGCAGCAGGACCTGGTCCCCTGGTCCCCTCCAGCCCACTGCAGCCCCGCATGGGACATCTGCATCCCCATCCCTTTCCCCACCTGGAGAGGAAGGTCTTGTCTCTGGTTCCCAATGCTTTGAGTCTGATGGGGAGAGCTGCTGCCACATGGCAAAAAGAAACTAGGCATCCAGGACACATCCGAACACGGCGCTCGCAGGGAGATGCTTCCCAGCCGCCCTGTCCCCCGTCCCTGGCACCACATGCCCAGGTCCCACAGCCTCGCTTACCATCAGAGCTCGTCACGGGCAGTGGAGCGGAGGTGGCCGGCACTGCCCCGTGAGTCCCTCAGGGTCTTCTGCGAGCCAGCCCAGTCGGTCTTCTTGGCATCGTCGTCCCAGATGGTGGAGGTCTCGGTGTCGCTCAGCCAGTTGCTGTCCCCAGCATAGTGGGTAGGATAAACCAGGAGGGGGTGAGCCGAAAAAACCAGCAGGTCCCGGGGGGAGAAGTGCTGCTTGTAATCCTCGCTGGGGAAAGCGACCCAAGAGGAGAAATTGGCTTACAGAGCATGGCCCAGTAGAGGAAAAAAGGCTGGGAAAGCCGTACGGACCACCTGAGGAAGGCACCGCGCAGGGCAGGTGATGGGGAGGGACATGGGGAACCGGGATGGGGGTGCAGGGAAGGCAGCCGAGCTGGGGGGCTGCCCCATGCCGCTGCTGCCTGCAGAGCCCAGCTGGGGAGGGACCGTGGAGGGACTGCGGAGGTGACGGGACCCATCTCTCCCCACAAGCCGCGGTGGCATGGGGCAGGTCCCAGCGTGGATAGGGTCTCCGGCACAGTGATCCGCCGGCCCAGCCATGGCTGGCCCCGGGCCAGGGCTGTCTGATGCCGTTATCCCAGCGAGCATGGGACTCCCAGCTGCTCCTGGTTCACATCCCGAGCACTAATCCACCCCTCCATCCACCTCCAGCCTCCCTTTTACACGCCTAATCCCTGTTTCACCATCCTGCTCGCTGGTTTTCCCACCCCCTCTCCCTGGGGACACCCAGCCACCAGCGCTTGCCCACCCCCTAAATTGCCTCCCCATCCCCAGACATAGCCTTGCCACTGACCCCCGCCTGGGGAGAGGGGCAGGGAGGTGCCCCAAGATCGGGCTGAGACCCACAACCAGAGGCAGGGGTCCACAGAACCCCCCAGTACTGGGGTACAGGAGGCTGCTCCCCCCTTGCCATGGGGCCAAGACCCCCATGTGGGGCCAGCATAAAGCCCCAGCACCATCCCTGCCGCCGTCCCCCCACCCTGCGCTGGCAAAGGGCCATTTTCCAGCGGCCGGCAGCCAGGCAGCAGCGGGGGGGGTGCGGGGAATGAGCTCATGCTACAGATGTTTTCCTCCAGCATGAGTAACACCAGGGGAGGGGGGACGGGGTGGGATGGTGATGGCAGAGAAGAAACACATGCTCCGTCGTCAGCATGGCCACGCCGCTCCGCCAGCACCCCTCCTGCACCCCATGCGCCTTACTTGGGGTGCTTGTCATACATGATGGGCAGGAACTCATCCACCGGCAGCATTTTGGAGAGGGGCTTGGCGGCCAGCAGCTTCTGCGCCCCGCGGTGGGAGATGGCATAGGCCAGCGTCCAGTACGAGTAACCGGCCACCACCAGGTTTCGCACACCCTCCACGGGTGCCTCGTCCTCCGCGTTCACCTGCTTCCTCCCCAGGTAGCTGTGGGGTGGCCGGCGAGCCGTGAGAGCCAGCGCCGGGGACCCCCACCCCGCATCCCCCCAGCCCCAGCACCTACATGAGGTCCCAGTCCCGCTGCGCCCCCTCCAGCTCCTCCATCAGCCGCCGCAGCCGCGCTGGGAAGGCGGCCTCGAAGCGTACGTCATCCTCGAAGACCACCGACCGCTCCAGCCCCCGGGACACGATCTGCAGGGAGGCGGCAGAGGTGCAAACCCATCCCAGCACCATGCTGGGCCATACTGCCCATACTGGGTCCACTCACCCTGCGGGACATCCCTCTCCCCACATCCTCCAGATACCTGGTGATGCTCATGGGGTCCCTGCCCTGTGCTGGTGGTTTTTAAGGACCCCATGGCCCCCACAGCCCCGTACCTCCTTCCAGATGTTGTAGTGGCTGAGGAAGCAGCCGACCTCACCCTTGGTGAGCGTGCGGCCGGAGAAGGGGTCGTAGTACCCGGGGAGCAGGTCCACGCCCAGCACCTTGATGTCGCTGCTGTTGAGGGTGCTGCAAGGCGAGGGGCTGCATTGGAGAGGTGTCCCCCCTCCAGCCAACCCCCCCGTCCCCTTCCCAGGCTGAGACCGGAGGGCTGGCAGAGCCGGGACACGTCCCCACATGGTCACCTCCCATCCACGGCGTCCACCACCTGTGGGGCGATCTCCAGCTCCCGCAGGGACGCCAACATCCGCCGGCGCCGGTCCGGCCTCCGCACCAGGTTGATGAGGAAGATCTGGGGAGGAAGGGGAGAGCCTCGCACGTCATGGGGGGGGCAGCCTGCCCAGCCACCAAGGGACAGGGGGCTCAGCCAGAGCCCGTGGTGGGCTTTGCCGTGGACGGATGCAGCCAGAGGGACAGACAGGGGGACACAGTCAGTCCACTGGGCACTTACTTCATCAAAGCCTATTTTCGTGAGCGGCTTGGGGAGGAGAGAAATGTGCCTGGAGCGCTGCATGGGGGGACCATCCACTGTGGAGAAAGTGGACACCCCCTCGGTGGAGCCCAAACCCCCCTGGCAGGGACCAACAGCCCCGCCCCGGGGACCGGCACCAGGTCCCCGTCACCCCTGGGGCAGGGGACACCTCCAGGACCCCACCGCCTGCGGGCACTCACCCATGGCCTCCAGTGTGAGATGCACAAAGTTGGCACGTTCGTCCTCCAGCGTCTGGTGGGCCTTCACGGGGACGTTGATGTAGCCAAAGCGCTGCTGGTTGCACACATGGACCTCCGCGCCTGCCAGGTGGGACAGATGAGCATCGCAGCCCCCCCAAACCCTCCGCCCCTCTCCCCCAGCCTCCCACCACCCTCACCGGCCGCCTGGCAGGAGTAGGCGAAGACGATGATATCGTCGAAGGCCCAGGTGTAGTTGGGATGGGGCGGGTAGAAAGCCAACCGCGACGTCTCCTCCTTCCGCAGGTCGATCAGGAAGGTGGCGTAGACCATGGGGACGGCGAAGCAGCCCACCCGCTGCCGGTTCTTGGTGGGGAAGTAGTCGGCCGTCCGGCGGTAGTACCCCTGCGGCACACCAGTGTGATGCCTCCGTGGTGGGGGGTTCCTCTGCCATGGCAGGGGTCCCCTTCCCTGCGGTATACCTGGGGAGTGATGCCACACCAGAAGTTGGAGTAGAAGGTCTGCGAGTCCAGCATGGGGGCCACCACCGACTTGTTCTGTGCCATGAGAAACTTGAGGGTCTGGTTGTTGGTCAGGATGCTGTCGGTGTCCACGAACTGGGGGGACAACACACGTCCTGAAGGCGTGGGGACGTCCACCTTGGCCCCCACCCTGTCAGTGCCCCACGTCCCTTACCAGGATGTAGTCCGCCTGCTGCTCTCGGGCGTAGGTGAGAGCCTCCTGCTTCAGCCTCATCAGGTTTTCGTAGCGTTTGTCACTCCAGTGCTTGGGCCCGAGCTCATCAGGGTAGGAGCTGGGCAGGGGGGAGGCAGGGGTTAACCCCACTCGCTGGGAACGCACGAACTCGGTGCACACCAGAACTCGGTGCACACCAGCCGGCTGAGTCAGCTCTGCCTCGCTGCCAGCTTCTCGTGGCAGCGTACCCAGCCTGGGAGCAGGGTGCTGCTCCAGGAGCCCCTCGCAGCCCACACCCGACCCCCCCAGCACTCCCCCAGCCTCACCTGGGCTCCTCCTGCACCTTCCAGGCCACTGAGTGATAGTCCTTCCCCACCGCCCCCAGCCACTCCCGCAGCATCGCCGTCGTGTTGTCCGAGTTGTGGTCCGTCGCGCACCTGGGGCAGGGCGACATCAGCCTCTGGGGGTCCCCACCCGGGGGACAACCACAGCCCCCTCCCTGCACTAGAAAAGCTCCTGGGGCCGAGAGGCTGAGCCAGCAACAGACTCACTTGGGAACCAACATGTAATTTGAAGGAGCCGAGGCTGTGCTGGCGGGAGGGGGAACGCGAACAGTTAATTTCTGTGGCTCTCACCCAGTCCCAGCCCTGCGGCTGCCCACCATGAACTACATCAGAGCAGTGGCTTCATGCCCCCACCCGTGCACCCCGCTGCACCCCACTGCACCCTGCAGCTCCAGCAGCAGGAGGAAAGGCCCCCAGCAGCAATACTCCCCCTCCCCACACCTTCCCCGGCCCGGCACAGCCGCCGTCCCCAACCCTCCTGCCCAACCTCGCGACAACGTTCTTGGGGACCCCAGCAACACCCAAGTCCCCACACTCCCCAGCACCCTCAACCAGTCAAAGAGCCTCGAGCTGCCCCCCAGGCGCTGGTGTCACGGGGACCCCCTGGGACACAGGGGACAAGGCAGGACCTGTGCCCCCCCAGCTCCACAGGCAGCTGCTCTTGAAACACCCCACAGGGCCCTGAGGCTGGGGGCTCCGGGGGGCTGCTGCGGGTGAAGGCGAGGGCCCCCCGCCCCAGCCCAGCCACCCCTGCCAGGACCCCCCGCCAGCCCCTGCCTCGGTCCCCTGCAAAAGCAGCTGCAGAAAAGTTTCCGACGAGCTCAGGCAAGAGACGGCGGCGGCAGAGGAGCGAGGAAGAGGAAGGACAGGGCGCTCCTCTCCCAGCCACCCCACCCAGCACGGTAAAAAGGGGTTTGGGGGGTGTCTTTGGGGAAGGTGGAGGCTGGGGCTGAGCCCCGCATCTGTCCCTGATGATGCAGAATTCCCCACCCCCTGCCCTGAGCGCAGGGCTCCCCTCCCTCGCCAGCCCCACAGCTTCGGGAGGGGAAAGGTGGGGGTCCTGCCCCCTCGCCGTGGGGCAGCGCTCAACCCCCCCCAGGTCCCTGCTGGGTCCCACACCCGGGCCAGAGCCACCCCTCACCCTTTGGGGCTGGGGGGGCTGTTACCACCAGGGTCCCTGTTCCACCCGGGGGTCCCCGTCCCCCCAGGGTCCCCATTCTCCCCCACACCCCCATTCCCCCAGATCTCTGTTCCCTCCACTCAGGCCCCCGTCACTCAAGATCACCCCGAGTCCCCAGGCCCCCCACTCTCCCCAGCTCCCCATTCCCCTACCCCCACTGTCCTTTGGGTCCCCACTACCCCCCCGGCTCCTCATTCTCCCCATAGTCCCCCCTATCCCCCAGGACCCCCCGTTCCCCCACCAGCATCCCCATTCCCCCGGCGCTCCCCATTAGCCCCGAGTCCCTGTCACCCCAACATCCTGGCTCCCCCCGAGGTCCCCATTCCCCCACAGCCCCCTCCTCCCCCCGGATCCCTGCTACCCCCCGCACCCCGGGGTCCCGGCTCCCCCCAGGGTCCCCGCTCCCCGCGGGGGTCCCCCCTCCCTCACCACAGGGCGATGCTCCCCGCGGGATAGTCCATGCGCTCCAGGGCTCCCAGGCAGTGCGGCAGCGAGTGCTGCGCGTTACGGGCCAGGAGGGCGAGCACCACCCGGGGGGGGGCCGGCCCGGGGCCGGTGCCGGTGCCGGTGCCCAGCAGCAGGAGCAGGGCGCAGAGCGGCCCCGCGGCGCCCATGGCGGCGGCGGGCGGGGAAGGGGCGGGCTGAGACCCGCCGCGCTCAGCGCACCCCCCGCCCCCGGCCCGGCCCCGCCACCGCTGCGAGCCCCGCTGGTGGGTTCGGGTTGGGGTTCTTTAAAGGAAGCCGATACCGGTGAACAGCCCCGCGCAGCCCACGGCCGGGGGGGGAGAGAGGCCGGGGGACACCCCCGGTCCCCGCTCCCCGAGGATGCTCCTGGGCATCCCCGTGTGCCCCCTGCCAGCTCGGGGTCGGGTCCCCCGCCGTGCCCGGCGTGGGGTGGGTGGGTGGGTGGGTGGTGGGGAAGCAGATGGGTGGGCAAGTGGCCCCGGGGGGGGGCCTCATGGCTGGGGGTGGGCATCATGGCCAGGGGGGCTTGTGGCCGGGTGGCTTGTAGCCAGAGGGCTCGTGGTCAGGGGAGCACAAGGCCACGGGGGACTTGTGGCTGAGGGGGGGCTTGTGTCCGAGGGGGGTCATGGCCAGGGAGGCTCATGGCCGGGGGGCTCTCACAGGCCAAGGCAGCCCACCCCACTAAGCCACGTCCCACCCGGGCTGCCCGCCATGGCTGAGCATCTGCAGCCCCCAGGCCTGTCTGCAACGTGTCGGAGCCGCAGGCCGTCCCGGGGCCTTGGGGACATTTGGCCAAAACCGCTGGTTAACCACCCAATCCCTAAATATGGCTCTCACCCCCCGGAGCAAGCACAGGCTGGGAGGAGGCCACGTCCTGGGGAGCAACAACTCCGTGCACCCCACCAGCGGTGCTGGGCACCCCTCGCTGCGGTGGCACGGGAGCCTGGGCAAGGGGCTGTGGCCCTGGGTGGCCAAACCCGCTCCCACCCGCAGCGGGGCAAGGCCTCAGCGGCTGCTCTCGCTGGCTCCCCACGTCCCCCCCGCTCCCGGGGGACCTCCGGGAGGGCTCTGACGGGGTGCAGCAGGGGGGGTCGGGGGGTGAGCGTTTCCAGCAGCACCTGAAAGAAGCAACAGAGAGGGTGTGGGGACGGGGGGAGCACCCGGGAGCCCTGCGGCAGCTGTAAGGAGAGAAAAACTCTGTTTACAGCCCGAGCTCGGACAAGTATTTGGGGAAGGGCTCTGTGCCAGCGCGAGTGGGCACTCCCCGGCGATGCAGAGGAGCTGCGGGACGGGGCAGGACCCCGGGAGCTGAGCACAGCCGGACCCCACCCGTGTCCGGACCCCACCCGTGACTGGACCCCACCCGTGTCCAGACCCCACCCGTCACCGGACCCCACCCGTGTCCAGACCCCACCCGTGACCGAACCCCACCCGTGTCCAGACCCCACCCGTGTCCGGACCCCACCCGTGACCGAACCCCACCCGTGTCTGGACCCCACCCGTGTCGGACCCCACCCGTGTCCGGACCCCACCCGTGACCGAACCCCACCCGTGTCCAGACTCCACCCGCCTGTGCGGACCCCCGGGAGGGCTGAGTGGGGGGCACAGCCCCTCTCCCCTCCGCAGGAGCCCCCGAGCGCGGCCCCGCGGCCCGGGCAGGGGTGAAGCCGGAGGGAGCGCCGCAGAGCAGCGGGGATGCCCACGGCTGGTGCCGTCCCGCGGGGACACCCCCCGCCGGCACCGCCCCCCCGCAGCCCGGCCCCGCGCTCGGCCGCTGCTGCCACCTCCCGGCACCGCGGCACGGCACGGCCCGGCCGGGAGCAGCCGGGAGCAGCCGGGAGCAGCCGGCTACGGGCGCTCGGTGGGGAGCTGGGGGCTCCAGGGTCGGTCAGAGCCGGATCTGATCCCCATGTCCCCACATCCCTCCGTCCCTGCCCTTCTTCATCCCTGCATCACTTCGCCCCTACATCCCTGCGTCCCCACATCCCTGCATCCCCCCCCATCCCTGCAACCTCTCACCCCTATATCCCTGCATCCCTTCCCGTCTTCATCCCTGCAACCTCTCACCCCGATATCCCTGCATCCCTTCCCATCTTCATCCCTGCAACCTCTCACCCCTATATCCCTGCATCCCTTCCCATCTTCATCCCTGCATCACTTCACCCCTACATCCCTGCATCCCCACATCCCTGCATCCCCCCTCCCATCCCTGCAACCTCTCACCCCTATATCGCTGCATCCCTTCCCGTCTTCATCCCTGCAACCTCTCACCCCTATATCCCTGCATCCCTTCCCGTCTTCATCCCTGCAACCTCTCACCCCTATATCCCTGCATCCCTTCCCGTCTTCATCCCTGCAACCTCTCACCCCTATATCCCTGCATCCCTTCCCATCTTCATCCCTGCAACCTCTCACCCCTATATCGCTGCATCCCTTCCCATCTTCATCCCTGCAGCCTCTCACCCCTATATCCCTGCATCCCTTCCCATCTTCATCCCTGCAGCCTCTCACCCCTATATCCCTGCATCCCTTCCCGTCTTCATCCCTGCAACCTCTCACCCCTATATCCCTGCATCCCTTCCCATCTTCATCCCTGCATCACTTCACCCCTACATCCCTGCATCCCTGCTCCTCTTCATCCCTGATTCTCTACATCCCCACATCTCTCCATCCCTGCATCCTCTCCCGGGGATCACAGGCAGCCCTGCCCTCAGCACCTGGGAAGGGCAGATTGGGATTTCAGTGCCGGATATAACAGGATTTTCGGAGGCCTGGATCCCAGAGAGGCCAAGCAGGGCAGCTCCCAGCCTGCAGACGGGGATGAAACCCCGCAGAGCCCTGACACCCCGCACCGCACTGGGGCCGGGGGAGCCTGAGCCTGCATGTGCCCTGGCCCCGGCTGGGCCAGCCCTGCGATGCTGCTCCGTGAGCAAGAGCAACACCAGCAATTTTTTCCCAGTAAACCCCCTCCATGTGCTCAGCCCCTGCTGTCCCCTGCCCCAGGGACGCAGCATCCCTGGCCCGGCGCGGTTCGGCCACCCACATACAGCCACGGCCCCGCTGCCCTGGCCACTGCCCGCACCGACAGTCCCCAGCCACGGGCTCGGGGACTAGAGAGGGAGAGGCTGCCCCATCCGCAGCTCCACCTCTGGGGCAGGCAGAGGAAGGCGGTGCCATCACTGCGCCCTGATGTGGGGAAACTGAGGCACGAGCCAATGCAACGTGCAGCGCACAGATGGACTGCAACTGGCAGAGGGGTGAAGCATCCTGCTCCCGGCCTTGCAGGCTCAGCTGGGGGTCAGAATTATCTCTGCCTTTGCAGCCAGCTTTGCAGCCTGCCTTCTCCCCGCAGCCCAGCTGCCGCAGGGCTCACGACGGACCCTCGGAGCCCGCTGTGGGCCAGGAGACACCTTACAAGCAGCTTTGGCCATGCAATGATAAACAAAACCCCACAAGCGAGCTAGGGGAGAAGGTGGAAATGGAGGGTACCTACCAGGGCACCTGCTGCGTGGTCCCCGGGGTGACGACCCACCCAGCCCTGCGCTGCGGCTCAGCACCTCCATCCCCACCACTCTGCTAGCACAGGGCTGCGACAGCCCCCGCGCCCCAGCAGCAGGACTGGCAGGCGGGGTGGCAGGTCCCCACGGGGCTCAGGGTGTCCCCATGGGGCTCAGGGCATCCCCACAGCTCCACACATCCATGGCGGTACCTGTAACACAGAGCCGACATCAGGCCCGAATGCATCCGGCCCGGAAAAGCGCCTTCCCATCCCTGCGCTGCCGGGCAGGCAGCAGCGCTGCACAATGTTTCCAGCAGCCTGGTTTCTTCTTTTTTTTTTTTTTTTTACAGGAAAAGGTTGCTTTTGGACCCAGGGCTGAGGCTTTTGGCCACCTCCTGCCTCTCTCCAGCCCTTCCTTGCAATTTTCTAGGACTTTCAGCAAAGTCTTTGAAAAGCTCCAGGTTCCTCAAACGTCACATTTTTCTGCTTTTCAAAGGCTCAGGTTTGGTTGCAGAAAACAAATATATAAAGATACATATGTGTGTATATATAAATGCAGAGATTCTGTGTGTATGTATGGCCAGGGGGTTGGTACAAGTCCCCAACCTCTAACAATTTTTTTTTAACTTATTTCAAAAGAAAAAGCATTCCAGGGGCCCAGCCAGCTGCCCAGGTCCATGGTGCCCCTGGGTGCCCCTGGGTATCTCTGGGTGCCCCCAAGGGTCGCTGCTCCCACACCATGATGCTGTCCGAGTGACGCCGTCCCCTCCAGACTACTGCCCTGGCTTGTCCGGCCTCACGACCCCAGTCCATTTCACAGGCGGGGAAACTGAGGCACGGAGCTTGCACAGCCTCCCAGCAGCTGCCCGGCCAGCGGGGACCTGAGGGAGTGCCCGTGACCCCGCCATGCTCCCTGCCTCACCAATCCCTCATCCTGAGCTGTTCCAGCTGTTCCAGCTGTTTTCACCACCCTCCATCTGTTGGGTAGCTCAGGAGGCGGGCGCTCCCCTCCCAGCTAGGTTTTCCTTCCAGGTCTCTGCTAAACTCATTGCATCCGCAGGCGCCGCTCTGCTTTCCCGCACGCCCCCAGCTCCCTGCTTACACAGCAAGCAAAAACAACGGATCTTCCCACCCGGAAAAATCCAGGGGGATTTTGGCCACCCGGGGGGATTTTGGCCCACCCAAGAGATGCTCTGCCAGAGGAGCTGGAGACCGGTGGGAGCAGCATCCCCATGCCGGCTGGTGGAAACAGGGACATCCGTGCCACCGTAAATGGGGCACAGACCCATTGCCAGCCCCGACACCCTCTGGGCTGCGTCTCCCCCGTGCCTCGGCCTGTCAGGAGACAGCCTGGGTGTTCCCGGTGGGCTGCAAACGTCCGGGAGAGACAAGCCTCCCTCGCAGCCCCACTTCATGCCCCGCTGGGAGCAGGGAGCCAGGGGTGTGCGGAATACTCTGCTCCACCTGCAAGGCACTGCCACGCTTGGAGCCACGTTCGAGCCACGCGGACAGGTCCCTCCTGGGTGGTGCAGCCGGCTTGGCCCCAAAATGGTCCCTTTTCACCCCAGGCTGGACCATGTCTGCCAGCATCAGAGCCAGTGGGGCACAGAGCCAGCGACCCCAGGCTCTGGGTGTCAAAGGGGACCCCGGGCACCCATCAGCCCTGGGAGTGGGCAGAGGGACACCTCCCTCAGCAAGGGGAAACTGAGGCAGGAGGCCGAACCCAGGCTGCCCGTCCCCACTGGGCAGGGAGAGGCCGCGCACCCAGGCTTCACCCCCGGGACGATGGGGAGCTGCTCTCCATCCCCTGCTGCGCCCTCTCAGAGGGACAGCAACAGAGGGGTACCCCGACGGGACAGATCTCCCCTCTGCGACGCACTGACCCATGCACTCCCGTCCCCTCCATCCCCTCTGTCCCCTTCCTCCTCTCCCCCCGAGTGGGGCTGGCGGTCGGTCCCCGTCCCAACCCGGGGCAGCTGTGACCGAAAACAAAGCTCTCCCCTTCGGCACAATACCCTTCTGTCCCCCCCCCAGATGCTGACCGCTGGGGTGGGCAGCGGCCGGGCTGGAGGCGTTGAGGGGCCGTGCCAGGCCCCCGCTGGCAGGGGACAATGTTGGCAGTGATGGAGAGTAGGTATTTCAAAAGGTTTTGTTTTCGGGTTGACCCGCCGAGCCGGCGTGACCCCGCAGCCCCCCACCCAGCCCTGCTTCTCCGTCCCAATAGAAACCAGCCACATTCCTGACCTCGGGGGGGGGGGGATGTTTCCAACCTCCCCGGGAAGGAGACAATGGGGGTGTCAGGGCCGTGATTTAGGAGGGGGGGCTCTTTCCATCACAAAGGCGAGACAAAGGCGCTCGGTGCTGGGAAAGGGGCTTCAGCGGCGGCTCAGGAGTGGGGCCGTGGTATTGTGCCTGGCCAGCCGGCCTCTGCAGCAGGGCAGCCAGGGCCCACTGGGTCCCACCAGGTCCCATTGGGTCCCACTGGGTGTCACCGGGTCCCACCGGGTTCCATGGGGTCCCACCAGCCTCTCCATCCCAGCCACTACCGCAGCCCTCCCCGCGGCCACCCGGGAGACCAGGGTCTGGTGGCTTCGTGGGTGTCACCATCACCCATGGCAGGAGGGAGCTGGTCCCCCATCCCCACGTGGGACACCTGGGGCACCCCCAGCTTCCCGCAGCACCCTACGCCAGCACGGCTGGCGAGGGACCAGCATGTCCCAGGGGGGCTGTGGGCACCCCACAGGTCTGGGCTCAGACCAGGGCCAGACCCCCCTGGGCAGCCGTCCCCAGCACGGGGGACACGCAGCCCCAGAGCCCTGAGTCCCCCCCATCGGCCCTCCCCGGGTGTTCAGGGCCAGGGTCCCACTCTCCTCTCCCGGGGCCGGTCCCGGGGCGGGCGAGGGATGAGCAGCTCCTCTGTGCGCCACTCAAAGGGGCTTTGTGCACCCCGGGGCCGCCGGCGCCCAGCACCACCCGCCACCGCCGGCACGGGCACCGCACCGGTGCCCACCCTGTCCGCACCTCACAGCCTGCGTGTCCCCCCCAAACTCCCCTCTTTCCAACTGCCCCTTGCCCCGACCCTCCTTCTCCATCCCTGAGGGGGCTCAGCCCCAAACCGTGGCAACCCCCCCAAAAAAAAAAGCCAGGAAACTGCTTAAGCAGACGCCCAACTTACAGTGTCCTCTGCCGCCGAGCTGAGCCCATGTCTCCGGCCAGCGTCCCGGTGCCGAAGGGCTCGGAGCCTGCATGGAGAGGGGGATTTTTTTACAGGAGAAATATTTTTCTCCTGGTGCTGGACGGCTGATCCGAAGGAAAAGCTGGAAACAAGTTCATTGGTTTTTCTCTCGCTCCCTCTCCTTGCCCTAATTTTTATTTTCCTGGCAGCCGGCGGGAGGAAGGGAGCTGGCAAGGTGATGCTTTTTTGGGAAGAGGGGAACTGCTGGTGAAAGAGGCATTCACCGCGCCGGGAGCCTGGGAAAGCCGAGAGCCGGGGGGCCGGCGGGAGGGCGGGAGGCTGATCACTGACCACTGTGCGGAGGCTGACCGGTGTGCCGAGGCTCACGGCCCTGCTGAGGCTGACCAGCATGCTAAGGCTGACCGGTGTGCCGAGGCTCACGGCCATGCCGAGGCTGACCGGTGTGCTGAGGCTCACGGCCGTGCCGAGGCTGACCGGTGTGCCGAGGCTCACAGCCATGCCCAGGCTGACTGGTATGCCGAGGCTCATGGCTGTGCCGAGGCTGACCGGCGTGCCGAGGCTCACGGCCATGCTGAGGCTCATGGCTGTGCCGAGGCTGACCGGCGTGCCGAGGCTCGCGGCCATGCCGAGGCTGGCGGAGCGGAGGCCGGCGGCAGGTGGAGGGGCGCCGGCGGGATGCACCAGAAAGCCAATGACATCATGTTGTGGGTTTTTTTTTTCCAGGATGAAATGTAATTTGCAGACGACTTCCCCGGCCGCCCGCAAGCACTGGGGCTCTGCAGCGAGGAGCAGGACAGGTCCCCCCAGGACACACGGGTGCCTGCCGAGGGACCGCAGGACTGGGCCGGGCTGGGGCTTTTATTTTTTTTCCCCCTTTTGGGTCAGAAAAACTACATTTTAGTTCCTAACCTGCCGGCACTGTGCTCCCCGGCACACAGAGGGCAGGTCCGGCCGGTGTCCGAGCAGAACAGAGCCCGGCACGGCCGGCGCCAGCGCCCTGTCGGGGACCCCCCATCCCCATGGTGGGGCAGGATCCGTCCGCGGCCGCCCAACCCGGGATGGCTCCTTTTGCCTCTTCCCTCTTAATTTTGTTTAGAAACTTGTCAGGTTGGTACATAAAGGAGGTGGAAAGATCAATCCTGGCTTTTCATCAGTGTGGGAAAAAGTATTTCACTAATCCATATTTATTGGTGTAAGGAGCCGGGGGGGGAGGGAGAGAGACCCTAATGGTCAGGAGCAAAGGACAGAAGGGACAGTTTAAGGCTGCCCTTTTCGGAGAGGTCACATGTCACCAAAATCTTTCGGTTGTCTCGGGATTGGTTACATTCTGTTCTCTTTTTTTCTATTGAGGTTGCCAAGCAACTGGCTAAGACCAGCCAAGATATTTTCTTTATTACAAGTGGAGCAGAAAGCAGCAAGGAGGAGAGAGATAAAAAAAAAAAAAAAAAAAGGAGAGAAGAGAAGTTTAGACAATTAACATTTATAGGATCACATAACTTCATTAACTCAGCCGAGATTTGGGAAAGAGACTTAAAAAAAAAAAGGGGGGGGGGGTGAGCGTTAGGAATTAAAGCAAGTTAAAAGGCCGGCAGGTCCAGGGCTAAAACAATGTCGGAGCACTCGGGAGCAGCGACGAGGGCTTCCCTTCGATGGTTCCTGCTTCCCGAAGAGCCAGCCGGTCCCAGCGATGGCTGCGACCCAGCGCAAGGGCCTTCAGCTGCTACTGCTGCTCTTTTTTTTTTTAAATGCCGGCTTTCTTTTGATTTTCACACTCCTAGGAAGTGGGTTTATTGCTAGTAGCGCTGGCAGGGGGGTGCGGGGAGGCAGCGGCGCCCTTCGGAGGGAGGTGCGTGGCCGTGGCAGGAGCTGGGCATCCCCCTGGCCGGGCCGTGGCACAGGGCAGGGGCTGCAGGGACGTGGCTGTCCCCAGGCCCTGGGACACCTTTGTGCCTCTGCAGGGTGGACAAAACCTCCCGGGGCCGGGAATGAACCTCCGTGGGCGAGCTGCCCCCAGCCACCGATCCCTGCCCCGTTGGTGCCTGCTCAGAGCTCAGGCCTAACCCCAGCCCCGGGCTGTCCCCTGCCCCAGGCCTGGCCCCGCCGTGGGCAGGGGACATTGCTGCGGGCCGGGGACAGGGCCTGGGGTCACCCCACAGCTCTGCGGGGCTGGCCTGTTCCGAGCATCCTCGGGGCCGCGGGAGTTTCTCTCCCATCACCAACCCATCCCTCCCATCACCTCCCATCCCTCGCCCCACGCGGCCAGACCCTGTGCGAGGACACGGGGGGAGGTGAGGAGGGGCAGGGACCCCCCCGGAGACCCCACCCTCGGCCCCCCACCCACCTCCCAGCCCCCCCCCCTTGGTTCTGTCCAGGGACCCCAACTCCCCGGTGACACCCAAGGCAGCGGCAGGCAGCGGTGGGGTGAGGGCAGGGGCCAGCCCCACACTCTCCCCCGAGGCTGCGGGGACACCCGGCAGGTCGGGGCTGGGGGGTCCCCGGGCGGGGAGAGGCAGGAGAAGCCCCCGCTCCCCCGGAGCCCGCAGCTGCCGGCCCGGCACGTCGGTAATATTCATCAGGGGAAAACAATGAGCATTATTTATCCCCAGCACTTTCCCTGCCGTGGGGGGCCGGGGTGGGGTGCAGGTGACCCCACACCCCACGGGGCACCCGGGCAATGCCACCCCCGCGGCAGCAGGACCGGGGCGGGGGGCGGCGGGGGGGGGTGTCCCCGCGGGGGACCGGGGGAGCGGGAGGGGACCCCAGCCCCAGCCCTGCCCGGCGGCTCGGGGGGGACCCCCACAACCGCGAGCGGGGGCAGCCCCGGCCGTCCCCGGGGCCGGGCGCCGAGACCCCGAGCCGGGGCGCCCCCCGAGCGCCGGGCCCGGGCGGGTGCGGGGCCGCGGGCCGGGCCGGGCCGGGCCGGGGGCTGCCGTTTGGGAGCTGTGTCTTTAAGAGATGGCTGGCTCCAGGTTGCAGCTGCTGTTTCTGTGCTATAGAGACAGTGGAGATTCATTACTCCTAAAACACAATGGGCATTTATCACCCCGTGGTGTTATTCAAATCCAGTACCAATTGAAGGTCATCCCCATTCTTTTCTCGCCGGCTCTGCAACACATTTATTGTTGTGCCGTTCAACTAAAAGCCCTGCCCGGCCCCGGCGCAGCCCGCAGAGCCCCGGCGTGCGCATCCCTCCCGGGCGGATTTGGGACCCTCCCGGGTGGATACGGCGTGGAGGAAGCGGGGCAGAGCCGGGGCGGCGCGGCTCGGCTCGGCTCGGCTCGGCGCGGCTCGGCGCGGCTCGGCTCGGTGCGGCGCGGGGCCGGCGGCAGGTGCAGCGGTGGCCCCGCCGTTGTGCCCCGCCGAGCCGCGGGGGCCGCCCGCTCCGCCCCCGCGGGACGCACTTTCCGCGCCCCGGGGAAACTCGGAGCCCCGCGGGCCGCCGGGGCGGAGGGCGGCTCGGGCGGTCGGGGGTCCGCCGCTCGCCCGTCCTCAGCCCCCAGCCCTGCCCCGGGGGGACCTGCCCGGCCCCGCCGCGGCCACCGGCACCGGCGGGGGGAAGCGCCGGCAGCGGGCCGGGATTTTCCCTGGCTGGAGAGGGGGGAATGGTTCCCAACTTCGTGGGAGCCGGTCGGTGAGAAGGGGCTGGGGGAGAAGCCTGGATTTTTCCTCTTTTTCTTTTATTTTTATTATTAATATTAGTATTTCCCCCCCACACTTGGGCATTTATAAATTTCGGCGATTTTTCCAAGTGCCCGAATTTTGAGGGCGAGCCGCTTGGAATTGGTTAATTCTCCGAGGCAGGAGCGGCGGCGGCCGCAGCGCGGGGCCGGGGTCTGTGCCCGCAGCCTCGCGGCATCACCCCCGCCGAGCCCCCGGGGCTGCCGGCGGCCCCGAGCCCCGCCGCCCCGAGCCCCCGCTCCACCGGGGCCGCTCCGGCGGGGACGGATCGCTGGTTTTCGTTTTCTGGATTTTTTTTTTCTTTTTTTCTTTTTTTTTTTTTTCGCTTGAGGTTGGTTTAATTTTTTTCTTTTTTTTTTTTTTTTAATAAGGGCTGATTTTTTGGTTTGGTGGTGTGTTTTGTTTTTTTTTTTCTGGAGGGGTAAGGAGCGAGTTGATAAAATTAAACCCCTCGCGGTGCCATTAAATCGAAACCGGGATGCGAAGCGCCGCGGCTGCGCTAGAAACTTGTTGGGGCCGGAGAAGCGGCTCCGCAGGGCCGGGGAGCGGGGAGCGGGCGGCGGGCGGCGGCGGGCAGCCGGCTCGGTGCCCGTGTGTCCTTGTTTTCCAGGCTCCAGCCGGATTCCCCCCCTGGAAGATCCCGCGAGCCCGGGACGGGAATCTCCGCTCCTGATTGTCCAAACGCAATTCTTGTGCGATGGAGCCGTACGAACCAAGAATTGTGTCTGGACATCTGTAGCAGAGATTTCAACTCCACCGGCTGGGCTCCAGGAAGGTGCTTTGGGGCGGAGGACGAAGGACGGACCCTCCCCGGGCCCGGGGCACGGCAAGGTAACCCTCCCCGGCTGCAGCCTGAGCGAGGATTTCAAGGAAACTAAATAAACACCGGCGGCGGCTCCCCAGGGCTCAGTCCCAATGCGTCAAACACCGGCCGGGCGCTCCCCGGGACGGGCAGGGACCGGGCAGGGACCGGGCAGGGACCGGGCAGGGATGGAGGGGCCGAGCCGGGGGCTCCGGCGCTTCGCCGGGGACGAAGCCGAGCGCGGCGGGCGGGCGCCCCGGCCCTGCGGCTCCATCCCGGTTTACCCTTCTGGTGTTTGTTTGGTTTTTTGTTTTTAATTTGCGTTTTAATTTCATTTAATTTATTTCGGCGTGCGCCCGGCCCTGGGGCGCGGCGGGGACCCCCCTGCACCGGGGGCCGAGCTCCCCGCCGGCCGGGACACCCTCCTCCTCCTCCTGCCGCAGCCCCCGGCTCGCCCCGGGCTCACGGAGGCCGCTCCGGCTGCGCTGGGTCTCCGCCGAGCCGGGAACCGGCCCCGCCGCTCGGGCACCGGGCTCGGCGGAGAGCGGCCCGGCCCCGCGCTCCCCCCGGCCGAGGGCTGCGGGGACGGGGTCTCACCGCCGCGGCGGGGGCTCGGAGGGGACGAAGCGGGAGCGGAGCCGAGCGCTGCGGCGGTCCCGGAGCAGCCCCCACGAAACCACGACCGGGAGGAAGGCTTCTAACAGAGAGGCTTTATGACTCCGCAAGCCAAGCGACTCAGCCGGGGCTGCCAAGGAAACCCAGGAGGAGGAGGGAAGCATTACAAGATCCGAGCAAAATTTCACCAAGAGCCTATCTAGGACAAAGCTGGAGGCAGAGAACGTTTTAAAAGGCTTTTATTTCAGAAACTTTTTTTGTTGTTGTTACAGGATTTTGCTGTACCCCTCTTCTCCCCTCCCCTGGCTTCCCTCATCTTCCCATTTCTAGCTTTTTTTTAGCAATGATTGGCAGCTTTTACTACAGCAGGAGCTAAGCCATCAGGGTCTACCTGCGCTAGCGGGGAAATAACACCTCCCAGGGAAGGAACTCATCCTATCGTGAGCAAACAGCTGGGGGGGATAAGAACAGAGAAGCCCAGCCTAAGGCAAAAATGCCGTGTAGAGGCAGGGCAGGCAGCAGCGCTGAAGACGAACCTGCCTTTTCCCATTGGGTTTAAGTCCGTTTCAAGCTGCACGCCACACAGGTTCGTTGTTTTCCAGCCAGCTCCTACCCTCACCTGGAATCCCCCTCCGCTTCCCCAGCCCAGCAGAGCTTACGGCCGTGAATTCAGGACAGAGAAGAGCCTTCAGCCCGTCCGTGTAATTTACAAACGCAAGCTGGACTCGAGTCGCTGCGGCTGGATTTGGAAAAGGCTGAATATCGGTTCGTTACCAGCAGTGGGCTTGAAGTCAGGGTTTCTCAGATGCAGCAGCATCGTAGTCGCGGGTGCTTTTAGTTACGCAGGTTGTGGTGGGGTAAATGTGAGAGAGGAATCACCGGAGAAGTCAGACGGGGGAATTACTCTTTGGCACTCCCTCCGTGTCAGGCAGAGTAACTCCTCTGTCAGGCGCAGGACGGGAAAGGCTCCTTGTACGGAGCACTCAGGGTGCCAGGCCAGGCTGCCTGAGCAGGGGCTGGTGCACTGCGCTGCTCACCGCCTCCCAGCTACTCCTCGGCAGCTCCCGGAGATGGAGGACAGGGCGAGCAGTACGTGGTGCAGATCGGCTCTGAGATGTGCACTGACTGAGCTTACGGCACCGGCAAGCCCTCTGCCCCAGGAGAGCCGCTGCTTGGGCAGGAGTGCTGCCGCCGGGGACCACCGCGTCCTGCTGGAACCATGCCGAAACGCAGGTGAGCAGGGCATGGGGGAGAGCAGGAAGGTCAATCTTGGCTGGATGCTTCTAGAAGCTCACACAGCACGTTTCAGACCTGTTGGCACCAACGCTATCCTCTGATCCCTTCCCTTTGCTCTCACCACGGCCTCCCAGCTGGCAGGTGGGCCAGTCTGTCTGTCCGAGGAAACTTCTGGAAACTGAACAGCATCCATGCCCTAGCAGAGCTGCGCGCACACCCACTTCCGCTGCGCTCAGAGGACTTCCTCAGGGTGCGCAGTAAGGAGCCTCCCCCTCCCACTGATGGAAAGGGTTAAAACCCACTGACTTTCTTTCCCAGGTCTCTGTGTGTTAACCATGCATCTCCAGCCCCAGCCCTTCCCCGGTCAGGTTGCAGCAATGCAGCTCCCCACCGCTCCCCACCTGCACAGAATGCAAGGAAAGCTGATCAATTCTGTCCATCGCGGTGACAGAAAGATAATTTGCTGCCCTTATCACTCCATGCTGTCTCAGGCTGAGCACGGGTTTGTTTCCCCTCCAACCAAATGGTTATAAATTGACATTGTTCGTGGGCTAGTACTTCACCCTGCCTCGGCTCAGGTATGAAAGAGGCATAAGGCATCAGAAAAACAGAACCAAAAAAGCCTGTTTCTCTCCTACTTCCCGTAAATAAATATCACGACAAATGGAAAGTCACTACAGAGGGCTCTGAAGCTGTAATGTCCGCTACCTCACAGAAAAGCTAGTAAAGTCACCTTTTGTTTCCTCGTGCTTCATGTCTCACCCTTCCCGTGGCTGGTGCACAGACTGTACCAACACTAAGTATTGTGTTAAAAGAATCCCAGTTCCCAGCACCAAGGCAGAGGCACCCCAGCCTTGCCCCAAAGCAGGCACAACTCCCCAGAACGCCTTACGGCCTGCAAAGACACACCATCCTACTCGAGCTTCAGCACCCCTCTTCCTCCCGCCACGGAAAAACAAAGTCACACATGCTGCAGGTGCTCTCTGCTCGTTAGGGTACCTGGAAGTGCAGTCAGAAGAGATGAAATGAGGACCAAAAGATGGATGCTGTTGTGGTGGACAGCAGGCCGCGTGCTGGCGGGGCTTTA
The DNA here is from genome assembly GCF_030936135.1 of Gavia stellata. Taxonomy (NCBI): domain Eukaryota; kingdom Metazoa; phylum Chordata; class Aves; order Gaviiformes; family Gaviidae; genus Gavia; species Gavia stellata. Next base: position 6,566,585 of record NC_082617.1, read on the forward strand.
TTTGGATGTCTAGTAACAAGTGAACGCGTTGGGAAGATGTAGAGACCGGGCACAGGCAGTTCAAGAGAGGTTTGGGTGGGTTTAGGTTTTTGTTTGGGTTTTTTGCCCAGGGATTTGGATTTACATCCTCTTGTTTTTCCAGGAGTTCACCCGCCGTGCAATGTTGAGATGAAAAGCACATTATCCTGGTCCTGGAGTTTATAATCGAGCTCACCCTGCAGGCCAAGAAAAAAAAAAGAAAAATGGTTAAAATGTCATTTCCAAATACTAGCTGCAAAAAGAAAACAGCTCATAAAAAGATGGTGAGTGTTAGGGAGAGCAGAAGGGGATAGACTGATGTTTTCATCCTAACGGAAGCAAAGGCAAGAGATCAGACAAGGAGCTGATGTTCATTATCCCACACCGCTTTCTGGACCAGGGTTTTGACAGAACAGGTGGTTGCCTGAGGCAGGAAAATAGTTAGGGGCTGTTTGTTGTCTGAGCACAACAGCGGGCTGAAAAGGGAAGATATTTACCAGTTGCTTGTTTGGGCAGAAATCTCCCCAGGGCTGCCTTCACCTGCTACGCCACCACCTTACTCCATCAAAGGGGGTCTGCTTGGGGCTGTGAAGCTGCCTGGTACCCCCAAGTTGTTACCCCACGCGTGGGGGAGACCTGCTAGCAGCCAGAGGCGCAAAGCCCGTTGCCAGAAGCTGGGGAATACGAGTGATCTCTCTTCAGACACTGGCTGGCTGATGAGACTCAGCAGGTTAGAGAAAGGCTCCAGGCTTCTGAACAGCCACAGTACAATACAGGGAGAGAGATCCCAGCCTGCCCCTTCCCCCTCAAATACGAGATGCTTCGCTTGGGGCAAGAATCAGAAATAGCTTCTCTGAGAGCAACCACAGAACAGACAGAACAATATTTTCAACAAAGAAAGTCAAAACTGGAGTAGTACAGACCATTAGCTCCCAGTCTGCGTCATTGATGAGCACCAAAATTCCTGGCCTCCTGCAGAACAGAGAGAAATAATTAGGATACAGTGCTGCTAAAAAGCTTCACAAATAGTTAAGAACAAGGGATGTTACAGCACAGATCACAAGCTGACTGGCTATGAAGTCAAAGAGAAAAAGGAATCCTAGCACGGAGGTGGAAACGGGTACACTCTGTGCCCTTTCTAGATCAAATAAAGGGGAGGCAGGAGCAATCCCAGAGCTCATTTGAATCAAAATGCACCATTCCTGAGGATGCTCCGAGATGACTACATTTCCGTACGATGTAGAAAAGCCAGGTAATTAAAACCCACGCACTACAGTCGAGCGCAGAGAGCTCGATGTGAAGGTAGGGAAAGCTATTCTGCTGCCCCTACCAAAGGCAGTAAACACCCGGGATCCACTCCGAGCCCCTGATTACAGGCAAAGGGATTCCCCCTCTTTGATCTTCAGTGTCCTGCAATTGTCTCTCCTGTTACCAGGGGACCTGGCACACGCTTCAGCTCACAAAGATCCGTGACGAATGTTAAACACCCCCAGCGCCACCCCGCAGTCAGGGATGGCTTGCACAGCTCACTCTGCTCCATTTCTCTTGGCGGTTTTTTCCCCCCTCCACGAGGTTGGCCCCATTTTGACAATAAAAATACATTTCCCAGAAGAAATATTTCTTGGCATTTCTCCGAGTGACTGCAGTGATGTCAGCAGGGAATGGACAGACCTGCTAAAACTCCTGGAAGTGAGGATACATGTGCTACACTGCTCCAGGTGACAACGGAGAGAAAGTATACATTGCCCTGCTTCACATTTAAGGTTTAAAGATTTGGGGCAAGGGCTGCAAAAGACACTCTCCATGAAACAGTGTGATGTGTAGTAGACACATCCCATTATCATCTTAGCGAACCCCATATTTTCATGGTCATTAATTTGCTTCTTGCAACCAATAGGAACAACATATCCCAAACCATGGGGATCAATAGAGAAACACAAGGATTCACAACAGCTGTACTTACACAGATTCCCCTTGCATAAATAATTCTGGTCGTTCTTTCAACAGATTCTGTTTGATCCACTTTAGCAGGTTTCTGATATCCCCTGAAAGGAGAAAGGACAGCAGTTTACAAACTAGCTGATGGCTCCTAGCTGATGCCAGAGCAAAGTGATTGTTTATCCACAGAAGAGTAGATGAGGAACACGCAGGATGGGTGGGGATAGCTGCAAACCTCCAGTCAAAGGATCCACCTAACAGGATCGTCCCTTACCAGCATCTAACAGGCAGCTCTGCCTCAAGGGAGCTCAGGGCTCTGCCACACACCCCACGGTTTGGCAGAAGGGGTTTCCCGGAGAAAACGCATCCCACAAAGAATGAATGCAGTTCATGCTGACGCGCCAATCCAGCAGGAGACTGCCGATGTTCAGATTTCTTTAACGCATCCCATATCCTGTGCATTCCGTTATCACCTAACAAATTGATGTTTAACTCTCTGTGTGTTTAATTAGATTTAGACAGTCCAACCAAGCAAGCCTAAGAACCTGAAAGGAGTAAAGGTAGACACTATCAGTACCAAAACCAGCAGGAACTCTTGGAGACATGAGTTCTGTGGCAGAAATGTGTACATAACCATGCATTAAACACACTCGCAGGCACTGGCCACAGTAGTTGTATTTTGGACACTTGCAATATCCCTCGGCATCACACCTGCAGCCGTGGCGTGTTCCCCATGTCGTGCCTGCTCCCTCCCTCTACACTTTGTGCTTATAGCTTCTTTATTAAAGCTCAGCCTTTATCTTTCTATTTCAGTAGGTGACAGGAAGGATTTGTCTTCATGTAAAAGGAGGAGGAGACACTGCTGGCGGGTTTTTATAGTATCAATTTTACTTTGTGAGGCAAAAACAATTTCTTTAGTGATAGCATCAGTTAATTTCCTATTGGAGAGGTAAGAAGCAACAGAGGGGGGGAATAATCCGTTACAGGGTTTAGAGAAGCTGACAAATTGCAATGTGGAGTTCTCCTGCATTTGCCTCTATATTTCACCGTTCCACAAACCACTTCATCATTCTGAATCCACAATCAGTTATTCTCCCAGGGCTTCTTTAAACAGCCCTTTGAAACCCCCGAAAGAGTTTTGTTTGTTTTCAAGGCTTGAGGAAGCTTTTCGAAGGCACAAATCCACCACTGAGGGCTGGAGCCCTGCTTGCAGGACGAGCCGGGACAGCGGGATGGGTTTTCACATCTCCCTCATGTGTGGTAACCTTGCCGTAGTCAGGGGGAACCTTTCTGCGCGTGCCTCTCTGAGCTAAAATCAAACTCTGCGTAAAATTCCCCATGTGTTTGCTTCACGACCAGCAAAAATAAATGCACTTGTAGTGGCTCAACTCAGTCCCTGCCTTACCCCAGGATTTTATGGGATCGTGGATGCTACCCAGAGCAGAGCTGGGGTTCTTCCAAGTAACGTTACCCCCATCATCCCTGTCACACCAAGGATGAACAGCCCTGGCGTAGGCAGGTGCACATCAACTAGGCGATGGGGACATGTCCATCTGCAGCAGATGGGGACCTCTTTTCCCAGAGAAAGGGGGAGGGGGATGTGTTGAGATTCCCTCTGTTCCTCCTCCCCTCCACTTCTCAGGGCATCGGTGCTTCCCGATGGTAGCCTCCTCCCCAGTCCAGCACACCAGTCCCACCACAGGGCTGCCCAGAGCACGACAGGTATCGCTGCCTCCGAGCACTGGCGCTGGATCGCTCTGATCAGGGCAAAAAGAGCTGCTTTGTGCCTTAAAACTGCCCGGTGAGCTGGATCACCTGCCTGGGGCTGACCCACAACTCCCTTGTAACGTTATGTAGTTAAGAGCACAAAATAGACCGTTTTCTGCCGTTTTCCTAGCAACGGGCACCGGGGACGGCGAGTGCCGCTCAGAAGTATACCACGCCGGTCAGTCAGCCACCAGAACAAGAGTTAACTATATTCGCCTTCCCCTGAAAAATGCTGCTGCAACGTAAAGCCCTCAGGATCTCGCACCCAAACAGCTCCTGCTCTCCATCACCAAGAAATGAAAGCCGGAAAGGAAGAAAGATGGAGAGGAGCCTTCAGGAGAAGGAGGGGGGGCGCAAAGGGGACACCAGCCCCACCGCAGCAACGCCCGCAAGCTGTTTCATATTTATGCACTTGCGGCAGGGCACACAACAATGAGCTGTGCCATATACCATTCTCCTTGTGTGGAATAAGCAGCCCTTTCCTCTGGGACCTTTCAGGAGAGATCATTTAAACAGAAACACGCTGCACCAGCTGGATGAAAGACAGCCACCTAGAAGCAGCCTGGACGAAGGGGCGAAAGGACTGATTTATTCAAGGCTGAGCTGGAAGACTCCCTCACCCCTACTCCTTCCATAATAAATGTTATTTTCAGCCCCACCTGAGCCTACATTCATTTACTCCTCCCCAGAAGTCACGTACACACATACTGAAGAATTTAGACAGTAGGAAAAAAACTGATACCCCTGTGCATGCCTGGAGCTTCCCCACTCCAAACAGCAACAAAAATTAAGACCCCTTCTCTGCAGCCAACCTTAAGACACAATACTTTCGGCTACTTTCTCAGCACTGAATTTTCTCCCTCACCTTCATGTCTCTACATTCTGTACACCAATATTACTAGAACAAATCAATTATAAAGGATGAAAAATGACCAGAGCCACACCAAAACCATCTCCCACAAGTAAGATATTGAAAAGGAACAAGATTACTTCCGTTACAAGTGGTCGGGGGAGAAGCCATCTTGCAGCTCAGTGTCTCGAATAGCAGTCTTGATCAAAAGCTCAGGACTCTGTATGTTATCATGATGGAAATAATAAGAGGTAAATTATAGCACAACTGCTTATCTCTTAGAGTTGACATACATAGTGTTCCTAAGACATTTTCTTTCTGATACTATGCTACAGGTCTAACAGGTTTCCAGCTCCCTGGGCTGAGGATTTGCTATGCAAACAGCAGGTCCTCTACAAATGACACATAAGGAGGGCAAAAAAATCTCAACCTGGTCAGGCACCACATCCGCTGACAAGTTAAACCGTCACTACGACACAGGAATTTTATACTCCTGTTGGTTCTCAAGCTGGCCTCCATCACAGAACAGGGGCACTTGTTATTTGCAGAAGCATGGTTGTACCACACGTGCTGCCATTTGGCTGCAAAAGCAACTGTGCATTTTGGCCCAGGAGTGAGGTTCAGGTGAGAGCTGAGACGGTATGGCATTTCGCTCCCGCGTCACCAACTCAAGTCCAGCTCGTCCCAGTAATGCTCTATTTTCATTATTGCTGCACGATCTCAATGAAATCCTTTCGGTAGCCTACCCCATTTCGTTCACAACAAACAAATATCCACACCAAAAAATCCACTCTAATTATCGTTAACTGTCCTCACCATTGGCAGCATCAGCAGAGGAGCCAGAGAGAACCGGCCAAGGAAGCTGAAATATTCCCAAACTGCAAAGGAGGGACTGAAGCACATGGTAGGAAATCCCTGTCTCATTTGTGTAAAGAGACAGCTTCTGTTGCCTGTGCTAACAGTATATCAAACCTCTCCAAATTCTCAGGAAAAATAATCTAAAGTTAATTAAAAAAAGAAAAACCGACAAATGTTTGAGAAAACTGCTTAGTTCAAGTGCACAGATGGGAGCTCAAATCCACAATACATGCATAAAACAAATCACCCAGCGAAACACACAGCTCAGGAAAACGAAGTGTGTGCTCGCAGTGACACAAAGTCATTGGCTTGTCACGCAAGCGGACAGGATGCAAAAACTGCAGCGAGTGTGCATACAAAAACCCAACAGCGTCGGCTCATTTTCAGCCCAGCTGCATCATAAACACTCCTGGTTGTGGCAAACAGAACTGCACAGTCTGCTCGGTCCTCTTGCGTATTCTCCAAAGCCCAATCTTCTGCATTACCCCAACTATTCCTTGATGAAGAATCTGCTGAGCTTCCTCTGCAAGAGAAATGCATCTAGGACTCCATTTTAGCACTGCCTGGAACAAGAACCCTGGTTCATTTGCACCCTCAAAACCAGGGCTGAAATCCATAGATCTTTCCCAGCTCAATAAAACCTCCTGGGCCTGACAGATTCATCAGTGATAACTCAGCAAAGGGGGCACTCGCTGTGTGCAGAGAGAAACCAGGTGCCTCAAATAAGAAACATCAAGCTGGGTGTTGCACTGGAAGAAGAATCTCACACCAAACTAATAATTGTGCAGAAACGCAGAAGGATTTTGTGCAACCGTAATACCAGTTGACACGGACACGCAGCTCTCGGCTCCCAGGGAGCTGCACAGGTCGCTGGCAGATTCACACACACACATGCAATGACCAGACATCTCCGTGTCCCCTGCCTTAAAATCCACGTACAAACCCGCACAAAGCACACAGTGCCTCAAAAGGCACCCAGAGGGTGTAATTACACCCATATTCTTGCCTTGGTGCAGAACTGGGAGCTTATTTCAGAGAAATAGGGGAACCGTATAAAGGCCGAACCATGGAAAATTCCCTTCTGGTCTGTAATAAATAAGATATATGCAGCACTGGTCACTAAGGGGTCAGTGCTGCAAGAGCACAGCGCTTTCCCGGGCCGCCTTGCGGATACCTCCCTGTGGGGTACCATTTCTTTGACCCAGAATAAGATCATTTATCATACTGACCATGGCTGAGCTCCAATTTGCTGAGGTCACTAACTCTGGACGAGCGCCGCTCCACCCACATTCTCAGCCACCGGCCTGTAACCATGACAAAGCCCCTTCCCTGCCGCTCCTCTGCCATTATTCCCCCTGCCTGCATGGAAATGTATGGAAAGACAATTTGTATGCCCCTTTCCCTGCTTAAGCAGCTTGTTTTTAAAATAGACGAACCAGCTCCCAATACCTGCTGCCCCTCCAGGTGCATGCCTTCTCTCTGCTTTTGAATCTGACAGCCCTCCAGGAATCTGCTCTCTAAAAGAGTTTGTTACAAAACCTGACCTAAGGGATCCTTCAGACTCCTTCAGCCTCCCATCTGATATGCAAATCATTTGCTGAAGCAGATGATGGTGTGCCATAAACTGCAGAAGACGACCTGGAATAGCCGATATAAATGGAGTCACAGGCAAATGGGTTCGGTACTACGCAGAGTGAGCAGCAAGGCAAAATTTTGCAGCAAGAGCAAAATCCATTTTCTCTGACAAGCGCACAAGCCAATCCTGCCACAAACTGGAGTGGGCAGTGATTTAAGTATTAGGGAAAAAATTAGGGGGTAACTACAGCCAGACATAAGAGAATCCCAGTCATTGTTCTCATCTGTTCTTGTCTGCTACAAATGAATGTCAAGGTCTTGGCTTCTGTAATTTTTAATTGTGTTATGACATCTTTTTCTCACTTCTCAGCTAGAAGAGCAATGCTCTTCTCATTTTCTTGTGTCCACACAAGGGTAAGGGATCACAGGAGTCTTTCACAGCCCTGCTGTTAGCACCGAAGACCCAGATCCCAGCCATCACCCAGCAGTTCTCAGCCCTGAGATTTTAATCACAAAGCTCATGAACTGGAGAAGAGCTGCTTGGGATCTTCCACTCCCTGCAGGTTGCTGGTAGAACACAAGTTCAAGAGATCTCCAATTCCACTCACTAGCCAGCAGCAAGCCTCCAGATCCATCAGCTCCCATGACAAAAAAGCAGCTCCGAGCTGATCCTCAGGGTAAACCTAATCCCTACTCATTTCCAAAGTCAGAGCATCTAATCCCATAACACCCAATGCTATTGTCACTTCAGGCTCCCAAATAAATGCCAGCGCACCAAACTGTCTCTTTTAATTAGGATCACAGATCACTAGCACTGGCCCAGGGTCTTGCCTCTCGTTCAAAATTGTCAAAGGAAGGAACTGAGACAGCCCCAAAGACTATCGCACCAGCAGTGAAGTACCAGATTGGGAATCGCAGACATTGAAAATAACAACTTGTTAACAGGTCCTGTGATTTTATCCCCCTGCCAGTGCAGAATTATGCTCAACAGAAGACCATCCTGAGCCTGACTTTAAGATGCCTGAGGAATGTAGACGTGCTACCAAACCCCAAGGAGACTGTGCCATGGTCTGATAGTTTTTGCAGTCAGGAATCTTCTGCTAATGCACCAAACTCCCATTTCTTCATCCCTCCCTATCAATCTACGCTAGATGATATTGCGTCACCCTGGCTATAATCTGTCCTTCCCTGTGATAAAGGAGATATCCCACCTCATCACTTTTCCATTCATTTATCCTGCTTAACCTTGAATGTTGCTGGTTAATTTTTTTTAAGCTGCTCAATAAGACAATTCAGAGAATGCATTACTAACCGCGGGCGTAAACCTTAGCCGAAACCCATCAAACTGAAATTTCCCCTCTCTCCTATTTTCCCGGCTTCTGGGTTTTGCGTGCATGCACACGCACCAAGGGTTAAAAAGGAAAACTTTGCCACTATTACAGGAGACTACAGGGAGCTGATATGAGACCCCAGACCACAGAGGAAGGTGGCTGCTCCTGCCAGCTTGCAGAGGGATTCCCCAGCAGCCTGGCACTGCCCTGCAGGCAGCCAGCCTGGCCGAGGGAATCCCCTGGGCTGGGCTCTCCCTGGCACTGCCAGCTGGATCAGAAAGCGCCTTGAAGTCAACTCCTTGCCCCCCTCCCAGCCTGGCTGGTGGCTGATGTCCCCTCTGGCTGCTGGATGAGTCAGTGTCTCAGCATGGCTCGGGAACTGCCATGATTTTATTCCTCTAAATACAGAAATAGTGCAGAGTCCAGTCCTTGCCTCTCACTTTCGGGCTCAGATCTGCTTTGCTATTATTAGACTTTCATATACAGCAAGCACCATTAAACCAATTCCTGTCCACCCAACCCAGCCACCCCCACAGATACTCCAAGCCCCTCACAGTCTTACTTGAAAGGGGAAAAGAAAGGGCCAGTGAGATGATCAGGGTGGAGGAGAGGGGGGGTAAGATTTACAAGTGAATGGAGGTAAGAATGGAGCAGTTTGTGGGATAAAGGGGCTGCAGAGGGAGCTTTACAGATGTGCAGAGGGACGGCGGCTCATTGTTTAATTAAGCAGAAAGTGGCTCTTTTGAAAAGCAATTTTGCACAGGAGCTCTGAGCTCAGCAAACAACTCCTGCGAGTGAGGGCAGGAGGAGAAAGGAACAGCTGGCCCGGAGCCGTGTGAACCGCATGCTAAGCGGTTTAAAGGGCCCGGATCCTCCTCCCCAGCCCTGCTCCGCTGCCACCCTCTGAACAGTGCTGTCAGCACAGCAAATCCCACCAAGAGAAAAGGGAGAGCAGAGAGGGGGGGATGGCACAGAAAGGTTATCCTGCTAGGTGTCCGCACTGCAATACAGCGGCTGGGAAGGAGGGTGGAACAGCCAGGCTTTGTTATCCCAGGGATTTGGTCACACACAAGAGTGCCTTTCTGGGTGCCTGGGAAGCTCCTTCCACAATGAGTTGGGATGAGCTGATCCAGTAACGCAGCTCCACAGCCTCCCGGGAAAGTACTCCCTGCGAGGCCGCACGTTTGTTTCCCCCGTTCCCTCGGAAAGACTCATTCCTTGCACAGAAGCGACGCATGGCCTTGCTGGGACAGCGACCCGAAGCTGTGCGTGCAGCTGCTTGGCCCCGCACCAGGGCTGCAAACACGGCAGGGACCGCTTGATCCCGGCGGTGGCAGCCCCGCAGCATCACGCTGGGCTCCTGGCGCTGCAAACGCGGCTGCTCACACTGATTGCTGTAAAGAGCAGCCGGGATCCAGGGCTGAGCTAGTCCAGCCTGAGATCCCACCCTGCGTAACCCACTGAGTCCTCTTTTCCTTGCCAGCCAATGTATAATTACCTGCCTAAGAGAGATGCACAAGTAGGGGAATAACCCGAGTCATTTGAGACCTGCAAGTACCATACACTGTGCTTAAAAAGATTTGACTGCACAAAATTCCATGGAGCTATAGGGTTTTTTAATCATTCTTCTAATAAGTCTCTGCATTATCAAATATATTTTTATTCTTTCTTTGGAGCAAGTTTTAAAATGTTAGGAATAATAAACAGAGCAATAAAAGCATTCCAGAATATTAATAACTTAACTACGACATACTACCTAGCAATAGCCCTGAGCATTTACAGACAACTGATGCCAACTGCCACTCTTGATTTTACACGTTGTCTTGGCATAGCACCCGTCAACTCTGAACACATGCCATGCTGTATTTTTTAAGCCACTCTGCCTGTAACAGAGGTCTGATCTCTTGAGATCCCCAGGCTCTTTTCCGAGAAGATGAATGCTCCCAACTCCCCAGCAGTCCTCCATGCTGTGCAGAACAAGGCCCCTGGAAAGCAAAGCTCTCGAGGAGCAGACTATGCTCTTCTCTACAGGGATTTAACATGAGCAGCACTTGGCAGATTATTTTAATTTTCCCTCTAAAAAAAAAAAAAATCTGATTAGCAACAGGCTTTCTCCCTGGGGTTTTGGTAAAGGGAAGTCACAAACAATTACCAAAACACACCGATTAAAAATTTATCCTTCCAGACTTGTCAGTGCCAAAACACACAGTGAATTCTTGATTACCCCAGAAGGTCCAAGTGATCACTGCTGAAACCGGTCACTGCTGCTCCAAAAACACAAGTCCCATCACTGAAACCACGGGAGAAGTTGGAATTTGAAGGCCTGGACCCGCAGCTGAGCAGCCTGCAGCACAACTGCCAGAGACTTTACAAACAGCCCCAACCTCCGGATACAACATCCAGTAGAGAGCACAGCAGAGAGGTTTTGTAAACAGTCTTCATCAGCACAATGCTGCTGAGCTAAACCTGAAATGACTACAAGGGTTAAACAATGCCAGTGACTTCCTACCCTTCCAACAGCGTCCATGGAACTCGCATGGCCATAGACAAATCCACCACTGTGAGTCCCAGCGAGATGGAGGAAGGAGCTCCGGCATCGCTTGCAGAGCAGCCATACAATGATCTATTTGATTACTGAAGCACTTGGTTAAATTACTGTGGCTTGTTTCAGGAAGAGGCTGCCAAATACATTTTCAGTTTTTAATTTAGGGTTTCTCTCTTTTATGCTCCATTGTCTCTAATAGCCTCTTAGATGCTTGAAAATAAAGTTGATTTCCCTGCCAATTTAATCCTCTCTCCATGTGACAAATATCGTTATTCCCCCAGCTGCTTTCTCCCACACACACAGTTTTTATGCAGAACAAGCCAACAGGGCATTAATGCCTTTAGATCCTCTAACAGCATTATCAATGAGATCATCAAAATAGCCAGTAATTTGGGACAAGATTCTTGTTTAAGTTGAGGTCTTCTTTCTGCAACAGCTCTAAAAGATTACACAGTCCTGCACAAAGTGTGGCTTATGTAAATCCACCTGCCTATACAGATATATCACACCTTTTTAAGTTCCTACTTGGCAGCAACTTCAACATGCGGGCTAAGACAGCTCCGCTTTGGAAATAAAGAACTGCTGTTTTACTGACATTAGGATACAAAAAGCCCCTTGGATAATAAAAATAGGTCCCACGACACGGCTGTACCCCTCGTGGCTTGCTCTTGGCCCATTTGCAGATTCCTTCCTCCTGCCTTTCCTAATCCCTCCAGGAGCCCATCTCCAGGTGTCAGAAAAGGACAGAGTATCAAGTCTTCTTGAAAAAGTTAACTGGATCTGGAACCCACCTACTTTCCACCTAGTGCCTGTTACCAGGAAAAAGGAAATGACCACGTAAGAATTTGTTCAAACAACATTATTATCATATAGAGAACACTGCCCTTATCAACTATGGAGCACAGCTTGTTTTATTCACATAAATATTTGTAGGTATTTCTTCATATAATTTTCTACCTCTCCTCACCTCTAGGATATATATAAAAATGCCTTAACAATTAAAAAATAGCTGGACCCAATGTCCCAGAGAGAAGCAGCTGCTCCTCAAAAAGGAGGACAAAGACAAAAATAACGTAGAAAGAAAGGAAGAGTGGGTAAGAGAGGCCAAAACAGCCAAAAATAAGCTTGACAGCTAATGAAATCAGTTAAAATGGGGTTAGAAGTGCAGGTTTTCAAGCAGCGTTCATACTACAGATCTTTCCTCAGAGTATTAAGTGATGGAAATATGGGGTAAGCTAAGCAACAGAATGCACCGAGCAGAACTGAGCTGTTTTATTTCTCTAATCATTGCAATTCTGGCTGCACGAAGGCAGCAGGGAACATACTACATATACCTTTATTTACCCAGAAACAGGTGAATTAAACTTTCTTAATATGAATGAGGAAAATACAAGGCATTAGGAATAATATAAAATTACAAGAATTTACCAAATTCCTTATTCACGTGTTTCTGACCCGTTTCTACCGATTCCTCACTTCTACAACACAATTCTCATCCAGAAATATTATGAGGGGTGTCTCCAGTGATCCCTTACTGTCAGACATTAACCACATGTCTGCCTACCCCATCACTGTGCTGGGTGTAAATGTCACCATAGCAGAAGCCTCACAATTCAACGTCTGCTCCTCAGCCACTGCAATCCACAACCTGCCCAAAACCTGAAACCTCCCTGTCACTCAGTGCACATGAAAACAGCAGGCTGCAAACCAGGGGAGCTGGCAAGGGGGCACACTGTCCATTCTGCCACTCTAGTTACAGGGACATGAAAAAAATTACGTTACATCTGAAAAACAGGGCAGCGTGAAAAGCTGGGACCAATAACATGTTAGATGAATCTGGAATAAATCACTGGAGATCATGAGTTTGAACCCTGAGACTGAGCTAAATCTTCAGGGAAAGATTTATCCTTCAGGATAAATCCAGCTCCTAGTGAAGTCTATAGAAGTCTTCCCAGCAACTTCAAGTGGGAACGGATTAGGCCACATGTAACTGCACCGCTGACAACCATCAGTCTAGAAGAATCATCCTTTGATATTAATCCCCCACTTCCCCTGGCAGAAATAAACATCTCGTGTAATAACCCCTTCTTCCTGAGCATCTGATCATGCTTTGAACACCACCAATGCGGTGGATATCAGTGGGTATTTTAAATTTACAGAGCACTGAATAAAATTATGCTGTAGCCCCTAAGTTTATAAACCAACTAAATTAGTGTTTTGGTATTTCTTTACGATCTTCCATTTAAGGATCTGAAGTGCTTTGAAAGTGCTGGAATTTAATGCTGAACTCTCTTGTGATACATGAAAGTATCACTACTACCTCACAAGCAACAGGGGAAAGTTAAGCAACACGACTAAACTCACAAAAGCAAATCAGCATCAGGTCATGTTTCTGGATCCCTAGTCCCTGTCCTTAACCACAAGATATTCCAGTGCTCCTATTATGTTTGAATTACACGTACTTATGTCCAAGCATCAAAAGTGCTTCTACCAATCTCTAATTATTTCCAGGCATAGCAAGAAGATTTCAGGCCTGAACGTTCACAGCATATAGATTATGGTATTAGCCATTCATGAGATATTAGTTGTTAACATTCCCTGATGCTTTGTATTATTTTGGTTTATAATCCCACTCTCAAATAGCATAAAGCATCGCTATCTAGCTGGAAGAATTTCAAACATACCTGTGGCAAAATTTCGTTGCAACTGAAGTACACACACACATAAGGAGAAACAAGAGAGTTAGTACAGTGCTTCTCGGTATTGATATTCCAAATACAAACCAGAGATTTTGACTATTTATCACTGGGTCACTCAAGTCTTTAGCTTAACAGCATCCTATTTTTTATTGCAGGGAAGGCTATAGGCAGGATGTCCAGCACCACATTTGAGCATTAGCTTTGCCATTTTCAACTGCATAGTTAATATAAAACGATTACATATACTTGAAAGTCAAATGAGCAGATAAAATACATTTACATTACATTGCTGTACACCACCTCCCCATATCTATACATGACACATACACACACACACATATATATATGCACCTCCTGGAAACCTCAGAACAGGCAAGAAAAAACAAAGGAGAGAGGAGTTTATTGGTGGTTTCAAGTATCAAGTAAGACAAACGTAGACTTGATAGAAACATTCAGAGGCTGTTGTCTATCCATCAGGAGGGAGGCTAAAGTCTTAAGGAAGGACTCGATTCACAAGTGTTTAGAGGACAGGAAAGGTGCTCAGATTATTTCTGCTTGGTATTTACTTTGAGGACTGACCATTGCCAAGCTATCTGATCCACGGCATGTCTGAAAGTGCTTTTAAAAGACATTGATTCTTGTTGCCAACTAATGAAACTGCTGTACAAACCAGCTTTGTTTCATTTGTTGTCATTCTTTCAAGTTATCCAACAGGTTCTGATACTCACAAGGCTCTGGTTGACAGGGCAAAGTCACCTGATGCTTTTTGACACCATCGAACAAGAGTTCTGCACCACCTCTGAAATAAAAACAATGAACCACTGAGATTTTGCTTTATTGTCAAAAGGAAGACAGTACAAAAGAGGCGATTTACATAGATGCCACAACAGAGAAAACAAATGACACAGACTATATCTAGCACAGGATTCTCTTTGTCTTTTTTTCCTCTCGCAAACCACAAGTTCGTAGGGGAAGTTGCCATCTCCCATCGCCAACACATACAGGAGGCTCCGTCGCAGGCCAGAACCCCACGGTGCCAGGCATCGTCCCAACAGAACAGGGAGATGGCTGCTGTCCCAATTCACTTACAAACCGCCATGCAGCGTCTAGCCTAATGCCTTCCCTCTCCCTTCAGCTCTATCGGCATTGCTTCAATTCAAACAGTATTACATCCACCACGCTACATCCAACATCGCTCGTCCCTAACACCTTTTAGCCAGAAGTCTCAAGGCGTTTCACAAAACGTGAAAAATCGTAGCATCCTTCTGGAATAAATATTCCCCCAGTTTCCACTTGTGAACAGAGAGAGGAAACGACTCACACGAGGTTACACAGCAAGTCAGCTGCAGAGCCAGCAGTCCTTGAGTCCTGGCAACCCTTTCTTGTTCTACTTACTACAAAGTGTTCCCTCTCAGGAGGGACTTGACTGGGAGAAGCAAGCAGAGCAAGCGATGATGATGACACGTTAAAGTAAAAATAAACAAATAACTACACAATGTTCCTCCACCGAACAACCTGATTAACATCCCTCTTCTGATATTCAGAATGTACTGGGGGACCAGCCTCAGATACCTAAGTGATGGCCTCTGCAAGCACCAGAGATCAAGCATCAGCAAAATATGCAGAGGCTGGCAAGTACAGGAGCTGATCCTCACACCTGAAAAAAATGGGATTTAAATTGGGTCCAGGTACCTAATCTCCTTAGGCTCTTAGAAGAAACAATTAATTTTTGTAACTGCAACTTACAAGCTTCAGCAAGCTCCTCACCTATATTCCTTTTCTGGAAAAAGAACAATTGTGAAAACCTTGAGCTTTACAAGCATGTATCAGTTTTCCTGATGTTGTGAGGCCACAGGCCAAACTCAGTCTTAGAAGATTATAAAACTTTTATCATATCAGTAGGGACATGGAAGAAAGACATGAATGCTACTTTAAGATACAGGACCCAGAAGCAGATAGTGTGAGCTCTTGACTCTAGACTGAACAGGATGGCCAAAGTTTTAACAATTAGGAAACTCTTAAAAAAACTCAACTCACTTGATACTCAAGTGACCAACCCATTTTCAAAGGGCATATAGTTGTGGCAAAATGTTCTTCCAACTTAAATGTAGATTACTTTGGAAAAAATTTCTTATGAAGTTACCTCCTGGAAACTAATTGGAGACACGCATCCCTTGGAAACCAACACAATGATGAGAAGTATTTAAAATAAATAACCCCCACCTAAACACCAACAAAGATACATCCAGACGTTACCAAGTTCCTTTAAATTCAATATCTTAAAATGCCACGCTAGGTTTCCTTGGCTCTGCAATAGAAGAGCACAACAGAACCCTTATTATGCCCTCGGCAGCATTACTTATATGAAGCAACTCTCCTAAAGAGCACTCTGTTGGTGTTCTTCCACCAGCTCACAAAAAATAGTTATCTGAAAATTGAAGCAGCGATTATTAACATGAGCTGAGATTCATGCGAGAGAACAAGTCACAGCAATTATATGAAAAACATTTTTTTATGTAATGAAAACAAGGTCACGCTTTGTTACAGCGGAAAATGTAGATTGCAAGATAAGGTCCTTCTGTAATGCGCTAGCTGTGGGGAACTCAGCTGTGATTTGTACATAGAGAGCTCATTTATGCATTTCCAAGGGAAGCAAAAATGCATCTCACTCTTCTGGGAAAATTAGAAGAGTTACTGCAGCTGGAAGTGGGAAAGACTGAGGAAAGGATTCTTAAGGAGAAGGGTATTTAAAGGGTTATGGCATTTCTGTGTTCGTGAAAGGGTGGGAAAAAGCAAATAAATAGTAGCCTTTTAGCTTCTGGTAAAAGGAGGCTTTAACAAAATAACACAAGCATTTCCACAAATATGCAGACTTCCACCGCAAACACTTCAACTTCCCAGCGCCAGAGCGTTAGCAACGCAGATACTACAGCAACAAAGGCCTGCAAACCGAAATGCCAGAAAGCGAGAACACTGAACTAACTGGAACACAAAGCAAAGTCAATGCACATGTACGCACACGTATATATGTACAGAGAAAAAAAGCCGAAAAACGAGAGACGGTTTTTATAAGTAATTTTAATAATTAAAAAATAAAAGGTTAAAAGGGGAGAAAGGAAAGGACTTGTACAAGGCGCCCACACACAGACGTAAGCGAGGCCGCGCCGCCGCCCCGCCGCAGAAGGGCAGGGCAGGGCGGCGGCAGCCCGGGCCCAGCACCGCGCCACCGGGGCAGCACGGCGGGGGTGAGGGCCGCGCCGCAGCGCTGCGGGAAACCGGCCCGGCGGTGCCCGGCCCCTCCCGGCGGTGCCTGACACCCCGGCCTGGTTCCCCGGGGGCGGCTGCACCCGCCACCCCGGGCCGCAGCCCCGAAGCCCGGTGGCAGTGGCGGCAGCCGGGCCCGGCGGAGCTGGTAGCGGCTCCCCAGGCCGCGCGCAACAGCCGCTCCGCCTCAGGGCCGCGGCCGTCTCACCGAGGGGCCCAGCCCGGCCCTACCCTCCGCCCGGATCCCCGGCCCCCGCTGCGACCCCTAGGCCCCGCCGCCGCCGCCGCCCGCGCTCACCCGAACTCCACCTGCAGCGACACGGGCGCCGCCATCTTGGCGGCGGCGGGCGGGAGGGGAAGGCGCGCGCGAGCGGCGCCGGAAGTGCCGCGCCGGCTTCCGGCCACGCCGCGTTGCCTGGCAACGGCGGGAAGGAGGGGCGGCCCTGGGCCCGGCGGCCGCGGCCGCGCAGGGCCCCGCCGGAGCCCCCGCGGTCCGGCCGCAGCCCGCGGCGGCGTTGGTGCGGGCGGGCTGCGGGCGGGCTGCGGGCCGAGCGGGTTGGCCTGGCCTAGGGAGAGCCCTCAGCGGAACTTCCTCAGTGCCGGGGCCCAACGGCCCGGCGCACGCTCTCCTCAGGGCTGCTGGGGGGGAGGCCCGTGCCTGCAGAGGTGTGTGCGAGGCTCTTACGCCAGGCGATGTTGTTTTAAAATACCTATTTCTGCATTAAGTTCACATCTTGTTCTACACAGAGCCCTTTTTCACATGTTGAGAATGCTTCAGCTGCGCAAAGGCAAGTTGCTGCAGCAGACGTTTCCCAGGGACAAAGCCAACCTGCTGCCTCGCAGTTAATTTGAATTTTTAGTGGGGAAGCAGAAATGGCCAGGCCGGGTGCGACTAACGACCGCTCCTGTCGCCACCATGGAAGGTACGCTTCTGCGCGTCAGAGAAGGCGGCAGTTCAGCATCCCCTTCTGCTCGGGGCAGCCTCTCCTAGCGAGCACATCCCTGCGGCAGCGGGCACCTTCCAGCACCGCGTTAAACAACGCGGCTCACATCTGTCGCCTGTTTGTTTTCTCCTCCCGTCCCCAGAGGGAGAAGTGTGTACACGGGCGGGATGCAGCCATGGCGGTGACAGCTGGGCTGTGCAACGGCGCAGGCTCTTCTCCCCCACAACACGGAGCTGCACTGGGCAGCACTGGTGGAAAAACTGCAGCCCCTTAACCCTCCCTCCACTCAATGGAGGGTTTGGATTTAAAAAAAGACATGTACGCATGCACACATGCACACAGAAACGTAATATATACGCATATACATGGTGCATTATGTGTAAGGGGCATAAATTTACGCAGACAGATTGCTCTTCGTTTATGCTAACGGGGGTCAGAGTATGCCTAACCCCGAGAGCAGAAGGTGGTGGTGCTTGTAATGGCCTTTTGTTCTCGGAGGAGATCATTCTCCAGGCTGGGCCCCAGGAAAGGCTGGTCCCCAGCGCAGATGAACACTGCCGTCGCTGCCAGGGTTACGTGATGGCAAAGATGTGAAGCTGTTGACCGTGGTCTTCATCCAGAAATTCCAGCTGGGTTTTAAATATCTCTAAATCCTGAGGCTTTTGGGTATCTCAGATATACGGCCCAGGATGTTGAAATGATTGTATGCTGAGGGAAGAAGCCTTAGACAAGAATCTTACTTCTACACACTTCAGAAATGACTGAAGCACTCTGTATACAGAGGATCTGGTAATCTGGACTCCAGATCAGTATTTGCAGCTATGGTTTTATATGAGCTATTCTTCTTGCTTGCAGAAATCATTTATGAAGCCAAATAATAGAAGAACTGGCTCCTAAAAGAATCTTGGTTCCTGAGTTATAAAAATACAACAAAATATTACAGATTTAGTGTTAGTGCTTCCCCAGAAAAGTAAAAAGAAATTAAAGAGAACAGTAATCATAAATACCAATTTGGCTCCTGCAAGCATTCAAAGCTGGTTACTATTAACAATTGCCCTGGAAATTACAGTCAGTGAGCACATGAGATGTGGGGGATGTTTTTATGGACATCGTGTGCTTGGGAAGAGGAGTGAGTCCCATCTCCCTGCTGGGTGCTGAAATCAGAGCATCGCAAATTCTCCAGCATATGCTTGGGGATGGGGAAAGCAAGCACATAATCCCCTTGAGAAAGTGTAATGCTGACATGGTTATTTCTAAAGTGCTGTAAACATCGGTGGTATTTGATAAACAGGTACATGAAGCAAACCTAGATAAAGACAAGGTTCCTGCCTTGAACATGTACCCGCGGTTCAGTTCACTGCAACACACCATCTTCTTGTTCAAACCCAGGGATGTGTCACTGTGCTTTACTTAAGCTAAACTTCTCTTTTCATACCCAATTTTCCGTGGCAGACCCCTCACTTGGTCCCAAGCATGGAACGGCACTGGGCAGGACCAGGCGTCCTCAGGTAGCTGTGGTGCTCACCCCGGTTATGCGGGGCAAGAGGCCAGGGTGCTCTGACTGCACCCGCCTTTCTCCTCCTGCAAAGTCAACTGCACTGAACAAAAGAACAGGTTGGAAATTGAGCCTGGCAATAAAGAGGGTTTAATTTCTTTTGTCTCAGTCCTGGCTTTTTTTTTTTTTTCCCTGCCGTTTGCACGCTTTTTCTCTCCCCTTGAGCGCAGAAGGGACATGCCTCCATCCCTCCGCCGAGCGCTTATTCTGGAGGAAACGGTTTAGGTCGACATCACGTTTTACAGGGAAACGTAGTTTATAAATACGGCAGGGCCCAGCGCTACGAGGAAACATTTTATCAGAGAGCCCCGAACTGATGATTCAATTATTTTTCAATAAAACATCAGGGGAATGCACAAACAGCTGCTCGCATCCTTCCACACAGCAAGTCAAACTTCAAGGGGAACAATAGCTGGCGAAAGGGGAGCCATCGCGGAGGCGGTGACAATGGGTTTCCTTACTCGGGGCTTTGTTTGATTTCCCCGTCTCAGTTTTGAACTCCCTCCGCCGCAGAAAGGCGAGGGGGTAGGATGGGGAGAGGGGGAAGCAGGCAGAGGGGAAGGAGGGTCAGTGGGAGTTAAAGCCTTTTGCAGCCTTTCTCTCCCATTCATGTGGTAATTGGGTGTCAAGCAGAGATCAGTAAGATGGAGCCCGGCCTCTGTGCCCGGGTTAAACTGCAGCAGAAAGAAAGCGGGAGCTGAACCGATGGAGGCCTGAATGTCATTAGGGCGGGAGGAAGCGCCTCTCCCCCAGGAGCCCTTCTGCCGGGGTGCTGGGCTGGGGGGGCCGCTTCCCATTCAGGGCATCCCTGAAAGCGGCCAGACAAAGCGGGAGGGCGTCGAAACAATGCCGCACCCCCGGCTCTACCTTCAATAGGGAGCTCTAAACAGGCGTTTAACCTTCAGAATAGCTGAAAGTGATACTCAAAACTGAGGAGGTGGCTCGCCCGCCGCTGTTAGCCTCTTCCTGCGGCCGAGCCGGAGGCCACTTGGATGGCCGGAGTCGAGGAGAGAGGCTCTTGCCGCCCTCGCTTCCTCGGCCCTGTTGGCACAGCGCTGGGGGTGTGCAGGGCCCCATGCGGGTCATGGGAGGTGTCACCTCCAGGGCAGGATCAGACCCCAACTCCTGCTCGGGCTGGCGAGACCCTGGCATCCCTGGGGAGACCTGCTCAGCACCCTCAAGGATGGGGCTAGAGGAAGGCAGGGCCATACCGAGGAGGGGGATGTGGCGTAGTGGGGGTCGTATCCCGCTTCATAAGCCTGGGATTGTTTGGCGAGGGATCTGGGGAGATCTGGGCAACAACCCCCTCCCGAGCAGGGGGATGTCCCAGCCTCAGACAGTCGCCATCACCTGCAATTCCCAGGGTTGCCAGCCTGTACTGCATGACCCAAACTGCCCAAAGCTGTCCCAGAGCCTGGCCTGACATAATTTGTGCCTACGGGCAGGCTTTTTAATTCACCAGGAGAAAAGAGGGGCAAACCCCAGGTTATTTTGGAAGGTGGGATTTGCCACTGAAATGGGCCAGGCTCAAAAAGAGCAGAGCAGGGCAGGACCCGTCCCGTGCTCCCCGAGCCTCACCCTGCTGCACAGCCCGGCCATCCCGTGCTGTTCAGGAGCTAAGCAGCAAACAGCCCTGAAGACATTTGCTTCCTTAGTGAGGCCTTTCTGCTTTAAGGAGGAAAGCTGCCGTCCCCTCCCTGCCACACGCAGGATGACGAATTGCAGGCGCTCCCCGCAGACCATCATTTTGATGGAATCCCCTGCAACACAGCCCCTTCAAACTGGAGGAGGAGAAGCCGTCCCTGGCCCTGCTCCTGGTTACACTGGAACCACTCAGGGGAATCGCGTATTTCCATTTCTAAAGAGCGCACCAAAGGATAGGCCCTTCTTTAGTCCAGAATATATCTCTGTCGCTGCTTAAAGGCAAAGCTAGCTGGCCAGCATGCGGAGGAGCGGGTGACTGTCATTGTTTGGGAAGACTCCAGCACGCCAGGAGTGGCGGGAGGAGGCTGGAGAGATACGGCGCTAAAGACTCTCACAGACTTTCTCAGCAGCAGAAATTAATTTCACCCAGAAAGGTCCTGAGCAGCTTGCAAAGCCCTCGCCTGCATTTAGCCTACAATACGCTCCAGTTTTGCACATCAAGCTTGGGCTGGCTGAGATGGACCTAGAGCTGGAAAAAGATGTTGATCAGAGAGAAAGTTACAGCATTATTTTTCTTAATATTACTGTCACTGTTCAGGATGCAGGGTCTGGGAGAAGCAGTCATCTCCATGGTGAAATGTACATTTGGTTTGTAAAGCTCTTTGGCTTTGCTTAAATTAATAGGCTAATAATAACCCAGGAAAGGATTTTAATGTTTTCTTAACCTCATGCAAATAGCTTTTTAAGAATTTTAATTAAAAAATAATAACACCTCATACTTTATATATAGTACTTGTATCTATATGCAGCTGTTGAGCCAGACTAGCTTATTGATCAAAGGAGAGAGATAAGTCTCACAAGGTGTCTCTAATCATAGAAAGAGGATTCAATTAGCTTCTTCCTGAAAAACACCCAAATAAAAATAAATTTAAAAAAATCAGAATGGGATTAAGCACTGGCTGCTTCTTTCCAAACATGTCTCTGCTGGAAGGATTTTGTCCCAGCATTGATCCCAGGCTCAGTACTGCACTTGCACTTGTATTCCTGGGCTGAGAGCTTTTCAGGGACGCTTGTGCTAAAGCTTCATTTTTCCAGAGGAGCTGGGACTTTAAAAAGGCCCAGGGATTTCAACCCAAAGCTGACAGCCAGCGGAAAAACTCTAATTGGTGTAGCTGGGTTTTGCAAGAACTCTTGAAGCGTTGCCAAGTGCAACACAACCCTCCTCAGTAAAGACAAACACAGTGCAAACGGTGAATTGTCCCCAGCCACCGGATCTCCAGCGGGGACCAGAGCCGCTACTTTTAATCCTCCCAACACCACAGTGCCACCAGCATTGCCGGGCAGGGTGGCTCCTTACAGCGTAACTCGCAGCTACGAACACACCTTCATGGGGGTCCCCTCTCCCTGGGAAATTCGACACAGAGCCTTGCCTATGTGGTACGTGCACAGCATCGTGCTCCGTTGGTACTGCTGAGCTCTGCGGGTCCCCTCTATCGAAGGCCTGTGTATCAGAGCCCCCTGTGCGGTTTGCTGAGCTGTTTCACAGTCATTCAGCACCCCTCGTCTCCCCAGAACAGGAGCTGTCACCTTGGGGGGGGCCCCATCCTGCTCCTCTTGCCTGCACCCTGCAACTACGACCTTCTTCCCCCTCGCAGCCGGCTGGGAAAGCAGGGCTCCGGGTGAGCTCTCTGCTATGCTCCAGCCAGGTCCCAGCCCCTTGGTTGTGTCAGCACCAGCAAGGGCTAAATCCTGCTCCTTTCACGGGCCTCACCTGTGCCTATAATCCCCATCCATCTCTAAAACCCAACAATACAAGCCGGTCTCCACTTGGATGGGCTTACTTACAAATAAATAAGAGCCATACTTCCATAAGCTTCCAATGCTATTTGCATCTGCGTTTAACAGGCAGTGCCCTGAATGCAGAATTTGCTTGGTTTTTTTAACCTAACCTGCTCTCAGACAGACAGAAACACAGCACTGACCCTGGCCCTATGGCCTCTCTTCCTTCAGAGCGGTGGTGTGTGCAGGGCAGCACGGCCATCTCTTCCAGGAAGGGAGAGCAGTGCTCTCACATCCTCCTGTACCACTTCACAACATCCACCTCCAAAAAAGGGCCCCCAGGGCTGATTTTGGGGAGGCCAAGCTTTCACCCGTTCCCTTTAGCAGAGGGCTGGGTGAGGCTGGGCAGTTCGGGTCACTGCCCAGCACCCGCCTGGCACAACAGGGCGACCTCGGTGCTGCCGAAGTCTCCGGCAGGCACAGGCTCCGGTCAGTAGACGAATGCCAGCGCCTGGGATTGCCACTGGCCTCACATCCAGCACGATCATCTGTACCTGAAACTTCCTCTCCACCTCAGACAGGGTCTGACCTGTCCCCTTCTCCCAGTGCCCTGTGCCCTCCACCACTTTGCAGGGCTCTGAACGCCCTGGGGGGGGCTGTGAGACTCCAGGGGAGCCCCTAAAGAGCCCCCCCCCCCCCCCCGAGGTGAGACGTTTGCAGAGCCCAGCCTGCCCTCCACCGGCGGCTGCAAGAGGAACAGTGTCCAAAAGTGGGACTGGAGCATCTGCAGAGACAGCAGTCATCGCCGCACACCCTGCACCAGCCCCCCGAGGCCGGGGGACACCCCCCAGCCCCTAAGTATGAACCCCCACAGGGACAGCCACCTGGTTTGAAGGCTGAGCCCCACGGGCGCTGCAGAGCTGTGGGGATGAGGCCTGTTTTCCACTGAGCTGGGGGGCTGGTTTAGGACAGAGGCTGTCCCAGGAGCTGCACCCTTCCAGGAGCAGTGTCAGACAGCGCTGCTCCGCCACCCCTCCGTCCTCCCATCCTTGCCCGTCCCCACCTGGAGCTGGCTGCAGAGGCCAGATGAAGCTCTGAGCTGGGTCTTGCCCAGAGACACTGTGTCCAGGGGATTGAATAAGCTAAAAGCTTTAATTTTAGTTTGAGATGCTGGAGAAGCCATCAATTTGAGCATGCTTGAAGGTGCACTGGTACCTAATGGATGTAAATTTCCAGCACTTTTCCCATGGTGCGTCTCGCCAGGCAACACACTTCACCCAGGCTCATGCAAGACATTTCTCCCTGGTACCGGCATCCCATGAAAGAGATGGTTTCTCCTGCCCCCAGGGTTGGATGCAGAGGGTCTAAAAGATGGTTCTGGCAGCAAGGGAAAGGGAATGGATACCAAAAAACTTGTCTGCAAGGGTAGAAATGAGTCAGAAGGTTAAGCATGGCCCAACATGGAGAGAAGCAGCAGCAAGAAAGAGGGAACAGAAGAGGGGCGGAAGAACCAGATGTGCCAGGGTAAACAGGGAGAACTGAGCCAGGACCAACTGGGACGGCAATGCTGAGAACAGGACCAGGACAAAGCGGGAGTGGGGAGTCAGTGGAGGGGTCTGGCCGGGTGTCTCATCAGTAGGTTGTTTTCACACAGTCATCAAACCCAGTGGCAAGGGGCTTGCTTCCCCCCTCCTCCTCTGAGATGAGCTGCAGTCCGCACACGGAGGTCATGCTCTGGAGTGGCACTTCCCAGTTCCCAAACCGGCACAGTCCCCCACCTCCCCACACAGAGCAGGACTATGCAAGGAAGAGGTAGGAAACTCCAGCGTAGCCCATACTCGCATTTAATCGTGAGGACAGGACAGACTGGGGCAGGCAAGTACGTTGGTGTGGAAGCACAGCTAGAAGAGCAGACATACCTTGCCCTCACAAAAGACAGATGTCATTTTAAGGAGTAACCCTGCTAAAAGCATAAAAATGAATCATAAAAAAAAGAAAAAAAAAGAAGAATAAACCCCAACCCAGAGTTTTCTCTGGAACAGATGTTTCTGCATGGTCTCCGAGGACTGGAATTGGACATCGCTGCTAAGGATGTTTCACATCAGACACAACGCAGGGAATTCACATAGCGCAAGTCAGGTGTTTAACATGGACATTTCAGTTCGGGGCCCATCTCCTGTGGTAGAGACAGGGAGGGCTCTTGCAGGACGGGATGCAGAGCTTGTGAAGTCAGGCTCTCACAGAGACCACCCTCCGGAGGACCTTCTCTCCCTTAGGCGAGTTGCCTCCTGCATTCAGGGCACAGACATCGTAGCAGGAAAGCCCCGAGAGCTGCTCCGTGGTGCTGAGTACGTCTAAGCAAAGGCAAACCAGGCCCTTCATTCCCACTCTCCCACCTGCTTTCTGCAAGGAAGAAGGTGCACGAAACAAGGCTGCATCCACGAAAGGTGAAAGTAAGAGACCCAGAGAAGTGTCCACAAAATAGCAGGGTTCGCTCATGTCCTTTACCATGGAGCAAGGCCACAAGGACATATACGGCTGCACCCACGCTGGAAGAGGAGAATCAGTCCCAGATGAGTGTCCCTGTGAGAGAAAAGAGCTCTCCAAGAGAGGACAGGCCTGGGCTGCTCCTCCACCTACTGCACAAACCCGGGACACATTCAAAAGTACAGACAATAAATTAAGATTGGGAAAAAAAAAGCATGTATAATATATATATAATATAATATAATGTGCGTGTGATTGTGAAAAATAGAAATGTCATCCCCAGGAGAGAGCAAGGCATGGCAGAAACGCATCCCTGTCCCTCTCCCGAGCCCAGCACTACCCTGCTCCCCTGATTCACAGCAGAAACACACCAGCGGGGCCACGCAGGGGGCAGGGGTTGTGCCTGGCACCCAGCTTCCCTCTGCCAGCGGGGGCCCTGTGCCAAGGAGGAGCTGGCTGCTTGGTGGAGGAGTGGGGAAAGAGCCCAGCACTGGTCCCTTCATGGCCTTCACAAGGAAGGGTTGCTGCAGGCAGGAAAAGGGAGGGAAAGGCAGGAAAAGCAAAGTGGAATGGCAGAGGCACCCCACCCCTCCTCAACTGGCCGGGGCCCTGCCCCTCCCGTGGCACAGGACCACCACTGCTGTACCAAGTAGAAAATAAAGCCATAATGATTCTATGCTTTGGTATGTAACCATCCCCCTCCCCTCGGCCCCGCTGTGTTCCCCCCAAACCATTATCTGTAAAACTCGTCAAAGAAAATCTCTAGTGCTCCTTGAACCTTTTCTTCCCCAGCGCCTGCCTTGCCCTCCTCTCCCCAGCAGGATTTGGGGAGGTGCCTTGCTTGAATCCCACCGGTTACAGCTTCTGCTCTCCCAACTGGATCCTGCTGAACGCTGCCTGGTCCAGCGGCAGGTAGCGGCCTTGCCTGGAGTCCAGGAAGTACAACCTGTCCTTCACCAGCGCAGGATCAAAGCCCTGCTTCCGCAGCTCCATCTTCTGGAACTTGTAAGTGCCTGGAGTGGGGAGAAAAGGAGGAATGAGGGGTCACTGGTTGCACATGCTCCCATCCCCACCACCCCTGTGCTGTCCCAGACCCAGCTTTGCACCCCCACACCTCCAAACCCCCTGAGGAACTGGCTAGGGGCTCTATGGGGCAGAGGGGCTCTATGGGGCAGAGGGGCTCCATCCTGACCCTACCACAGATCGGCCTCCATAACCAGGTTTCCCCCTCCCAGCTCCATGCCCAGTGTGAGCATGCATGCTGCAGCTCACTTGTCTTGGAGACTTCGTGCAGGAACCGCAGGAAGACGGGCCGCGCGTACAGCGGCAGAGCCTTTTTCAGCTCGCTGGCAAAGCCTTCCAGGTCACAGGAGTTCTCCGGGTCGGCGATAGCTGCCATTCCTGCCTTCCCTTCAATCCCTAAGAGGCAGGGAAGAAGGGAGAGCACTCAGACACACTGACCCTATAGCATCATCTCCCTCTGCCTCGCACCAGCAAGGTCTCCAGCACACATCCCGCTTTGTACCGAAGCAATGGTGCGTCCAGCTGTGTCACTGGCTGTGTCACTACCCTGCGGCTAAGGCTACCAGCGACACCCTGCGGTCACGGTCACGTCCTCCCAGAGGAGGTACTTGCAGCCTGTCCAGAAAGGACACAGAGTCCTTCCAAACTAGCCAGAATCACACCAAAGCTTGAGAGAGGGAGGGAACCCTCTGGTTCATGCTAGGCATATCCCCAGTGGACTCTTCCCAGCTCGCCCATGGGGACCCTCGGTCCAACCTCTTGCAAAAAGACACATCAATCTGGACGTGCAGGACACCTTCACATTCAAGTGCCAGAGGCCCGCCTGCCTCCAGTCGTCCTCTCCCCTCTCAGCTACCTGGGATCTCCACCCCGTAAACCACCACGTCCGTCAGGTTGAGGATGCGGCTCAGCGTCCCCTCCACCTCTGTGGTGGAGACATTCTCCCCCTTCCAGCGGAACGTGTCCCCGGTGCGGTCCCGGAAGTACATGTAGCCATATTTGTCCATCACTAGGACATCCCCTACAGAAAAGTGAGGAATAGGCAAAAAATGAAGTGACAGAGGGGCTAGGAGCAACCCTGGAGCATCTCAGGGCAGTACTACTAGCCTGGGACAGCCCCACACCCACCCAGCTACCCTTCTCCTCTGCTCTCAGCAGACAGAAACGCCCTGCTTGCCTCACCTGTGAGATAGGCAGCGTCCCCTTTTGTAAACACATCCTTGGCGATTTTCTTGTTGGTTGCTGACTGATTCAGGTAGCCGTCAAAGTGCTGCAAGGGGTTGCTCTTGACAATGCGGCCCACCAGCTGCCCCGGCTCCCCTGCAGGGAGAAAAGAGGGGATGAAGGGGAGAAGCAACCACCTGCACCCAAGGAAAAAGGGTGTCTAATGGGGTTGGTGGGGTTTAATTGAGCAGACTCAAACCTAGGTAAATTATCTTGAAGTACATCAGGAAGATTTGCACAGGGCTGAGGAGACTTATCTCAAAACCTCACCTGGTTTGCAGCGGATACAGACACCATCTGGCCCCCGGATCAGCTCCATGGTGTCTTCGTCCACGCGCACTAAGCCGATGGGGTACACACCTGGTAGGATCCTGCTGTTGAAGCCACACGACCCAACCTAGGGCAGAAAGACCTCAGAGCCATGGGTAGCAGAGACATCTCTCCCACCCCGAGCCTGCTGCCCACGCACATCCAGCATACCAGAGAGCTGGCACTGCACAACAACCAAAACCCCTCCAGGCAGATGGCAACCCACGCCAAGCCTCTTGGAGCAAGAAACCAGGAGCAAACAGCCTGTCTGGGTTTCCAACCCTGCCCAGGCCAGCAGGCACCCTCTGGGACACAGGGAGGGTGGTGGGGCCTTACATTGTTGTCGAAGTTTCCCAGGCTGCAGTTGCACTCGGTGGCCCCATAGAACTCGGCCACCTGGGCGATGCCGAAGCGGGCCATGAATTCCCGCCAGATGGAGGCACGCAGCCCGTTGCCCAGCGCCATGCGCACCCGGTGCTGCCGCTCCACCTCCTGGTACGGCTGGTTCAGCAGGTAGCGG
The DNA here is from genome assembly GCF_030936135.1 of Gavia stellata. Classification (NCBI taxonomy): domain Eukaryota; kingdom Metazoa; phylum Chordata; class Aves; order Gaviiformes; family Gaviidae; genus Gavia; species Gavia stellata. The sequence continues at coordinate 6,594,915 of NC_082617.1, forward strand.
CAGATCTCCCCAATGTACTGCACAATCTGGGAGGGATGGAGAGTAAAGACTCACTAGGACCCCTCCGCCAGGCCCTGGGGTGTTTGGTGTTTCTTCAGGGCAGGTAGGGATGGCACAACATGCCCAAAGTCCCCTAAAGAGGCTGTGGTAAAACCCAGGAGTCCTGCTAGCTTGTCCAGTGCCTGTCCCTCCCCGGCTAACCCACTCCTCCAGTCTGTGAAACCTATCCGAGATCTCCTGGTTAATGCTGGAGCATGGGAAGGGTTTGGACACATGGAGTTATCACCCCAAGTGGGAAGGACACAGCCCCACCACCTTGGAAGGTGGTTTGGGATGGACAGACAGAACCGGTCCAGACCTTCCCCTCTTCCAGCGGCTGGGCTCTCCCCAGCACGGCAAAGATCCCCAGGCTCCACTCCCCAGTCCGGCTGGCCCATTGCTTCACGGCCTCACCGTGCAGTTGTATTTCACGCAGTCCTCCCAAAAGTGCGAGGCCGAGAACTTCTTGCGGATGACAATCGTCATGCCCTGCAGCAGGCACTGTCCGAGCCCCACGATGTTCCCTGTGGAGAGGCAGCCAGGGGAGCCCTCAGTCCCCAAGCCACCTCCAGCCCAGCCCACTCAGGGAGAGGCCTGGCAGGGCAAGGTGGAGGCCACACACTGGCTCACCGCAGACGGGTGTTCACCTAGCCAAAGTCCCCAGGACCACAGGCACCGGGAAGCAGATGCATGGCAGCGAGACCTGGGGCAGTGCTTTGCACCTAGACATCCCAGCACGTCTCAGCCAGCCAGGTGGGCACCGCTTCCCCTTCCCCCTGACTTCCCACATAGACCAGCAATAAGGTGCAGCTATTCCAAATCCAGGCTAGGAGCTGGGATAACACCCCCCCCCACTCCCTACTCCAAAGGTCAGCCAGATCAGTTCTTGGCTCCCAGGGATAAAGCAGAAAGCCTCGGTCAGACACGGCCAGCAGCAGCCAGCTCCTCCTCAACATGGGGATCGCTGCTGCACCAGTCTCCAGCCTGAGCCCTGGGCTTGGCTGAGGGGAACAGACAGTCTCGGCATGCAGGGCTCCGTACGGCAGACGTTACCTGCAGCGTGGTAGAGCGGGAGGCAGTCGTACATCACATCGTCGGGCCTCATGCGAAAACCGTAAAATACTAAGCTGGACATGCGGAAGTACCTGGGGCAGGACGGTGAAGGGACATGTCAGTAGCAGGGCCAGAGGTGCTGTGCTAGGACAGGGCTGAGCTCAGTGCCGTCCTCCCCCAAGCCCCTGCCCACAGCCTTACCGGCAGTTCACTACAATGGCAGCCTTGGGCAGCCCCGTTGTGCCAGAGGTGTAGATGTAGAAGAGTTTATCTGGAGAGCAATGAGGAGACAAGGTCACGTACCCAATCTAGGAGGTGGCTGGACCAGGAGAGGGGGACAAATAAAATTTACACTCTCTGCTCATGCCAGTTGAGCCAGAACTTTGTTATGTGACAGCACCAAGAACATGCTGGGTTCACCCTGGGCAGATCAGGTCTATTGGACACATGGAGAGCACAACAGGGTACTGTTCCACACAGGGCTGGGCTTCAGACACCAGAGTAATACCCATCCCAACCACCCCAGGCCCTGCTGCAGACATCTGCTATCGGCATCCTGAGCAGACGTTCTTGCCAGTGTTGTAACCGGCTGATTCACAAAAACACCACCACGAGTTTGGCCTCCAAGAGCTGACCACATACCAAGAAAGCCCTTATCAGGGGGAGTTGGCTGGTGCCGCTGGGCTGTCTGCAGGAGGGGGTCCAGGTGTTTCGCACCAGGAAGCACAGACTCAGGGCTTCCTTCTCCGGACCAGAAGAGATGGATAGATTTCTCCAGGGAGGGCTGCACTTCCTGCATTGCTGAGAAAGTACAGAGGGGAGATGGAGAAAGACTGCAGGGTGGTTACAGCACAGAGACCCCCTGCCCTCCCAGACAGTCTCAGGAAGACACTGCCCCAGCTAGCAGTATCCTTGCTGTGCTCAGCAGAGTCCCCAAAGGGCTGACAACCATCCCAGGCGGATGTCGCTCCCATGATTAACACATGCTGGGGCCACAGCCCAGGCCTCTTCAGGGACTAGAAGATCCTGTTCTCCAACTCTCCCCAGCCAAAACCTCTTTGGTGCCAAGAGGTCTGTTGACACCATCATCCTCAGAGGCGTGGGCTGAAACACATGAGGAGCTGGAGCCAAGGTGCTGGAGGGATGTGGCCAACAGCCACGGAAAGCAAGGGGAGGCTCGTCCCATGCAGCGGGACAGGCCCAGCCCGACCCAGGGCTCCATGCAGGGAATGGACTCGAGAGGCACAAGGAAGGATCCTTACACCCAGGCTGGCCTGCTTGGGAGCCAGACAGCACTGAACTCCAGATCCTGCCCAGCTCCAGATCCTGCCCAGTGGCCAAAGGGACCAACAAGAAAAAAAAAGCAGATCTAATTCCAACTGTCCACTCTCTTCCAGATCCCTGCTCTGTGGTGGGCAGGAAAGGAGCACTAAATCCATTGACACGCCCCCCCCCAAGTTCAGAGCACCCCTGACACATCTGTGTGCCCCTCACCTTCCATCATCTCCACCCCAAAAACCACAGCCTTGGAGTTGGAGATGGTGATGCAGTGCAGCAAGGCCTCCATGCGCAGGTGGGAATTCACGAGGGCAGTCTCCACCCCAATCTTGGCCAAGCCGAGCCACAGCCCCACGTACTGATTGCGGGATTCCATGAAAAGAGCCACCACGTCACCAGAGCGGAAGCCTTGGCCGTAGAAAAAATTGGCCACCCGGTTGGAGTATTCATCCAGCTGCCGGAAGGTCCAGCTCTCGCCCGTGCCTTGGAAGATAAGTGCCGTCTTCTCTGGATACTTGCTCGCGGTCTTCTGGAAGATCTTGGCAATTGTGTTCTTCTCCCTCACGTGCCTCCATACCTGCCACTTCACCCGCAACAGGACCAGCCCCGTGCTGCCAAAAGAAGGGGAGCAAAAGGGCAGCTGCTTAGTGATCCCTGCAAAACCACTTCCTCCAGCAAAGCCAGCACAGCATGAGGACCATACTAGGAGCTGCAATAGCCCAGCACTGCTCCAGGCCCTGCTCTAGGTCAGCAGCAGCTCTGGGTGCTCCCCTGAGCCGTGTGGACATAGGCAGAGGTCCTTTGCAAATATGCTTATAGCCAGGAACTGATGGAGGTCAGGGACAGATGTGTTTTGGAAGGCTGCAGACAGGGATTTCCCCGATCAAAGGGGCATCTTTGAGCCTCAGGTGCTCTCCAAGAGGTGCCACTGCTCCCTTCCCACAAATCCTGCCAGGAGCTCGCACAGCCTGGTACCAACTCAGAACTGACCCTGCACAGGCGCCTGGTGACACACCAGCAGCTTTAGAGACAGGGTGAAGTACAAGGACAGTCACTAGACTTCCAAGCTCAGCTGAAATCTATCTTTCCTGTGAAAACTTTGCCCAAGAGTTTGGAGCCACCTGAGCACGGCAGAGGGAGATCTCCTTCCAGCCGGGCTGGGTGTCAGCAGAAACCCAGGGCTGTGCAAGGATCTGAGGGCTGCGCTCACACATACACCAGTGCAGAGCAGTGGGCCAGGGGAAGGGTGGATGGTCAGGCCATCCCAGCCAGGACACCTACGTGACGTCCCTTCGTATTGTCTTGATGAATATGAGGAAGAAGTCCCATCCGCCGGATCCCAGGTAGAAGATGAAGAGAGCGGGGATGGCCTGGGCCCAGGACAGCTCCAGACTGACCCTGAAGAACAGCAGCAGCGCTGCAAAAGCAGCCAGACGCAGCATCGTGGCCTGTAGAGAGAGAGACACCACGGCCATCAACCCACGCACTCTGGACTCAGTGATAATGAACCCATGGGCAGGGGATGCGTTAGCAGCCCCCAATTTCCTGGATGAGGTCCCTGAGTCACCACTCCTCCTGGCAGCGAGGACATAACCCAGCAGCCCAGAGTTCCCACAGATGTAACTTCACCGGACCTTGGAGATGGCCTCCAATTAAGCCGCCAGCACAGCACTGCTTAGTGCCAGCTGAGAGCCCAGCCATTCCCACCTGGGGAGCCACATCCTACACACCAGCCAGGGGCACGGCCGCGCCCCAGCAGCATGAAATGCAGGATAAAAATCACTTCACGGATGCGGGAGCGGAGTCACGGCAGGGCTGGCTCAGCCCCTCACCTCCAGCCTGAAAAAGCCCAGCTCCAAATTCCTCCCTACCTCAAGGATCCCTCTGTCCCCATAACCCAGGTCTCCCTGTCCCCCAGCACCAGCTCTCCTGCATGCCTGGCTCCGGGACAGCCAGCATGGCTGGTGGGAGAGTGCAGCTTCACACAGTCCCCAACACAGCTCAGACAGGAACAGGGACAGGAAACTCAGTCCTTTGAGCTCTGCTCGTGTTTGCAAACCCTCGTGTCAGTGGACAGTTTCCTGGCCTGACTCTGCTGGAGACGCTGCCAGAGCAGGTCGTGGATGAGGCCAGCGCAGGCATGCCCTGGCCAAGCTGGAGTGAGCACAACAAGGGCTGTCACTGCTGCCAGGAGCGCCCAGACCCCTGCCCCATGCCTTGTGGACAGTGACTCAGTCTCTAGTACTTATCCCCCAAAACCAGCACCTCTGTCCCCATCCCAAACACACCCCAGATGTGGCTCTGAGACTCGCAGGAGACTGCGATCTAGCAAGGGCTCTTTTTGGGTGATAGCATTGGGCAGAGTTAAAGTGACAGCAATGTGACCCTTGCAGCTTGAAGGCTCCTAGATAAAACTGGTCCTTCCTGGCATGGACACAGGCCAAAGAGGAAGGAAACTCTCATGTCATTTCCCTTTCCCTCTTGAAGGTGGATTCACTGCTCCAAAGCTGGCAGCCCTGAGTGGGCTCTGCCAGAGCCGGCGGGGCCAGAAGCCACGCTTGTGGGTCTCCCTCTGCTCCATGCAGTTCCCCCAGGTTCGGGGAGCTTCTGTGGATTTGGTACGAGATGCTGGCAGGGTGGGAGCCAAGGCAGCGCCACGTGGTCACTGTGCCCTGGTCTGTCACGCAGGCTGTCTCACCTCCGAGCCGTGCCACCGGCAGCAGGCAGGGATGCACCAGAGCTCAGGATGCTGCTCCGGGGTGGGGGCCTGGGGACATCCCGCTGTCTGCAGCCCCTACCCAGAGATCCCCGCTCGTGCCAGCAGCCTCTGAGCTCTCTCCACCAAACACCTCCCAGGCCTGAGGTGCCACAACACAGTCCCTCAGCCTTTCAGCAGGGCAGGACCTGCTGCATTTTTGCCTAGGAGCCTCTCTCCGCAGTTAAACAGGGCAACTCTTAGATCACCGTCAAACTACTATGCCTCAGCCAAGACCTGGGCCCTTCGTTACACGCTCACATCAGACAGACAGACACGGAGAGCTGGCGGTGGGGGAGGCACACTCTGTGTGGGCAGCAAGGTGCGTAATCTCCCACTTGAAGGCAACACGGGCCCAGACAGGCCCCTGTTATCTTCTGCTCACATCTCTGATCTCTGCCTCACACCCGCATGCCCAGTGCCTCCTGCCCAGAGATAACCGGTGAGAGATAACCGGTGAGAGATTACTGAGAGATAACCGGTGCACTACTGCCAGAGACCTCCAGCCCTGCCGTTAAGGATTCAGGTCTTGTCTAGCTGCATCAGCACAGAGAAAATTAAGACCTGCCTATAGCTCCACAGCCAGCGGGCACGAAGGCAAACCGCAGGGATCCATCACCCAGGGGCACAGAGACCAAGGAGAGCTGGGGAGAGGGACCGGCCTGGGGAGCAGGTCGCGGGGGGGACAACAGGCGGGTGACGGGGCTCCAAGGCGCCCCAACACTAACGGTCAGGCGCCTGGGGCTGGCAGATGCCCAGAGCATCTCTCCAGCATGAGCAGCTGGGGAGGCACCTCTCCCCCCCCCGGCCCTGGGCAGGGTGACGGGGATGCGCCCGCCGGCCCCGGGGAAGGACAGGGAGGGCGAAACGGAGTCCCCCCATTTCTCCCTCCCCGTCCTTCCCGGGGGCCGGCGGGCGCACCCCCGGCAGGGAGGACGAGCAGCGCAGCCCCAGCCCCATCTGAGGGGGTAGAAGGACCCCGGAAGGCTCACGAGGGCCTCACACCGGGGCTGCAGCCGGGACCCTCCTCCCCTAACCCCGACCAGGCCCGGGAACCGCCCGGGGAGAGCCGGTATCCGCGGGGGGAGCCCCGCAGCCCGCTGAGGAGGAGGCCCGCGGCGCCTCCTGAGGAGAGCGTGGGGCTGAGGGGCCCCGGTTCCGCCCGCGGTGCTTCATGAAGAGACCGGGAGGCTGAGGGACCCCGGTACCGCCCGCAGGGCCGCGGTGCCTCACGAGGAGACCGTGGGCCGCGGCGGCCCCGCCCGGCCGCCCGCAGGGAGGCAGCGTGGCCGCCGCGGCGGGGCAGAGCGGCGCCGGGAGGTCACGGAGGGGGAGGACGATGCCGCGCTCTTACCGGGCTCCGGCGCGTCCGCTGCGGCCCGGCCACCTGCACCGGGAGCGGGAGCGGGGCCCGCCCGCCGCTGCGGCACGGGGCGGGGCGCGCAGCGCGGCCCGCCGGGAGTTGTAGTCCCGCCCGGCGCCACCGGTCCGGCCCCGCGGCGGCGGGTGCGGTCCCGGGCAACGGCGGGGCTCGGGGCGGGGCGGGGCGCGGGGCGGCGCGGCGGGAAGAGGCGGTGAGGGCGGCGGGGCAGAGCGAGGGCTCTGTGGCGCAATGGATAGCGCATTGGACTTCTAGCGTGGTGACGGGAGTCATTCAAAGGTTGTGGGTTCGAGTCCCACCAGAGTCGCATTTTGCCGCCGGGGCGCGGCGATCGCTCCCGGGGTTCCGCGACCGCAACGGGCCGGGGGGGAACAGCCACCCCCGGCCGCTGCCGCCGCGCAGGAGCCCGGCTGCCCTCGGCGGACGCCGGTGGGGTGAGCCCCGTTTTCGGGGCGGGACCAGGCGCGGCCCGGGTCCCGGGGACAGACCCACGCGGGGAGAGGAGCACCGGGACTCGGCCCTCGCCGGGGATTAAAGGAGGTGCATCCATCCCAGCGGGTCCGTCTGCAGTTCCGCAGCAGCATCACTCCTTCGGCAGTCACCGTTATCGCACCCCCGAAACGGCCCCAGCAGCACGGGCACGGCTGGTGGCGGTGGCGGCGCTGCCGCTTGTCCGCAGTGAACATGTCCCCCTAAAAAATGCATTTTTGCATGGCTTGTGTCTGACCTGCCCGCTCCCCTCTGCCGCCGCTGCCTTCCTTCTCGCAGTCTTGGCAAGCGACAGCCGTGGCGAACAGGAGCCGCAGTGGCCGTTAAGTGATCCGGCTGAGCAGATGCAGTTTAAAATTACACTACGTGCCATTTCTGTGGCGCTGGCAGCAGCCCACCAAGCAACACGCGGCTGCACGAAGGCGGCACAACCACTGCCGGCAGCCCGAGCACTGCACGGCCACGCTAGATAACCCGAAGTGCAGCAAAACTCTCTCTCATTACCATCATTTCCCGCATTTCCTTGACTGCTGTTCACGGCTTCTGGAAGCAGCGAATCCTTGCTTCCCTTCGGTTTAACCGCCCCAAACCTCCAACACGTTTCCGATGCAGAAAAGCACATTTCCGGGTCATTTTTGGGCCATATGCTTCTTTCATCTTGACCAGTGGAATAGGACAACCCCCACCCTGTGTGTTTTACTGAAGGATGTATTTATATTATATCCTTTACTATCTGCTTGAAACGATTCTGGAGGCCAAGGGGAGACACAAGCCTGGTTTTGGAGAAAAACCCGAAGTCTGGCTGGTAGGGGGGGGGATGGAGGGAGAAATTGAAAACGGGGAGTCAGGGAGTGCAGGAAGGAAGCCAGTCCCTCTCTCCTGGTGTCTGCTCTTAAATGTAGCCCAAACCCCAAGAGCTTTGCCACTGCTCAGCCTACTGGGATGGAGCAACGCAGACCCCTCGTCGCACTGTCAGCCCCTGTTCCTGCCCGTCTGCTCCAGCATCCCACGGGAGACCGGGATGGGGCCAGAGATGCTCACAGCGGGGCAATGCCATGTCACCTCGCTGCAACCAAAGGACCCCAGTCAGAGCACCCCCTCCCTCCCCTGGGAACCAGGATTGCGTTAGGAAGCCCCCAGCCTTGCCCCCCTCCTGCTCCACACCCTGATCAGCCCCTGTCCGGGCCTTTCTGCAACAACCACTGCAATGAGCCACTCAACAGCCCAGCATCCCCAAAATCCCAGCTGGAAAAATGCAGCTCTGCAGCCCGCTTTGTGCCCCGGTCCCCAGGGATGTGCGGCCACACGCGTGCCCTCCCATCACCTACCACTGCAGACAAAGAACAGCAGACCCTGCCAGAGCTGAAAAGGAATGGGGTTTCACATCAGCTCTCCCCCTCAGAAGGGGAGATGGGGCAGAAGGAGAGGGGTAATGAACCACAAGCTCCACCATGGATTTTATTAAGCAAGAAGGAATTTCAACAGCAAACCCACACGTACAAAGAGCCCCCAGCCCCGTGGCGCTCTGCCCTCGCATCCGACAGCTCCGCTCTCCAGCCACTGGCAGTCTGGAGCCCTGTTTAATTAACCCAGGCAGCGATCAGCTCCCAGATGCAGCGCAAGCAACTGCCGCTTCTGTGCTCCCAGGATTCAGCCCCTTATTCCCGATCCCATCATTTCATTGCCCAAGGAGGGAACGATTCCTATTGAAAACCCAGCACAATCACGTGGATTTCAGCATTTTTGATGGGGAGGGACTACAGGGAGACACAGCAGCCTGGGATCAGCTCTCAGACAGGCAATCCAGCCAGGATAATATCCAGAGGTACTTCCCTGCCTGTTCCCATGGGCATGCAATCATGTACCGCCCGGTCTCCAAGGCATGAGGCACATCCCATATGACCCACCAGGAGACCAGTTAGGCACCAGTACAAGATGGGATTTCACTGTTGCACACACCAAACCTGCCCCTGGGCTGCTCTGTAAATCACTGATTTAGCTCCAGTCCGGGGCAGCCCCAAGACTTTAAGCCTTGATCTTCCCTGGAAGGGTGGGAGGAAGGATTTACCTATACAGCCCAAGAGCTGCAGAATGCCAAGTCTGCTTCGGTGTGTTGTACACCAGCTCTGCTCCCTCCCCATCCCAGCATTTCGGAGAATCAATACTGGAGCCAGCAGCCACACCCAGCTGGCAAAGGCAGGGTGGGACCTGTGGTCCCTCCACCGAATCACAAACAGCAAAAAGGGTCAAGTTTTGTCATGGCACAGGGAGGTGCCACCTGGCCTCTACCAACAGGAGAGTACCAGCTCTTGGCAGGAGAAAACTCAGCCCCAGGGTCCGTGGCGGCTGGTAGCAGAGCCACGCTGTGCTCCCGGGCAGGAGGAGATGGAGCACGGCAGGGGATGGCTGCTGTCTGCCAACGGGGAACCCCTGTCCCCTCCCTGTACTTGAGCTCTCATACTCGAACGGCCGGGGGAGGGAAGATGCCGATCTCCTCCCGCAGAGACTCCACTGGCTGCTCCCAGCGCTGCTCATAGTAGATGTTCAGGATACAGCTGGCGTTGCGCCCGCTCCGAATCGCCCAGGGAACCAGCTCGGTGGCCAGGACCTGCAGCTTTCTGCAACAAATGATACAGGAGGTGACAGTTTTGATTTCCATGTTTTGTTTCTGATTTCATTCTCCAAGTCCCCCTTGCAGGCGGATGCCAAACTCATGTGTCCTATGTACCCCTCCACCCTTCTAACATCCCTCCTGCTTAACTCACAGGGGAAACTGAGGCACAGAAGAGGACAGTGTGCCAGGAAGGTTACAGTCAGCAGCAAACCCCAGACCAAACTCAGGTTCTGCCATCGCCAAACTGTGCTGGGCCACCAAAACAGATGTGCTGGGGCAGGGAACAGCCGTCAGTGTGGTTAAGGTCCTGCTGGTCGTCGACAAGTGCCCAGCCAAAGGCAGCCAGGCCTGGGCATTGCTCCTCCTGCCTGGCACACGAGATTCGGTGCTGGAAGCAGATGAAGCATCAGGTTCTGCTTCAGTGACCAGGCAAAGCCATGCCTCCCGCTGTCACCACCTCCCTGGGCCGTGGGGACAGAGCAGACGGTTCACATGAGGGATCCCTGACTGACTCCCCCCTGCAAACTAGCAGTGTCGCCTCTTCATCCCCAGAGGACACTGGAAAGCATCACCCAGGTTGGCGCGTCCCCAGGGCAGAGACTCCCTCCTCATCGGCCGGCGCTGGCACCTACCGTGCACTGAGACGGATGGGGCCGAACGCTGCTCCCAGGACACACATGGGCAGCCCCGTCTGGATGGCTTCGAACCACTTCACCACGACCTCGCCTGGGAGGGAGCAGGGAGGCCATAAGCGGGCAGGGCGCCCAGGTCGAGGGCTAGCCAGGGCCACGCGGTCTCGCAACACAGGCTGCACAATCTGCCCCTTCCCAAGGACGGCTACACACCTGTCCCCTCCGCCTCCGCAGCAGGACTTGGGAATGCTTCCCAAGTCTGGCCATGGCTTCATCCCGTGCCAGGATGAACCTTGTCGTGCACCACCCACCCGAGAGGGATGGCCCGGGGCCCTTGCGGGAGCAGCACCCCACAGTCGATGTCCCACGAGCTTGGGAAACACCTCCTGGGCAGGCTGGGTCCCTGCAGATCTTTAGCAACGCAGTTGCCGAAGGCTGATACCCCACGCAGCTCTCCCCATCTCTCAGCACGGGACAGACCTTTTACAAATGCCGCCAAGTCTCAGCCAAAGCCTGCTGGGAGACCTGACATGCCGGTTCCCACAGGCTCCCCAGCAAGGCTTGACTTGCAACTTGCTATTGAGTCAGACGCAAAATGCGGGCAAAGGACACGGGGACACGCAGATAAGGAGCAACCAGGAATCCCCCACTTCTGCCTTCACTCCGAGCTTGCGAAACAATCCTCCCTCCGTGCCACCCTACCTGCAAGGCAGCAAACACCCTCCCACCCGCCCAGCAGCTGCCTGCACCCAGGGCTCGGGCAGAGCATCTCCCAGCAGGGGAAAGGTGACGTCCCGCAGGCTCTCGGTCACTACAGAGCCAGCGATGCAGGACAGTGACGATGCAAACCTCCCCGCACACCTCCCCAGGCTGGGGACTGTCCGACCGGCCCAGCCTGCTCTGTTCCTGGGAGAGGTGGCCAAGCACCATCAGTGTGGTTTGGCAGCGCAGCCCTCTGAGCCCACTGCTGCTCACCTAGCATGTTGGTTGGCATGCCCAGGAGGGTGTGCATCAGGTCGTGGACTTCTCGGTACCGCTGGATCACATACGCCAGCTCTTCATCATCAACAAACTTGGGCGGCATCCGGGTGTCCGGAGAAACCTTCTGCAAATTCAAAGAGATCCAACTCAGCCCCTTCCAAACCTTAAGTTTCTGGTCTCATTCTTTAACGAACAGAAATATGTGGCCCCCTCCACCAGCACATCTCCCAGCCCCCAATGGTGGGAGTCAGTATCATTTACATAGACGAAAACCAAAGACTGCACAGCACTGGTGACAAATCCATCGTCCAACACCCAGCATTTCCTCCCGTCCTGACTCTCTCTCACTCCCGGAGGGTTCCCCACAAGTTGCTCCACAGCTCCAATCTCCCTCTAAAGCACATCCGTGCTCCCGGCACAGGGATCAACTACAGCTGTTCACACCCTGTGAAATCCCAGACTCACATTGTCCTCCAAGAACCGAACGTACTCTCGGCCCAGCGAGCCATCCGGCAGCCCCCGCAGCCTGGCCATGTCCAGGGTGGAGAGACGGATGCGAGGCCGTTCCCTGAAAGTGAAACACAGGTCAGTCGGTCTCCCAGTGAAACCCACAGCAGGGGGTCCTGGAGAAAAGGAGCCCCTGGAAACTCCCATCGCCTGCCTCTGCCCTTCCTGGGCGTTTTCCTTTCATGGATCCTGACTGCTCACTGCAGGGACAGCACCGTCCAAATTTCTGTTGCTGAGGCTGGGACACAAATCGCTTAAAGGATCTACCTGAAGCCTTGGCAATAAAAGAGCTCTCATCTTGCGCCTCTGTAAAACTCTGGTTGGAAAAACACTGTTGTCCTCTGCACTAAAATGCTGCTGTGTGGGCTGCTGGCCAGGCACAGCACCCAGCAACAGCCAGCCCTGGGGAGGCAGAGCTCTTTAGCGTCCCTGCAAAGCAGCCAGAGCTTCAAAGGAACAATCGTACAGAGGGGAGGGGATTTGTTCTAAACACAGGTTTAATTTCTCTCCTGCTCAGGCTTTCACCACCAGCCACGTGGCAGCCATGCATGGAAAGGTCTCCTCTCCAGGTTGTTGGCAAACAGGTGCCCCACAGCCCTGGAACTAAACAAAAGCCCTTCTATTTCCATGCACAGGATAAATTGTCCCATGATAAAAGCCCTGCAGTGGACCCAGGAGCGGCTCAGCTCTTGGAGTGGAGGTGCCAGGGAGATAAGCAGGAGTCACACCAGCTTTACCCTGGCTGCAGACGCTGCCTTGTGTATTTGGTGTCAAAGGGACCTCAGCAGCTTGGAGGATTAAAAAAACAACTTGTGTCCACAAATTGAACCACTGCAAATCCCTGCGATACCACAGGAGAAGGTGCAGGTGGGGATGTCTCTCCCCAGCCCTCTGTGCCTTTGCTGTCCCCTCTCCCTGGGCAGTTCCTCGGGGGCTCAGCCCCATCCTCGTGCTCCATGTGCTTTGCCAGGTGAGCGTCTGGAGCCAGGATCAGGCCGCTCTGCACAAACATACAGCAAAAAGCAGCTTTTCCCCAGCCCCTTCATGGTACAACCCGAATGATGCACAAGTGGCAGGCGTGGCATGTAACAAGGAGCAGGGAGAAGGCAGGCAAATAAGCAGTAAGATCTTGGTTAATGACAGACTCATGAAGTCCCTCCTGGTCCTCAGCCTTGCTGCGCTCGACAAGTCCCTGCAGACACGCAAGCAAAACTGATCAAGTCTTAACAAGGAAGACAAGAGAAGTGGCCTCATTTCACAGCTTGGGGAGATGCCACGGGCATCGGGAAAGAAAACACGGAGGTTTCTAAGGAGGAGGCAGATCAGCAGAGATTAAGTTTCGAAAGCAAGGAAATGCAGCAGCAGGCGCAAGGGAGAAATCCATGGATGTGGTGGTTTTCATCACTGCTCAGCATCCACGTCCATGGATTTCTCCCCTGCGCCTGCTGCTGCATCTCCTTGCGTTGGCACCTGCCAGTTCCAGCAGCGAAGCAGAACAGACAGACAGCAGCGCCTGAAATAGGGCTGGGCCCAGCGGCTGCTGTGCTCTTGCCCTTAGACTTGTGATCGTTAAAAATAAAGTAAAATAAACAACCTGGCTGATTAGAGCTAACAAAACGCCTGTGCTGCTTTCAAGCCGGGGAGTGCTGGGCTGTCCCTTCACCGGGCCCAAGGAACGTGCTTGGCCTTGCGTCTCCCTCCCCACCACAAACCAGGCAACAAGGGAGGGAGGGATGTGGAGGGACGCACTGGAGGATGCGGTAACCTTCAGGGTGGTGTTTCATCTTGTCTCGCAGGTTGGGCAGGGCAAGGCAGCCTGTGGTCTCCCCGAGGACTGCCACCATGTCTGAAAGAGAGACCACAGAATGACCCGAGAGTGGTTTCTGCAACACCCAGCTGTCCTCGGTTGGCAGGTGAGGAAATGGGGCAATGAACCCCTTGGCCAGGAGCAGGCAGGAAGCCTGCGGCAAAGCAGGGACCCCACGAACCACCGATCTTCAGCCTCGGGGCTGCTCTGCCCTGGTGTCACCCTCGGGGATGCTCTGCCCCGGTGTCACCCTCGGGGATGCTCTGCCCCGGTGTCACCCCTAGGGAGGGACGTAGGAGGAGACGTGAGGCCTGGGGGACCAAGGAGGAATGAGATGGGGCTGGGGGGCATCATAGGGGGTCAGGAGGAGATCCCCGGGGGCTGTTTGGGGTTCCTCACCCCCTCTCTTCCATAGCCTCCTGCCCCAGGCCAGGTCTCCGCCCTGCGCTTGCCCCATGACAAAATGCCTCACCCAACGGGGGAAGAAATAAAGTCCCCTGAGAAACTCCCAGGAGACACGGAGCAGGATTTGCTGGACGTTAATAAAGACCCGGGGTGGGACAAGCCCCGCCCCCGCTCGGCTTACCGTGTCTGTAGGGGTCATAGAGAGCCATAACGGCCGAGCCTGCAGCCAGCAGCGCTTTCTGCAGCGGGCTGGTGGGGATGTGCCCGGGGTACAGCTGGTAGCACCCTTCCTCCTCCTCCTCCTCCTCCTCCTCCTCCTCTCCGCTGCCTCCATCCCGGGCCCGCGGCTCGCTGTGGCTCAGAGCGGCTCTGCCTGCGGGGAGCAGGGGGTGAGGAACCGGCCCGGCGAGTCCCCCCCCGCGGGGCACGGGGACGGGGCGGGCACCGCCCGGACGCCCTTGGGGCTGCCCGCGGGGGCCGGGGACAGGGCGGGGAGGACGGCACTTGCCTGGGGAACCGGGACCCGCCCGCAGCAGCGGGACCCCCGCCCGCACCGCCCGCCGCAGCAGCAGCAGCAGCATCCCCCCGCCGCCGCCTGCCCCGGAAGCGCCCGGCGGGGCGGAGCGGAGCGGAGCGGAGCGGGGCGGGGAGCGCGGCATGGCGGCGGTGCCGGGCGGGCTCTTCGCCGTCTACAAGCCGTCGGGGGTGGCGTGGGGCCGCGTCCGTGAGGCGGTGGAGACGCGGCTGCTGCGCGGTGAGCGCGGCGGGGGCCGGCGGCGGGACCGGGCCCCCCCTTCCCCGGTTGGGGGAGGGGGGGGGGGCTGCCGACCGCCCCTGACCGCCCCCCGCTTCTCTTGCAGAGCTGAACGCGGCGCCGGGGCGCGCCCCGCGGCAGCACGTCCGCTTCCTGCCGGCCCCGGCCGGGGGCGACGGCGGGGCCACGGGGCTGGTGGCCGCGAGGGTGCCGGTGCTGGCCGACCACCCCCTCGGTAAGGGCCGCCGCGGGGCCTCGGCCTGGGGGGTGGCGGGGGGGTGGCGGAGCCGCGGGCGGGCGCAGCGGACCGGCCCCGACGCTGTCTCCGTTGCAGTCCGAGGCCCGCGGTTCAGGCGGCTGAAGATCGGAGCGGGTCACCGGCTGGACGTGAAGGCCTCGGGAGTCTTCGGTGGGTCTCATCCCGGAGCGGCACCGCGTCCCGCCGGCTGCGAGGTGATGGGTTTCCGCGTGGGGAAGAGGCGGTGAACCATTACACAGCTGTAGCCCCCGAGTCTCACAACCCGCTGGGAGTTACAGATGCTAAAACGCAGAAGAAACGATCCAACAAGACGCTGGCAATGCCAGGAGAGGGGAGCGACCCCGTACCCCCAGCACACAGGGCTTTGCTGTGAGACACGGAGCTCCGGCTCCGTGACACCGTCAGTGAGCTGCCACGTAACCCCCCGTCTCCGCTCCATCAGTTGAATTGGCTTCACTGCAGCTGGCATTGCTAAGCTGTTGTCCAGAGGTACCCAGGTGGAAGGTTCTGGGGAAATCCAGGAGCCCTAGTTACAGCCTTACAGTTTTAACGACAGGCAATAATTTGGGGGTCTAATTGCACCGCTCCTCAGACTTGACTTCTAAGGAGATGTGGCCCTGTCCAGGGGGGAAAAAAAGTGTGAGCATGCAGCACTGCGTGAACGCACGTCAGTAACTTCCCGTGTGGTTGAGTAACGGGTTCCCTGTCTTCTGTGTTTCAGTACTTGGCATAGGCCACGGGAACAAGCTGCTCACTGATCTGTACAACTGCCACCTGACCAAGGTAGGTGATGGCTCTGATGGGCCTCGGAGCATCTGAGCGCAACCTCACACTTGATTCCTGCCCCGGTGCCCCGGACTGGCCTCGTGGCAGTGATTCTGCTTTTGAGTCTCAAACCCACCAACGCTTTTGAGAGCTTTTCAGGGTCCAGAATTTCATCCTTCATGTGAGCATCCACACATGGCCGTATGAGCAGAGGATGCTGCTGTCTTTTTGTGCCACATCATCATAGCCCGCACTTCTTAGCAGCTGCACGGCAGAGTATTGCTACTCAATTGCTTGGAGTAGTTCTTTGATAAATTGCACTCTTTGCCTTTCTTCAAGGTTTACACTGTCGGTGGGCTGTTTGGTAAAGCCACTGATGACTTCTCAGACACAGGGAAGCTAGTAGAGAAGACAACGTTTGGTAAGAAACTGAACTAATGTGTTGGTTTTTTTTTTTAAAAAAACAAACAGAAACAGAACACCAAAAAAGCAGCATGCTAACTGTAAAGCATTTAACCAGGTCAATTGCACAATGATAAAAGGGACGCCTTAGATGCTTTCTAGTCATTATTTTTACATGCAGCCCACATGCAATCCTGATGTCGTAGTCCCCCTGTTCTAAATACAATCACATTATATCGAAAGCCAGTATGAGTCCTGGTCACAGTGGTTGCTGCTGGATTGGGTAGGACCCAGATCTCTCTGTAAATCATACCTAGAGATAGGAGTTAGAAGCTTTGATTGAATGAAACTCTTCAAACACCCAATAAGAGAAACTGGAGCCAACATCCTGAAATCAAATAAGCAAAATGTTTCTTCCCTTTGTAGTCCAGTGCTGTGCTGCTCTGTGCGTTACCACGGTACAGAAGCGACTCTGCTAAAGCCACCTCTCGGTGGTTCTCATCAGCCCATTTCGATGTGACTGCCTGCCAAAGGGACAGTGATACCCTGATGGCACATTTCAGACTGCTGTCTCTTTCCAGTTTCTGGATGGATCATTGAGACTTTGTTTCTACCTTAATATTTGCAGATCATATCACAAGGGAGAAGCTGGAACGGATTCTCGCTGTCATTCAAGGAACAAATCATAAGGCCCTGCTGATGTATGTATCCAATGGGGAAAAGCAGCTGACCTGATCTGACTGCCATTTGCTGCCCTTTAAAACAAATGCAATGATTTTGTTTGCCATAATCGAAGTCTTTAAAGGTTGGAGTGCTAGGCAGGAACAGAGATAAGTTACTCTGAGTGCCCTGTACTCTGGTGAGAGGTTGCAGTTAAGCATCCTCCTTGTATCCTGAAATCTCCAGCTATTTTAGGACCTATCAGCAACATTAGGACCAACAAAAATATCTTGTAGACATGACCAAGTACCTCCCTCCCAAACTGTGCTACGCTACTGACAGTATATATAACATTAAAATGTATGCAAAGACTCAACACACAGGCAGCTTTAAGAATGAAAATTGCAGCTCTGTGTTCTTGGGGGTGGAGATATTTTGAATCCCATTGATGAGAAGTACTAAGTATCTGCTCTGCTGCTTTTTTTTCTTTTTCCAGGCATTCTAACATTGATATGAAAACACAAGAGGCATATGAGCTGGCTGTCAAAGGGTTGATTCGCCCCATGGGAAAAAGCCCTCCGATAATCACAGCAATCCGATGCCTCCAGTTTGCACTTCCAGAATTCCAGCTAGGTAGGACTGGTACAAAAATTACTGGGGAAGTCTGAGTATCTATTATGGCAAATAAGTTGGTAAACTTCACATTTCTTACTTGTGATTTAATGCAAAATGAGTTGGTGGGAACTTCGTATCAACTTGTAACTGGTAATCCCTGCAAAAAATTTAATGATTTGTAGTTTCCAAAGTCACAAAGGCATCTCCTTGTTAGATGAACTCTTTAGTGTGGTGGAAGGATATTTTGGTAGAGCAAGATCTGCACCCTCACAGTACTGAAGCTGCTACAGTAAATCAAGGCAGCTGTGCACCTAGCTCACAGGTTTTTCCCTGCCAGTTCCAGATCTAAGACTGAAGCAAGAAAATTTGCATAGTGACTATCTACGGGGCAAAATTCTTCCTTATCCCAGTGTTTCAGTGTAATGCAGTTCAGTGTGGCTGGGTTGTTGTGTTTGGGTTTTTTTTAAACTGTAGTTTGCTTTCCCACAACCAGTCTAATTATTTGTCTTATTAAAAAGGTACCTTTTCTTAACCCCTTTGAAATACCTAAATTTCTACATTACTCTCCTGTATCTATGGGTTTGTTTTCTAAAACGTTCACTTTGGGAGGGGCTAGGACACCCTGCAGTATTCCAGAAAATCATAATCCATCTGTGCTGTATCTTAAATAGTCTTTTCTACCAAACCGGTTCTTTCAGCATAACTGTGAGTGGTGTCTGGATTCACAGACAAGGCCTGAATTTGCATCAACACTTCGCTTCTTCTGACAGAATCTCTATGTCCTTCTAGAAATCCATTGCTTGCATGAGACTCAGCAGTACCTCCGAAAAATAGTTCATGAGATTGGTCTGGAGCTGAAATCATCTGCCGTGTGCACACAAGTGCGAAGAATACGCGATGGTGTTTTTACACTGGATGATGCTCTCCTGAGAACCCAGTGGAACCTGCAGAGTATACAGAATGCAATTTGGGACTGTCAGCTTAAAGTGAAAACAGAGTTAGAGAAAACACTAGGCCATCAGGATAAAAGTCTTTTTCATAAGATGGATGCAGAGATGGCCCACGCTGCAGACAGCTGAGTGTGTGCTACAGAGGGAACATCCACAAGCAATCTCTGTAGCGCAATAACGCAGCTACATGCTGACAGCATGATGGACAGCAGAAGGAAAGAGGTTAATTGCGGTTCACTTCCACCCTTTTCTTGAGATTACTTTAATCAGAGAGGCATTTTTTTCAGTGACAGGCTGTCCATTTTTTTTTTTTTCTTACAGTATCGCAAACAGTTCATTAACAGGAGTTAGCTGTGCCAAAATTCCTGTTGACTTCGGGAACATTAGGTTGCTAAGGGATATAAAAACCCATCCCCAAATTGTTTAGCAGCAGGAAATACAGCGTCTTACAGAGCTGTATTCCCTTGACTGCACAGATTTGTTTGTTCCTTGCAACTAGCAGCATAACTTATCTACTATACTATATGAATTTTATTTTCCCTCTGTTGTCCTAGAGTATTTTCTTTCCATTAGCCCTGCTTTCAGACACATGAGAGCTCAAAATCAGACTAAAAGAGGAATGTGCAGGAGAAATCACAGCTTACACAAAGCAATGCAAGGAAATGGTTATATCCAGAGCAGGCGTGTGTGATGAGGGAAGTGGCTTGTAATAGGGACTGATGTACAACATCATACACAAGAAATAAAACTGAAAGCGATCTGAAGGGGAAGAGGCTGGTTCTTGCTCAGTACTCATCTGTGAGTACATTGACTCATTAAAAAAAAAAAAGACCGTGCTGCTTTTTGTTTTTGCTTTTTTTTTTTGTCTGAGGAACCAGGGGTGCTCAGGGCTCTGTGGTACCCTGCTCTGCAGCAGCTCCGTGCAGACAGCATGTACTGCCCTTCAGTGAAAGAGCTCTGTAATACCATTTGTTCTCTGTTAGCTCATTATAGCTGGGTCTGACTTAGTAGAAATACATTTTCTAAATTTAAATTAAAAATCTGAAGTTACACTTACCATTATTGCACTCGATATTTTTCCAGCTATATACTTAGCTAGCAAGTTTGGAGATTCACTTACAGAAAGCAGCAGAATAAATTTGTTCTATTCCTCTTCTGGATTTGGACAAAGGCCAGCTTACTTCATCCTCCAGTTCATAGCCTTTAAGGAACAAGAAGTAACTCTGGGAGAACCAGTAAGAGGGGCCACGATGAAGTGGCAGAGTCCAGTCCTGTCCTGAAGCACCCAGGAGTCATTAACTCAGACCCTGGAATCTTTCGGTTGTTCTGGATTTCCCCCGCTCTGCACAGAGCAGCCAGAACAGCAGAGCGGAGCTGCCACCACGTGGCACGTTATCCTGCCAGCTGCAGAGCCGCAGGGACTCTCCAAGGGCAGTTTGCTCTTACCTCAGCTGGTGGGTTCTGTGTGCGTTCATCCGCTGTGGACAAGGGGCTGGGGTCAGTGCACCTTCCTCGGACAACTCTCTTTGCAAACTGAAGTGTAAACCCATCACTGTGAAAGCGCGAGTTCTGGAGCCGGGCAGAACACTTGCACGGCTACAGCTGCAAGTTTTAATCCTAGTGCTCCTACGAGGGGGGGAAGAAAACATGGATGTCTCAGTCCTTCAATAACCTTCAGTAGCTTTGGTAATGGAGTATACTTCATCCCCCGTGGCTTACACCTAACACAAACTGAAGGAATTTCTGTTCATACTTCCCGTTGCAAAAAACATTTCTAGTTGCGTGTGCCATTACCAGACTAACATTTTGGTTGGAACACTCCAGGCTAAACCACTTCTTCCACACAGAAAACACCAGCCGAAACAGCAACGTGGGTTTTGAGAACAAAGTTAGTGTTTCCCAGTATTAGCCGCCTTGTGACTTTTTTCCTCCCCTTAAAACTACTCCAAAACACAGGAGTTTTCCACACTTGGCAAGAGGGGTTTATGGTGGGGAGGATATACCTGGAACCATACCTGTGAGAGTCCATTCTTATTTGGCCACAGGAAATGCCCTCCAGAGAAGCACAGCTTGAATGAATTGCAGAATACACAGGCTTTGTCGGTCCCCCTGCTTTAGACCCCTCCCCACAGCTTTTGTGGCAAAACAAAATACTTATTAGCAATGCTTCTGTGCCAGGTCCAGAACCAAGAGCCAGAAACAATTATCTGATCTCAGCAGCAGCCTTGCGACCGTTTTCTGGTTTCCAAGCACTATGAAAACAGATTCACTGGATTCAAATTTGGAAGTATTGAGCAGACTGCAGCATGGGCCTGACTGGAGACCAGGGGGGAAACTTACTGGCAAGAAGGCCTTAGAAGTAGAAATGGGCATAATGACATCAAGCTTGAGTGAAAAAGGGACAACCGATCAGTCAGCAGAGCACTGTATCACTTAGAACTGCAGGAAGCAGCCAAATTTAGTCTGTGCAGTCACCCTCAATCCTAACACCTGACACTGAAACACTCATGTTCTCAATGTAATTTTGTGTTTAGGACACTGCTCACTTCCACAGTGACTCTGCATTTAGAAGAGAGTAAAGGTAATTCTGCACCTACCCATTACTGTATAGTGCTGCCACACTGCCTCCATTAAGAGCCCTCAGAAAACATTTGAATAATAGATGTTATAGTTGACTCAAAATATAGTTTAAGAATTTGTTCCCAGGTTCATGTTTTATAGGCTCTTAAAGTGAATTACTGAGAAATGTGATAGCTGCTTTATTCAGACTGGGCACTTCAACACAACTTCACATTTTGCCATTTACTACAGAAATGATACAAAACCTCTAGATACCAGAGCAGTTAAGTACAAACACACAGAACACCCAGACTTACCCAGATTTGATCATAAACCAAAAAAAACTCCCCAAACCACCACAACTTCAGCCTTCTTCCCTCCCTGCTTCTGAGGGTTTTTTCTTTTCTTTCAAAGCAGCTATTACGTTGCACATTTGTATGCCCTCACTTCCTCTATCCATTCAGTATCCAAATAGCCCCCGGATGTGTAGAGAAGCAAAGGCTCCATGGGAGGAGTCTTAACATCAACCTGAATTACAATCTTTTCAATAAAAAAAAAACCAAACCGTTGATCAGGTAGTAGATGAAATTATCCAAAGTACTACATCCCCTTCCCACAAGCAGGAAACAGCTGATAGATTCAACAACTTTCATGTTCCAAAGCTTCTTAGAAATAAGGCTGTTAACCCACACTCTGTTGCAATTCTACATACATACTTCCGAGGCCACCTTATATCAGTTCCAAACCGATACAACACCAAAACATAATGGCCCAGTAACAGTCATTTTTGCAGGACACGGCAGTCTTCAGGTTCAATACTAGTCGCTAAGCTCCAGATCGTATTCAGGGTAGAGCTGCTTTGTAGTAACCCCTCGGATAACAGCTAGAAAAGAAAGAAATACCATTGTTTTCATTAAACAAAGATCAGATTAGTCAGAAAAGTTGCATTTTCCTCCCAGGGGTCCCTAACTATCCCATAGAACCTCCCATAGCTAAGAAAACAATCTAAGGTTTTGCAGCCATGCCCCCTGCTTGTCTCAACACTTTTTTTTTTTAAGCATATGAAGAACAAATCTGACAAAAAACCGGTAAGACTTAGCAAATTTTGGTAATCCATAACACAGACTAGAATACCGGTAAATGACAATTATTTCACATGCTCAGTTCTAAAAAAAACCCCACGAAAATAACGACAGAAGTGTTTGTGCTTGCACAAGTGATTGGGTAATAAAAGCCTAGAACTGAATAATCTTTAAAACAAGCTCTGCCTTTATGGTGTAGTAGCTTCTCTCTCTCCGTCTACATGAAAACATGGATTAAGAAGTTCTTTAATAGCCTTCCCCTTCCTTACCCAGCTTGCCCAGCAGCATCTGTCCAGCATCTTTAATATCATTATACTCATGGAGCAGAGAGATGTGCTTCTCCAATTCCTCCAGGCTGTAGCCTCTGTAAAAATAAAGCCAGAAAGGTCAAAAATGACACAGAGGGATTGCTGCTGTTGCTGCTGCACAGCGAACGCTGCCACCACCAACCAAGCACAGCAAGGATATTTGAGACACCCAAACCTGGCACATCTAAAGTAGAATCTGAAGGTAGCAAGTAGAGTTGCTGCAAGTCATAAACATGAAAGCTACAAATAAGCAGATACTAATTTTGAGGGTTTTTTGCCACATCAAGACATCAAAAAACCCAACCGAATTCTCAGAATCAAGTAGAAACAGGAATAGGCTGTAGTGAATTCAATTTATATGTATCTCTAATCTGTAGCTAGGGGAAAAAAATTAAGAAGGTCTGTTTTTCCTTGAGGATAAAACAAAAAAGCTTTTGGAACAGGCTTTGTTGTTCTCTAACATTTCTGTTCTATGCACTACACATTATCTAAAAAAATATCACTCCTTCGCAACGAATAACCCACAGAGATTCCCTCTCTTTAAAAATCAAGCAGCAATTTTATCTCAAAACAGTTGCTAATAAGCAGCTGCCACAGTGTGTCACAAGAAACCACAATAAAGCAGTGGCACTGCCCTGTATGTGGCACCCGTCATGCCAGAGAGTTCTTGCTTGGAAAACATCTCTGCTTCTTGAGCACAAAGGTTTAACCCACTCGCCTCAGACACAAAACAAGTGAACACTTGATCAAGATGGAACAAAAAAGAAAACAGTTTTATCTGGGACTAAATTTGGCAGGTTGTACAAGTCATGATCTCAATTTTAATTCTCACATGAACAAGCTCTTCTGGTAGCATGATGTGTTGTAGTATCATGATGGTTAAAATTATTTGTTCCGAGTTTACACATAATTACCTCAGCAACATCTGGGGTAAAGTTAAAATCCTCTTATCCAAGCTCCTAGTAAAACTCATTTTGCTTTACTAAATAAACCAGAAAGAATTCTCTCGTCTTTAACAGGTCCCATAACTCAAAACAACACTGTAATCTACATTGTATAGCACCACGATAAAAATGGCATCATAAGAGGTCAGCTTTTAGCTCTAATTCCTGGACCATATTTTGTTTTAAAAAACAAAATAATTGAGGCATCACAGTGAACACTGAGCTTGCCAAGGACATACTCGGACAGTAATTGTGCAATTTCCTGGTCTAGAGCAAGGTCCTTCTGTTTCAGCTCTTCAATTTCATACCGCAGGGCTTCTTCGTTGGCTCCATTAGGTTGGCAGGACCTTGGAGATGGGATCTGTAGAGCACAGAAGACATTTAACACTAACTCAGCTCTAGATGAGATGCTACAGTGCTGGAGGGCACTAATCACAAAATACTCTACGTGTCACTGGATAAAAAAAGGAGAAAAAATAAAAGGAAAAAATATCTCCTGGGCAGGGAGAGAGGGAAGCTCAGGTAAAATATTTTTCAGTTTATGTAAGGGCAGCCCGCTCTGTATCATATCCTACAGCGTTTTGTAGATTTACAGCGTGAAGTGAAATTAAAAAATAAAAAACACAATTTGGCTTTTACAGAAGCTCCCAGGAGGACGCAATGCTAAACTACGAGGCCGGCAGTTACTCAGGCAACGAGCAACTTCACCCTCCAGGAAAAACACTCCCTGCGGTGCCGAGCCGCGGCGAACGTGCGAGCGGCTGCCGGGGAGCACCGCCCGCCGCCGGGCCGCTCCGCCGCCGCCGCCGCAGGCCCCGGCCCCGCGCCGGGAGAGGGCAGAGGCCGCTCCCGGGGGGAGCCGCCGAGCAGGGCCCACCTCCCCCCCAGCCCGGGCGGGGACTCACCGGCGACTTGAAGCCGGCAGTGCCGCTCCGCCGGCCGCCACCGGGGGTCCTGGCAAAGCAGAGGGGCGCCGCGTCAGGGGCCGGACACCCCCGCGGCGGGGCCAGGCCGCCTCAGCGGGGCCAGGGCCCGCCGCGCAGCGAGGGAGGGAGGGGAGGGGGCATCGGGGAACCGGCTCCTACCTCCTCGACAGAGGCCGCGGCGGTGCGGGCGAGTGGCGGGGCGGGCTGCGGCCCGCGGTCGGCGGGACCCCCTCAGCCAGGGCTGCCGCCTCCCGCCGGACCGGCGCGGACTGCGCCGCGGGGCACGCCGGGAGTTGTAGTCGCGCCGCCGCCGCGGGGCATGCCGGGGCGGGTAGTTTCCCCCTCACGGGGCCCGGCCGTGGTTCCCGCGCCCGGCGCGGCGGACGGCGCTGGAGAACGAACTTTCCCGTGCGAAGCTGCAGGTGGCATTTAGGTGGGGCAGGACGTAATTATCCCAATTACCACAGCCAAGGTGATGACAGTGCCTTCAAAAAATCCTTCAGAGCCGCCTCAGCCCCGGGGCTGTGGCCGGGACGGGGTCTCAGGGAGCGCTCCGGGGGCCCGCGGCGCCACACGGGCCATTGTTCTCTTTGTAGGGGCCGCGCTGCCGCCGGCGGAGCCCCCCCACCGCCTGCCTGGGCGGGGGAAGCGCTCGCTGAGGGGCCAGCGCAGCTCCCGGCTGTGCGGCCGTACCCTTCCAAGGCCCCGGCCCCGCCGGGGGAACCTTGCCACCCAAACCCCGTGCAGCTTCTCGGACCGGCGCGGGGGGAGGCTCCTTCCCGCGGCTCCCCTGGCCCGGCTGGCGGAGGTAAACGTGTCCCTGTGCAGTGCCAGGAGGAGCGGGGCAGCGCGGGCTCTCACTCGGGAGGAGCGGGGCAGCGCGGGCTCTCACTCGGGAGGAGCGGGGCAGCGCAGGCTGTCACCCGCAGCTGCCCGGGCGCACCGAAGCGGAGCTGTACTGCGAGGATCGGCCGCGGGGTTCGGCGAAGGGCCGGGCCGCCCCGGTGGGGCGCAGGCCGGGCCGGGGCGGAGCCTGGCGGCCGCCTCCACCCTCCCCGCCGCGGCTGACGTGGCCCGGGCGCGGGGCGGACATGGCGGACGGCAGCAGGCAGAGCAGGCTGGCGGCGGCCAAGAAGAAGGTGAGGGGCCGGCGGGGGACGGGACGGGACGGGACGGGACGGGCAGGCGGCAGCCGCGTTCCGCGGGCCGCGCGCGGATCGGGGCCGCCGGGCCGGGCCGGGCCTCCCCCGAAGGGCGCGGGCCAGGCCCGCCCGCCGTCGCCCTGCTTGCTCCAGGCCGGGCCGGGCTGCGGTGGGGGCCGCCGGCAGCTCCGGCGCTGCGGCCAGGCCTTCCCGGCTGGCGGCCTCCCCAGCCCAGAGGAGGCGGCCGGGTAGAGGCCGGGCCTGGGCTGCCGCGGTGCTGTGCGATCTGCCTGTTTTGGTTTGGTGGTCTTCCCCTTCCCCTTCCCTTTTTTTCTTTTTCCCTTTTTTTTCCATAATTTTTTCCCTGGGGCAGCTCAGCCCCATCCGTCCCAGCGGGATGCGCCTGTGTGTCAAAGTCATACAAATGGGAAAGTGTCCTGGAGCACTTCAGGCTTCCATTTTGAAATCCTCCAAATAATGGGATCCTTCTTCTTCTTTCTTCCCCACCTTGCCTCCGGAGCATGGCCGCAGCCGTGCCCTGTCCAGCCGGTGTCTGGTGCAGTGGGGGGACGGGGGTGTTTCATCTGAGGTGGGTTGGTGGAAGCGGGCAGTTTACATAACTGCCTGGGACTCACCTGGTTTGGGGCTTAGGTGTTCAATAACATGCACAAAAATGCCGGAAGACCTAGCAGGATTCACGGTACGGCTTATCAGACTAGCTTGTCCTGGGCGAAATGGATATGATTTAAAAATCGGTTGTAGATTTCTTCTCCTCTTACTTCACAGTTACTACAGTATCTGTATTAATGTGTTATCTGTCTGTGGGGATTGTCATTTTCCTTCTTAAAATCTTTCACAGAGTGGAAGGTCTTACTGTCACGCACTGCTTTTTCACTTTGCATTCAGGATTAATTGCCCTTTATTAAATTTTCCTTATTGCTCTTAGTTCTAAACCTAAAAAAATCCCCAAATGCTTCTTTTAATCTGCTTTTAGTTGCAATATGGAGTATCAAACTGTTTCCCAAGAACATCGTTAGCTGTATACAAAAGTTGAACATTTACAACTCTGAGCCTTTTGTCATAAACCCATCACACTGGTTCTTACTTTAGGCTTCTCTGGACTTGTTTTGATTTTAATTTTTTTTCCCCAGAGGGACAAACTCGTTGAAGAGTGTTCTCTTGTCCTTACGCTTTTTACCCAGTTGAGTTTGTTGGGGTTTTTTGACATTATACTCATAGAAAGCATGTTCTGTTTGGACTTCAGATTATTCTTTTTTTACAGCTGAAGGAGTATCAGCAGAAGAATAACCCTGGAGCGACTGCAGGAACTAAGAAAAAACGTAAAACTAAAGAAGGCAGTAGACCTGAGACTCCCACCAACGATGACCGGCAGCCTCCAGAGAACGTGAGTGTCTCATTCTTTCTCCCATATCATTTGCCACCTCCTTGTTCTTTGGTTTTCCTAACAATGTGACTAGAGCTGGGAAGGGGTTATGCCAGTGTAATATCTGAATGGCGTAGATGCTTGTGTTGCCAGTGTACGAAGTGTGCTACAACAGTTAGCAACTACCTCTACCGGAGGGTGCGTGCTGGAGTCAGGGTATGTGCCGAAGCAGCGTCTGATCATACAGTGCTGTCGTGCAACCCTGGGTGTGTGCAGAGCTGCTGTTTTGAGGTGCGTGCTCCTAACGAGCGGGAGGATGCCGGTTTCTTTGGCTACCTTTGATTGACGTTTTCTCTCTGTCCTTTTCTGAGCCGTTTCTCTTTCCCCTTTTCTTTCGCCTCCTTTAGATTCAGAACATTCTGAAGGTGCTGGTGTCAGACCTTAACTGCTCCAATGGGGTAGCCATACCCTCATTGGACAAAAGGAAGGTGAGGCAGTGCTCGTGTCCCTCGCAGTGACTCGCTCTCCCTACTGCATGCTTTGGGTTCTGTTTACACTGACCTCGATTTTTTGGATGGAGCCTTGTCCTGACATGCCATTGTCGGTTGCTTGAGTTTTGTTGCTGTTTTTATTAACATGGAGCTATATGTTACCATGCGTTTCCATTGCCTGTAAGTGCTTGTTTCCTTCTGGTTTGTGTCGAACTTCACATGTGAAAAAGTGAACCTTGTCAAAAACTCTTCCTTGAGACAGCTGAGCTTTGAGGAAAACCAGGAATTTGGGGTGAGGCAGTAGACTAACTGAACCACTGAGGAAAACTGCACTAGGAAGAGGTAGTGTTTTCTTAGTCTGTATTTCTCCTGTTCTGCATGCCATTGCTTTATTTCCTAGCGCCTCCTTTCCGAAGGGCACGGTTGTGCTCATCTCCAGGCAAGCAGCTGCCCTGAGTAAGCTGTCTAGTTATTCCAGCCAACCCATTTTATGACAGGCGATGTAACTTGCACAGGTGATGTACAGTCTGGCAAGTACCATGGGTTTAAGTATGTTTGGGCAGGAAGTCAGATATTTCAAGTCAAGTATTTACAAGCTTTAGAGTCTTCACGTTCCCAAGCTTCTGAAGAGGAAAGGGCAGGAAGTATGGCAATAAGCAATAGAGATGTGTTCAGGAGCAAACATATAACCAAACAGCGTTTTTAAAGAAATTATTTTCAGACAGTCGGTTTATTTAAATAAGGCTCAAATTGTGATAGAAACTCAGGGAAGTCAAATTTTGTAGCGCAGAATTTTCTTCCAATTTTGTTGTACCAAAGCTCTGCTTTTCATTTTCACTTGCATCATTTTGGTAGCTTATTTCCCTACCATTGTTTCAATTTTGTTGTCATAAAATAACTCATTATTGTGTTTACTGCATATCCATGTGTCTCCAGCAATAAATATAACTATAGTAATCACCAGGGGTGCTAGAGAGATGCAGTGAAACCTGCAAGATGGGATGGAGTTCAGTCTGAATTGCCTTTGTAGTCCTTTTCTCCTTTTTTTGTGTGATAATGCAGCAGCTATTCTGTCCAACACACAGGGAGAACAGCAGAAAGTTGCTCCAACTGGACATTGTTTGTGTAGGTTGCATATCAGTAGAACTTGAGTGACGTGGAGAGATATTGCCAGCTTTAAGGGTGCTGGATGTGCCTGTCTAGGATCAGAAAGCATGTATTTTGATTGAAGTTTCATTCTTGTCATGGGGACTGTTTTCAGTTAATACTCGTAAGCTCGGTGTAAGTTAGATCTCGGAGAAAGAGACTTGTTTCATATTGGAGAGCGAGATGAAGATGGGTGGTTTAGTGCTGTTGCTGAGATGGCATTTGATCTTGCAGTGAAGGCCTACCTGTGTCTACAGTTTTAGTCCTGTTCTGAAAATGGATAATTTATTATTTCTATTCATTTTGTTTTCCCAATTATTTTTTTTCTCAGTTTCCTTAGCATGGAGAGATACATTTTGATCTGATTGGCTATTATGGAATTTGTGGATTATTGTGTCTGGGGTTTTAGGAATAATTTGAAAACTAATCTTTAATTGGAATGTGTAATGAAAGAAAGATTTCCCTTTCCAGTTGCCGTCTTGTAAAAATCCTGAGTCAGGAAAATGCTGTTCAGAAACTCATTTGATGCTAATAGGGCAGAAAAGCTGATCGTTAGCATCTGAGCTACTGCTGCCATTGGTGTCTTAATGTGAGGCAGACCCCTCCCATCTCACCCACTTCAGCTTTCTTGGCTGTAAAACACAGAAAACCCAAGAAAATAGGAGCCTTTGTGTGAAAGCAAATGGATCCTACTATATGCTAAGCTGAGCAGAATTACTAACTTTTTAGTCTACATTATTAGAACCTCACGATGCATAATTTCCAGATAAGTGTTTTGGTCCTAACTCTTTCTGTTTCCAACAAATTCAGCTGTTCAAATAGTTTTTTGGGGTTGTTTTGTTTATTTCAAAACTGCTTATAGTGGAGAAAGAAGGAAGGAGTTCTTGTGGTTAAGGCACGTTACTGGTTTTTACATCTTAAAGCATTAAGCAAAAAGAATGTCCTGATCAGAAACGATTGAGGAAACATTTTTGAGATGTACTGGGGAAGGTATTCCTTCTGTCCATCTGATGTTCTATATTGATGAGTGTCTGAACCAATAAAGGTGAAGTAACTTATAGCTGGAGGAAGTAAGGGAATTCCTGACCTTCCTATAAGCACCTAACATATATTGCTCCTTGAGAGCACAAGTATCTGTCCTGCTAAAAAGAAATAGAGAAAATTCTGTTTGTTTCCCTCTGCAGTCTTCTAGTTTATTGCTTTCATTAAATCTGTCTTCACTGTTACTATATTCTTGCTGCTTGATTCATGAATGAAGTGCTGAGCAGGTAAACAGGGAATGCCAAGAGAGAGATTTCTTGTTTCCTGTGAAATGCCGAGAAGGAAGTGACTGAAGTAAGAGGGAGCTCTTTCAGGTGGAATAGCAGAGATCTGCAATATAGTGGTGGGGTTGAATATTGACAAATGATCTCATTTGCTTCGTAATGTTGTTAAATGATGACTTACCGGAGCTGGATGGTGAAATAAAACACTAGAACACTGCTCTGGGTCTTTCTGGCTCTCTGATGCTGTACAAGATAGACGAAATTGTCCAGTTCACTGTGGCTCGGTAGAGTTGCCATCAGATGCTATTCATCCTCCCACGAAGGCTGGATGAGAACTTGCATTGCTGTCCAGAAATAGGTTTCTGGCCCTTCTCTTTTCTATTTAGATACTTCCAGTCATGGGATTCATAGCTCCAGCAGGCCCACAGGCACCTGCTCCCAGCCATGCTGAGCTTGGCCTGTTCATAAATGTCCTGTTTCTAAACTTGTGGCTCATGGCATGCCACAAACTTCATTGAGTTTTAGATGGAGCATTTGAGTTTGACTAACCCAGTTTTCAGGTAGTCACTAACCTGTTCTTTTCCATCTTAATTTCCATACAGTGATCTGTGTTTTCCCCAGAAACATCTTGAATGTACTGCTTTTCAAAGCAGAGTGACTACCATCTGGCTTTGTTCTCACTCGCTTTTTGGCAAGTCCTTTGCAGTCAATCTAGTGTGTGAACTTAGAGTTGGGTGACATTATTGCCCCATGATAAAGCAGCAAGTTTGATTATGGGGCACCGGTTCTTCAGACTGGCTCTGAGAGGGCACAGCTCTGGGACAATGTTTCTTCATGGGCTGATGCAGTCACCTGTTTGCTCTGGGGAGAACACAGATTCCCTTCCACATGTTTCTAAATGATTGATTGTTCATATCTGTCTAGTTTTCACAGGCAGATCACAAGGTGATGTGTTCATGTGTGTTTTCATTCATTTTGCATGAAGGCTGTAATTCTTGTGATGTGTTTTGTGACAGGCATACTTTGACAGTGATGTTGCCGCTCATAATTCTGCACAGCTTGCTACCGATGTCCCTGTGCTATCTAACAGCAACAGTCTACCTAGTTGTGGTTCTGTTCTGCCTGCTCCTGGGAGCATGCAGCTGACACAAGTTTGTGAATCATCAAGAATATTGCCATTGAACCATTGAATATTGGTTACCGATACCACATTTTTTCTGAGAAAGACGATCTTCATAAATATGTTCAGATTTTCTCCTGTTAAAAATACTACATTCTCCACTCTCCTATCTAGTCATCATCTGTCAGAGCAGAGAGAGTACTAGCATACAGATGCCCCTGTGTTTTCCAAAGCTGCTGTTTTCCTTCCCTTTCTCTCCTATTTCATTAGCAGAAAGTGCCCTTAATAAGACAGGTTTCCAGTCAAATCAGTCTGCATTTCCTTTCACTACTTAAAGATTCAGTTGACGTTTTCCCCAGCAAAGCAAAGTGTTGATTTTACTGACAAATAGTAACAGCAAACATAAAGCCTGTAACACTTAAGTTTCTCCATTCCAAGAAACCTGGGCTCACACCACTTGGAAATTATGTGTAAGCCAGGACTGAGTTGGTGGGTTTAAATTCATCTTTCTTTGGGAAGCAGTAATTACAGGTACTGTGGAACCTCAGCCCAGATGTAATCAAGTCTTAGTGACACATTCACCAATGTGACTCCCATCTTCTTTTACAGGCTTGTAAGTTTTTGTGTTTCATTCCACAGATTCATGAAGCTGAGGATCATAAAAATGCTTTGGATGAGAAGAGGTGAGTGTCTGTGTTTGTTTATCAAACAGCCTTGCAACAGGATCCCAACAAATTAAGGTTTTATTCCTCCCCAGTGCTGTTCTGATCTGGGCAGTTCTCTGGGAGTTATTTTCATTGCAAGGTCTTCCTTTGTTCCCAGGTCTTTCTCGTCAACAGAAAGCCTCCGCCAGTTGTCTGAACAACTCAATGGACTGGTTTCTGAGGTACAGCCTTGTTTTGATCTATTTGTCCTATTAATTCTCTTGATGTTTGATGTGGAGCTTTAAGCAGTCAGCTCAAGAGAACACTCTTCAATCTGCAGTCATCCTACTAAACAATAAGATATTTAAGTGTTGAGAAGCAAAAACTCCTGGTTTAGGAATGTAAAATTTCTGCAGTAGGAAGAAGAGCAGAGTGGGATGAATGAACAGCATGTATTCATGGAAAGATGTATTCTTGATTAAGTGGAAAAGAATCTGAAGTCATTCTGCATAATTCACATCAGCTTGTCACAGGGGGAGTCTGCATCTATCCTTAGTCAGAAAAGTAGGTTTTCTGTACCTGTCTGTGGTATTTTGAAGTGAAAGGTGCTATAAGAAGTAGTATTATGATAGTTGGTTCTTACTTAATAGTGATTTGGTGCCTGGGGAATAAAACTGACTTACTTGACTGGTTTACTTCTAGTCTACATCGTATGTGAACGGGGAAAGTACTGTTTCTTCCACAAATATTAAGGAAATGGAAGTAAGTTGTTCTCAGTCTAT
The DNA here is from genome assembly GCF_030936135.1 of Gavia stellata. Lineage (NCBI taxonomy): Eukaryota > Metazoa > Chordata > Aves > Gaviiformes > Gaviidae > Gavia > Gavia stellata. The sequence continues at coordinate 6,627,054 of NC_082617.1, forward strand.
CTTTTTTTTTTCTTCTTTCTTATTTGCTACTGTCGATCACATATTGGGACTCTGTGCTTACAGCAGTGTTAATGAGACCTAATTGAATGCATAGTTCACATGCGTTGCTGTCTGGTGTTGTGCTGTAATTGGGTAGCTGTGGGCAACAGTAGGCGGCAGGTTATCGAAGGTGTTTCCCGTTTGGGGACTAAGGATAATCTGGCTTCCATGCAACTGCAGTTCTTATTTCTGATTCACTTTTATGTCAAAATGAAGCCTCGGCAGAAATGGATAAAATATGTTGACATCCCAACTGCTTTTGTTGGAACCATAGATTATGGTTTGTTTGGAGAATCTGATTGTATCAAACTGTGATAATGATTTATTTTTCTGTCCTTTTTAATTATTGCTTTTTTCCTCCCCTCCTCCTCTTCTGCTCCTTCCTTTTTCTCCTGTCTGCATGTGCCCATCAGACACGTTACCAGGAGCTGGCAGTAGCCCTGGATTCCTGCAATCTAACTAACAAACAGCTCGTTACAAAGATAGAGGAATTGGTAAGAAACAATCCAACCAACCAGTTTGACATTGTCTTTGCTGCTCCTCCATGCTCTCTGGGTGTCTGCAAGGTTATGGGTTCTCTCATATGCCACAAGGAAGGCTGCTTACACAGCACTTTGTGAGGAACAAAATGGGCAGTATGGAAAACCCGTTAAGAGGATCAAAGTCGAAGGCCACTTGTGAATCTGTTGGCTCATCTGAGGAACAAGAAACAGAGTTTTGTTGTTTCCATTTAAGTGTGCCCTGTTGATCTCGTCATGCTTTCCCAGGATCATAAGCATCATGATAAAACAGCTATTTCTGGTCCTGGTCTGAATCCTTGAAATATAGAAATCTGGTGCTGGCAGCAGTATGAAAACCTCCTTTCTGCAGGTGGTGATGCTGTTCTAAATATATCAGCAGAGTGGGAGCAATAGGTCTAAGAGAGAGCCTGGGGCTGGTTTCTGATCATATCCTCAGCTTCTCTTGGCACGATGAATGAACTGCTTTGTCCTGCAGCCTGCATGGATTCCTGCCGCTGCTTTTCAGCCTTCAGCTTTAACACTGCAAGAAATGCAGCTAAGTGGACTTGTTTCAGTGTGAAAAGAGCCTTTCTTGTGTGAAATACTTTCCCCCATTTTGTTCCTCTCTCAAACTACCCTTTTCCCAAAGTTCAGCATTTCCCAGTGTACCCCGTGACCCCTCCTGTTGTTTTACTTTTGCGTTTGGGTTATTTTTGTTCCTTTCTGTTTCTTTTTGTCTTTTAGCTGGGCTGCAGAGGTACCTGGTAGAGTGCACTGCCCATCCAGGATTCTCCTCATTGGCCTGCTTTTCTGTTTGCTTGGCATTATCTAGGGCATTTGCTGCATTTGTGGTCTTGCCTTTGCTTTTCCTGGTTATGTTGTGCACTGGCATTGCTAGAATCAAAACCTCCAACTTACCACTCATCTATCTGTAGTCATGTTTCAAAAAGCATTGAAGTAGTAGTAGTAAAGAAACAGCTTGGCCAATGTCCACTCTTCGGGAAGGGAAAAAAGTACTAATTATGTAGTTATTTATGAGGCATCTGTGAGAAAACTGCCAGGGGGACAACAGCAAATGGCAAACACAGCAGCACAGTTTGTGTGGCAGCCTGGGTAGACAGCTGCCGCTTTGGTCTCCTTCACCCTGTATCTAAAGATGCACTATGTACAGTCAACAAATCTCCAAATACTGAGAATCTCAAGTTGGAAGGGACACTTCACCCGTAAGATTGAAATGGCTAGGACAGAATTATCCCTTTTCTTTGCATTTGGCTTCAGCTCTTTCTCATACCACCTTTTGCAGAAGCCTGACAACTTGTGTAAGTGCGGCTCTGTATGACTTAAAGGCTAGTTGTTAAGTGGAATACAGGTCTAAGCTCTCAGTTAAAGGAAAAGACTATGGGGGTTTTTTTGGGTTTTGGGGATGTTTTTTGTGTTTGGTTTTTTTTTAAGCATTTTTTGGTCATTATCCTAATACAGCAAGATTACTATGATTAATTTCATAGATGTGAGATGCAAGTTTAACTGAAGTTGGTGGATGCTCAGATACAAACATACAGGGGTTTCAGTAGTGGTATTTGAGAAGAACTGAGCAATGAAAAACATATCTGGCATATGAAGTATATTAGTGAAGAGAGCCCCAAATCTATTACTTATAATAGCTAAGACGAACTTCCTAGTCTTCTACAGAAAGAATAATGGAAATTCTGTTTGCGTTAATTGGGCATGTATCTTTACTTCATTAAAGTGAAAATATGTTTCAGCAGTATGACAGTATTTTCTCTTAATACTGGCGCATCAATTTTCTTCTGTAGGAACAGCAGAACCAAGAAGCAGTGAATCAGCTGGAGAAGGTAAAGTGTGTCCTATTTTTGGATAGATATGGAAGTAGGTATCTGTTTCTCTGAGGAGTAGAAAGCATAGTGGACTGTGGCACAGGCCTATGTGATCTTGTCTTATGTTAGATTCAGTTTCATTTGTAGCATAAGGTTGAATATTTTGACTTCATGAGTTAGGCCTGGCAGGTAGCGTTCGTATTTTGACAAAACCTAATATTTAAATGCTTGAGTATTGGAGTGCAGTGGAGGCAGGAGATTACAGTTTAAGTCCTTGCCAGTAGTTTGCATTCCAAACACTGCCACGTTTATGCTAGCAGTGATTGCGCTATGCTGTCGTTGCCATTCTAGGACGGATAAACAATGAAGTCGTTCAAATAATGGATGACTGAAGTATGTCTTTAAAAATACTGGTATCATTTAAATGCTGGAAGTACTACCAATGAATCTCTGGTTTCTTTTTAGTTTGAGATAAAACAACAAGAGTTAACTATTTACATTTTTGTGCTGAGTAGGCATCATTTGTTTATACAGGAAAAGAAGGAGTTTGAACAGAAATTTTCGAAAGAGCAAGCAGCACTGAGGGAACAGCTACAGGTAAGGCAGAGCCTCTGTTACAGTAATATCACCTGGCTTCTGCTATGTTCTGGATTACTGACTGCTCACAGTCTTCATCCTGGAAGCCACATGAGCCCATTCCTTCAGGAAAACTGGGAGAGTCAGTCAGCCAGACTGTACTTAACTGCAAGAGCTCTTTACTGAATTATCTTTTTGTGGCAACAGTGATGTTGCAGTTAGAAGCAAAGAAGTTTTGCACTGAGCTGATTTTCCTTTCCCAAAGGTTCATATCCAAACTATTGGAATTCTAGTTTCTGAGAAGTCTGAGTTGCAGACAGCCCTTGGATATACTCAGCAAGCTGCACGGCAGAAATCAGGTAATTGACTGTGAGCGCTCCAGCTCAAGCTGTTGGTTAAACTGTGGATTTCAAGTCACAGACATGATAGTTGCTGGCAGCCAGCTCACAACACTCACTGACTCCTTAATGAGCAATACTTGGCACTGTCACTGCTTCTGTCATCATAGCTGCCCCCAAATGGGAGCATGGTGATCCCATGGCAGTTGAGGTTCTTTTGTGCATCACTAAAGCCTTGTCAGCCCTGTTTGGGCCTGGTGACTAACCCAGACTGTTCCTTTCTGACTTTGTTCTGGTTCTTCTAAAACTTTGTTCCCTTTTCTCCACCCGCCCTCCCTCCCAGCTGTCATGTTAATGTAGGTTTTACCTGAGCCTTTCATTCTGAACTAAATTCAAGCATTTTATTCTATTAGGGAAAAAAACCCAAACCCAAACAACATATTGTCTGTTGTTCTACAAAGGAAGTTTCATCATCTCCCTCTAAAAGTGAGGAAGGTAGTTACAGAGAGCTTTACTCCCCAGAGCTGCTAGTGATTCACCTGTAGAGCCAGGAGTGGAACCAGGTCTACTGATCTACAAAGCTCTGTGCTGCCTTAAGAGCTTGTTGGCAAAGTAGAAAGTGCTGTTCAGCCAGTTCCAAGAAGCTCTCTGGGGTCTAGCCTCAACTGACTCTGCTCTGACTTGTTCAGGAGAAGTGGAAAACCTTGCTGTTCGTTTACATTCATCTCGCCAGAGGGTATCAGAGCTAGAACGTACTTTGTCCTCCATCTCTACTCAGCAAAAACAGTCAGAGAAGGTAAGAGTCACCTCAGTTTATGCTTAACCAGCAGCTCTGTTTTTGGCTATTTGCTTGTCACTACACTTCTGCAAAGTCTGTAGTCCCTGCTTAGAGAAGAGGCAGAAATTAACCTTGTTAATTAACCTTGTAAAGCCCTGTATTCTCCATGATCAAGGCAAACTTCATTCAGGTTTCTGTGACCGCTAATCATATGGTCCTGTGGCTGTCTTCAGATCTGGCACCTTACTTCATTAGTCTTGCCAGCTCCACACAACAGAAGCCTCACTGAGACCTTGTCCCAGGAGGGTCTCCGTCAGACAGACACTTTAGTATTGATATTAATCCAGAAGTTTGCAGAAATAACCTCATGTTCAGTTAGTGGTATCAGATTTGAAAAGACTGAGCAGGCTTATTCCTGGCAAATTTAGGAGGTTCTAAGCAAACCTGTCCTGAGGATTTTGCCAAAGTTACGACCTTTCCACTTCAGCTGATGTGCTAAAGGTGAAATGAAGTATTTTTTGAAGATCTTATTTGTTTGACTAAAGTCTGTAGATGAATCAATAATTTCCTTTTTCTCCAGCATAATAAAGAATTGGTGAAGGAGCGAGACAACCTGAAAATGGAACTCTACAAACGAAGGTAAGTCCATTCTGCTTGTTACTGCAGAGTAACACTACTCTTCTCAGTAGAGCCACAAAACATAACAAGGGGCACAGACCACAGGTGGTGACTTGGCAGGTTAGATATTAAATTTTTTTAAAAAAAGTCACTAGATGTGATGTTTCTGTGATTCTAGCTGCTATGAAGAACGGGATTGTAAATTTATGACATGGACATCAGCAAACCTGCATATAGTGATGCTACTTTAATTTTTTGTTTCAGCAAAAGTAGTGAGGAACTAAAGCAGCAGAATTCGGAGCTGTCAGAGAAGGTTCACTCCCTGGTTTCCAAGAACTCAGCTATGAAGTTGGATATGGAGGATTTGCATAAGAAACTGGAAATGGCTGAACTGATGATTCAACAGGTAACCATAACACTTCTGGGATGTGAGGGTAGATCACACTGATCACTGTAAGACTTTGCTTCTGACAGTGGGGCAAGACTTAACTTGTTTTTAAAGGAAGGCGCAAAATCCCATCAAGACATCCTCTTAGTAAAAGGCTTTCACTGAGGCCTCTGAGGGACAGAAAGTCTATTTTAAGGAGTTGGAGCAGTAAATTGAAAGACATTATGCCATTGGTCTGCTAAAAGAATGTTATACAATATGAGAGAGTGACTGAACATACCAAGTGTGAAAATACACTGACTTTTCCTGCTTGTGTCTGTCCAGCGTTTTGGTTACTCAGTTGTTGTGCAGTCTCACTGAGAAACCAGTTGTGTAGGGCTGGTGTTTGTACCCACCCCGGCAGCAGGTGGTGAGCTGGACAACGGCAACTTGAGGGTCAGCTGGGGAAAGGTGGGAGAAGCAGCCAGTTAGAAAGGGAATGCATGAAGCCAGCTGTTAGCAGTTCAGAGAGCAAGCTTGGTGTTAAGGTGAGCCTGTGAAGGAAGAAACTGCTTTTTCTTTTTTACCTCCCTCACCCACCCCCACCCCCCAGATAGTGGCTTAAGTTACCCTTGAAATAAAGCCAACTGCTACTCTTCTGGGAAAAGTACTGTCTCAACTGAACCAGCCTTGCTACTTAGTCCACTGACATGTTCCAGACATTGGTTTTAAATTCCTGACATGTTTGACAACTTTAAGGTCACAAGCTTTTATACCATCTGATCTGGTTGTATAATACAGACTCTGGAAATGCACAGTTTCTGAGCCAAATGATTTGATTAAAGCATATTTTATTAATCAAAAAAAAAAAAGTAAATATAAAATTGGTAGGGAGGAGCCGCCCAGTTCAGCCTGTTTTTACAGGGCTAAAATCGAAGCTTTTTGATTTTAATCCTGGTTGGTTTTGTTTTTTTCATTGAACTTCACTGTGAGTTGGAGCACTTTAAAGAACTATAGAAGGTTACAACATGGATCACGTGGCAGGTTACTATCAGGGGAAAGGCTACAGAGAAATCGAGTATTAACATTTTGCATAACTTTTTGATTTTTATTGGCAGTTCTCAAATCAGGCAGGGAGTCTGGATGCAAACCAGCAGTTGCAGATGGCACTGGAGGAGAAGGCGAGCCTGGAAACCCAGGTTGCTCAGGTAAGAGGTTGTTTGAAATACAATGCAAATCTTGACTTCTGTAAAGAAACTTGTGTGGCAGAAGAATGCAGCCTGAGCTTTGCATTAACACTGTTTTTTTCAAGCTTTACCCCTTTGGGTTTTTTTAGGCTTTACCCCTTAAGCAGTCACTGCCAAATTTATTTTGCCAATATGATTTTCTTTGTGTTTTATTTTGTTTTGAACAGCTCTCAGAGTCACTTCACCAGCTCCAGGCAGAAAGAGATCAGTATGTAGAGAAACTGAAGGAAGAGCGGAGCATTTGGCAGCAGCGGGTACAGCAGCTCTCTGAGCAGGTAACACCAGGGGCAGTGTCACAACTGCTTTTGACAAACACAGGCAGGAAAAAATGCACTGTGAACATTGTTTTAACTTTCACTTGTGTGGCCTTGCAGGTCCACACAATGGCAGAGGAGAAGGAGAAGCATATGGCCCATATTTGGGAGCTGGAAGCCAATGTTACAGAGCTGTTGAGCAAATCAGGTAGGGCTTCCAGAGTGGGGCTTCAACTGCAGAGTACCAGCTGGTTAACTCTGTCCCCGCTGTGCAGGAACTTCTGCACGTGAGTTGCAAGTAGGTCTGATGCTCTGAAGCTGTGAAGGCGTCTGAAAGCCTGGTCACCCTAAGAAACCTTTCATCCTAGCAAACACCAAGTGAACTACTTCAGATAATTGACTAGCAGACTGTTTATGTCTTTAGTATCTGCCTGACTGTACTGTCAGCCTCTCTGGCCCAGGAGTTTGGGGAGGCAGGATGCTCTTGCTAGGGCCGTGAGGGAGCTAGGAGCATGCGGCAGGATGCCATGCTTGGTTTTGGGGTCGTTTTGCTCCTTCATTCCTCTCAATGCCCTGCAGTGAGGATTGGATACTGCAGCTGGTGATACCTTCTGGGTCATAGAGCCCTATAGGTTGGGGTATGCTTCGTGTATGTCAGTGATGTGTATTACACAGCGATTCAGCTCTTTGACTGAGCTGCTTTTGATTCCATTTCCTCAGCAGTTAAGCCCATGGATATGGAGCCTTCCTTACCAGCAGGGCCCACAGCAGCTGAGCTGAGTCTGCAGGAAGAGATCCAGCGGCTGCAGCAAGAGAAGGAGGAACTCCATGGGCAGTACCAGGCCCAGGTCCGGGACAATGAGCAGCTGAGCCGCCTCAACCAGGAACAGGAGGAGCGGCTGCTGGAGCTGGAGAAGGCTGTGCAGCGCTACAACGAGGAGTCTGTGGACAGACAGCAGATCCTGGAGGACATGCAGAATGACAAGGCCACAATCAGTAGGGCACTGAGCCAAAATCGGGAGCTGAAGGAGCAGCTGGCTGAGCTGCAGAATGGGTTTGTCAAACTGGTATGTCTCTTTCATGCATCTTTTCCCACTGCTTCCCTCACTGATGCAATCCTTCTGTAGCATAGATGTCAAAAACTGGCAGAAGCATTATCTGTCTCTTGTCCTTTGAGACTATGAATGCTTTGTCTTCTGTGATACGTATTGCCATGCCAGGAGGTTCCCTGTAATTCCTTACTCCCTTAGGTGCTCTGGCAGATGAACCAATATCTTTGTCCAGAGCAGTTTCCTTTTCCCTCTCATCCCCTGGCACTCAGGCTGTTTCTTTCCCTGAGTATTCCTCCTGCTCTTTCACCCTTGAAAATACCTGTTTTCTGTTCCCTGTATTTGCCCACAGGGAAGAAGTTCTCAGCAGTCTTCTTTCCTGCTGCTGTCATTCTTACCCATCGTGGAGCTGAATCCTTACTCTTGCTTGCTTCTTTCAATGTAACAGCTTCCCCTTTGGGGCCCTGGCAAACAGATACATGGTCTAGCTGCTGGTTTCTCTTTAGTCCTTTCTGAACTCCTTGTTTTTGAATGTCTCTGACTCTGTTTGGGATATTCATACCACCCATCTGCTTTGGAGCTGACAGTTGTGTGATGTGCCAGGCCTCTCCTTGGCACTGTCCCAGCCCTGATTCCCCTGGCTCTTTCCTTGCTCTTCTCCCATCTTCTGAACTTTTCTGTAAGTTATTTACTGCCCCAAACAGTCAATTTATGGCCCTTACTTACGCCCCAGAATAACACAAGGGATGGCACCCTGTTGCATGGGGAATGAACATGAACACTGAGAGTGTACCTTTATGGTGGTTGGGGCAATTTCCTTATACAGTGGTATCTGTCTTGCAGACAAATGAAAACATGGAGGTTACAAGTGCCCTACAGTCAGAGCAACATGTGAAGAAGGAGCTGGCCAAGAAGCTTGGGCAGCTGCAGGAGAACCTGGGGGAGCTCAAAGAGACGGTAAGCAACAGCCGGTGGGATGGCAGGGCAAGTATGTAGTTGTTTATGCAAACTGCTGGCAACTTTCCAAACTTTGATGGAAGGATGGGAGTTGGTATTGTAATGATCAAGCTGGGAGCCTTCCCTCATTGTCTGCTCTCTGATGTGGGGGACCAGCATGTAGGGGCAGATGGTGACTGCCTGCCTGGTTGGTGGCTTTGGGGCAATGTTGACAGTTTGGATCATGTCACAGGGATCAGCTTTTCTGGCAGAAATGGTTTGATGTCACGGTTCTTGTTATGTTAGCTGGAACTGAAAACACAGGAGGCTCGGGCTCTGCAGGAGCAGAGGGACCAGTACTACAGCCACTTACAACAGTACACCGTGGCGTACCAGCAGCTGTCTGCCGAGAAGGAGGAACTACACAAACAGTACTTGCTTCAGACGCAGCTTATGGATCGGCTACAGCACGAGGAGGTTCAGGGGAAGGTGACAGTGGAAATGCACCTCAAAGAGCTGCAGCAGACCAAGGTAACAGTAAAAAGGGGCGAGTGGAAAGATGGGAGGCAAAGTGCTTAACTACATTCAGTATTAATTAAGCGGAAAGTTGGACCAGATGATCTTTCGCAGTCCCTTCCAACCTGGGCTGTTCTATGATTACATCTGGTGCAGTACAGGTGAATGATACTTGTCTGGAGCAGAAGCACTGCTTTTTTGTGCGTCTGTCTGGTGCTACTGCCTGAAGATGTAGCAACTGTTTGCAGCCTGGCTTGCACAGGTTTCAGTGATCTTCTGCTTCTCTCTTTCAGGAAAATCTGGAAGCTGTAGCCAAGGAAAACAAAGAGCTGCAGGCCCAGATCAGTCAGTTAGCAGCAGACCTGGATGGCAGGATTTTGCACCGACCAGAGGGTGAGTAGCTGCAGCTGGTCTCCAGGGAAGAGGTAGAGCTGGGGTCTCTGGGGTATCACCTCTTTGTTCACCTTCTTCCTCTTACAGGAGATGGAGTTGAAAGTGAAGCAATGACCGAAGAAATCCAAAAATCTTCATTTGTGATCCCAGAGAAGTTTGAAAGCCACGAAGAAATGGTGAGTCTTAATGGGTAGAAAAGCCTTTGTTTTTAGTTCTAAACAAATGTCTAGAAAAGGAGGCAGGTTAAATTGCAGGAAGGTTCCACTGGGTGCATGGAGTAGGCTGTTTATCAGCTGTGATCCCTACCAGCTGAGGTGCAGTAATGAGGGAAGTGTAACAGTTCCTTGAGCATAGCAGCAAAGAACCAAGATTTCTGCAGCATCCTTGCAAGATAGGCTGGAAGCCTGGCAGTGGCTTTAATTATGAAGACAATTCAGCTGGCAGAGTAGCTCTCTAATTATGATGATTATGATGATGATGATGATGATGATGATCTCTTCAGTTTGGAAGGCAGTTTGGAAAGGGTGTTGAATATCTACTAGACTTTTCTTTAAGGACAGTCATAATTGGAAAATACTGTGCTCAAATAGATATCGTGAGAGCTGGTATTTAACCTGCATATTCGTACTACTTGGGAATGAGAAAAGATGCAGTAGTTGCTGCCAGGGCAGTCACTTAGTACTTTGGTTTCCTACCCATAAATAAAATGGGGTAAACTGTTACTCTGTTTGTCCCGAGATGATCGTGCTTCACCCAGGAGAAGCACTAATGTGCATACTCTGGAATTCTTCTTAGGTTGTTTTCTTGACATCTGCTATGTCTCAAATGGAGAAGGAGCGAGAAGACATGAGGCAGCAGCTGGCTGCTCAGAAACAGCAGTGCAGAAGCCTCCTGCAGCAAATAGCAGCTCTTAGGCAGGAGCAGCAACATAACATCATGCTGTCTGGAGGTAAAAATTTGGTGCAGTTTGGGGACAGTGTGAATATGGAGGCATGCCTCGGCCAGTTGCACTGGCCTCTGTGAAACAGATCTACAGGTTTTGTCAGTGCATCGTGTCCAAGGAGGAACTGTAAATTACACGTGTCCCTTCCAGATTCCACTATGGATACTGTTCCAGTGGAGGTTCACGAGGCTTTGAAAACTGCCATGGAGAAACTACAGGTAAGCAAAGGATCTCGTCTTCTTTCAGCCCTGCCACCCTGCTCAGCGAGACTTTGATCCAATGTCACAGACAAATTCTAAGGGAATAAGTAGCAGATGTTCCATAATAATAAGCTACTTCCTAAAAAGCTTATCACTGCTTGTCTCAGCACAGAAAAGCTTGCAGCAGTAACTCCCCTCACACCCTGCACCCCCAAAGACTGTGAGTATAAGGGCCTAACTCTTGACCTAAACAAATTCTTTTTCTAAACAAATAGCTGAAAAACAGACTAAGTATCTTCACCCTGCTGGGATGAAGCAGGTGGTCTGCCGTCTCGGAGCCAAGTATGACCAGAGCTGTGCTGTCCCAGCAACGAGGACGTTAAAAGGCACTATTGTTTCATCAGCCCTTCTGCTTCCCAAAATGCAGAGATGCTTTTTTACGCCTTCTCTAGCTCTCTCCTCTCTGTTCCTTTTTAGCATCAAATTGGGAGATAAGTTGTAAAGGCAGCAAGATTTGTTCCCTAGGCTCAGACCAATGTGAATGGAGGGTGTTGTCTTTAACACGGGTATTCTCTGTACGTGAGCAGTTCCGATGATTGATACCAATTTTTGTGTTCAGTCCCGTTTCACAGACGTGATGCGTGAGAAAGCTGATCTGAAGGAAAGGCTAGAAGAGTTAGAACATCGCTGCATACAGCTGTCTGGGGAAACAGACACCATTGGTATGTTTAGCCAACACCAGCACAAGCTAAAGCTTGCTCAATGTGTTATTTATTTGGGGAATAGAAGGTCCCCAAAAGCTTTTGGAGCTGGAGCCCTCCAGCTACCAAGCAGTTCAGGTCTCCTACTGCTGCCTGACTAGGCTAGATCCCCAGTCCAGGGTTGGATTTCTGGATCCTCATGCCACATAGTTCTGTGCTCACCGTAAGGCTTGTACCCCAGTCTTGCTAGCACTTACTCCTTACGCTTCTCTTCTATTCCAGGGGAGTACATTGCATTATACCAGAGTCAAAGGGCTATCCTCAAACAGCGACATCAGGAGAAAGAGGAGTACATCAGCAGATTGGCTCAGGATAAGGAAGAGATGAAGGCAAGGAATCTTTTCTGTAGTACCACTCCAGGCAGGGCAGGCCTGGGGAGCACTTGCGCAGTCCAAACCTTCACATGTTGTTCTTCAGCTAGCTTTAACTTTGAAGTTGCTAATTTTGTGCCGGCGGCAGGACTGCAAACTGTAGCGCAGCGTTTGTGGGATGTGCACGTTTCATAGGCTTTCCTTTACTTTGGTGCAGGTGAAACTACTGGAACTGCAGGACTTAGTGATGCGTCTGGTCAGGGAAAGAAATGAATGGTACAGCAAGTATGTAGCAGCTGCTCAAAACCCAGAGCTGTTAGCAAGCCAGAATGAAAGCGTACTTCCAGTGGAGAGGCGCATTGAACTGAACGCTACTGATGGAGAAGGTAAGCTGTAAGCAGGACAGGACAAGTTCTGTAAAATGGGATAACCCGAGGTCTCGCTGTTGTGCATGGATGGAAGAGTTACCTGCCTGCCTTGTCTGTGTTCCTTACAGGGTTACAAGAAGTGAATTTATCAGATGAGACAGAACAAGAGGCTGCTGTTCTTCATCAATCTGGTTTCTCCCCTATTGACAGTAAAGCTGCTCAGCCGAGCCAAGAGGACCCCACAGCAAAGCAAATAATGCAGCTTCTCAGAGAAATCCAGAACCCTCAGGAGCGGCTGGGCTCCCTGCTGGAAAACCCCTGCATTCCCTTCTTCTACCGTGCTGATGAGAATGATGAAGTCAAAATCATGGTTGTTTAAATAGCACTAAATCTTAAGTACAGCAATTTTCTATGAGCCTGAAAGGACTTAACGGGCTTGTAGGTGTCTATACCTCTGCTCAGTGCCCGTGGTCAGAACAGATTTTTAAAGACATCAGGAAAGAGGGTTTGCACAGATGGAATCTGAGCATCAGACCTCATCCTCCCTTTCTCTTTCTTCTGTTACTTGGTGTGCTTGGCGTACAGGCAGACTCAAACTAATCCTGGGAGGCAGCTGGTGCCAGCACTTCACCTGGGCCAGGCGCAGGCCAGGGGGAAGGGGATTCCATAACTTTGGGCAAACTGACTTAATCCCTTGTCCCAGACTGCTGCCAGCAGTCAGTGTCACAGCAGTGACTGAGCAGCAGTTCCGATCCTTCACTCATGACTGTAACCAACCTAGTTCCTTCCAGGGGTCCCAAAGTAACTAACTTATTCTTGTAACGGACTCTTTGGACTCCACACAGGTTGGTTTTGTTTCATACTATGTATCTTAAACTTCCCACTTTCTTCTGCAGCCTGCCTCTTGCAACTGTATCTGAACCCAGCCTTGAACAGCAGAAAGCTGCAGGCTCCGCCAGACCCATTTACTCTCACTGCTAGGGGAAGGGACCGCGGGTTGCCTTCGGGGTCTTTTTGGTTACTTGACAAAGCTTTATGTGATTCTTGGGAGTGGGGTGGAAATGTAACTGCACTTTGAAGGATGATGTGTTTCACTTGTATGTGTCTGAAGGTTTTATTTATTTTAAAAAATGGGAGAAATAAGTAAGAGGAAACCACTTAATAAACATGCTTTGTTTTGAATTTCTGGACTCTAGGGGTTCTAGTTCCTTTCCTCTTCTCCCATTTTGGTAAGGAGTGCAGTAGATAGGTGGAATCCCACATCCTGTGGCCCCTGTTTTTTGGTTCCTGGGACACACAGCAGCAGTAGAGGTATCACCTGGCACTGCCTTGAAGCCATAGCCCTAATTCTAAGGCGAAAAGAAAACATGGTTGGAAGAGAGCATCCCCTGAAGCGGCAGCAAAGCAAATCCCTTGGGTGTGCAAGTGTTGATGTAAACTGCATGCAGACATCCTGCAACTAAATTTGCCTTTCAGGCAAGAGCTGCCTGTTCTTAGGATGATTAGTTTCAGCAGTAGAATTTTAAGGAAAACTGCAGGGGAGGTTTAAGGGACCTGACGGTTGTAGCTGTGCAGTCCCAACGCACAAGCCTGGGCTAGTGCCTGAAGCAGCACGCACCACCTCCCTGTTAACCTGTCAAGAGAGATGCAAGCACAGGAACACAGTATCAATTTTGGCAGTTGTCAACAATGACAAGAGAGAAGATTCATTTCTTCTGGGTCCAAGTTGCTCAAGCTTTACACAGCATGGTAGAGAGAGCTTTTCTTCTAACGCCAGAAGCAGATTAAATTGGGGTTGTTTTTTTAAAATGGTTCATTTTGATTTTTCCATATACAACTGAAAAAAGCATACACAGAACAATTAGTGCTCTCCTGCAAACCCACCAGGGGAAGAGGGAAGCTGGTTTTTGAGCTCCTTTCATTTGAAGGGTGCTAGTGGTGTCTGTTATTAGCACAAGTGACAGGGGCTGCATGGGTTTGTGTACATAGTGTATCGCTGTAAAATGCTGTATATTCCTTGAAGAGAGACTAAGCCTTTTGCAGTGTTTATGCCTGCTCAGGTGATTCATACATCTGTATCATAACTAATGGGGGGCAGGGCTATGATTTAATACAGAGCATTATTATAAATGGAATAAATATTTATTGGGTGTTCTACTCTAGTACTGCAAAGGAGACAGGAACAGTGAAGGTCTGCAGTCTGGTGCAGAGGTGACTTAATCCTGTTACAAATTTGCTTTCTGAATAAAAGTATTCAGATGGACACTTGACTAGATGTATTTTTTCCAAAGATCACCTTGAAATTTGGCCAGAAAAAAACCAATGAATTCTTTATTAAAAAAAGCTGGCCCAACTCTAGAAACACCTGCCCTGGCATCAATGCCCTTTTCCCTTAGCTTTCATGAATGTTTTCCTGCAGGCAGACTGCTGTCAAGCCTGAGACATTTCTCTTGGCTAGCATTTCACATCCAGCCCCTCAGCTGAGATTAATTTTTCACCCTGTTCCCTTTAGGAGTGTTTCCCTGACCCCACCTTTACTTGGAGTGAACCAAGAGCAGGAACTACTATTCAGCTTTAAATTGTAGCAACTGAAGCCCCTCTGACTTGAGGGGAAAAAAAAAAAAAACCACAGAAAAAATGCTTCTTAAAGGCCATAAGCACAAACAACAGGAAACAGCTGTTGGGAGGAGGACACTTTGTTGGATGAGGTTGTAGATCAGTAGATAGGATTTTATCTTGCCTGGGCAGGGTAGTTGGTATTCTCATCTGAACATACTTAACCATTGATAACCAGCAGATTAGAGGTTCCTAGTTTTGCAAAATGAGGTTCTAATGTTTACTTGAATAAATACACTTCTAAAAGGCAAAACTATGTAATATTCTTTAAGAACAACCCTATATGTAACACCAGGGATAGATGGAACAGTTCCAGTAAGGAAAAAGATAGGACAGGGTAAGGCAAGCAATGGTTATTGCCTCAGTTGAATAAAAGCTGAAGTTACAACCCATAAAAACATGCAAGACAGATAGCTAGAACATACAGAGGAAGGAAGCACTAGAGATCTATAGTCTATTCCCTCAACCCACACCAGTATCTACTATGAATAAAGTCTTCAAGGAGAGTTTCAGCTTATTAAAGTCTTACTAGGGTACTAGGGAGATTCTACAAGTACTACAGCCAGCTGTAGCCAAGAGCACTTGGGGCGGAATCAGGCATCAATATGACAGTGATTTAAGTCAGCAACCCCAATGCTCTTGGTCTCTTCCTGCAGAAGTAGAAGTAGTGCTGGAGCCTCGTGACACAGGGGCTTAAGGAATCTGCTGCAATTGCTGGGACAACAGCGCCAAGTTCACAGATTATGAAGAAATGTGGTTGTCACTGTGAGAAGCAGTGACCACGATCCAAGACCTGCAGCACTCACTGTTTTGGCATGGAGACAGTAGGAACAGGTTTACCCAGTTTATACTGGGGAGAAATCCCACTTCAGCCCCAAAGCAACTTCCAAGTAGGAGCCTGCCATGTATGTTAGACTGTGGTTAGACTGCACTGCAGATACGAGCCCAAAAGACACCGCTTGACAGAGAAACTACAACTCAACACCTGCTCGCTGTACTCCACAAACACCCTAGGCAAAAATACCTTTTTAAGAACCAAGCAATTTTGTGTGCAAAACTCCCACCTTCTGTATGTCCAGTCACTGAAGCACCTCCATGCATTTTCCTTTATAATGGAGAAAGGGAGTTAGCTTCCTCATCTGATGAGCTGTTTCACTCTACTGCAGCTCCTGGGTACCACTGTTGATGCAGATCTGTTCCACCTTCCCTATCAGTGATAGCACCTGCTTGCATGTATAGCTTTTTAAGCTCTATGGGATGAAAAGATTAGGTTATAATTAAACAGAGTTTGAAAATCACCCAGAGAAAGAGCAAGAGAGATGGTTTTATTCTAGTCATGGAGACCTTCATTATACAGAAATGATAGTTTATTTCATCCAATAAACAAGAGTGACAGGTAGATCACAAACTGCATCACAGCTACTACCAGCACTGAGACAGTTCACCCACAAGTCTGGGGTAATACAATAACCCAACTGCACACAGCAGAGAATTTAACAATCAGCTCAAAAACTCAACGTCAGGATTTGGTTAACTTTTTGGATGTGTGTATATATATATGTATATAGATATTCTTTCCCTACTTAAGTATTTCCTAAAATCCACATGGAAGCACAAATGGCTTTAAACACCTGGACATATATAGATTTTTCATCTTATATATATATTTATAGATATTTATAACAGTAAAGATATGTTTCTCATTACTACAATATACTTGTTAACTCCTTTAAGCAGCTGAGAAGAAAAGAAAACAGTTTCACTACAGTCACATTTGATATGTGTGTCACAAAACACAAACAAAACAAGCCATGTGTGAGATTCGAGCCAGACCATTCCAGGACAGAACAGCTAAGAGGCAGGCAAAGAGTCTCAGAGGGAGCAGGCCTACATGTCAAATGGTGGTTTTGGGCTCTCCGGGCGGGAGGGACTGGCCTTACCCGGCCGGCTGGAATTCGAAGACAAGAAAAACAAAGAAAAAAGGAAAAGGGGAAAGGAAGGAAAAGGGGGGAGAAGTAGTAAAACAATAGTTAAAATACAGAAAGGAACTGGCATCAGAACAATAGAGGATCCACAACAGAAATTAAGAACAATAGCACTGAAAGAAGATAACTTAAATCTGAATCAGGCCTGGTTGAAAGCCTGCAACACAGGTGGCTCATTTAGCTCTGGTAGAGACATGACATCTGAGATGTACAGGGTTGATATGTTTTTAATTCTCAAGTATTTTTTTTAATACATGTAGTACGAAAAGTAAAAACCAAACCTTAAGAAGATGAGTTGCGATCAACAACAGTTACAAGTTTCCCCAAACACGTACCATCCACATGCAAGAAAAGGCTACGGAAGAAGTCACCACAGTACCCAAAAAACACTGAAAGATGTGCTTATTCAAAGCAGAAATATTTTCAACAAAACATTACACAGCAAACTCCCTGAAAACATTTGGTTGTCCGTTTGCAAGGGGGGAGCAGCGTATCTATTCCCCTCTCCCTGCTGGGTTCAGGGAAGTCAGCCAAAAGTGATGATACAAGACAACTGCTGGCAGGAGCCAGTGCGTCACCAGCAGAATTTCCCCAGCTCTTTCCGGGAGCTGAGTGCAAGCAGGTCCATGTGCTCCCTGCACGCTGAGGTGTGTGCGCTATCTCAGACTTCACTCTAGCAGGACTATGCCGATCCATTGAGTTCCCCCCTTCTTGATCTCCCTGCCTCACTTTGATATAAGGTTGATTGCACTGTTCCCAACATGAATTTTTGCACCTTAGAAGTCAAACTAATACACAGGACATTTAATCTGTTCCTAACGGTGTCACATGTTTTGACAGTATTTTTCTTCTAAGTCACACTTTTGTCTTCTTAACTACAAGAAAAGAAAATAGCTACAGATCAGTCCTAGGTGCTACAGCTAACTGGTGCAGGCAGGACACTTATCCAGGCTAGACCAGGCAGATGAAATAACTGGACGGACAGCCACCACTTGGACTTAAGGACGTCCCTGCGGCTGATCTCTCCAAGGAGCCCGTGTACTTCAGGGATCCATGCCACTGAATGAAGGCTACTCTATGCTCACAAAGCAATACAGGACGCACGAGTGAAGACGAAGAGCTCAATCACTAGGCTAGTGTTTTACGACACACCAGGAAGGGGTGGTGGGAGGCAGAGATGTGGGATGGATGACAGGAGTGACTGTGGCTGTGGAAGGGAGGGTGGAATGGGGAAGCCGCCAGCACGGCATTCGTCGCCAGCTGTCTACAGCCTCGATTTATAAATCTAAGAGGGACGGTTCAGCCGGTCGGATTATGGTAGGTCGAGTAGGTGAGGCGGGGCCCCTTCTGCTGTGAAAAAGCAGAAAACAAAAAACAAGAGAACACACACCGTAGTTAGCACAGCAATCGCAGTCACAATCACAAATGCTTCTCCACCTCGCCTGAGCCAGCAAGAGAATAAAAACTTGAGGCACAAAGTACCAGAGTGCAACTCCACGAAGGAGACTTATGCATTTATATCAGGCCTCACACTGGCCTTTCTGCACAGCATGGATCACCAGTAAAGCAACCTGCTGGACAGCCAGTTTTGCCTTCTCTCTGGAATTTGGAAGTGCAGAGATTTATTGCCAGTGAGCGCACTGGCTCTGGAATGAGAGTTGAGAAGCATGGACAACAGTGAGCTCCTGTATCAAGCACATGACAGTCACACAGCATGGATGGGGTCCTCTGAGACGCGCTGCTGTCAGAGGTTCTTGGCTAGTTTGGAGGAGCACCTTCTTCCCCTGCCCTCAAGGCTACTGCAAGCCTGGGATTCCCTATTCCAATACCTGATGCTGATATTTGTAAGGACAAGCTTGCTGCTTTCAGTTCTCTAGTTCTGGTGCTCAGCAAATGCAGCTTCTACTTACTTCAATAAAAGGAACTTTGGCCATTGCTACTCCATTCTGTTTCAGCTCTTTTGCTGGTACTTTAGCCAGGTAAGTGGCCAGCAACTTAAGTGTTTGCCCTCTGCATGGATTAAGTGTTCTAGCATCTCCTTCCTGTAAGGGACTGGGGAAAAACAAAACCTCAGAACATAGAAGACAACACCCCTGCCATCTCTCTCAACTCATTACTTGAAAGACCACTTCAGACTCAGACTACAGGCTTTAAGAAGTCTACAAATAAAAAGAGTGTTCTGTAAGTCAGTGAGTCTACTCTATATTTTCCCTTTAAAGCATGTTCCCTGCAGTGTCTGCAGCCTAAACAGCATTATGATGGTGTATCACTATAATTAAATTGTTCAGTACCAAGCCAGAGTAGTTTTTCAGACCAAAACTGCCTGAAATGCAAAGAGCAAACCCAACAGGGTGTAGACCAAGTAGAGGGGAAGTATTTGCACTGATCATACAGAACCAGGTGTCACAGAATTAATGCCTGAACAATTCCATACTGATAAGCTTTAGATTACAGAGAACCAACTGACTGCTGGAAATTAAGGGCCTCCCCTAACATAGGGGCTGAGGGAAGGGAGGGAGAGGAAGGCAAGAGGGGCAGAAGAGGGTATTTGCACCAGTACAGTCTTCTGAGGTAGGGAAGTCTCCATTTTGCACTGACTGCAAGTCTATAATCATGCTGGTATCAGAGGAGCAATACTCATAAACTGTGGCAAGCTCCCTCATCTTAGCAAATGAACCAAAGCAACTCTACAGTCCTGTTTATTAGACCTCAGCAGAATTTATTGCTCCATATCTATTAAGCCCTAGATCTCAAAACAATTACAACCACTTGTTCCTTGCCTTGGGAAATGATACATAAAAAAAGCTTCAGACACTAAAACATTTCCAAATGTTATTTCCTTGACTGAAAATGTCAATGGGGACTGCAAGACCCCACTGTCAGCATGTCAATCAAGTTACTGTTCCTGTACAGCAAATAATGATGGGATTGAGCTAACTTGGAAATTACAACCACCTTGGAAGGATGCTGAAATAATACTATCTCCCAGAAGCAAAACTTGCAATGACATGTTACAGCTGGGGAATCTGTGAGCCTGAGCTTCATGACATGTGGGATCTGTGCATTATCTCTAAAGGGTGCTCATGGTGTAAATGCTGCCATACCAACCACTGGATGGCTACTACTGTCACTAGAACAGTAATAGCACTTGAATTAAAACCTTACAAAACTTCAGCTCAACATTTAGTGAGATGCTGTTGCACTGTCACATGTGTTAGAAGGCTTTTTTTTTTTTGAGAAACTTAAAGGACTTTTTGCATTTCAGGAGTTTGGACAGCTTGTCTTAACAGCCTCTGTGGATTTACACAAAAACGATACTTGAAATCGCAGGACTATGTAATGTGTTCTGGCAAGAGAGGCCACTTGACCCTACCAGAATAAATAGGACTGAAAGGAGCACAAATAATTTTCAGGTAGATGGGCTGCTTTTTTGTAAGACACTATGCTTGATCTTTACAGGCACTTATTTCTCTCAGCACTCAGAACATTTTAGGCATAGGGGCTGTCACTTTTTAAAGTCACAGGTTTTGTCTCTGCTCAGGTTTTCTGGAGACACTTGCAGAATCTGCCTGGTAAAGTTACAAAAGGCTGAAAACTGCTACCCAGCACAAAAAGGGCCAGAGAAGTCTCTCAAACAGGCAACATGTACCCCTGAAATGCTGCTTCAGTCCATCTCGCTACATTGCTAGCCAAGCCCTTTTATATCTCTGAAAAGTTGCTTTCCTCTGTCAGGACAACAAGGAACAAAGTTTTGCTCATGGGGAAGCCGATGGCAGTCTCTAGTACATGGGAACTAAGACCTGAGTCCTGTCAGGAGCCTGAGGAGCCCAATTACAGTGACTGTCATGTCTTTTAAAGTCAGTCTTTCAAGCCATACCCAGACAGAACCACTGAGCTAATTGTATCAGGAACCCACAGGCCAATAGAGAGTTGTGTTGATAAGGACCTAACAGAGATGGTAAAAGATTACATTTATTCCCTTGGGCTGCAAAAGGTTTTGGGTGGGATATTTTGGGTTGCTTGTTTTTTTGGTGTTGTTTTGGGTTTTAATTTTTATTTCCTTGGTGCTCTTTATGCCAGATTAAGAACAGAATGCCCCATAACAGCGAGTCCCAGAACAAGGTAAGACAACAGCAAGCCTCTTTCCTGAGGTTGTTCACAAAGATGCACGTTTCTAGGGCTGCCAGGGATGTCTGCAGCAGGCAGAGTATTGGAGGAAACTGCTGATTGCTCAAACACCTCTGCAGTATGTCATCAGTGAGGAGGGCTGACGGATGACATCCTCAAAGGTGTCAATCACTGAACAATACCTGCATTGGTTTGATGTGATGTGGCACCTCTCAGCTCTAACTGCAGTTACATGCAGCAGTAACAGACACCATCTGCTGCAAGATGGGGGGACAGCTGTGAACTCCCCCGCCCTGGAACAGGGGCTTGAACTATGCTATTGTTAAGATAGGACTTCAGCACACACTCCCCCCAAGCTCTCTCTGCCACAACCAGCAGCAAGGGAATCTACAGGAGCTGTTGCTCCACTCCTCCCAGACCTTCCACTTCAAGAAAAAACATCAAGGGAGAAAGGGCCTGAAACACCCACGACTGCCCTGTTCTGTCCTATCTACCCCTTCGTCAATAAGGGCTGGAGCTTCCCAGGAAAAAAACTCAGGAAAATTTGGCAGCTCTCCCTCTCCACACCCCCACCCTCAGCATTAACAGGACAAGGCAGAGGTGTTGGGCCAGCACAGTACACATGAGCCTGCTCCAATACCCTGCTACTTCACTGAACAAGTACAGTGCTGCAAAATGCTGGGAGAGATAGGAAAGGGAAACAGGCAGGAGCTCAGGGCAGAGTGTTTGGGGGGATTCAGATCACTAAACCTTTCCTCTCGCAGGGGCAGAAGGCAGAGGAGAGAAGGTAGTTTGAATGGAAGCAGAAGAGAAACCTAGAAGGTAAAGGGTCAAGTGGAGAACAAGCAAAGGAGGTTCACTTCTAACAGTGACGATGGGACACAAGGATAACAGGGAACATTCAATGTCAGAGTTACCCTGCACTCAAACATGGAAGTCCTGACATTAATGAGCCAAACTCCTCCTGCCTTCCATGAGCACTAGGGACACAGTGAGGAGGGGAGCACTTCTGCAGCCAGACATTAGAATATAAGAAGAGGAGTCTGAACTAACAGCTCCCCAAGTCTCTATCTTGATCCTAACAGAGCTGACAAAGCAAATCAAAACAGAGTTCATTCAGCTGATCTCCCAGTCAGTGTGGATATAAGCCAAATGAAAGACACACAGAGTTTAGACTTTGTTGCCAGAGCTCATTCCCCCATCCCACCTCCTCTATCTGGAAGCAGAGAAATGGTCCTCTAGTAACCTTAAGTCAGGTACTGAGGCTTTCCCAGCTCCTGCAGCTCAAGCAGCTGCTCTCTCTCTGATCAGCCAGTTTTTCTGTTCAAGACTCCTCCCTTTATGAGATCCTGGCAGAGGTGGTTCATTGGACAAGGGACTCTGTTACTAATACAAGAACTAGGCAGCAGAGGTGAGCTTCAGAGCAAATGGAGGATGGGGACACAATGACTCATGCATTGCAGGGAGAGTGCAAAACCTACCGTGGCTGCCAGTCCTCAGGGGTCACTGATAGTGATTCTGAAAGACAACATGAAATCAACATGGCAGTTCAGACAGTTCAAGGCAGAGGCCACACAGACTGTCAGGAAGGTGGAACAGACACATGCGCTTGCACAGACACGCATTTGCACGACCCCCTCCAGAACACAGCACCAATGTGCACCGCTGGGTAGGGCTGCACTCAGCCATGCAGGACCTCGCACAATCACAGCCTCACCTTTGCACGCATCCAGAACCCTGTTAGCAGAGGGGTGCATCGAAAGCTGTCTATCTGTTCACAGATATGGCCCTTGCTCACTCACCCACCCAGCAACTCCACTCACACATCCAGGCTGACACTCACGCCTGCTGAACAGCAGTATACTTAGGTCTCAGCACCCACCAGCTGGGCACAGGTGGCTTGACTTGTCTCTCACTGAGGATTCCTATCTTCTGACCATATTAAATGCTAGAGTTGAAACAAAGAGGAAAGAGGGAGATAACATGCAGTCCTGAGCACTACCCAGAAAGGGAAGCAGCAGGTGAAGACTTATTTTGAAGGTCACAAATCATGATATCAGCTACTCTGACCTCTTGAATAATTAAAGTCATAAAGCTGTGTGAAGTTATGCTTACAGTGATGCTGATCACTTGCATCTTTTTCCTTAGATGTACCAAAGATAGGAGAACCCATTAATGCCCTCAACAGATTTTTCCATCAGTTAAGTCATTCTCACTTAAACTTTCTTACTTCTCCTTTGAGCTTGCCTAAGCTCTTTCACATACAGTTTATCAAACTATTTTAAACTGAAGACACTAAATACCTGGAGGAATATCTTCCTAGTTTTCTTTCCCAGAGCAAATCCTCCTGCATAGCTCCAATAGGCATACAGTCAGAATGCAGTCCATTGCACACAGATAGGACTTTACATTGTTTGTAACTTTCAGCTTCCAAAAGGTGTGTATTTGGCAATACAGACTTCCATAGTAGACTGAATAAATGCCAAGTACAAAGGCAGGATGGCAAGTCTTGTTTTAAGCATAATTATATGCAGCAAAACCTTCCTGTGCAAGAAAATGGACCACATGGTGTTTATACATGAAAGCATGCATCTATACAATTATGTTTGTGAGAAAGAAGGAGCATAACACTTGTCTAAGTTCATCATTCATAAAATCAGATGCTCACACAAACTGAAGGCACAAAAACTGCCAAACTTCTACAGGGGCATCAGTGTACATACACGCGTGAAGTACATCCAGCCACCACCATGCACTTCCAGTTCACTACATAACACCAACTCCCACAGCAAAGCCCACTCATACCATATATAAAAACTTTGTTCCTCTCACACACGCACACACAATAGTGTAGCCCGGTTAGCAAGGGAAAAGATGGATATTAAAAAAGCAACAATGGAGATGGCATTCGTTCACCCATGGCAGAAGGACCCGAGTTCAAGTGCTAGCAGGGAACATTCTTATTCTATATACAGGAGAGGAAGAGAAAGAGTCCCTTGTCATTGGAAATTCTCCATTCGTCAGTGAACTCAAATGACAAGCTGGTATCAGGATCCAGAGGAGTCTATGAACAACTGGAAGAATCAGAGAGGGGGGATCAGAGAATGAGCATCACTTCACAGCTTCTGGAATTACATTCTCAACTCCAGATCAGGGCAGTCAGTAGCATGCAAGCCAACCTACCATCTCTCCTTCTAAAGCAAGGAATTGCTCGCTTAAGCATGAAATACTTTCTTCCTCTGCTCCAGTGCTGTGCCCTACCTTCCCCTAAACCCTTCTACCTCATACAAAAGGCAGAAAAGCTATCAAGATAGGCTATGACAGATTTCTTCAAAAAGGCCAATTCACCTCAGCCCATTTGGGGAATCCTATCATGACGATCAGGTATATAGAATACTTTTCATGAGTGAAGAAATGAAACTGAATGACAGAAGAAAGATGGAGACAGAAAGAGGCATAAGTATACTAAAAACAAAACCACAAAGTAACAGTATATGGAAAAGCAGGGTCACAAGAAGCAAGAGCCAAAATACACAGCAGAAGCATGCTGACATCCACAGGTGCCACCAGCAGGACTGGGGCAACACTGAGGCATGTGTGGACAAGTCACTGTGGGAGCTGCATCAAGGTGCATAGGGAGGACTGGGGCAGAGGCACCAAGAAAGTAAAACCATTTACATACAGAGTCTGAAACTGGTCTATAATCCCTTTGGACTCACCCATTTCTGTATGAGCTGGGGCACTACCACGGGAGGAAGACTGAACTGCCTCTGCCATATACCATCGCCAACCATTGATCGTCTGGGTGTTTCGCAAAAAGTGGCAAAGCTTTAGACATGCGCCACCAGCATTCACTGGAGAGGAAGTATTTTCCATGAGGGAAGTGTTCCCTCTAGCATGTCACTGGGGAGTTTCTGGTTATGTTCATTCTTTACTCTGCAATTACCTTCTCTTCCTCACAGGGAGACCAAGTACCCAACGTAAAGGCATTCCTGGTTCCAGACTGCCTCTTAAATCCTGTTCCGGAACACGTGCTTAGCTGCACAGGGGACAATCCCGTGTTACTATGTTGAAGTGTGTTTGAAGTGACTGAACAGGAAAGGGATTAAGTTTCCTAATGGGAAAGCAAAGCTGTGTGATTTGAACCCTCTAGACTGGAAAATGTTCAAGTTGATTACAGAAGCAATAAAATGTCTAAAAAAAAAATCCATTTCCCTGCCAGTGATGTTGCAATGTTCTCCTAGCCAAAAAAGCATCTGAACAGCTTAGATGAAGGTCCCTCCAACCCACCTTGAAGAACTCTGGGCCACAAGAAAAGGGGAAACTTCAGACTTAGGGAATCCCTATGCAAAGGGGAACTGCCTTGAAAGGTGTATGGTCACTCCAGTCCTGTGATTTTTCTGGTGACCGCCTCCTACTTGTGAGCAGAGGCATTGGTGTAATTGCTTTAATAAAGCCCTCAGGTACAAGGTCCTCTTCCCCCAACCTTGGCACAGAGGTTTGTGCAGAGAAGAGGCTGCCCCTCTTTTCCTGAGAGCTGCCTTGGCATTGCCTTATCAGTAGAATGAAATCCCAGTAGACAACAATGCTCCTGCCTGTGGAACCAATTCAAACAGCCAAAGACTGTACCCATACCATGCACTCCATTCTCCTCCTATGGCCCAGGCAGGCTAAGCGCTGCCAAGGCTGCTACCCAAAAATTGGACATATCCCACCTGCATGGAGCAGCATTTCAGGACTTACCTGGGAACACCAGGAGGAGCACGATTAGGCCGAGAAGGAACCTGAGGTGGGGGCCCAAAGGGATCAGGAGAGGCACCTGGCCTGGAGGGCACAGGGGGGGCACCACCCAGCGTGGACCCACCAGCAGGAGGTGGTCCAGGAGCGGGGCCTCGAGAGCCGGGTCTGGCGGGTGGAACAGCGGGAGCTCTCCTCTGGGGCGTGGGGCTGGACGTAGGAGACCTGGCAAACAAACGGAGAAATTCAACTGCAACAACAGGCCTGGGATCCCTCTGTGTCACCATCAGGTTCCCATATGCTGCCTTCAGGGTTCCTTCTGTAGTTTTATGTCACTTTACGCACCGCCCTTTGGCTTTCAAGGGCCACGCCAGGCTTCAGGTTGCCTTCAAAGCTATTTCAGGCCCCATCTAACCTAAGGGTTTAGAGGCCTCCACATCCTCTGTAAAGACGTAGCAGCCCTACATGGCTTTCAGGGTCTAGGAGCCTCCCACCACAAATACCCAGAACTCTTCATCCACGGGGAGAAGAGGGGAAGAGGAGGACTCCCTGTCTCAGTAGGAGGCCCCAGCTAGCCACTAAAGAGGCATCAGGCAGGTCTGTGGGGCTCTCCCCCTGAGCCTCTGGTACCTGCGTCCAGACGGTACGCTCTGCACCTGCAGCCAAGAGTCGTCCACCGGTGGGGGCATAGGGGTGCTGATAGTGCTGGTGTTGATGTCCCCGATGATGTTGAGGGCCTCTTTCAGGGCATGGTACATGCGCAGCATTTCGTCACGTCGCTGGGCCTGCTCTGCCGATTCCTCCATCAGCGTATTTTGGTCACCACAGGAGTACAGGTTTGCCAGCAACTCCGAATGGATAAAGTCCTTGGTCTGTAAAGGAGCACAAAGACTGAATCAATTTCCACTGTCTTCCCCAAAAGACTCCATTCTGTCCCCACCTCTTCCTCCTTCCAAGCTGCCTTCAGTTTTTCTTAACTCTTTCTCTCCCTATTTTCCCACTTCTCTACATCTCCCCACCTCCTTCGACCACAGTGTGATAAGTACATTGTTTATCATGAGGTGCATGATTGTCTTCGGCATGAGGTCTCTGATGGTTTTGTTGACAATTGCCATGTAGGAATCCACCAGGTTCCGGATCGTTTCCACTTGTCTCTCCAGCTGAGGGTCCATGGAGTGCATGAAACTGTCTGATCCATTCTCCTCCGCTTCACTGGCCTGCAGAGAAAGGGAGGAACAGATTGGTTCTTCAAATGTAACACAAAATAAGCTTTTCATAAGAGAGCCAAGAAAAAAGAAGGGAACACACAGGAAGCACAAGCAATAAAACCTATTTAAACTTACATCTTGAGCTGTGATTGTCAATGCACAGCTCAGCTTGTACAGACTTCTCCAGCTCAGATCTGAGGAGCTTAAACAATAAAGCTGCTCTCTTAGTAGAATAAAGCTACTCTTAATAGAAAGTTACTACACAAAGGTGAAAAGCAATGGGGACCCCTGACCTACATTCACAGGTTATGGCTCTAGTGAATACTCAAAGCTGTATTTTCACTTTTAATGTTTATAGCTTCCTGAAAGGTTTGTCATTTGAGCTGGGTTTTCCATGCCCGGATTCAATTCAGACCTGAGAATCGCTCACCATAAATTAAGCCTTACAGGCTCTCCAACACACTGCACCTTTATCCTCATTATACTAATGAGAAAAGAGAGAGGTGAAATAACTACTCACCTCAGACCACAAGCAGATGGAGTAACCTAGAAAACCTTCCTGATCACTTTAACTGCAAATCCTGCACCGTAAGCCATAATTATCTTTTCTTTCACACCAAGCAGATGAATCTCTTCTTGTCTGCCTGAAATGCATTGTTTAGCTTTCTGTAAGGTAAAATCTGGACTGTGCTGTTTGACAGCAAGCAATTGCCAAGGCTCATCCATTTGGGATCAATTTCAAAGCAGCAAAGCATGAAAGACTGCTGTCTTTCTCAATGCTCATTTTAAAAAAAAAACCTTGATTTTATAAAGAAAAATTCTTCCTTTAAACCATCCCAAGTCTGAAGGATTTAGAGCAGTGTAGGAAATTGCTTATCTTTTGTTTTGGGGAACAAAATATACGAGAAAGGGCAAATTCTTTTGTTCATTTGAGCTTTTCCTGGGAAGATCTTACATAATGAAGGAATGCAAGGTCTCAGTGAGAAACAAAGTAAAGGAAGTGGATGTCAAACAGGACAACTTAAAAAAATGAGAGTCAAAACACTCAAAAATAAGTTTGCACCAAGAGTCAGAAGTCATACAAAAAGGGAGAAATAAAAAGAAAAAAGGAAAACTCAAACCAAGAACAGAAACAAACAGCAGCAATCCAACAGAAGGTACAAAGAGGGAGAAGAACCAAATGCCTCTCAAGGAACTGTGACAAAAGGAAAAAAACAAGAGAGAACTATCCAGTGAGAGCCCCAGGGGGCAACACAGGCAGAGAGGATCAGACTTACTTTGTCCTTGTCCTGGCAGGCCAGTTTGAGCATATGTGGAAAAAATTAAAACAAAAAGGGACAAAAAATAAAATAAGACTTTTAGTTGGTCTCAGAATTTGGAGAAGATCCCACAATAGCACTGAACAAGCAAAAGACCAATCCCACTAAAAATAAATACCTAGATTACCCTGGAAGAGGGACAAGTGAATTGTTTAGCTAAACAGAAAATTAAAATGGGATGCTCTGCAAAGGAAATTGTATTGTTAGCAACAAAGGGCAATTTACTTACCTACAATGGCTACTTGTTATTCATTACATAGGGTTTTGAGACAGTCAACTTAGCAATCATTGTTCCTATGTCAAACCACTCCATTTGCACACCAATAGGTGGCACATGTCCTTTAAAAGTATGTGTTTAAGAAACCCAGTCTGGTTCAAAGCCAATTTGCAGTCATGTCACTGTTAAGGTCCAGTCCCTAATCTTCTTTTTTTTTTTTAATATCACATCAGTTCGTCAGGAAATGCTTTACGGCAAAACCCACAATCTTCAAGTGTAACAGGAAAGATGAATGCAAGACGTCTATTAGAAGCAACAAATGCAAACAGATAAGCAATTATCACTTTTCTAATGGGAAAACTATTTATAGCAGCTTCCTCTCACAGAGGAACAGGGAGGCTTTGAACAGGAACATATACCATAATTCTCTAGAACATACTTTTAAAGCAGAGCATAACGCTGACAGCAAGTGGTGTGGGACAAGGCTAAGGGAAGAGATAAGAGGTCTTGCTAAAGTAGCATATTAAGGTAACTAGCAAGCAAAATAAAAATTCAAAGAACATCCCTTTCTAATTGGGGGGGGGAAGGAATGAGAGAACAACTACTAATAAGCCAGGTGACTCCTAACAAGGCTGCACAGTAAGTGTTAACTGAAAAGGAATGGTGCCTTTGCTCAGCAGACACATACCACTTAGTAGTCAGGTAGTTAATGTCCTCCGTATGTTGGGAATTTAATAGCCACAAAACAAGAGAGCTAGAAGGGTTTATCAAGGCAGTCTTTGCCTACTTTATCTCCCCCTTGAAGCTAACAGTTACTTTATCCCAAGCTTCCTTAAAGGAAGAACCAGGACATACCAAAAACTTAAATTTTTGTTTCAAAATATTCTCAAGCTCAGGAAAGAGACAAAACCTTCATGGACTTATTTGTAACGTAAGAGGATGCAGCTATCCTCCTCAAGATACATGCTGTGTTCCTTCACATCACATTATTACGGCTGTAACTTACCCCGACACGCTCTGGGTAGACCCCTGCACGAAGGAAGGAAGCCTTCCAGCTATCCACCTCCTCCTGGGTCTCACAGGCCAGCTCCAGCTGCCGGTAGTCCTTGTAAACATTTCTGAGGAGAAGACAAACATTTTATTCTTCTCTATTGCAAATCAGAGATTTGCCCCTATTTGACAAAGATGTCAACGACTAGGGAACCTTCCCATCATTTTAAGGCAGAGACACTTAGTCCCTTGCTAGTATCCTCATTATGTCCCTGCAGAGGGGAAGAGAAATTAATTTTTCATGAGCAAGTTTGATTGCCCCCAAATCAGTTGTGCACCCCCCACCCTGAGCCTCCAGCCCTGCTCTAAAAGCCCCAATTTCAACAGGGTCTGAAAAAGATTCCCTTTTCAAGTCTGCTCCCGGGGACCCAGGTTGGCTGGAGAAGTCCAGCAATCTCCTACAGCTTTCCCTATTCACTCACTAAGAACACTGATTATAAATATATACTCCAGCCACAGCCAGACCCAGGTAACCACACCAAACAGCTAAAGACTAAGGTCACACTGTAGACCATGCACTGGTGAAGAAAGAAAGTGGTACACATCTGGAAGACCAGAAGGAATGAAGCCAGACTTCTTTTAGAGTACTCCATCTCCTCCAAAAATGACTATCCTTTAAGGATACACACATCTTTCCTGGACAGCTACCCCAACACACTCATCTCTACTCCCTCCTATCTAATATGACATAAACCCTGTCCCTAGCTTCAACAGCTTGGTGTGCTGAGATGCGAGCATACCTCTGTTCAGTGTTGAAGAGAGCAAAGATGTGTTTGCTGGACATGAACCCCTTCTCAACATCTCGCAGTTTCAGGTTATCCACTGGTAACATATATTTCTTCTCCTTCTCCTGAAAAGAGGATCAGTAACAAGTCAGTCACTACTCCAACGAAGCCTCTACTCCGCCAGCACAGAGGAGTCAGTCAGCAGTGCAGCCCCCGTATCAGCAGGGAAGCATTGGGAGGTATTCCCAACCTAGGTCCTCTGGTCCCTTAAGTCTGTGAGAAAATGGGACCTCTAGAAACAAGAGTTTGTCCTTTCTAACTGCTTTTGTGATGTGGCCTGACAACCCTACCCCATTAACTCCTCCAGGAGCAGGCAACAGCATGGCACTGTCCCAATTCTCCTGGGTTGTGATCAACATAGAGGTCCTCACAGCTTGGCTTCCTCTTCCCAGCAAGGGGTCAGCCAGCATCAAGGCCCTCACCAGCTACTTGACACCCAGAGCAGGTCTACCTGGGAAAGACTCCTCATACCTCTGTTCTCAGGACAACAGTAAGGGGGGGAAAACACTGCTGCTGGTCAGAGAGGGGGTACAGCAGCCCTCAGAGCTTTACTTTTAAATCACTAAAAACCTATGTCCAGGTTCAAGAAAAGCCAGGCACATGATAGAGAAAATGGTTCGGTACAGAAGTTATGGACTATATGAACTTAAATTAATCTCTTTAGAAAAGCTGACCTTCTCACTTCATTGTATCACTGTCCTACACTCTAAAAGGGTTCACAGTAACCAATAAATATTTATTATTGTTTAAATAATACTTTATCAGAAGATCAAAGAGCAGGTCTGGCTACAATAATACAGGTTACTGTAAGGCTACCTGAAGGCCTCCTGTGTTGAAAAAACCCAAGTAACATGCTTATTAATGAAAATCTCATGCTCTGAATGATTAGAAGCTCAAGCAATATTGGCACTTTACTGCTTGGTGAATGTTAAAAATCAGACTCTGAAATTCCAGTGACCAGACTCAGAGAGCTTTAAGGGACCCCTTTTTCAGAGTAACTGCAGCCACAACCCTCCAGTCTGGTTCCTATGAGACACCTCCAGCTAAACACAGAACAAGGCATCCAAAAAAACAAACTCAACATTTTTGACTCTAGGTACCATCTTTTTTAAAAAGAAACTTGATCTTAATTTTTACATTTACCTTCAGAAACTAAATCAGAAATCATTATCCCTGCTTAGTCTCAAATCCGGATCTACAGCAAATTAACAGAAGTGAGTTTGGTTTAAGGTCCCTCTGTGGAACATCCTGTTCCAGCTGGGTATTATACTCCAACATAACAAGAGAGGGAGCCATCACACTGGTCTCTAAAAGGCAGAATGCAGCTGTCCAAGACAAATAGAAACAGAGCATACTTCTGTGTGCAAGCATGCGTGTGTGACTGTCCCCTTGTGAGCATCTTGTGTGTTTGTATACATATCTTGGCTGGAACCAACAAAACAGAATTGCTGTCAGGGGAAACAAGAATGGAAAACAAAGACAGTCAGTGAACAGAGATCCAGAACAGCTAGCTAGAAAAAAGAGAGACAGGGCAGAGCAGCAGATAAGGTTGACAAAGCTGCTGAGCTCAAACACCCAGAGGATGGCAAGTCCAGCCTAACATCCTCTTAAAGTTTCAGTTAAATTGACTTGAGTTTGCTAAGGATACCAGACATTACACAGTTCACACACCCCCCAAAGATCAAACTATACCAGTCCATTACAAAATTTATGCAACAAAAAGATCCCAGAAGCCAGCATCTAGAAAAGAGATTAGATCACTTGGGTAGCTGCTGAACTCTCCATTCTCTCAAAGATGCCAGGCTATGAAAGCAGAAGAGCTCTTCCAAGTAGATTTCCCTGAATTTTATTATTGTTGATCAGTCTAGATTAGAGGTGGGCAAACATTTTTGTGATGGGATATCTGTCAGTGGTCTCAGAGCCACACAGACCACTTCAGGTTCTGTAAGCCACAAACAGCTTCCAGCTTTCTATTACTTTGGGTTATGCTGATTTAGGTTGAACTAGTGACCTAAAAGTGAAGCACACCAACTGCTAAGTCCCTAGGCAAGACAGACCATCCCTGCTGCAGTCTGACTTAACTGGAACTCCCTGCATCCACCCCACAGAGTCTCTGGGCTAGTAAAAAAAACAACAAAGTGATGTTAAAGCTGTCTGAGAAAAATCATTCTGCATTAGAACCACATCATTCCATAGAAATTTAGCAATGGACTCATTCTTTGAGGAAAAAAAAGTCAAAAGGTAAGGGAATCCCATGTCCCAGATATGGAAATATATGCTCTTTACCAGAGTTTTGACTTTCACCCCATCCAAGCTCTTGCATAAATGCTACCACGTGATCAAGAGAACACTATCTCTGCATGCTGATCTTTCCATACACAAGAGGGAAGACGCGTGTATTTGTCTGCCAGCATAAAATCAGTCCTCTGACTCTGAGCTAACAAGAGCAATCAAATGGAGGACACTGGCACAAGGCAAGAAACCCCCAACACACGTATACTGCAGGGCAATGCACATTGCAACGAGCCCCCACCGCTCTCCATCTCCCCACACCCCCCCTCCCAGTCCCCCACTCCAGTATTTCCAGCTTCTCGGCTTTCAACCCAGCCTGT
The DNA here is from genome assembly GCF_030936135.1 of Gavia stellata. Classification (NCBI taxonomy): domain Eukaryota; kingdom Metazoa; phylum Chordata; class Aves; order Gaviiformes; family Gaviidae; genus Gavia; species Gavia stellata. Next base: position 6,659,740 of record NC_082617.1, read on the forward strand.
TTTATATCAGCACTCTGACTTCATTTCCTGAATGTAGAGACAGGAAAGTGTGGAACGAGCTGCCAAGGGCTGAGCCTCTCAAAACTTTGGCTGAGCCCTCTGCCCATATGTTAGCAATCTGGCAGTATGTGCAATGGCTGAATAGCATCCTGGCCAAGAGGGGAAAAGGGCTTCTCTCTCTCTAGCTTTCCAGACTTGGAGGAGGGGGGAAGAGACGGAAAAGCCAACACACACCAAAATGGGAAAGTAGTTTATGAAATACTATATTCAAAGCCCTCAGTCTAATCCCAAGAGGCTTATGTTGCTCATAAGATATCTCCCCTTGTCCATAAGGGGGGGAAAAAAATCATCACACAAAACTATCTCTCAGCAGCAGATTATATGTTACATAAAATGTGCATATTGGCTGTGAGTTAATATGTAGAGCCATGAGGCCAAGGAGAGGTAGTAAAGTGGCAGAAGCACTCAGACTGACCGTAAAAACCAGAGCATGGATGCTCACTGTTGGCTAGGGAATGTCGTAAGCACAGGGCTAGCTACCCCAATCAGGGCTGCTGCTCCCAAGGGCAGTCACACCACCTGCATGGAGAACTGCAGAGAGCGATGACTGCAAGCTACTTGCACAGGCAGGATAAGTGCCAGAGGATTACTCCCCTGCCCCCAACACAGGGCAGATACAGCCATATGGCTCTGTACTTTGCAGCTACCAAAGAAAGAAAATACACATGGCCAGGAAGGAGACCAGGATCCATTAGCCACTCCAATTGTGGGGTGTGAAGCACAATAGTTGCAGGAAAAGAGGGATGCTGCAGTTGCAGCCTAATGTTGCAATGTCCTTATTGTGGCTACACACCTCTATTGCAGCTAAATTCTAGAGATTGGTCTTGGCCAGAGACAACAGTGGTTTGCACTACTACCTGAATTATTTGTTGCTATCCTGTAGGTAATAACCTACAAGAAGTTCACAAAATTCAGCAGGCAGCAAGCCAGCCTGACTCAAAGCATTTCCTCCATTCAACTGGACTGCCTCAACAGCAAGTTAAAATTTTCTTACTCTTGGGTACATGTGAAATGAAGCTGACAGATGCATGTGTGGGCTCCCCTAAGGTTGGAAATTGGCACTCACAGTACAAGAGAGTAATTGGCAGAATTATTAGGACTCAGTTTGCATTTGGAGCACAAATAAACTAATTAAAGGTTTCCCTATAGCTATTATGACAAACACCTCCTTGTGCACAGAGACAAGGGTCTGTGGATATAGGAGAAAGAGCATTGCCATTGTTTTAATCGGTGGCCATGTGAAATTAGGAGAAAATCATCTTGCTTAAACCTCTTAATCTCCTTTCCTCCTTGTAAGACTTAAAGCACTGGGGGTAAACAAACCTGCGCCAGAGATGACTGGAATTTCAGTCCAATAATTTGTGTTAAACACATGTACAGCATTTTTGGGAACTCCAGTAATAAAAGTCTACTCATATAAAAAACATTAAGATCATAACTGATAATAAAACACACTGCATGAATACATGCACACGACAAGATTATTAGGAAGAAGTCTCTGAAAAACAGTCTGGAGTATTTGAAAGCAAGTTAGTTGAGCATTTTAAGTTGAACCACCACCCCACTCCCCAAGCAAGACATTACCAACTGCTTTCTCCTTCTTGTCTTTGAAAGGAAAATGCACATTAGAAGAGCTGAATTCCTGAACTGTGATTCTTCCAGGAAGCCCTAGTCACCCCACAACATACATACATCTCAAGGCCATCTTTCCAAAACACAGCCCACCTGTATCACTTAACTTTTACCCTCAGCACATAATTCACTGGACAGTGCGATCACCACTCCAGGCTGCAAAGCAGCTGTAATGGCTTGTTTACATCAGAAAGCTGCATTGGTTTAACTTAAACAACACATCCTAAGATTTTAAGCTGATTTAGTCCAAGAGCTCTGTAGAGACTAGGCCTGGACTCACATGATTAATCACAACCATTACTGTTGGCTTAGTAAGCACAGCAATGGTAATCAACTCACCTACACAAAGGTAACGATTTTTATTTACATCAGCTGAAATAATGTGCAGATTTAAACACACAGCTAAGTGCAACCCTAGGAAGCCATCAGAGGGTGTATGAGAAAACACAGGCAGAAACTGAGTAACTTGAGAGGCTACAGTGCCCAAAACTCTACTGTCGTGACCTCTCGAAGGTCACAGCAATGCCCACCAGCCTTTGCAAAGGTTAAGCATGCATTCCTTCCTGTATCCGTGCCAGGGCAGGGACGACCATCCCCGAGCATTTGACTTGCTTCAATGAGGCAAAGTACAACACACACGCAAGGTGTTGCACACCTCCGGGAAAAGGAGAGGGTTGGTTACCCTTCCCCAGTGCATGGTTAGAGCCAAAGTGGGAGTTCGGGGTGTTCCTATTTTTGGCCATAAATCTTAACCATCCACCAGCATGCACAGAAGAGAAGGGGATCCTGGAAGGGAGACGTGCGGTATACATAAAGCCCTTTTTATCCCTGCAGCACCAGGGAGAGAGGGAGCAAACCACATGAGCTAGGGCTAACATCTGGAATCGTTACATGGGAGCCAAACACCACAGAAAGCGACAGCATTCCTCAAGTTTCCATGCGGGGTAGGGAACCTTCCTTTCCCCAGCGCAACCCCATCCGTCAGCCCGCTCACTTCCTGCCAACCTCCTGCCTTCCCAGCAGCCAGCAAGCTCCTCCCTCGAGTCTAGTTAGCTTTCCACTGCCACGTCAATTGAGGCAGAAGGACAGAAGGGAAGCAAGAAGGGAGGGAGCAAAACCCAGAAGAGGGAGGGAGGGAGGCTCAGCAATGCCAGACATAGTGGGGGGAGAAAAAGAGGGGGTGCAGATTGCTCCTGCAGTAGCTGGAGGTGAGCTGCAAAGGCAACTGGCCAAGGCGGGTCAAAGGACCCTTTTGAGGACTTGGAAGCAAAGGGTGGTCCTGTTTCAGCTTTGCTCCGGACCCCAGGCAAAGGGCTGATCTACAGGACAGAACTGGGCAGAAGGAAATGAGGGTGCATGGGGCCTGGGAATCCTCCCACACAGCTCCAGGGGAAAGAACAGGAGTTGAATGAAGCAACAAGTTCTGCACACCTGGGTGACAGTCAAAACTTCCCAGCATTTCCTCCCCAAGCATCAGTAACTGATTAATATTTTTTTTTTCCTCTCTTTCTAAAAAGGTGCAGCATACCCCAGGTGGAAACCAGGTACCAGCCTGACACCAGCACTGGAAGAGGAAGGACCTTGGAAGTTTGCTCCAAATTGGAAACATGCAGAGAGCAACATTTCTTCTTCCCAGCTGCCAGAGGAGGATGTTTTTTCAATCAGGACTTGGACTTTCTTTCACCCCATCTCTGCCCCTAAAACCCCATCCCAAAAGCAGGGAGGGGAAAGGACTAATGAGCTGCTGATAGCCGGAGAGCAGATCGCAGAGGCTCCACTCCGTCTGCCCAGTGTTCAGACTACCTGTTCAGGACTACGAGATTGTACAGTAGTCTGCACATTGGTTAGGCTGTGCTGGGATACACCACACACTGCCAGTGCTGCACGGGGACGGCAACACCTGCATGGCAGAGGGACGTGCTTGGAGAGGGTGGGCTGCGGGGATAGCTGCATGCAAAGTTCACTCATCCCTCAGCCTGGGAAGATATAACCCTTTGGAGCCATGCTTGATGATCACTTTTACCTGCCTGTTCACCAGCCTACTCACAACCCTCTTATTCCTCCTCCATCTCTCTCATCCCTTTCTTAGCCGTCATTTTTTCAGCTTCACGCACTTGTCCCAGGGGTAGCTGTGTTCAGGATGGCTTGTGTTTCACATGCTAAACTTTGCCATAAAATGCAGAAATAGACACATGGGCCTGGCAGAATTACAACTGCACTGTGCTTTGCTACCTGAGAAGGCAGGATCAAGCAGAGAAAGATGACTGGAGAAAGGGGATTTCACATCAAAGAATGCTTGTCATTACTAAAGAAAAACCCACAAAGGACTGAAAGTTGGAGGTTTGGATACTCTGGAAGTTGTGTTTGCTTTGATGTTTGTCTGGAAAAGAAAGAAGATAAACAGTGAGTGAAAGCATACATGAGGACTGATTAAGACTGAGTAAGATATTATCCATGAGAAAACATGTATTTGTGAAAAAAGATGAATGAATGAAAGAGCTCCACAGAGGACATAAAGAGAAGGAACATGTTCCAGAGAGCACCTGAGAGCCACGTGAAAGCAGGGGAGGAAGAACCTCAGAGCAGATGGGCTCCTATGGTCTTTAAACAAGCTGGGTAAAAAAACCTGGCTGCAGCTGGACCCATCACAGCAAGTTTCTGATGACTCATGGGCATCAGAGCAAAGACAAAAGGATTTCTACCAGCTGAGCTGTGCCTCAAGGACATAAACTGTTGGGGGGGAGAAGAGGGAGGAGTGTGTGTGTAGTGGAGGAACAATCTCAGTATTGATCAAAAGTATTTATTTTTAAATTAGAATTGGGTACAAGACATTGACAGGTACAGAATAAGTAGCTATCTAATGACTGTCAATAAGGTCAAATCTTCCCCAGGATAGAGAGTACTTTTGTATTTCGAGCAAAAGAGAAGACATGAAGACAGAGAAATAGCTCAAGCACAACTGATGCAGCAGGAATCAACATGATGTGTAAAGAATATGATGCACTCCCTGACACACTTGAAAGTACCTAAAACTCTGTGCCCACTCCTCCTGCACACTTACAGGACTCAAATGCACTGACATTGCATGCAACACAAATACTTTCACACAAGCAAATAAGGCCATATTCTTCTCATGTAATCACCTGTTCTTACAAGCCAAAAGTTTCTAGTACATGATTTACCTGAGTAAGGACAGAAGGTCCCATCTGTATTGTACATTCACACAAATTCCCAAAGGAAACAGCAGATACATCCAGCCACCCAGCTGTGCAAACACTCCAGCACACAGTGGCACACAGTCACAGGCACTCCAGCAGAAACAGCCACCCTTGCAGAGCAGAGAGCACGCGGTCCCCTCAGCAGGCAGTAAGCTTTACTAATAGGAACCACTGAGCACAGTGCCCATTGCATCTCGCCTACAAGGTCCCCATCACCAGCAGCTCTAGCCCAGCTCGCAGACCCTCTTTTCCAGCAGGAGGGAAAGCCCTGCAGAGAAGTGGGCACTGTGCATTTCATAAGGGATTCAGGCAGAAGGACTATTCAGATCAAGTTCTTGTATCGTGTCCACTACGGTGCTCGCCGAGCAGTTAAGGCAGTGCGCTGTGTTGCTGCTCTAGCCCTGGGGACACTGTGGCCTCCCTGAGCAAGGAAATCTCACTATATATTGCCAGCAGCCAGACCAGGCTCCTCCCCACCTCTCCCTCCCACTACTGGCCTGCAGCATAATCCCACAGGGATCAGGAGGTGCAGGTACCTCAAAAGGGTCTCCAGGTCTTGGGAGGCCAGCTTTCTGTGGGGCCGCTCTCCATGGGGCCAGTGTTTGACTCATTGAAAGGAGACAGGAAGAAAAACAGAGAGCCCAGGAGCACACACACAGGCTCTTGGCAGCAAGGCAGAGTGGGGAGCCAACTTTCCACCCCCGCTTGGCCTGCTCTTTCCTTCCCCTCCCCTTCCCCAGCACACTCCTTCAGGCCCCTCCAGAGCATCAACAGCCATATATCCCTGCTAACATGTAATGCTGGGCCCTTTAAGACATTTTAAGTTTCAGTTCCTTTCTTCAGAGGCAGAGGAAAAAACAAGCCAGCATTGCTGAAAGACTGGTATTTCACTAATGGGGTCCAGATGTCTTCATTCTGCAGACTCTGGGTCCTGGCTTGTAAGACAGGGCAGGGAGAAGCTGTGCCCCCACTTCCCCCAGCTCCAGAGGTGCTAGCCTAGTCTTCACCCTGACCCCACTCCACACCTTCTCACCCTGCTCCTTCCCCCATCATCGCCCACATTTCCGCCACCAGTTTTTCCATCTGCACATGACAGATTCAGCTCCCTCCTTGTTCCCTCTGGACAGCTGCCAGAGCACAAGGGAACTGGGACAAGAGAGCCCACAGAAGTGTAGGGTGGGGCAGACAAAGCCTCCCCCTTCCTCCCAGAGCTTAAGTGAAGAAAGATCACGGTGTACAGCCTTTAAAAACACATAAGAACATTTTAGGAGCTGTAGAGGACATGAGTCCTCCTGAGTTGGTGGAGAAGGAGAGCTCTGGGACAGACATGCAAAGATAACCATCTGACAGAGGACCATGCACTGCAGACAGCTCGACAGCTCTTTGGGATGGAGCCAGCTCCATGCAGGACTGAGGTTTGGGATGGGAATCCCTGTGCTCAAGGCTCTCCAAGCTGCCCCTCAAATGCAGCAGCTCATAGCCTGACTCAACCATGGCGTCCAGGTGGAAGTTGCTGCCTTTCTCCCTCACAACAACCAGTGAATCAGGAGCTGAACTTGGGGAGGAAGCAAATAAAAATATGCTTCCCTTCCCCCCCACTCCCACTCAGTTGAAGACAAAGGCTCCCTTCTCAGAGGCTGCTCAGACCTCATCAGCACTGGATCTCCTGTGTTTACGGGACCAAGGCTGGCAGGGAACTGCTTTCACTAGGCAGCTCTACCTCTTGCTATGCAGCAGGGAAGCGGTGCAGACCTCCAGTTGCTATTGACCCCCAAGGCTGCCCTCCCTCAGGAGGGAAGGGAGGTCCAATCCCCATCCCAGGCAACTGGAATCTATCAACAGTTTACACATCCCCACTGCAGCCCTCCCTCCCACTCCCCAAGGAAGAACAGGGAGTTCTGATCATCTCTGTAGCAGCTGGCTTTGATTAAACTACTTGACATTTATAACCACTCAACCTGCATATGCAAGCTAGAGGAAAGTGAAGCCTCCCCAAGCAACTCTGAATACAAAAAGATCAGGAGTCTTACAGCAGAGAGACACTGATTTAGCAAAAGACATTTCAATGCATGGTTCTTTAATTAGGAAATTGCTGCCTGCTCATCCATAGCAGCACAGCAGCACTCTCCATGCAGAAAGCGGTATTTAGAGGCTGATTCATCACCATATTTGTCATCATTTCCACCTGCTGAGAATGAAACGGGCCCACTGATATGAACTAAACAAGAAGCCAGACCTGGCTGAAGCTCCCAGGCACACTGTGTGCCTCAGAACACCCAAGGGATACAAACCACAGTAAGAGGCAGAGCAGTTTCTTTATTTGCAATCAAAAACCCTGATCAACTCAGAATGCATGACCACATCATACCAGGCATTTTTCATCCCTCAGCACATTGAGTGGCACTAACCCTTTCATTTATGTCCTTACCAAAACCATCCAGTTATCTTTCTCTTTTCAAAGTAATCAGAAAAGGCAATTATCTACCTTTGTCTTGCACAGGTAGTAACACACTGTTGACAATGATAATTTCAGCTGGGACAATTCTGTCCACTTATATCATTTCCCACTGAAGCAGAAAGACACCACAGCACAATGCCAGAATTCCTAATATTCAAGATTTTCAAGCAACTCTACAGTAGGTCCATGTTCCTATCAGTGATATTCCACACATCACTGTAGTTTTGATCAGGAGTACTCTAACCATTCACAATTCAAAGAATTTTACCAATAATGCGTTAACTGGCATGTTCAATACAGAAACACTGAAAACAACATTCCTACTTTGCAGATTTAACAACTGAATCCTGGAGAAGTTAAGTAATGTATCCAAAGTCAGAAGGAGCCAGCATCTGAGCTGCAGCTTCAGCTCCACAGCTCCTGTTGCTATGCTCAGCAAGGAGATAGCTTTTTTTCTTGTGTCCAGGAGAGATGCATGAAAACCTCTGCCATACTCCTTCAGGAAACACATACCTGTCCCACAAATACCAAAAAATCCAAGTCTTGGAACTAACCCATCACCCTTGATCACAGCTGCCACAGCAAGACAAAGGTTAGATTCATTCCAAGTGTCTGTCAACATTCTGCTGAGCCAGAGCTTCAAGCACAAACGTTACTCCTTGTGCGTCAAAAAAGCCAGGTCCACATTCACATCAATTCAGAAATGCTCAGCAGTGCTTAGACCACAGGGAACCTGGCTCAAGGATGGTTTCAACTTGTGTCACAAGCTGCAGACAGTACTCAGAAGATACATCTGTAACACCCAGTGAACTGAAAGCTTTATCCTCATCAGATGCCCAAGACTCAAGTCACAGAGTTGAGCTACTCACCTCATCATCCTTGTACCAGGAGAGGTTCTCCGCTGTCAGGACAAACCAGTACTCCTTGGAGCCACCCTTCATGATACCAATGTTGTTGATGGTGAGCCAGCCCTTTCGGATGACCTAAGGGGGTAGAAGCAGTGACCGTTAACAAGGACCCTAAAAGTCTGGCCTTAGGTGACAGAGGAAAGATCAGAGGGTATCCCAACACACAGAGTAGTATAGAAAGACAAGGAACACCGTGCTCTCTGCTGCTGCCAGAAGAGCCCCCCACTCAACTGGCCGGTGAAGGTCTTCGCCTTGAAAGGGCCAGGAATAGTATAAAAAGGACGCAGGAAGGAACCTGGCAGTGCTGTGCATTATACCCTCTGCCAAGGGCAAAGAGATGCAGGAAGAACTGCATCAAGAGTACCTCAGACACTGGCACAACCTACAAGCACCAGATCACAGCAACACACCCAGAAAAGGCCGTGCCTAGAGAAAACCAGGACACCAACACACCTTTCAGCACACTGCACGTGTGGAGTGCTTCACCCAACTCATGGGGGTGGGGGGAACCAGTTCAAGAGACAAGCCAGCAACCCAGAAAGAATTGAGTTTAGTAAAAAGGAGACACTAAGTATAACAGAACAAAATGGTGCATCTGGAATTAGTACCCTGGACTTCAGCACACTCAGGTATTTGAGTAGTCACATTAATTTAGGACAAAACAAGTTCCTTTAAGTTTAGTCTGTAAAGAAGCCAGGCTATTACTCTAGGGAACTCCAATTCACCAAGTGCTGGTTTAGAGCCTCACACATGCAGTAATAAAATGCAAGTATGCATCAGCTTAAACGCATTAGCTTTTATATGTATTACTGCACTGTTAACACCCAAAAACATCTGCATGCATTATGTGTGTGTACCTTGTTGTATGGATGTGCTTGCTGAAAATGACCTGGCATTAAAAAACATGTGACTGCACTGCATATTAGCAAGTGACACTGTGTGAGCAGCCTACCACAGAGGTACACAATCCTTTTAATTGTCAATTTACCCTATAAAGGTAAACGTAGGAGCATTGGATCTTCATCTTATGCCTACTACTAAGCTCGAGATAGTCCTATTCTTTCTGTGGACAGGAGGGGGCAGTGAAACAGAGCCACACGTCTTGGATTACTACTCTATCTCCACCCACTCACAAGATGTACCAGCAGTTCTGAATTTTTCCTCAACACACTACCTTTTCACCTCATTTCTGCTTCACCTGCATCGAGTGCCAGCTGCCCTCCTCTCCCCGTTCAGCAGCAGAGGGAATAATTTGTCTATGCACTGTTCTTGCCTTCCCAGATGCAACATTAATGTTCATTAGCACACCCTGCTGAGTGGCCTTCTACTCACCAGGATCTCATCCTGCAAAGGGGAACCATAGCAACAGCAGCAGAGCAGAGAGCAGGAGAGGAGCAAAGAGAGGAGAGATTGTTACTAGGAAAGCTGGAGCAGGAGAAGAGAGGCTCAAAAATAAAATAAATTGGAGGCTGGTACCAAATCTTTTACCCCAGGTGTTAACAAAAACAACCCCCATTCCCAAAATAAAGTCTGCTAACAGGAAAGCCAAAGCACTTCACAGGTAGATCCAGAGTTTGCACTCTTTTACACTCAGCTTTTCTGTAAGGTATACTGCAGAGGATGGGGTTCCCTAAAGCTGCTCCAAGATCCCATGAAATGGATGGTTGGCCAGCCCAACCTGCTGACCTAGCTGCCTGCCAACAGTACTGAAACAGTCTGCATGTTTATGTGCAGAGAAAGGTGGTCAAACATGTTATAAAGAGGATGGATGTCAGGAGTGAATGTCTTTAAAAAGACTAAGCAAAAGTATTTGCTTGCATTTTCTATGAAGCTGCTTGTAAGGCTTTTTTTCCTACAAGATCTTCCAGCCCAGATAGCCTTGCCATGTCTGCAGCAAATGGGGGAGAAGGTGTCATTAGCCCCTTTTTAATGGTATGTACACTCCTTACAGTTCCTGAAGGAATAATGGAACTCCTCCACGGCTGTCTTCTCCCATGGGTGTGTTCTCATACATACCCAGTGCAACCATGGCTATAATCACCTTTTGTCTCTCTGTACAGGGGTTTAAGTATTTCCAGTGAAGTTTTCCAGAAGAGAGTCCATGAACTCTCTTGAAATCCCTTTCCAGAAAGTAGATACCACTGATGGCAAAAGACAACTAGAAAACACAATTCTGTACTGTGACAGTTCAGACCTAGTGTTCTGTACCCCTCCCCTCACCTCAGCAGAAGAGTTGCACAGCTAGTGAAGGCACTGGACAAACAGGGGTATACACAACATTAATAGGTATTTCTACCAGAAAAACAAGACCAGATCTTGATTATCAAGCATCCATTTCCCTCTACAACACTTTCCCTCCATTGCTGCTACATGCTCAGTTCATCCTAACCACAGTGAGCCTAAAACGCTATCCTCCAGCTATAAACAGAATTTGATGAGTAAGAAAACCCAAACTTAGAGCACTGCTGCATCCAGCCCACACTTGTCCACCTGGTAGCTTCCAGGTAGCAAACATGTCCTTCTTGCAGTAGTGAAGGAGATGGAACTTGGCCTACCTGGTTGCCAGCTGCCTTCTTCTTGCTCATCTGGCTGCTCCTCTGCTGAGCACTGCAAACAACAGCAGAGACATTCAAAACCTCTCAGGCTCTTCATCACCTGAATACTGCTCCCATCAGATAGCTGCTACAGGGAGTTCATGCCCCTCACCACTGCCTTCCAAACCTTGATAACCCAATCTACTTCCATCTGCTCTCTCAGCCTGGTCTACTCATCTTCTCATTCCCACTTGAACCACACCTGGGTCATTAACCCTCCAGTGCTTCTGCTTTTTTCCCCCTGACACAACCCTAATACTTTAAATCCCCCTTCTACACATCCCTATTCTCCTCCCCAGCCTTGCAATACAGAGCCACTAAAAAACAAGCAATACTGAGAGCTGGACCATAATTTGGGACCACAGCATCCGCACCAGGGCCTTTGCAACCCATTACTGGAGAAGCTATAGGACAGAGCCACAGGAAACACAGGCAGAGAAGTGGAGGTAATAGGATGTGGGTGCTTACTTGGCAAAGCCAATGAAATCCTCATGGTTTGTGTTCATGTAAGCCAGCTCGATGTCTATTAGAAGCATGACCTGCCAAACAGAGGCACAGACAGAGCAAGACAGACGTTAGTGATTGACACTGCTAATAGTCAGGGACAGACAGAGCCCTGTACATTCTTCATCTGATCAGCCCTCTGCAGCCAGACACCCCTTGGCTCAGGACACTCTAGCCTAGACTGTCCCTTCCAAGGTGTCCCCCACCCCACCCAATCTCCCCTCTTAAACATGCTCCTCATCCCCTACCTGATCTTTGGTCCTGCCTTCTCTCTCACGGATGTGAGTAGTAACAATTCTCTCCATCTCCTCACGCAGATGAGGGTACTGGCTGAGCTGCAAGACAGAGAAAACACGTGCACATGGGAAAGGGAGGTATAAAGGGGGGAGCAGCCCCCCAACATGTATGCATGCACACATACACCCTGCAATCAGGTATTTTCAAGGGAAGTTCTAGAAAGCTGGACTTGCAGACAGATTTTTTCCAAGTTCCTGTAAGTCTGCTGGGGGCAAAGTTCATTCCGACTTGCTTTGGGCTTCAGAGAAAAGCCCTTTTCACTCTTGCAGCAACCTTTCTGCCTCACTGGAGACCTACTCCAAACCCACCACATTCTTCCTGGCATGACACTCTTGACAAACCCCAGATGTAAACACACTACTTATTACTTGTTGGGTTTTTCCCATGAAAGTGAAAAATTTCTCTAGATGTTCAGCATCTCATTGTAGTAGGCTAGGTAGGTGAATGGCCTGTTGCTACAATGTGCTAAATCCTATGGGAAGTCTCTCTGGGAGGTGAAGTGGATTTCAATCCCCATTTGCTGAGGCATTAAGTGAAAGCATCTGGCCGCCTCCATCAACATCTGCAAGCAGAGAGAGAATCTGACCAACTCAAGGGGGTATGTCTTCAAGGAACACTGTACTCTGGGTATCACAGCTGCTTCTACCTGCTCTCCACCTGTGTTGGGGCAGGATTACATAGTTGAGGTCTATTATTCACATCTCACCTACACCACACTTTTTGCCATGTTATGAGGAGGGAATCCTTTCCTGCCCAGACAGAGAAGTAGGACTTTACTAGCTGTGGTTCCAAAGAAGAATATCTACAGAGATCATACATGAGAAACCCTTCCAAAATGAGCACCCTTAAAGCCCTCCGGGTTTCACACAGCACTTAACCTACTTGCCTAGATTCATAAGCCTCTAGTGATTTCAATAGCAGTAACTGTATGTTTCTCAGGTCAGGCCCAGCACAATCAAATGAAATTAACCCTCCGGACCCAGGATCTAGCCCTTTCTTTCCTACTTTGCCTGTCCCCTGTGAAATCATTTCCCCCTTTTTTTTTTTCAGTACTACCTCCAATTTGACTATGATGTCAAACAGCATTTCCTAATATCAGTCTCTCATATCCCCTCAAGTGAGTGTATAAAAAAGAAATCTCATTTGCCTATGATCTGTATTGCATTTGTTTTGTTCCACCAATTTACACGAGAACTTCTTAAACTGGTCTGGTCTTTTGTTCTGCATACATAAACAATTATAACATGCTAGAAGGAACTGGCTCAAAGTGTGCAGCATCACTACTGGAAGCCAGATCCTATTCTAACCAGCAACAATATTCCTAACATCTGACTAGAAATAGTCTCAAACCCTTTCAGCACCCTTGCAGTCAAGTGAGTTGCAATAGCTTGGATCTGAAATTGAGGACTAGCTTTGACACTACCTATTTTCAAATGTGTGGTTTGTTTTGAATGCCCATGACCCTAGAGAGGCAGGAAAAAAACCAAGTGGAATTAGTGTTCCCCACCACCACTTTGTTTTGAAAGCACAAACTGGGTGTTCTCCATGATCTTTATAGTTCAGGCAGCTGGTTGCTTCAGGGACACACAGGCAAAGCTTCCTGTTTCCTTTGGGGGGTTGGCAAAGGATAGACGGGCAAGTTATGTCAAACAGAAAAACAGGAAGTTGGAAAACCTCTAAGCGAGTCTCAGCTTCTTTGCTTCAAATTAAAAAAAAACAGTCAAAAAAAACCCCACATCAAACCTCCCCCCCCCAACCAGTCCAAAGGCACACAAAGTGCAAAACAAGTTGTGGTTTATTCAGAACTCAGGTCATCCAGCAATATTAATGTGCAAAAATAAATTGACATCATCAATCCCCATGCATGAGCTTCTACCCCCAAGCATGCACAGGAGAAGCAAGGGTGGGCAAGGAAAGAGGACACAGACAAGCCACAGGATGTCACACCACCAGGGAACATGCAATAGGGCATAGAGGGGCAAGGAGTTATCATCAGCAGTACAAGCAGCACCCAGAAATGCCATGATTCTGAAAGACAGGAGAGCAGGTGACCCTCCAAGGGGTTAAGTCTGTCAGCCTGTGATCATGTCCCAGCTCAAGTGGGTTTTCAATCCTGTTTTAGCTGCATTTGTCTGTTCAATCAAAATACAAGCTCACAGCCCTCTTTGAAAACCAATTTGTCCCAATGTTCCTTAGTTCCCCTCTTTGCACATTCCAGGAGTCCTTGCCAGCACACCAAAGATCAACTTTTAGCTGAAGGGTTGCTGACTTGCAAGACCTTCCTGCACTTGTGAGATGCTGCAGTGCAGTCTGGCACAGAAGGTTCCTGCTTTTGGAAAAACACTAGTTAGAACACTATCCTCCTAAATATAAGGGCTTGCATGCTTACACCAGCTTTCTGTTGAGTTTGGAGCTACTTTCCATTTAACCAACTGGAAGAAGCTCAGAATCAGGACAGTCAGAACAGCTCTGAACGGCTGCCTTCTCTTCAGCCCTCAACTTTGTCTAATAGTCAAGAGATAGTCAACTGCAAATCTCTTTTCATACAGGAAAGCTGTACTTCTGTAGCACACAACAAACAGATGGGTTTGCCTCCTTCTGTGTTCTTTATTAATAGTCTAATATTATTCCATCTATGCAGATTTATCAAGTGCACATACAAAGATTTCTTCACCATCTGGGGTGAAATGAAATAATTGTGACAGCACACGAACAATAACACACAATAGTTCAGGACAGCAACAAACCAAGGCTACAGGACCGTTAAGCTAATTCAAGAAGTGTTAGCCCAATTGGTCTTCCTTTGAAGAAGCCTTGGAGGACTTTTAGTGAGTTTGAAGGTTTGGTTTTTTGTCATCTGAAAGACAGTATCAGTCCACAACACAGCGGGCTGGGTATTACCTTACAATTAGCATCAGTCCTAAAGTAGCCTTTTCCAGATGCCTCCCCTAATAGCACATGCTCTTGTCCACATCAAGCAGTTAGGGCTATAACATGCAAGATAAATATTGGAAATCAACTAACGCCCCTGTGCAGTTACTATCCCTTTGCCTTATGCCATCAGAATCCATCTTTGCTGGCTGCTATCCTAACGTAGTCTATGGCAGTTACCTTCTACTCTTTCAGCGGGAGATACAGGCAAGATTAAGCTTGCACTACGTGTAGGCATTTGACTTTAAGCATACTAAAACCATCCTTTTATTTTCCAGTACTATTGCTAGATATCTTCATTCAGGCAGTTATTTCTCCTCTCTATTTAACATCTGCCTCCCTGGCCTTTTCCAGGTTTTATTACAGCCATTAGTCTCCTACAGCGTCACTGCTACTATCACCTTCCTTACAGGATGTAACTTGGTTGCATCACCTTGAACATCCTCACAGGGTCCTCTACCACGTCACAGATTAAAATCCACAGAGCAAGTAAGTGACCAGCCACTCTAATGACACGGTCCAATAGAGAAACCGGAATTCAATGCCCTTGGAGTTTTCATGATCCTCTTCCCTCCCCACCCAGAGCAGACATCTCCAGCCAGATACAGAAAGTAGTGTAAGCAATCAAACGCACCAAAATAAAAAAAACCTGCAAGAGAAACAGGCTGGAAAGGAATTACTCTGCCTTGCCACAGCAATCTGGCAACAGCAGGACTCTGCAAGAAATAGATTGAGCAGAGCTCAAAGCATGTCAAAGATGTCTCCTTAACACAGGAATAGAGCTCACCTCCACTTAAGTACAACTAGACCTCATTACCTCAGCTCTCACCTTCGCTCTGAACTCCTATCAATTCTTATCTTCCCTTCCTTCCCAATTTAGGGGTATACATTGGTGAGTCTGGCTGTAACCCTGGAAGAAGGGAATGGTAATTTTCAAGTTCTAAAATAACTCATGAAACAGCCCTTTCCAACTCAGTTTCCAGAACATACTTGTGTTGTGCCACAGACAATGTTTCTGGCCCCTCACTGGTAAGTTTAACACTAATTGCCACATCAGCCTTTTTTTTTTTTTAAGGAGGCATGTGGTGCCCTCTCCTGGAGGAAACCATCTGGGAAACAAACCCACTCCTGCCCCAGCCTCTAAGCAGTATTTGACACCCTCTGTCACTCAGGGCAGTTTCCCTCTCCACCTGCTGCTGCCCTCTGCTAGCCTAAAGCTTCACCTCCTGTGGTTCACAGCATACAAGAAGTATCCACACTACCTCCCACTGAGCATAGTCCATGGAGCGAGAGATCAGCAGGAGAATGATGCAGGGGGTGTAATGCCTGGAAAAGCTTTTCCCCAAGCCTTTTGGGACAGTCATCTTCTGTTGACTCTGAATATCTCTTGCAGAACATCCTGCACCTCAAACTTTTAATTGATTGTTTTGTACATGCTAATGCTTAACATAGCTCTGCAGACAAGATGCAACCTGCAGACCACTCATGCTGTGGGGATGTGAGGTCTTCTTCTGGCTTTTTATCTTTTTCTAGGGTACCTGGATTATTTTTTTTAAGGGGGCCCTAGCAAAAACAAGTAAGAAGTTCCAAATGCACAGGCAGTGGCAGAGCAAACGGGGCTTGCAAAGGGTTTGAGCCACACTAAGGTGAATGCCACTGAGCCAGACAGAGAAAAAGGGCATGCTAGAGTAATCCATGGGATCCCAGCTCACTTCTCAGCTAGAGAGCCCATCAGCTGGTGCACACCTTCCCTTGGCCTGCTTTTAAACTGTTCTTATATCTGCAGGTTGCTGCTCTCCTTTAGATGCATCTTTATATCCATTTTGTCTCACTAGGTTTGCTGGAGTTCCTGGGGCATGTGTGGAGAAACAGCATGGAAGTGTGTGGGAAGGGGGTGGGCGTTGACCTTTCTTTGCATTTTTTGTTTCTTTACCTTTTCGCTACACTTTCTGATGGTGGATGTGAGCTCACTCACTACCATATCCACACACTTCAGACTCGGCTCCTTCAACTTCTGCACCTGCTTTTTCACTATGGCTTCAAAAGCGAGGTCAGGCGTGAAGAGACCCGTTCTGCATGGCAGGGGCAGGGTGGGAAGGAAGCAACGAGGAAGAAGAAAGCGAAGCAGAGAAAGAGCAGGAAGGAGGAGGAAAGAGAAGAAAGGAAAGGGGAAAAGAGAGAAAACACAAGGCAAAATGAGAAGTGAGATTTTGGTTCATTCCATTAGTATATTGAACCAGGTGAGCATTGTTATGGGGCCTG
Source organism: Gavia stellata (assembly GCF_030936135.1). Lineage (NCBI taxonomy): Eukaryota > Metazoa > Chordata > Aves > Gaviiformes > Gaviidae > Gavia > Gavia stellata. Next base: position 6,676,604 of record NC_082617.1, read on the forward strand.
TGCACTGCCAAGTATCAGGAGAGTCTACAGGCAAATGAAAGCAGCAAAGGGGAATGAGGTAGAAGCAGCTGGGCCAGTGAAATGGTGAGCTGTCAAGAACAAGATGAATGGGTGGAACCCCCAGGGATCAAGGGATCTCTTCCTGAAGGAAAGCTTAATTGGATTTTAAGACAAAGCTGCTTGCCACAGTGAGCCACTGCCTCTCTTCCTAGAGGCTCACCATGTCTCATTTCCCTTTGTCTCAGGCATTCCCCTTTCCTTCCCACCACAGTTATCTCCCCTTCATGCTTTCCTTATTCCAGCTGCAGGAAGCCTGAACAGGAGCCAAGCTAAGACTTGCAAAGGTTTGTCACTTGCATCTTGTTTTGACAAAACTGAAGTCGTGTCTCTCAGCTTCAGGGATTCAGACAAACTGCTCCACTTAGAGAGCGTATTTGACCTCACCCACCTTCCCTGCAACATTAACTTCCTCAGTAAGAACAGATGTACCCAGTACTTGCGAAAATGCAAACATGCTGCAGGGCATCCCTAGCTATACAAAGCATTTGCTCTGCCCCAGCTAACCTGTGGCATCAGACCCAATACAGGCCTGCTGAGGTTTATAAGGAAGTACTAATTTCCACTGACACCATCTAAGCGGCCTGTATTCTCAGTGCCTCCACTATGAAAAAGCAGAAAGTCCACAGAAACTGAAGTTACTAAAATATGGCCAAGATTAATCCAATTCAAGACTACTGCACCCAAAAAAGTTTTTCAGCACATCTTTAACACTTTAGAGCTTCTCCCAGAATGCCCTTTGTTATACAATCCGAGTTACTTGTTTTAGCACGGAGCATTACTGCTTTGCAAGTGCTTTCAAGGGGACAATGTCCCTTTGACATGGGAAGGACATACTGCCTTTCTAAAGGTACAGTTAATATTCAAACCTGGGGTGCCTACAGCTAACAACCAATCCAGGGCTAGCTATAAATAACCACCACCTCGTTTAAACCAGTTATTGCCCCCTTCACCTCATCTTTCACACGTCTGTGGATAACACCTGCAAGACCCCAAGCAACACCAGTATTAAAACACTCATCAACGCATATTATAGGACCTACAACTAGTCTGCCTTTTAAGCAGCAAAGAGGTGGAATACGTTACAGGATTCAGCTTCACCCAAGGGTGTCTCTGAAGGTGACAACAATGCCCCTTTTGAGCAAAGCAAAGACATTTCCAGTTAAGTTCACATCCTCTGACTCAGCAGCACTTTCCTATAATCCAGTTACCCTGCTCAGCTCAATATACACCGTTTCCCCCACCAGACTTGGGGGGCCCTGCACAAAAAATTTAAGAAAAATTAGTCCCTTCTAGTACCCGAGTATCAGCTGAATGACAATATTTTGTTTCTTCATATACAAAATTGTAACCATGGCTACCAGAGCCCACACAGAGCAACTAGCACTGAAGTCAACCATCAAATTCTTAGCAGTGCTATCTAAGCTAAAACAGAATGCTTTAATCCTGAACCTGTGACATTTCCCCCCATCCCTGTGGTCCCTTCTCCTTTATTTCCCACCCTGCTGTACCCACCACCTGATCACTTGAGGAACCTGCTGCTGTCAGAACAGATGCTCTGTTTTGAAACTGTCAGTAAGAGAGGAAACAAAAAGAAACAGATGAAGGAAGAGGTGGAAAATGGAGGGAAGGATGCAAAGAGAGAGAATGAATGAGAGATTTTGAATAGCAACTGATGGATGGAGAACAAACCAAGAGAAGCTTCAGAGGGCATGAAAAGGTAGGGCCCTTCTGATCCAGTTAGCAGGCAACTCTGGATACTTGGCAGCCCGAGGGCCTGTGCTTACCTGTCGCCAGGCTCTAATGGCAATTTTCTGGGTGCTCCCCACAGTCACATACCCCAAGAGAGGACAGCAGGACAGAAAAAGGAAGCTCCTCCAGCACTCTAGAAACCTGAGCAATCTCTCACTGCATCCACTTTGCTTTCCCAGTCTGTCCTGGGGGTCAAAGCATGTGCCTGCATGCCTGAGCCCTTCTATAGACGCTCTTGGCCCTAAGGACTAGGCATTTCTGCAAGCAACAGCAAGTATCACCACTTGGGCACCTTTCCCCACCCTTGCAGAGAGCAGGTGTCAGACTCTCCAGACACCTCCTGCAATGCCCATTTACCTGCACCTGAAAAGCCAGTGGTGATTCCAGTCTCCAGTACCCATACCACCATCCTAACTGAGGTGCCTTTTCACCAGCACCTAGCCCTGCCTGAAGCAGCAAGCCATGGCTGAGAGGAATGGCGCAAGTCTTCTTGCTTTGCTGCCTTTCAACCCCAACCTCAGAAACAAAAGCTGCCATACCTAAAGGGCAGAATCAAGGCAGGTTCCCTCCCCCAGCCCCAACAAATACCAGTACGGATCCCGAAGGGCAAAACCTGAAGCCCTCTCTCTCTGAGAGAGCAGCAGGACCTTAGAGGTTGATGGACATGTCTAACTTGCTTCTTCTCAGCCATGTGCTGCTCTTCCAGACCAGGATATGGACCAAGCCAACCAGAAACCAAGCCAAACACCACAGAAACGTTTCCCTGCGATACAGCCCACAGCTATAACTGCTGCAGCCTCTGAAGTTCAGCCCCATATACCCTACCCGCAGCACCCAAAGGCTAGTTTGGGATCAACCCTCTCACTTCTACGAGAACAGAGGAGACAAAATTCAAATCCCCATTTCTAGCTTGAAAAATAAATCCAGATACTAAATTTAAAGTCAAATGTGGCCGTATAAGAGACACCCTTGGTTTTGGAAGGAATCAGGAGTCATGCTACAGACAGAGGGGTAGCAGGGACATCTCCAGCACCCCTCAGCTGTAAAACATTTAGGGAGCAGGGCCATGGCCCACATCCCACAGCGCTTCCCCTCCTGTTTGGCTTGTTGGCTGGATCGCCCCAGGCTGGTACTGCTCAGGTCTAGTCATGCTGAGGAGGTGGTTAGAAACACCAAGTGTGGCTGCAGGCAAGTCTCTGCCCAGGTCACAATGCTGCGCCGAAGCCAGCGAGCAGAGGAAAGTGCCAGCTCCATGCTGCCTCTGGTTACCTTCTTGGTGCACTGTCTAACGGTATTGATTAACTCCGAAATGACCATGTCCACGCATTTCAGGCAAGGTTCTTTAATCTTCTTCACCTGCTTTTTCACAATGGTCTCAAAGGCCATGTCGGGTGTGAAGAGACCGGTTCTAAACACCCAGGGTGGGGACAAGACAAGGCAGGAGGGGGAGAAGGGGCAAGGAGAATGTCACAGCGTTACATACACATCTTGGAGCAGGCATCGCCATCACTGAAACCCGGCACGCGGGGCTGGGGAGTGTCATGTCCCCCAGACAAGCCCTGACTGGAGTCCATGGAAAGTGGGGGTCGCTTGGCACCTCCCAGGAAGGAGGTGCTGAGGGCAAAATGGATCTCAGCTGGACAGCCACAGCCAGGCCACCATTTCACCTCAGCTGCTAGACCTAAGGGTGGCAGGGACTGACCCCTCTGCCGCACATTTGACCTCAGTTGTGCAGCAGATGGAAGACCTTTTCTGAAAGATTTTCTTAGTGATTAGTACATTAATGCAATTGATAAACTTTCTCAAACTCAGCTAGTGATTGAGCAAATGAAAAGAATGAAAATAAATCTGGGTCAGTATTTGTTCACATCCCAGCATGCAGGAAGGGCTCTGACAGGCACCAGACTCAGGGTCTCAGGGCTGTGCTTTCTGACAGCTAAGCTCTACTGAGGGGAACACAAGCGTGTTTGCTACTACGTCCTGGGGCCATTGGGATCCTGGTGATGGGCACCCCAGTGCTCCCTCAGATCTCTAGGGCAGGAGGTGCTCAGCACCAACAACTGTTTTGAACAACTAACTTTTGGTTAGTAGGGAGGCAGAAAGGGAAAACTAATGTTTAAAACTAAGTGAAAGGGTGGTATGGGCTTGAATTCCTCTTTCTATCCTTTCTTTCTTCTGTCAAGACAGAAGGAGGGAGAAAATGTCTAGTCACCAAGGCAGTTTTACCTTTTAGGCTTTTGCAACTTTCACATGGGGAGGCAAAGGAAACTGCCTTGGATGATTGTCCCTACTCCCAGATTCAAGCCACTGGGGTGGTCCAAGGAGGTTATCCCTCCCCTTTGGCCGACCTACCGTACCTCTGAAGTCTTCAACTCCATTCGGAAGGTCTAGAGGTATTTACAAGGCTATGCAGCCAATGGCCTGCCTAGTGCGTGATACGTGCCTGATACCATGGATGTTCTTGATGGCATAGCTAATCTCCCGTCGCAGCTCCTTCTCATCAAACTCCATCTGCAACAAGACAGAATTTTATCAGAAACCGTCTGACACTTATTTGTGCAACCCCAAGATACATAACAGCATGCTTTACAGAGAAGGGTCCCATGCCAGCACTATCATGTGACAGATGAGATATTAGCCCAAGCGTTGGTTACAGAGTCCAGCCGAAAGCTTCTATTGCCAATACAGACATCCTGGACAAATATGAATAGCTAAGGGCCTACATTTATAGATGCCAAGCCCCAGCAGCTCCCAAGGAGCTTCTTAGAGATAAAGCAATAGGACTGAAGTGCTAGATTGCTTTCTAAAACAAACTGTTTTGTCTCCCCGGACTTAGCATGAAGTCTTGGCAGCTGTTTTTTCAGTGAACACCACAAATAGACTTACAATTCACATACAAAGATGTATTATCCAATACAAGGCAGGCTCCTGTATTTCACTAAAAAGGCCTCATCTTCTTCAAATGCCAAAAAAAAGGAAGCAAAATGCAGAAAATCCAGGAGTGGATTAATTTGGCCCTCGAGTCTGTTCCAACCGACATTAAAAAAGATTTTTCCATACCACTTCTGATCAAGTTAGTGTACTTTGCCATCCAAGAAAACTATCATTCAATAAAAATCCTCTTCAACTATTATGACAGTAGAACAGTTTCTACACTGTTCCCACCTCTAGGCCATTGATAGGGGATGGACAGAAGTAATCCCAGGTATATCTACATCCTCTTTCCTGCTTCTTGCATATCCATTAGGGCAACTTTAGGTCTAGTCTAGTGCGCAGGATCAAGGAAGTGCAAGTTTCAGCATCATTCATTCTACGTGAAATTCAGTCAAAGTAGCTTTGACGCAACATATCTGCAAGGACATTCAGTCATTGATTTACTATTGTCTGTGTTACAGGAAGCTATTTTGCACATTTAATTTAGCATTTAGGAATTAAGCTGAAGAAATATTGTAGTTTAACTAAGAGAAAGTTAAGTTCTGTCACAAGGACAGGCACTGAGGGAAAGGTCAGTACTATGGGAAGGCTCCAATACAGGAGACAACAGGAAGTAAAAGGTGATAAAAGGAAAGACATGAAACAAAGTAGTCAAAGGAAAAACGAGATGAAAGATACCAAGAAGAGTAAGGAGACAGGCAGAAGAGGTAACAGGCAACAGGCAAGAAGACAAAGTGGATCTCAGCAGCACAGGGAACCAGTACCTTCACCAGTTCAAAGGGGAAACGCTCATGGAAGATGCGGTTAATCCTAGCTCCTCCTGACAGCTCATAGGTATCAATTTGGTCTCCAGATCCTTCAATGCGTTTCTCAAAGTCCACAGCAAACTGCTGGACCATCCTGAAAGAAGACAAGAGCATGAAGTAGAAGTCATGGCTGAGCAGTCATCTGCAGGGAGGAATGTGCAGCTGAGGCCACTTACTGAAGCAGAGCTTTGGTCTTGCGAGCAGGGTCATCAGGGCGAAAGTTCTTGTACTCCTCCACCTCCTTCTCAATGGAGAGAAGCTGGCTTTGGAGCTTGTTCCGCAGGCCTGGCAGGGTGTCACGGATGTGGTTGGTCAATTGCTGCACAAGAAGAAGGTTTAAGATGATAATAAACCTCTAGGTGGTTACGAGGAAGAGGTTGCTACCTCTGCACCACAAAATAAAGAGGAATGCTCCTCTCTCCGGTGTTCAGTCCTTCTGAGTAGTCCTAATAAAAAGTCTATCCCAGGACAGATACCAGTTATGAGCCGGGTGTATCCTGCCTCCCCAGCTCCTACCTATTGCACCCCTCTATTCTAGACCTTCATTTTACCTTCTAATCTGGTAGAAAACTCCCATTCATACAAGCCTGCTGTCTCCAACCCAAGAATAAGCTTCACATACAAGTATTAGCATTTGCTATTTACACCAGGGTAAAGGCTATTCTATCTTCAGATTAGCACACCACTGACACCCGAGGTGGTGGTTAAGCCCTTTTTCGCCAATAAGGGTGAAAAGGCAAGGTGGAAGGAGCCAAAACCACTGAGATGAGGCTCTAATAAGAGGGTTTCTACAGAGCACAGCTGTGGAAGACTCCAGTTTAAAGATTAATATTTAAATAAGAAGGAAAAAGGACAAAGTAATTCTTCACGTAAGGGATACTCCTTCAAGGGAGCAGAGAGGGAAGCAACAGTAAGTTGCTACTGTATGAAACAGGAAATAAGACAGCCTTAATAGATGGGAAATGACTACCAGTATCACATTTAAATCAATCTTTGCAGCTTACTGTTAGGTACAGAGACCACTAGAAATTTAGAGGGTATCTTTTAGCTTAACCAGAAAGACCTTGCATTCTGGTAGTGTAAATGCCATGAACCAACTATTGATATTGCACCAGTGTCACAGAGGGTAAAGCAGTGCTCTGCCTTTGGTGCGTAAGCTCCATTATTGTCTTTAATGTGTATAATACTGATACAGTGAAACCAGTCAGGCACACTTCACAGGACTTGGCACCAAAATGCCTTTCGTGATGCAGAGGAGGAAGAGTTAACCAATCTTCACAAGCCTCACTGCAGCAAAACAGTTTAAAGTGTTTATCAGTTTGTTGACAAGTTTTAGCTTTTCCTGTACTCTTCCATCTCAGAAGAGCCCTGATGGCCAGCCTAGCCATTCTTGTGACATAGCAGGCAGCAGTTCTTAACTGTTGACAGTACCTGGTTCAATACTTTCTGCAGGTAGGGGGTTCCCATGCGATCAGCCATGTGTCTGTAGGCTGGGTGGGAGAGAAAAAATTTTCTCTCTGCAGCCAGAGCTGCCTGAATGTCCTTCTTGCCATCAATGTCCTTCTGACTTCTGTTGACTACACCAATGTAACCTGCAAGAGTGAGGTTAGAGATCAGATGGTTGCAAGGATGAGAACGTAAACAGGTTTCAGACTGAGAAAGAAGTTCCCCTTTTGCAGTGCTGCCAGCTGGGTAATTCTAGTGGCAAGACATCATTAGGAACCAAGTGGAAAAGTTTAAAACTATAATTTCCTCTGAATGGCCCAGGTTCTGATATTTTGGCATGCAGGACAAAAATGACTATGCAACTGAGAATTAGCTTATTTATTACTGTTCCCCCAATCACAAAGCATACCCTAGTCTCATTCATTTAAGACTCTTCTGTTACAAGTCCTTAGGACAAGTACTCCGCTAGAGCTATACACAGCATGTATCACAGTCCAAAATTATTTCATCTGATATACTATGGCAATCTCATCTAGATAAAAGATGAGGAGAGTCTTTTAGACAGGAGTTCCATTTTTGCAGCTTGCCTTATTAAAAGAAGTAAGGAAAGAGAAAGTAAAGATAAGAGCATAATGCTACGCTTCTGCTAGAACTACATATCAAGGTACAAATACCTAAAAATTCCTATTAACAGCATCACTCATCCCTGCTCCCCAACTTTTCTCAGTTCCAGCTTGGAACAGAGACGGCTTAACCACAAGCTATAACAGATGTTGCAGGAAGGGGATGAGGCCAGGACACCTCACACAGGGAAAAATAGAGGAAGGAGATCATGGACAAAGCATGAGAAACGTACCTCTACGAAGAGGAAGTAATTTATTTTCTAATACATCTCGTGCATCAGTTCCTTCATCCATAAGATCCAGCTTAGTGATGACTCCAATAGTGCGTTGCCCTACGGAAAAAACACAAACATACTTGATCAAGAAAACAAGTCATGTAATAACTTTCTCTGTTCACAGAGCTTATATATTGCTCAGCTTGGCTACTCACGGGGTCTTGAACTCAAACCATGTCCAAGAGGCCATGAGAGTAAAACAGACAATAAATCGAGCTCCATTCTTAATTATATCCTGCTGAAACATGCACATGCTATGCCACAGCAGAGAGGGATTTTAGTGCAGATTTTCCTACTTTTCTCCAGCCAGAATGCAGATGACTAAAGGAAAGGAAATTCTACACCTCTTCAGAAATGGGCTCAGACAAAGGAAGAAAAGGAGAATAACAAAAATTCTATTACAGTAGCTGTTAACACTCACAAACACCTCTCAGAAGAATGCAGGTTGGTGAAGATACAACCTAAGACAACGGACAGCAGCCCACAGCTACTGGGCTAATCACAATCAAAAGATAAAAGGAAAATCAGGCCACTGTCTAGTAATATAATCTAGCAATGTCATGCTAAATCAAGAGATATTTACCCTGAGGATCCACCTCCTTCGCAATCTTCAGGGCATCAGAATTGGCCAAATCGGAGTTGGCTGGGGATACTGCCAGGATGAGGCAATTCTCTTTGGTGACAAACTGCATGAGCATATCTCGGATCTGAAATTCGATGTCAGGGGGCTGGTCGCCTACTGGGACTTTTGTCATACCCGGTAGATCCACCAAGGTCAGGTTCAGGACTAGACATAGGAAACAGGAGATGCCATAAAGGAATGTTGAGGTAGGAATGTTCTGGTCTATGAGAAGTACCTGTAGCTTTATTGCCTCCAATATAGAATAGGCATAACAGATGCACACACAGAAGCACACAGAGCTTTTAGTTCCTTATTGTTACTGCTTAGTAAGAACTAGTTGCTAGTAGTTATTAGGCATGATTGTCAATTATCTCATTACCCTTCCCTTTAAAATCACTTGTTTTCACATGGATTAGGGAAACTGTGCCCTTGAAGTCCTTCCATGTATGCTGCACTGAAGGGGAAGGGATGACTGTACATTTTTTTCACTTCATAACAGACTGGAGAGTCAGAAGAGTTTGTTCCACTCATTAAGAGTTGTCCCCAGTATTGAAGGGCTCAGTCCTGTCACCCTTATTCAAGGCAGGCTCCTGTCAAAGTCAGCTGGGCCTTCTCCTGAAAGACTACAACATGCAGCCCTGTAACTGTTTAATTGTCTTGCTAAGAGAAAAAAAAAAACTAAAAAATCAAGCACAAGTTCAACCCAGCCAAATGCTATGTAGCACTGAGCTGCTGCTTTCCAAAAAATGCCCACACAGCTGTTTACATTCAAAGAGCTGGCAAATTTGAGACCATGCCGCTCCCTTGTTTAAGCGGAATTCTTCCACTGAGATCAGCGGCATATGACATAGACACTATCCAGAGAGAACTATACAAAGTACGTATTTACATGCAAACAGAAGGCAAGTGCTCTTCAAGAAAGCCACTCTCCCCAATAAAGCAGTATCAGAACGCAGGGCGAGGCAGCAGCTCTTCACTGTAAGGCCCATACTGATGGAAAGGAACACCCTCAGGAACAAGTTTCTGCACAGACATCAGTTGTTTCAAGAAGTTCTGTTGGCAGTCAGATACTTCAGCTGGCAGACAAACCCGTTTTAGCAGTATGGCTAAGGCTGGCAGTTTGATACAGCACAACCCAGGCACATAGAGATTAAAGTCAAAACCAAGTGCACTTCCCATTTCATCTCTGTTCTTTGTGTCTTTACTTCATGACAAAGCAACAACCTGCCTCACCTATCTCCTGACTCAGATGCTGCATTAGGACTCACCATGGGGAGAGTAGACTCGAAGATTGATGGGCACTGGGGAAATCCCTTTGTTGGAGCCAGTAACACGATCCGTTTCAGCCTCAATCTCCAAACGGACCTCCTCAAAATCAGTGAATTTCTTTCCTTTGCAGTGTAGGAACTCACCATATTCTATTTAAAGAGAAACAGAGAGTCAGAAATAGTCACTGAAATCAGAGAAACACTCAAAGTGTAATGAAAACATCATGTCCCAAAGCAAAACAAAAACAAAAAACAGTTTAAGGGATGAAGTCTGGCAAGAGCCTTTCCCACTAGGACCTGGCAGGTTGGCATAGAAGTTACTGCGGTCATACTATCTGATAAATGACTGAGAGAATTCAGTTGAGCCCAACATCTTCACAATCCAGCTTTTGTCTCAGCAGAGGTGACATACTCACTTGTCTTCATTCAAGTAATAATCCAGGACTTTCTTTGTTGATACTAAGCAAACTTAGCATGCACCTGCTTCCAGCAGTGGTAACTTCCACAGCTACACTGGAGATACCTTGGTACTTAGGAGAGCTTGGACTAGCTCTGTACTGAAGTGCTGGGCATAAATAATAGTCCCATTACATAATCAGAACAGACTCAAGACAGTCTCAAGAGAGCAAAAAACCACTTCTCTTGACATGGTTTTGAATTGGCTGGTGGTTGGGGTTTTGTGTGTCAGTCCTTGAATAGGCTAGCCAATCCAAGAACCCTCTGTTTCAATTTTAAAAGCCTCCTAAGTCAAATTGTCTCCTTACTGTAGGCAAGAGGACTGACATGGATAGGTCAAGGTCACCTGACAACAGAGGAAGAGTACCTTGAAACATTCACTTGCCAACTCCTGGATGAGATCTTAACTTATGTTAAGGGGAACGGTACCAAAAATATCCTGCAAGTAAGTAGCAAAACCAGTGAACTACCCAGAAGATCAGCCACAGAACTCTGTAGTTTTTCTTATTCAGATCCTAGTGTTCTCACACTGAATTTTCAGTACATTAAATCATCTTGGCCCCTTATTTCAGTAGATTATCAGCAGAGTTGTCTGGCTTTTAGGTCTTACCCACTCCTAAGAGTCACAGCTGCATAGGCAAAGGAAAACTGTCATAAGAGTATGCATGGAGCCTTGCCTAATAAATTAAAACAGCTGAAAAACAGCTGCAGGTCATTTTTACTGGGGAAAATTCTCATTTATTTTTTTCACACTGAGCAGTGCCACTGATCAAGTAAGACCTTTCTTGACTAAGACAGTGATCCAGCTGGACACACAGGGAAGGTAGCTCACATACCTGTGCTGGAGTTTACCAGCTGCAGGACCAGCGGGCGTCTGGTTACAATGCCAGATCCACGTGGCAGAAAGTCCCTGAAATTAAACAGGAAGTTTCAGATGAGTGAATGATTGTTTCCTTCCCTTTTCAGAGCTTTTCTGCTTCCACAAGCATTCATGGATTCTAACAGCAAGTCTCAGCCATGGGCACAAAAAAGTTTAAGACACCAAAACCAAGTGCTTCTCCTCAAGGAGGATAAGAGCTTCTGAAGAAGCCTATACTTGCAGCACATCCCCTCTAATCCTGTCTGAAACAGCTACAGCTCCATCAGCTCATCTTCCAAGCTAACTAACAAGCCCGTTTAATACAGCTGTCTGTACTTTGGAAAAAGTTAATCTCTTCCATCAGAAAGAAAAGAGAAGTTGAAGCAGAGTCTGAAAACTAGTGTGCCTCCTTTTGACAAAATACAGTTACCCAAACTACAACAAAAATCACTCATACTCTGCAGTTTGGGGCTTGAGAGGACACCACATTGTTCCAGCGTGCAAACACCATATGATACATCGGAAAGAAAAAACAGCAGCCAAAGCTTGCCTCCACCCAGGGTTTCTCCTGGCTAACTACTCAAGACATAAGTATTGCCAAGGCAAAAGTAGCAGCAGCTTCCTTCTATATTCACAAGAATCCTGAATTTTTGTGTACATCAAGTCATTTCAAAGGAAGGAAGCCTTTCATTATCCTTCTCCAAATGCTGACTTAGCAGCCACAGCCCACAAGTTCTCCTTTGCTTTTTCTTTTTCCAAATCTAAGTGCTATGAGCAAAGCTAGGCATGCTCACTGCATCTGCCGATGACCTTGCTAGTTTGTGGCCTGGTTTTCCAGTACTGAGCTGTTCACATGGCTCTTTGAGAGCCTCTGAGCATTTTGAAAATATGATCTATTGCTTCCTTGCTGAGTGGGAGAAGCATGACTTCAAAATATGGTTCCTACAGCATTAATATAGTTTTTTTTGTTAAAGTAAGTCCTACCTACATTGCTGGGATTCTGGCACACAATCCTCCCTCCCTTGATAGCTGTGGCAATGAATAATTTTGCTAATTCAGTAGTGACTAACTACTCTGGTGAATGAGAAATCCAGGGCTCTCCATTTTGAGCATCTTGCTCTCAGTCCTGCATGAGCTTAACACCGACAAAGGACGTGAAGATGAGGAATGAGCTTTTGCTTTGACACATCAGACAAGGACTTGAGCAGTTTTGTTTTAGGCTCCTGGTTTGGCCACTAATTTCCTATGTAATCCTATGCAAGTTATTCTACTTCTCTGTATTTCCCTTTCCTCAGCTATAAAAGTAATTCTCCATCTGTGGGGCTGTCAGAATAACTTGAAACTACTCTGCAGTTTTTTTTATATTATAAAGTGAAGGGAGGGTAAGGAGGCATCCTACAATCTCTAACACCTCAAATAAAACTCCCTTCTATAAATTACTAAGTCTGGAGTAATGGGACCTCTGGTACAACTCTACCAGTTAAAAATAAGACTGTAACCCATTCTCATTATTTCAGACTTTCCAGAAGTATAAAGAGTTAACCAGGGTTTGTCTTTCATTTGTTTTTCAATTAATATAGCTCCAGTTTTTCCATTCCAGTGGGATTAACCCTGGAATCCTTGAGGCATTGCATCACTCTAGCAGCTTTCCGCTGTCTCAGCTCCATTCCTATAGATGTCTGTCATCAATATGTGAAAAAGTCCTACCCTAGCATTAGTTTTTAAGCTTAATCAATCCATCTGAGCTGCACTGACTTATTCTGAACTTACTGTACCTGAGAAAAAGGTATCCTATTACTATAGATTACCTTTCTAGCACACTGAGACAATACTGTAGTTATTGATATCCAACTTGCAGTATCAAATCCTGCCTTACTGTCGGAAAAGCACCACTTGCTTTTACAAGCATGAGCTCTCTAGGAATTAAGATTCCACTCATATTGTGCTCCGTGTTCTCCTGAAGCTTTCTGCTTTGGCCAAAATACCGATTTCTCTGCTGTCCTTGTCACAGCTACTAAGGCAAAAACTCAGGACAAAGGTAGGTAGAAAACCTATGTAGCATGTGGTTTCAGCATTATAAAAAAAGCGATCCAATAACTGAAGTAGTGTTTTTTCCCTTGGAATAGCCTGGGAGCTAAGTCCTCATAGAAGACAAGACAACAAATCCATTAGCCTAATTTAGTCACCTAAATCAACAATCTTAATGCTGCTTTAGTTCTGAGTGAAAATATGTGCAATCTGATACCTAATATCAGCAAATTAATGTGTGTTCTTATGCACAAAATATTGGGAGGTACATGCAGTTCAACTTTTAAAGTTTTCTCTACGCTTGACTCCTATCAGGAGTTACAGCCAAAAAGCTTTATAAAAACCCCACAATTGATGTAGTATCACCCCATTGTATCCATATCATCTCCTATTTTTCTTCATTTCCTTTCTCTCTAAAGTCTCTTGGACAAACTCCTTCCTCCTCCTGCTCCCGCTAAGCTTTTCAAGTCATAGACACTAGAAGCATGGATTAGTAAATTCTGCGGCAAGCTGGCTGGGTGCCAAGAAGGCGGCGGTGTACGGGAGTCTCGCCTGCCCTCTTGCAGTAGGCATAATAAATTGCTTCTGTAAATACACTACACCAGAGCGTGCGTGGCATGGACAACATGCCCAGCATAGTTTGAGTCCACTTCGAAGCCAGGGGAAAGACCTACACATACACACCCCTATTGCTCCGGGAAGAGGAGCACAGAGTGATGAAATCAGGGAAACAATACATGAGATAACAACCACATGCCAGATGAATTGGGCAGACACGAGCAGAAGGGTTAGATAAACTGGCTTATTCAATTCCAGCACAGGAGACGTACAGTAGCAAGGCTGGGGCAGCAAATGGAAAGATGGAATAAGTCTTCAGAGACTCCAAGTGCTGGAACAGTGAGGGCAGCAGGGATTCCACTTGTAAGACAAGGCAGCTTCTAGCATGACATCAAAAGTGGCCTCATTACATACATCACTGTACAAGACTTTGCGCCTGAAATATGTTATTCGGTTAGGTTGAGGGCACCAACCCCCTGTTCTCCTCCTTCACTTTGTATCTTAAGAACTGAAAATTACTTTTTTGTTGCTTTGTTTGTAACATGTAGAAGTGGCATGACAACATTTGATTTCCTATGCTTTTAAGCAGGAACACCACACTGTGCCACTTCTTCAGGCTAGGCTTCATCCAGAAAACACAGCAAAGTAGCGGCTAAAACAGAGAAAAGCTGTATTCAGGGAATATAAATACTTAATTTGCTTGTATCTTTTTTACTTCACTATTGACTCAAAATTCCCTATCAAGATATTGAGGTATCAGTTCTAGCAATGCAATTCCAAGCATTTTATCAGAGTTGGAAAACTAGGCTCAGATCAGCTACATTCCCGAAACCGTCAGTTATTGGAAGACTTATTTATACATCTTTCTAACAGTAGTTAATGAAAGATGAGTGTGAAAGAGCATATTGAACTAAGTAAATTCTTGATCAGACCAGTGATAGATCTCCTCTTCTAAACCAAGACAACAAAAAGAACCAAGGATGCAAATCCTGATGGTTCTTAGGCTGAAAAAGGTTCAAGAAGGGAAGTGATCTGAAAAGGCATTTATTGTTATATTTTGCATTGCTCACTTCTGAAGTGCCTACGCATGTTCTCGACTAGCTTCACAGCTACCTCAGGGCGAACCCAATCACATCACCCCTTCCAGCCTTACTCCTATTTTAGTATGCAGAGCTGCATTAAAGTACAGATTTGGGCTGAAAGCTGCATTAGTAATGCAATAGTAATAAAATATTTGAGGGATGGAAAACAATCCAGCAGTTACTGTAGAGGCAACATTTGAATAAAATCCAAACACGTTGGAAACATACTCAGGCAATCTTGATGTCATGCAACAATACATTTATAATCAGGACACTGGGGACTTGGTGTTTCCCTACTAGTTTAAATTAAAACCAGACACACTATACGAAAAACCTCCATGCATTAGGTATCTCGGAATCCTACAGAACAAAAAGGTGCTATTAATGACAGAAAAAGCACATTTGCTCTACAAACAAGTTTCAGAGTTCGTTTAATGACTTGCACAGTACAGAGGATTAGAAGTTAAAGGTAACATGGACCAAAGACGTTTCCCCCTAGACTACTTGTAAGACACAGGCGACAGGCAAACTGCTTGTATAATTCAACATATATAGTATGGGAAGGGAAGAAAACGTTGATAGATGCAGTCAAAAAAATAAGACAGATACCTATATGAAAAGTTTGGGACTTCCTGAAGAGGCACACATTGAAACTATCAGACAAGTTGCTTATGTTTATTCATTGCTACTACATTGAAGAAAATGTGACTGTCTCCATTAAAAGAAGAGACTTGCATGAGCTGGTTTTCTGCAGTAGGGCCACATTTGTTCCTAGAGAACACAGAATTTGCTAGTCAAAAAAATACTTGTTTATTCCTTTGGTCAAACAACTGATTTCGATCTGATGTTTTCTTGTTAAACAAGAGTTGATAACTAGATCTTTGGAGGAGGAACTAGTCTTCCAGCATCTCAGTGATCATTAGAGGCATATTGTGCATGGTTCACCTGCTTTGTTAGAATAAATGCTCTCACACCTGATAAACACAAGAAAAAAGCAATTGCATGAGCAAGCCTGTCCCTTTGACCTTTGCTAGAAGTGGCTTAAGTCACTGTTTTAGGTTTGTGCTCTAGGGCTTAGAGATTCCCTGTAACAGTTACAGTGACATTTAATTCCAGCACTATAGCATCTGCAGCTAACTCACCTGTAATCTTGTAGCTGTGCCATTCTGTAGTGGCAAGCATATCTTCCTAACAGTGAAGGAAAGTAACATACAAACAGCATCCCTGCGTATCAGCTCACACTGCAACTGCTTCTCAATAGATACTCTTCCACTGCAAGCATGAGCATTGTGCATTCCCTCCTTCCATCAAATTCAGGTGGAAAAGCACCTCTTCTGGCCATCTCCTTTGCATTGCATATAGACATCATCTACTTCTTTTGCAGCTCATTGCTTTAACAACAGAGGCCCCCTGAGGTTTGTCAAAAGATCATTATGTACTGACCAAGAAATTAAATTCCAGCTATAAACACACCTATGAGAGGAGACTGCATTAATGCAGATCTTCAGAGACAGACCCAACAGAAACACTTTCTTATCGGTCATATGCTCTAGAAACCTTAATATGGTCGGACAAGAAGACTTACTGCAATCCTTTATGTGGCACTACAAATGCATTTTTATGAGCCCAGCTCTGATCTCAGCAAGAACTCAATTTCAGAACAGAAAGATATATAGAAAATACACACACAAGGAAACACAAGAACATTTGTCAGTTCACAGGACAGGCAGCTAGGACTCCTGGACTATAAAATTATTTTTGCCCCTGGTTTATTGAGCCTCATGAACAAGGTACTCTTTGTACCGCAGAATTAAAGCGGTTTTGCACCTTCTCCATCCACTGGTAATCTGTATTTCTGAAAGGAGTTTGAGTCAAAGTTTTTTCATGCATGATTTTAGTCTTCACTGAAGTTGCAACAAGTCATTGGCAGTCAACAACACAACCGAGTCCCTGGTACTATCTCTTGTTCTAAATGGAAAAGACACCAAATGCTTCTACCGCCACTTACTTTCCCTTCTTCCAGGGAAGCTGGAAGGCTTGCAAAGCTGTTTGTAGAGGGCTTTGAAATAAGAGTCTAGCCCTTGTCTAGATATACCAATATACCATCCTTGCAGTTTATTGTTTGTCAGTCCTTTGAGATTCTTGGATTAAAATGCACTAGAGAAGGTAAAGCCTCAATTAAAAAGCCAAAACTGCAGCTTATGAAGAAATAAAGCAGTTCCAAAGAATAGAAGAGTGAACACCACCATCTGATCATTTAATTTCAATTTGATTTCTTATTAAACATCTACAGACAAATAGGGTATTAAGCGATGTGATTAATCCTCAGTTTGGATTATATTATAGTTTCAGAAAATTAAGATTCACACACCCTCCACAATTTCACATAGCTGTTTCTGATTTTTAAATCCAGTATTTGTTAACTCATGTGTTCTAGTGGTGCCCAGGGACAGCAATTCAATCAGAACTGCACTGCACAAAGCTCTATGCCAATATACAGCAAGAAATACCTGCCCCTATGGATTTTACTATCTGGTTACACAGTTCGGACCTGCTCCTGGCTTAAGCTTCAAACTACCTTCATTTCATCTGTCAAGTTTTATAGTTGATTATTCATCATTCACACACATCCAGATCAAGTGTTCTTCATTAGCTCACTATGGCACAATGCATTACAAGAATCCCAGGACAGTCTAGGGGTATCGGTACCTTTGACATATGACTCTTCTGATCATTGCCCTGAATGGCAACACTGACATCTTCATACAGGCTGCATTCTATGAACAGCTTAGAGATATCTCTAAATAGCACTTCATCTCACAGCACAACAGCTATGTTTTCAAACACATTCTTAATCCAGCACGTGTCTCAAATGAATCCTTAAAACACAGGTTGACACCTCAGCAACACATTACCCACAGAGTATCTGCAAGGCTAAAAATATTACTATTAATCTTATTGCCTGCTAAAACAAACACCTCAGAAATGGTAGTAGCTTTCCACTTCTTAGAGACTAACTCAAGCATGGTGCTCCTTCGTAACAGACATCATCTAGTTCTACCAGAAGGTAGAAGCCTGATGCAGGAACCACCCTTGAGAGCACCTTCCTGGTCTGATCTTTCAAGTGACATACAAGTACATTCATAAGCAATTCCGTAACTCAGACATGAGGCAAGAACAAGGACAAATTTGTTCTTTCCTCTACCACCCAGTAGGTTAGCCAGAGGGCTGCATTACAGATTTAGACTTTCCTTTCCTGCCGACTTTGTGGCCTCTATGAGCTCTTATCTTCCCTCAACCGAAGTGCTTCTCAAACAAAAAAGCTAAGACAGGCCAACATGAACAGCAAGCATTTAAAAGCAGGTGTATTACAAACACAAGTGCCCATCAACCTGTTATTTTAACTGTTTTTCTCTGCCCTTAGCTTTCATCTTCCTTTCACGGTGCATCATGTGAGCTCGGACACCAGTGCTACAGACTCATAATCACATGGTAAGTCTCATTCCTAGATAGCCACATTTTTTTTCCATTAAGGTTAGCACTTTTAGACTCAGAAGTTTAAGGCAGGGGATGTGTGTTATTTATCTGCCAACCTCCGCAGCACAACAGTGTGCCTAGCCTTGACCCACTGTGAAAGAGAGCAATTCCCTAAGCACTTGGTATAGTATCATTTCTTAGGGTGTAATTGGTACTGGTCACACAATGGATACATATAGAAATAAAGATCTACTGTAAGTACACCACATTCCAGCATACTGGCAATATTATTGTGCACAATGATTCATTATTCAAGAACACAATCGTGAAAAATAAAGACAGGCAATAGTTCATGAGCATCATCATAATATACATGTTAGCAGAAACAAAAAAAAATACAGAGAAGGCTTCCCACTGCCTTGTACCTTGAGTTCCTATTTACAGTAGCGCAAAGGGAGGTTAACACTATTGTGCTGACTTGGAACACTTACAATTGCTTTCTTAAGTAGTTCTGGCACTCAGCACCTCCAACACCTAGCCACTTCTCCCCAGCACAGGTCTCCAGATCAGTAGCCAAGAAGGGCCAAGCAGACCTCTTCTCAAGTTTCGGAGTTTGCTGTACATAAAGTGAGTTCCCAGAGACTGTCTTACAAAGTTCACAGGTGCTGTCTGAGCAGGGCAAAGCACAAATGCTAGTGTAAGCTGGACCCATTTATAGCATACTACTGGATAATTTGCAAATAAGAGTCAGAGGCAATAGATGATGAACTAGAAAGTGACTGAAGTTTGCACCTTCTCCTATTCCCCTATCTGCCTTGAGTTCTTCTACTTCTTTGCATTGTATTGCAGTTGATACCAGCACAGGTCCTCAGCAACTGTGAGGTGTATTCTGTATGAGATGCCTTTATTAAGGTTTTATGCTAAGACTGAGGCACTGTGGTCTTCAAACATGAAAGGACAGCAACTATGCTAATTCACTGTAAGAAAAAAAAATAAATGTAGAAAGAGGTTGTATTACATGTTCACACACACATCCTGCTCCAGGACTGACATTATGATTTTTACCACAAGAACCACTTTTCTGTTTTACTTCCTCTGCCCCTTTTACAACTGACCAGGATGTGTGGTGTTCCAAAGCTCTCTTGCATTTTTTCCCATGCTGTCCTCTCACTTTATTCAAAGTAAGAAAAAACCAGTAGTATATTCAGAGTTAACATATGAACTAAATAAAGCTACATAAGAAACCTATATTTACTGCAAAAGGCAACATTTCAAAACCATAATAACTCCATATCACAGGCTTTGCCAAAAAGACAGGAAACCTTTCAGGAGACTGCCCCCTCCAAGAGAATCCACCTCCATAGAAAACTGCATGGCTGGCTGTTTGAAAGCCTACATACAGTAAGTTTGGAGAATCAAATCCAGCTCCTCATGAACAAGCATAATGGTGGGGTTTGTTTCACTGACATTTGGGACTAAACAATGTGCCATGGAGAGACAGAAGCTGAATGAGCATCCATCACAGCCATAGGGCTTGTCTTCTCGTTGTGGGACACAGCACAGTTACTTGGCCACTGATCTAGATACACAGAGGTGACAGTCTCCAGCGCTGTTCCCTGTGTCATGTTCTTGGTAATTTCTGGTAGAGCATAGATCTTTTCTTTCCTACAGAACAGGATAAAGCCTTTTGTTACTGAAATGCATTGTCATATTTATGTGCTCTTGTGGGTCGCTGGGAGGACCCGCATGCCTTGAACATGAAGTGTTAATCAAAAATGTGCTTCCCCCACTCAGAACACATTTGTTGAGTCAAGTGTGGGCTGAGGGGGCTCACACAACTAGAGAGGTGATAGGCCCTGTGCAACGTTCTCTTGCATCACTGATACTTTAGCTACAGCGGCCATGTTCAGACTTCAGCCTGCAGCACCTTTATAAACACTGCTAAAGCAAAAAGGAAAGTGCACAGCAATTTTTACATGAACGCTTGCTTAGAAACAGCTCTCTCCTACACCTCCCAGAGCGCACTAAATTCTGCTTTTCTGGCTTATCTCTGACTACACAGACTGGTTCCCAGGAGTCATTGCAGTCAGTGCCTTTCTGATTTACTCTTTCCACATCTCCCTTCTTTGTATCTCACTCGGCCCCTCTCCTGCACATGCCTCTATGCAGGTCTCTGGAAGCAGTGGGATAAAATAAAAAGGTTTTCTATTGTTTATTTTGATTTGAATCCTTTGGGCTGATTTTTCTGTTTCACACTCCACTAGCTTCAGTGTACATCAAAATCTGGAAGATGGCTGTATGTATTATGCCAAGTCATGGCTGCAGCAGAGCCTCTGTGCACAAGTTAATCTGATGTAGAATTACAGAGCTTCATGACTGTACTGCTTCCACAGGGCAAGAGACATCCAAGGAGGTCAGAAGCATTCTTACACTTTAGGTATTACACTTCTATTCAATGGCCTGGGGACCTGCCAGCCTGCAGAGTAAACCGGCACAGCCCAGAGTTTGCCTCAGGGATTTCTGCTGCTGTATGTCTACAGTAATTCCAAGGAAGCCAGTATACCCTAGCTTTATGCTTGGTAGACCTTGCAGCAGGATCTGGCCTGACTTTCAAGGTGCACTATATATATTTTTAGATGACCTGCAAGTAAGGCAGAAATGTTGCTACATTCTTCTGATGCACCCCTGCAAACGTATAATAAGGGTTAACGCATCTAATCAACTCACTGGCTGTGTTACAAAGCATAAAGCAAGAATTTCTGATAGAACTGCACTCCGTCCCTAACTCAGTTTACATAACATGTACTGAAGTCCCTCTCTACAGTGAAGGGAGACAGAAGTCAAGCAAATGGAGTTTCTCTCCATTAGAGAAAGTTACACAGCTCCTGCGCTACATTTGTAGGAGGGGAAGAAGAGAACAGACCTTGGGAAGAGGCTCAAACATGCACAGGCATTACCATTTTTGCCAGTTTTCCATGGTCTGCTTTCCTTCTATGCAGAAATCCAAGCTTCCCCTCTCAGAGTCATTGCTGGGGCCTAGATGGGCAAGTACCTTTAGGACATGAGAGCCTGAATTAGAGGTGTTGGTCAGCCCCTTTTGAAGAATCAGCACTAGGATCTTGCACAAGGGCACAGGGTCCATTCAAACAGACTCAGTACTACAGACCACTAGGAAGATATGGGTTTTATGAAGTACTGTTCTTATTTGAACCTGTTGATCAAGGTTTGTAGTCATGCTTTGATTGCTCCTCTAGTATCACATGACTAACTTTCTTTTTAGAAAAAAGGTTTTAAAATCATTGCCCCCAGTCATAGGACTTCAGGTGCTGGGACTTTCTGAAAGCAGTACACCAAATATAACGGGACATACAATAATTTCATCAGCAAGCAACACTTGAAGCCTCTCTGAAAGATCTCAGCTTCCCCCAGTCCTTGCCGATACCACAAATAGTTCTCAGCTCTTGCCTAGAAGAAGGTGTGCTGAAGTATGAGCACAGTTCATCACCTTAGCCATCCTAATTGAAAAGTCATGCGGGATACACAGTCACAGCTGCCTGTACTATAATGCAGGCCTCTCTGGCTATGAGAATTAACCAAGGTTAATTTTTTTGCTTTTAAGTGCCATGGAGGGCTGTGACCCTGGGAATCCTGGCACACAACAGCAGTGCCTTGTGTCATCCCTGCTGAGGAAGCCTGCAATGGGAGCAGATTGGATCCATGTGCTTCTCTCCCTAGTTGTGATCACCGACTGGATAGATAATCTCTTCATGGGCTGCTGCTCTACAATTGCAGTGCAGCAACCAATCCAATCTGAGAGCCAGAACCAGGCCCAGGGGGATAATTCCCCTCCTACTTCCCTACAACATGGTGAAATCTGCTTGTTTCCATAGAAACAAATCAGTTTGATGTCCACACAGCTCCTGCATCCCTCACTGCTGTGCATCAGCCCCAAGCTGCTGAGGCTGAGAGATTTTAAGCAAGTGTCTACAGCTATAGATCAAGAGTTTGCAGGAGAAACAAGAGGCAATCCTGGCATACAAAACCAACCACCTCACCTGAGATGTCATTTGCTTCAGTTCATCTCTGCTGTAAGAGAATTAATCAGGAATATCCTTCCCCTCCTCCATTTTGAGCATTGACTTATCTGCCAGATCCCTCCCTGTTATCTTCCTGCAGATGGGTTAGCCCAGAATACGTGAGGACACAGAACACAGATGGGAGAGGAAAACAGGGCACTCCAACTCCTCAAGTGCACTTGTGAGCCAATTTCCTCTTTGTATTTTTGCAGGTAAAAACTGTAAAGGGATCTTCTTGTTTCAAACTCTTCATTTTACTGTGGAGGATTATTTAGAAAGTGGTACAGCCTACAGTGCATTGCCTGATCTCAAAAAGTCACTGCCCATTATAGCAAATGCCGCACTGACTCTAGGCTGCAGCACTGGGGAAGGAAAGAGTCTTGAGAGAGTAGAAAATTGCAGCACTGCTGCTGTGCAGCTTCCTCTGGGATCTTTTGGGTAAATGAAGTCCTGGATCTTGCTTGCAGCCTTGGGATATTCAAGGTAAAGAATAACACAGCACTGATTCTACATGACAGTATCAGGAACTCAAGGGAATAAACAGCCTGGTGTATCCTGAATGGATGTGGCAGTAAGGATTACACATTCATGGAAAATGGAGCTGTGATTTGAAGAATTACAATTCCAGGAGAAAGAAAACAAAGCTGATTTCACTCATTTAAAAGAGCAAACATAACACCAGATCTGTGTAGTAATACCAGGATTCAGCGAAAAAGCAACCACAGTACTGCCTGGGTCCAGAGGTCTCCAGAGCCACAGGTATAATAGATGTTGCACTAGCATGATATATTCTCTACCCCAGAAGCTGTAAACCAGACCTTTTGTCTGCCTTGCTGAATTTTCACCATCATAGCATGAAAGCAAGTTTTCCTTTTGCTCCCTCCACAGCATATATACCTTGGCAAAAAGGTCAGGTAGATTTTATCTCCAGAACCTCCCTGCAACTTCCAGTCTCCAAGAGGACAATATCAGGCATCAACAACACCCTAGAGCATCAAATTAGTCCAGTCCTGATGGCAGTAGTGAAGAAACACTGTTTTTTATGGCCATAAAGGTAAACCCATGACCCAGCATCTTTGCTTGTCTCTTTCTCAAGCCGCACTGATCTGTCATAATACTGCAGTAACACTGCTCTGCTTTGGTACAAACAAATCTACTGACAAATCCTCGCTTTGCCATAACAGAAGGGTTGCAGCCCTGAAAAACATGACCTGTACAGCACCTGCAACTTGAGCCGGGAGAAAACAAAAGGACAAGCTGTACACTAAAACTCTGGGACAGGAATGACTGATGGGAAAGCACAGCCACAATAACACCCAAGGATTAATGTATGCTAAGATCCATGAGCAACAGGATGACCTTGCTATTTCCCACCACCAGCATCTTAATCTGTCCTAGCTCTCTGGAGTCAGGCTGTAGCTGAGTCTAGACTAAAGGCTGTCCAGCAGTAAAGGCTCTCCTGTGTTCAGGGACACCACTAGGCTGTGCAGCAGTAACTAATATTCAAGCTATTCATCATATGGAGCCTCTGGATAAAAAGGGGTTTATCCCCCTTTTGCCCTTCTCTCCTTCAGAAAAGGAAACGAAGTACAACGGTAGACTTGAAGATACCAAAAAACTCATGGTCAGTATCATCTTAGATTTCTTGTCAAAACAACCACCACCTCTGGGGTCCTGGTATTTGCTGCAAGACCTATAAGAACAAACATAGCTCAAGGCACATTTCATCACTGCAGTATGGCACTTCCCCCACTCCAGGACAGCACTGTGTGCTAGAAAAGGAGACAGTCTCTCCAGAGCCTGAATGCTATACAGGGTACAGACAACTAAAAGTTCATTGGAAAAGGCAGAATCACTTTGATAAGTCCACTAATACAAACCCAAACGGAAGCTGCATGAGGAAATGAGGTGGTACGTCAAGCCACGATGTGCTATTAGTGGCCAGACAGGGTGGTGGGTTTATAAAGTTGAATGCATATACCCTGATAATTTATCTTGGGTCAGCGGTAAGAGGCAGACTGTGTTGTGGACAGGGAGGTAGGCTGCTTCCAACAGGCCAGGCAGGAAGGACAGAGTTCTGTGGGGTACCAGAGTTACACCACACTCGGGCATCCTGACCAAACTGTCCAAGGTGCATGGCTATCCTGCAGAGGCAACTTAAGATGCCAATTTACATCTCCGCTCTGCCTGGAGAAGTATGCAGGAACAGTGCCAAGCTCCTTGCTATGCACTGCACCTCTGCAGTTTCAGATATAATTAGGATCACCCTGGCTGGAAGCATGGTGCAGAGGCACTGCTTCTTAAGCCCTTGAAGAAAAAACAGCAGACTGACTGCTAACACCTCTAGTGCAGAGCAAAGTAGGTAGGAGGCATTAAACTACTTCAAAAACCAGAGAAGACACCCATTTCAGGCTATACCAGAATGAAAGTTGGGTCAACATTCCCAGAAGAGACGAGCTTTTGGCCTCCTGGCTGGTTCCAATGTGTCTGCCAGAGTCCTGTTGACCAACCAGCAGGACAGCACTTCTCATGTCCCAGGGACCATTTTTTTCTGGTCAGGTTTGGGCAGTGACCATAGGAGGTGACAAAAAGGCAGGTTTACATACAGATACACATCCACAGGATTTCTAAAGGAGTCCAAGTCTTCACAGAAAACTTTTAGAGCTTAAATTCAAAAAGCAGAGCAGGGTCAAAATTGGTGTTGCCTATTAATGGGCACCCTGAATCTATAGCAAAATTGTGGCATAGTGACCTGGACAAACAAACCAGAGCCTTCTGGTCTTCCATTCCTTTCCCTATTTTCCACAAGCAAAGAGTTTATCTAAATTCCTTCCCCAGGTATCTTCCCCCCACCCCTTCAAACCAATACACTGATTTCTAATAATTTGCTTTTGCCTGTCCAGGTGTCCAGTTTGAATTCAACTTTGTCCAAATGGAAGATGCCAAAATATCAAGTGCTAATGCAGCGTCTCACTTGTTCTTTTGCAGTAAGTATTCTTTAAATATCATTCTTTCAATAGTCTATACAAATTCATTCAGGAAATGGACCTCTTTCTCCAAGATGAGTTTGGGGTGCCAGGTAGTTTGCAGCCCTGGCATAACACACGCATCTTGTATGAACAGGCATAAACAGAGAGTAATGCCTAGGAACAAGATCAAACCAAAGCAGCACAGCCCAGAAGGAAGAAGTATATTGCTGGGATCTCTGCTGAGAGCTGCACTGGTGTAGAAAAGGTGACCTGAGTTTCAGCACTGGAGCTGCAGCATCAGCTCTGCAGTGGCACATGTCACACACCAATCCCTGAGGGTATTCTGCATTTTGGTATGTATCAATCTCCTTCTTACCTCTAGCTATAACCCCATCACAACAGATCTCCTCTCAAGGCCACCACCATGCTCAAGCAATTGCCAGCTATTCATAGAGGAGCTTCTATTAAAAGTAAAAGCACAATCAGCTTAAGAAATAGCCAGAGATTACTCAAGAGATCACAGCAGCCAGAAAGAGAGAAAACCTAACATGTATTAGAATCAAGGGGCCCCATTCTGACCCAGAGCAGTGTAAGTTCAGACTAAATCATAAGCAAGTCAGTGGAGCTAAATGTCAGCATAAAAACTGTGAGGGTTAGAGCTTTGTTTTTTACTGGCTTAGTTCTGAACTAACAGGTCATCAGGTATACTCCCCGCTGACAGAGAATTGTTCCTATGCTGGCAGGCAAGCAGCAAATGGACAGTTATTTTCATTGTAAGACCCTGTTTGGGGCTTAATTACTTGGGTGAGGAAGAGCTCCCCAAGCTGAAACAGCCTGTTAATTTGTTGTCAGAGCTCTGAGCCAGATCCTACATAACTTACTCTGCCTTTACACGTGCAAGAGCAGCAGGAAGGCAAAGAGGGGGAACTGAACAAAGACTTCAAGATTTTTGCCTTTAGGTAGCTCTTTCTTTGTTCTAAGAAATTCAGCACAGCCTCCCCCATCCCTGGATCTCCATTCTCAAAAAAAGCAAAAATAATCGTTTTTCCTAGTGCTCTCCAGGGAAAGTTAGCTCTGCTGTAAGAACATTTGCAGATGTTGAGAACCGACTACTCAGCATCTCTGTAGACTTCTGCCTATTGATGCTTTGAGAAAGGGTCTAAATGCAGCTGAAAAACTACTCTGAAACACAGCTGCAGTCTATGCTTAGCTTTTTTACAGCATTACAGCAATGCTGCCTGGCTCTTCAGCCAAAATCCACAGCAGTATCAGTTTGATATTGGCTATGTCCTCTCTCAGGCATCCCATACACTACACCAGTCACTTATGTCAAGACTGTTTCACAGCCACAAAATGACAGTCCTAGCATAGTCAGACAGGATCCCAGCAATTCTCATTTTTGTTACGGTAGCATTAACTCTTCACCCTTCAACACCAGCTGCAACAATGCAACCTGAAGCCGTAAGAAACAGGAAAGGGAGTGCTAAAGGGGACTGTTGAGGCAATACATTATTAAAATTGTATTTTCACCCCCAGAGACTCAGGTTCAATTCCCATTTCAGTCACAAGTAAGGAACTGGGTTTATTCCAAACCTCATTTTGTATAATTTATTGTTTATTGTGACTGCAACACAAGTATTTTAGCAGAGTTTATAGTTTTGGGATTAAGCTCTGATTTTTAGGAAGGGAAGAGTAGACAATGGAAATCTTAGAAGTTTTGGGATTCTTTATACTTGTCTCCAGGAGCACTTAAGGAAGCAGCATCTTTTAAAGAAAAAAGGACCCTCAAACATCCATGTTAGAAATTGATGTTTTCAATACAAAAGCTACACTGCTCTTTGTTAGCTTAATTGCTGTGTCCAGAGCTCTAAGAAAAGCAATGCAAGTCACGAGACTTGCGGAAAAATGGCAGAAGTTGGCAAGTTTGCTTCCAGTCAACAAGACACAGCTTGAGGAGCTTGCATAACATCTGCTTCCAAGATGCTTCCAAAAGCACGTTATGTTAAAATGCAAGAAGTTACTGACCAAGGACTGAAACACCATCTCACTTCATTTGGTCATGGCTGGGTCTGCCAAAGCTTTCAGAGCATCTAACGTGGCAGAGAACAATCAGAGACAGTGTTAGATTTCAGACTCAGGGCTCATTCTTCCTGTACTATGCCTTGAAGGAAAGCAAAGCAGTTATCCATTATAGTCAGCACCAACCTAGGAGCTGTGACAAGCTTGAAGGTCACGTAGGAAGCAACCATTGGCAACTTAACTGTCCTGTCTGCCCATCTATATAAGACAACTTAAGAAAATTACTGAGCCACTTTACATTCAATTGGTAAAGTATTCACTAATAGGACTTCGAAAACTAAAAGCTGGACATAAGTACAAAGTATCAACGAGTCACCTGGAATAATTGTTTAAATACCTAACATTAAATTGTACTCTCAGTTGCCAGTCACAATGTTTTGATGCATACTCCTGCCTGCTCCTCAGTAAACACCGAAATGTTGTCTCAGTCCTCTCTTCATAGACACCCCAATATTTACAGTAGTTAGTCCTGAGCAAGGCATCCAATTCTCATGACCAAACTCCATCAAGTCACTCAAAAATAAGCAAGATGCATGCTTTAGAAGGATCACGGATAAATGTAAATAAAGAGAAATAGCTTTTTGGAGCTTTTCAGAACCAGTCTTGCTTGCAGTCTAACCACCTCCAGGCCTGACCAGACCATCCGAGTGTTTAAAGTCAGCAGGGACAAAACCCTGGGCTTATTCCTCTACGGGGCTGCACTACCCATCCCTGCTCAAAAGACTATACTCAAAAACTTAAGTGCTACCAGCTCATCTAGTGCAGCCTCTCATCTCCCAATGCTTGCTAAGAATACCCTGACTCCTCACATCCAGTATCTGATCTACGCCAGCAGCCAAAGGCAGCTGCATCAGTCCCAACCTCTCTGCAGAGCAGACCTACGTAACCAGCAACATTGGGCAAATGAGGCTGCAGGAACAGCTAAAGGTCTTGGCACACCACTTCTGGAGAGATGGCAGGTCTTTCAAAGGGCTCAGGCAGACATCGCTGTACTACCCTTGCGGAGTTTTAATTTATTGTTAGGAAAAATAGTCTCCTACTTTATGGTTAACCTTTTCTAGTGTTATTTCAAGTGTCAATTAATTATATACACCTGCATGGCATGAGAAACCGACAGCCTCTCCTTTCTACAGATGGAGAAAAAGGTATAAAAATATTAGTCACACAAGAATTTAGTTTCAGAGCTGAGAACAGAACTGTATCTCAAGGCTGAACATGCCTGTCTGTCTGTTATCAGAGACAATATTCCTTTACCTTGAGCTTTCACTCTCTATCAGGATGTGCAAAACCAGGTCTGAGAACAGGAAAAGAAAATTTCAAATGGAATGAGAAACTGTCCCACTAGTGAGCTATTTTCCCACCATGCGTGACTAGATTTCTTGTTTTGGACCAGATTTAGTTTTAGCTCTCCTCCCAACTAGCAGTACTCTGACTCATACGGTCACAGATCTGTGAGTCCAAGAAAGTATTACACCCAAAGTTTTTTGGTTTTTTTTTTCAGTGGCATATCAAGGAAGTATGTTTACCCTGCATATTACCTGTAAATTTCCTTTCACAGATGCCACCTCGAAACCAATTTTACATTGGGCATATAAGCTGAACACCATATGCTTCTAGGTGACTGCCTTCCACCCCTTCAGCAAATCTTCTGGGTTTGCCACTCAAATGCACTGCCTGAAACAAAAATTGAGTATTAGCTCGCATGGGTGGAGCACACATGGGTTTGCTCGTCTAATAAATTATGATGCCTTGAGCAGCAAATAAGTTTCACCTCAGTAGCTAGAACACAGCAAGAACTGTTTTCTTGATTAACTTATGCTAAGTTGTCAACTTCTTGCACTTCTCCTCAAA
Source organism: Gavia stellata (assembly GCF_030936135.1). Lineage (NCBI taxonomy): Eukaryota > Metazoa > Chordata > Aves > Gaviiformes > Gaviidae > Gavia > Gavia stellata. The sequence goes on from NC_082617.1 coordinate 6,705,822, forward strand.
AAGCATCTTAGAGATGCTAAGAAAGCCTTACTTAAAAGAATTTTTACTCACACTTGTACAGACAGGCTCAAACTTGAAGTTAAGTACAAAGTAGGGACGTTCAGTAATTCACCAGATCAGGAAGGGGATTAGCTTCCTGCCTTAGAATAACATTTTCAGAAGCTGCCTCAGATAGGAGGTGCTGCAGACAGACTCCCACACCGTCTATTTAAGTCTAGTGGAGTTCTGCCTGCTCAGAGCATCTGGAGGAGTCAGGTTCAAGGACTTGACTTGGCACCCCCAGCTAGGTATTGAACTATGGCTTCTGAAAACAATCAGTAGCCTTTAAAAATAGAAGTTTGTCTTTGCTTTGTCTTGGTTTTTTTTTTGGCTGTGTAAAAAGTTATAAGCATGTGGAGTTTTGAAAAACAACTGACAGTTTTAGCATAGGGGAATGCTTTTGGGAACTTCTGACTTCTTTCCCCCACTGGGTTTGCAGACTCTTTACAGTCCTGTATCACAGCATACTGTTTATAGAGCAAACAAAAAACCCACAACACTTGCCTATCTCAAAGTACAGTAAGGACTAATTGAAGCTCAGGATGCTCTAAGATTCCCAACATGAGGATTATCATGGTAGCAAGGAAGAGTCCACGCTAGCAGAGAAGGCATCCTCCTGATCTGCCAGCTATCAGGTGATGAATTCCAGCAATGACAAGGCAACCTGTCATTTTCACACACCCGTAGGTCCAGGCAAGCCCCAACTTGCACAATACTGAGCATCAGCTTCCAAACTGGAGATACAGCTGGTTTCCTTTCCCTGAGTAAATTCTGATATGATCCGAGACATGCCATAAGGTTCTTTTTTCCTAGTAAATATAAGGCTAGTGGGCAGTTACCAGAAGTATGAGATCATACTAAAGAGTTAAGTTGAAGAATACAGTCAGACAGTGAGAGCTGCAGAGAACATTTAACTGCTGCAAGAAGTAGAAAAGATATCAGACTTGTATTTATTTGAGCCAATCTCTGTAACATTAAAGCAAGTAGTCAGAGGACAAATACAGGCAGACACTGCTGCTGCATCTACAAACCTTGAGATTCATGCTTCCCACACACACACTTACAGCCATCCATGTTACGTTATGTTTTAACTTAACTATGTACCTCCTCCTAGCATTCCTCCTCCCACAAGTGTCTGCTCAGAGCTGTACAGATTTCTCTTAAGTTAAATTATTTTATCTTGTTGTCTGCTGTAACACATTATCCATTTCCCCAAGTGCTCCATATTTTCTTCCTTCCCCAATTAATCCGAGATGAAAATAGGTATTTTTTCACTGAAGACCAAAGGCTTGCTGGCATCTGAAGGACTATTATTTGACCACGATTTATTTCTCTAAACAGCAGAATCCTACTCTTGGCTCTTGTACCATCGTCCGCAATCCTAAATAAGTCAGTTCCCAACCAATGCCTACGTCTTTAACCTGCAAATACACAACAGCATTTGGTCAGCTTACAGATGTATTTATCATACAACAGTTAAGGGTCCGTGACCTGCAATCACTCTCTCTGCCAGCACTCTGGGCATGTCAATGTATCTCAAAGCAGAACAAAAAAAAAGAATAATCATATTTAAGGACCCCTTTCATGGCCAGAGCAGAGCAAGTTAGTGAGTATATCTTCTTGTCTAAATTTAAATTTGCCACTAAAGAACTGCATTGATGCTCAGCATTACACAGTACAGCAGACATCCTCAATCCATACATAACGTAGCTATGATTTTTAGAAGATTTATACCCTCAATTCTCTTCCTAGCACTCAAGCTCACAAAGCATGTGCTACAGCATATGCCTGAGCAACTTAAAAAGCACCAAGATCATTGACAAAACAGTATTCCTGCAGTATCTGAACAGACCAAGTATCTGCATCTCTGTATGCATCCTTATAGGATCTGTCACATCTAGATAGTTGCTAAATACTGCTGTTGGCCTCTGAAGGTATTTTGCTGGAGAAGCTTCCCATAACAAAACAAAGTATGGTTATCAAAGAAGGCATTCCCTCATCATACCTTAGGGGTGTAAGTATTTATCTCTAAAAGGCTGGGGAAGGTTGAGATACGAAGATATTAAGTTGCTCCTCAAAGTTATACCTGAAGCCAAACTAAATCCTGTGGCTTCAAGATCTAGCTTTGCATTTTCAGTATGTGACATTGCAAGGCAAAGACACAGTTGCAGCACGTGCTGCCTGGCCCTTGCCTGGTTTTGTCAAGGCGATTATTGTAGCACAAGTACCAAGCTTAATACGTACTTATCCTTACCACTACCACAGGCATTGCAATGCTGCATTTTCCCTGCTCTTTTACCCAACTTTACTGTTGAGTTTAGGTCCATGCCTGCCTCCAATTTCCTTCCAGGCGACATACAAACATCAGCTAATTCAGGATATACCATCGGAGACTGGTGACAGACTGCTACGTGCCCCTATTTGGTTTAGGACATAAAAGCTCCCAAGAACGGATGCTTTTGGGGTAATGCTCAGGTCTGGGGTCAAGGAAACCCTGATTCACTCCATAAATGAGATGGTTTCACCTCCATTCAAGTCCTTCCACCTGTGGTTCCCAGTCCTTAGCCACTGCCTCCTCAGCAGCCCCCTAAAACCATCTGTTCTCCAGAAGTCAGAGGTGCCTTGTTTTCCCCATGAAGGGCAATGCAGTTGTCCTAGCAGGGCTGAGCAGCACACTGCCTTGGATCAGACAACAACAACACAAGGCATAGACATTTATGCAGCCATCTGAACATAGGCACAGTCCTTTCTGTTTTTCCTGTAAAGCAGAGATAACAGTAATACTCCCACAAATCCAAAGATCTGTGTAACAGTGCTCCGAGATCTTATGATTTAAAAAACCACACCTGTATTTGTTATTTTCACATGGCAAAATAAGAGTGGCATGAACATGGATGATTTTACAACTTTGTGGGCTGTCTTGTACACGCCCCCTTCTTGGTCCTTTGGGCTCTCTCAGGTTGAATCAGCACATACCACATGCTTTGTTCTTTTTATTCGACCAATTTTGCTGGTACTGGTGCCTGCTCTAAGACCTTCTAATTTAAGAAAGGTGGCAGCAGGGAAGTAACAACACCCTAAGACTGGACTAAATGACCCCCGAGGTCCCTGCCAACCTGAGTTATCCTACAAGCCTATAACCACACCGACAGGAAATGCCTGGAGCTGACCCGATTAACCTTCCTTCCAGTTCTGGGGCCCAGGATAAACCAGTCTACAAAGAGATGTGTCACCCGTCTGGCTTCTACATGGCTTCTCTCATCTCTTCAGTGATTTTAACACCACCAGCCAGTATCCTAGTCACCATGCTGAGTCTCCAGCAGCAAAAGCACTCAGAGCAGCCACATCAACATCTGGTATTATAAATACAGGTTCTGCACTGTTGGATAATCTGTTAACAGCACAGTAAGTGACACTGGAAGAATAATTAGCAGCAATTAGTAAGCTGTTGCATTCAGGAGGAAAAAATAATATTTGTTTGGTAAGACATGTAACTAAACGTTGATTGCAATCAGCATCACTCCTCTGTGCTTCAAGGTTTCTAGCATTCGTGGGATTCAGTGCTACTGTAAGGTGACAGCAGCAGCCCTAGACTGAAGTCCTGCATGGCCACAGGCTAGGTCTGGCAGCGGGGGCAAGCATGCTGCCCTGCTATGTGAACATGCCTTGATGACAATTTGAAAGGAGCCCCACAAGTACTGAGCAGGGAAACCAGCCCTGGCAGGGCCTCCAGCCCCTCTGCTAAAGCATCCCCATCAAGCACATTGGTCAGTACCAACTGCATCAGCATTTGTTCTTGCACAAATTTCCATCTACTCAGAGAAACTCATCAGCACTCACATTCACTGTGCAGCGAGCAGCTGCTGAGCAATAGCTGCACCACCATCCTGGTATCAAGCTGGAGCAGTGACATATGTCATGTCCACACTACAGCAATAATTGTATTTGTACACAGTAGGTCTATACACAATTTCTTCTTATGCCTATTCAGACAAGAAAAGAGCCCCTATCACAATTACATTGAGGAACCATGCTTATTCTGGATACTATTTCCATAGCTTCTTATCATGGTTTTCAATACCCACACAAGAAGAGACTATACATTACAGCAGGGCCCCAACATTATTTTAACAGGATTGAATTTTGCAGCATATACACATACATTCTGTGGTAAGATGTCTCATGTTACCAGTCTCTAAACTGGCCAGCACTCAAGGGTATCAAATGGAGAAAGACCTCTTCCCTTTGACATAATTTCCATCTCCACTCCAATTATTTCCTCTAAATGCTTTTCTACAGACAGATCTCTCAGCTTCTGCTCAGGGGACCCTTCATTATCTCATTTTCTAAACCCCACAGCACTATAACTTGCTGCTAGAGAGACAACTGATGGGACACAGTGAGGTCACAAGTTCTCCTGGGACCAGGGGTCATCAGAAAGAGACAGAAAACAATTTAATTCATTTGCTCTCCACCAGGCAGATAAAATACCCAGTTCCCAATTGGTACCAGTGGAGACGCAATCAAGGATTAATACATCCCCTTCTGTTTGCTCAGTCTAAAAGAGAGGGGCAGCATACCCCAATACACTGACTGTCCTTCCACAAACCCTCCTCTGGCCCAACAGCCATACATTATATATTACGCCACTGCAGCACTGACTGCATAGATCCTCCAAAAAGGATTTACGAGGTTAGGCTGCCAGTACTTAAAAAGCATGAAAACAGCAGAGCCAACAGGTGAACCTGTTTTGCTCACAGATTTCAGGAGACCTATTTTCCTCTTCTTAGAAAGCTACAGCACAGCAAGTTTTGCACTTTGGTGGTAGGAATAATTATATTCTTCCTGTGTCTATGGACAATAAGTGGATCCTGGTCTATGACCTGAGGCTCAGTAAAATGTATTCCTGCAATGCCCTTCCCTTGGCATGATTCCCAACATCCCTGGGGGATACTGCATGGACTGTTGGAAGTTAGCTAGAAAGGATCCCAAACTCTGTGAATGGGTATCTATAGTGAAGAAAAAAATCTTATTCCAACCATGCTTTCTTTGGACCAGATACAATCCCTGTGCCTTCTTCCTAGTACACACAGCACACCCTGCACTCGCTGCTCAAGGCTACCCTTGCACAAGTCCAGAATTTGGGGCTACTGACAGCTAAACAAGCAATTCATACACACCGCAGACCCTTCCAACAGTAGAAAAGCTTTATAAGCCATCTGGCAGCAAACAGCTTAAAAGAAAAAGTGGGGGTGGGGGAACGACATCCAATAGATGTCACAAATGCAGCTTGCTGGAAAAGCCACGCAAGCGTCTGACCAGGTATCACAGCAGTCACTGCTTTGAAGACAAGTCACCAGCAACTTGCATGCCCCTCATGGCATAAAAAAAAATACCTTGATAACTAAAACCTGTATATCACCGAATACAATTAATTAACGAGGCCAGAAACAAGCTGAGGAGCAACCCCCCTCCCCAGGTGTTGTGTGTCTACACTGGAGCAGACAACCAGGCAGCGCAGTCTGCAATTTACTCAAGTTGCAGATGATGAATGCGAAGGTCACACGAAGGGACGGCATCGGTATATTGCCTGTCACAAAATGGTAGCACCCGGGGATTTGAGCATATAGGAGAGATAACCCCGTCCTTCCTATAGCCTCCCCGCAGCTCCTGACATGGCATCCGCTATGGAGGACAGCGAGGCAGGGCTGGGGGAGGAAGCAGATTAAACTTAAACACACACACACAGACCCCCCGCGACAACATCCATCTCTCGGAGCCCCGCGGAGGGGGCACCCCGGCCCGGCGGCCCCGCACCGAGCTGGGGAGGGGAAGGGGCCGGTCCCCAATGACATTTCAGCCCCCCCCCGTTATGCAACAGCCGGGGCGCATCTCCCGGCGGAGGGGGGGGGCTCCCACCGGCCCCGAAGGTGCGGCAAAGGCGGGGACCCCACTGCGGAGATCCCCACACACCCCCCGAGACGGGTAGACCTCCTCTCCGCCCCTCCCTGCCCCTGCACCGCAGCGGCCGGGCGTCCTGCAGCGCTGCCCCGCTGCCCGCGCACTGCACATGCAGCCCGCGGCTCCGCTGGAGAGGGGCACTGCCCGCGCCCCCCGCCCTGCCCGTGCCCGCCGCGGCTCTGCCCGCGCCCCGCGCTCGTCCCTGCGGCAGCTCTGCCCGTGCCCCCCGCAGCCCTGCCTGCGGCGGGGCTGCCCGGGGAACCCCTCACCTCCCGACGAAATTCTCCAGCACGGAGCTCTTGCCGGCGCTCTGCCCCCCCACCACGGCGATCTGCGGCAGGTCGAGGTTGGCGTTCTGCCCGATGGCGGCGAAGGCGTCCTGCAGCCGGTTGACCAGCGGGATGAGGTCCTCCATCCCGCGGTTCCCCATGGCTGCGGCGCGGCACCGGCTCCTCGCACAGGCGAGCTCACAGCACCCCTTCCCGCGCCCTCGCCGGCGGGCAGCCCGGCTCTCGCCGCCGCAGCCGGTGGGGACCGGCACCAGCCCGCGCCCCTCGCCCCGCTCGACGCCGCTCGCTCCCGCTCGAGATCGGATCGCCTCAGCCCGCCCCGCCGCGCCTGCAGACAGACGCGCGTCGCCGCCAGGGGGCCTTAAGGGCGCCGGCACCGCGCTGCATCCTGGGAGATGTAGTCCGGGCGGGCTGTGAGGGCGGCCCGCGGGGCGGGGGTCGCCCGGCGACACAGCCATCTTACCCCCCCCTCCTCCGAGGCCAGGGATGGTGCGGGGGTCTGCGCCGAGAGACGGGCCAGCTCGCTCCCCCGAAACCAGAGCAGCACAGGCTGTCACACACAGAATCACAGAATCACTGAGGTTGGAAAAGACCTGTCAGATCATCAGGTCCAACCACCACCCCAACCCCACCATGCCATGTCCCACAGTGCCACGGCCACACACTCCTTGAACACCTCCAGGGATGGTGACTCCACCACCTCCCTGGGCAGCCTCTTCCAGTGCTTCACCACTCTCTCAGTAAAGAACTTTTTCCTAATATCCAGCCTGAACCTCCCCTGGCACAACTTGAGGCCATTTCCTCTTGTCCTGTCACTCGTCACTTGGGAGAAGAGACCAACACCCACCTCACCACAACCCCCTTTCAGGTAGTTGTAGAGAGCGATGAGGTCTCCCCTCAGCCTCCTCTTCTCCAGACTGAACACCCCCAGCTCCCTCAGCCGCTCCTCATCAGACTTGTGCTCCAGACCCCTCAGCAGCTCCATCGCCCTTCTCTGGACACACTCCAGCACCCCAATGTCCTTCTTGTAGTGAGGGGCCCAACACTGAACACAGGATTCGAGGTGCGGCCTCACCAGCGCTGAGTACACCCCTTACTCCTCCCTGCTCCTGCTGGCCACACTATTTCTGATACAGGCCAGGATGCCGTTGGCCTTCTTGGCCACCTGGGCACACTGCTGGCTCATATCCAGCCGGCTGTCAACCAGCACCCCCAGGTCCTTTTCCACCAGACAGCTTTCCAGCCACTCTTGCCCAAGCCTGTAGCGTGGCCGGTCCCCAGCCCTCAGGGGCTGTGTGGCACCATGGCCTGCGTGTGGCAGGTTGACACACCGGTATGGCCCAGCCGGTGTCTGTGTGTGGCCTGGTCAGCATGCCCCATGGTTCAGTCAGTCGGTGTACCGGCCTGGTTCAGTCGCTATACGTGCCCATGAGTCTGTACAGCTTGGTCACTATCCCTCCAGGGTTCTGTCACTATATCTGTGCAGTGCAGTCAACATACAGGTATGATTTGGTCAATGTACCCGTATGGTTTTGTTACTACACCTGCACGGTTTGGTCGTTACACCCATACAGTTCAGTCGATACACCCGTGCAGTTTGGTCCCAGTACCTGTACTGGTGGTTGATACACCCGTACGGGAGGGCTTTGTTGCAAGACAGCATTTGCGGAATTGCCAGAATACAAGAAATACTTGCTATCATTAAACTGGAGGCTTGCAGAAGCACTACTGCTCTTCTGCTTCTTCATCTTCATTCAAACATGGACAAAAAACAAGTGTTCAGAAAAGAAGCCGATGGCTAGCAGTGACTCAGGAGGATGGAGAATGCTGCATTTCAAACACCTCTCAGCTCGTGCTACCCAGTACTCGTGTTCACAGCTCAGAGAGAGCTGGGGGTGGTGTGGGAAAGGAATAACGAAAAACTGCAACAGATTTTGAGCTGTGTATTATGTTTTAAAGAGCAACTTTTTAGTTATGATTCTAAGGAAGATTTCACAGATGTCCATCAAATGTAATCCATGCAAAAATACCTACCTGGGTGTACAGAGAAACTGGAACCACCATGCTGAGGGGTGAATTTGCCTCACTCTGCCAGTGAAGATGCCCAAGGAAAATGCTCTGAAAATATCACTGGTGTGCAGGTAAGAGCACTGAAGGAAGGGAAAGGAGCTGCTCCATCTGTATGGGTAACACCATTGCAGGGCATATGTGGGCTGTTTTGGGGGCTGTCAATGCTATTTTTTCCTCTCAGCAAATTGCCCAGCAAATCTCAAGAAACAAGCTTAAGAAACTCCATATAGACTATGGACAAAAGTCTCTGAGCATCTGTGCAGCTATTCTGATAATTTATGTTGAAGGACCCTGGAGAAAAAACATTGTTTTTTCTTTAGAAGTTGATAGCTGCTCCTTGTTAGAGGTCACCACAAAAAGAACAGTGAAGAGTATCAAAGGCTTAAATAATGGTGTCATCTTCCTTCTCCGGGTCAGAGCTGATGCTCGGGGAACTTCAGACCATGAGGATCTTTGAAGCTTTATTTGGAGAACCATAAGAAGAAAATTGTTCTTTTCCCAGAGGTTGCTGTAACCTGAAGTTTACTCACACATCTCCAATTTCAATACAGAGAAAGATTGCCCAGCTACATCACTGCAATCATCTCACATAATTTAACAGCTGTACTGATAAGCCTTAATGGCCATGACCAGCCTCACCTGGGGCCTCTCCCACAGCTGTGGGCAAGGAGCTCTATTTAAGGTCAGCCCAGGGCTATCAGTCCCTGATGAATTATGGAAAAGTAGCAGTCTCTGGGTCAGTACAGCCCTACATGTCTATGGTGTCTTTGGTTCCGATTTCAACTTGTAGGCTGACTCCCTAACTCTGTCTCATTGGTATGGATGTGCCTGGAGATCACTAGACCTAATCCTGGCCTGCAGGTTGGTATCTTTGTTTGACCTTGGACCAGGCTCATCATCTGGACTTTTTGTTAGACCTAGCCATTATGTTTAGTCTGTCCTGCTTGCCTCCCTTGGGTGTTGAGGGATGGGGCCCTGGCTGGCGATAACCTCACCAGTTGTGGGATTTACCCCTTGGCTCCTGCCTCTTCTTCCCCTGGGGAGCAGCCCTGATTTTGTGGCTCCCTGACAACAGCATTCACTGCTTAGCTAGTACGTAATGTGACTTGACTTTGTTCCCCTTCCTGTCCCTCTGCCCTGCAAATCCACACCTGCCTTTAGTACTTCCACAAAAGCAACTCTATTTGATTGTGGCTATCAACATTTTTACTAACAATAGAAACATCAGCCTGCAAGTGTTGTGCTCTGTTCTCTGCTTGATGTTCTAAGCAAGTATTTCGCTCTGGGTGAACCCACTTCAGTCCAGAAATAATAACTTAGGATTATACCACTTTTCCGGAAAAGCTAAAATTAAATTAATACATTTACTTCCAGAAAGGTTTGTGAAAGAATATGGGAAGTACAGTATGTCAACAGCTGCTATTGAAGATTATGGGGGAGAAATAGAGTTTGTTGCCAGTTAAGGAGCTGGTATAGCAGAAAAGCTTAAGTGTCACTTATTTGCAGGTATTCTTTCATCTATCCTCTGGTTTTATTTTTCTGTGAAACCCATACTTAGTTCTTAGGAAGTCTGGTCCCTTTGGGAATGGGGGGGTGTCTAAGGGGGTCCTTGGTCTGACTTATTGTACTCTCAAAGGGCAAAAGTGCTCTGGAGGGACAGGGGGGAGTTATATGGTGCTCTCCAAGTAGACAGAAAAGGAAGAGAAGGGGTGGCAGAAGTGTTAAAAACCTGCAGAAATATTGGTGAACTTCACATAGAATTCTCAGCAGATCAATATTAGTGGAAAACTCTAAGATGCACAAAATGTGCTCCTGTCTCGCAGAGGTGCTTGTAAGCAATTGAGACCCCAGTGTATGGCTGCAGCGTTACCCCTAGAAGAACTCATTAATATCATAAAGTCTGTCTAAACACTTCTGCAGCAATTGTAATCGCACGGCCCAGAGAGACCCAAACCGAGCATCAGAGACGGCGAGGCTTGGTTTTGCAGAAGCTTTAGAAACATACACCTCCCATTGATGAAAAAGAGAACTGCAGGCACTCAGAGTCTAAAGCCTTCCATTTTCTCTCCTGCAAGAAACTGAGCTGTAAGAATGTTAGCAGCAAAGGGGCCTTTTGATTCTATAATACCTCCCACCTATGACTTATGCAGCAGCATGTAGCAGTTATAGGAGGAAAAACAACTATGTGATCACCCTTCATGGGAAATACTGAAAAACTGTAATGCCTGTGAAATAAAAAGGAATTTTATAAACTGGAATGGACAGGAAAAATCTGTTTCTTTCTGACTTGGTAGAAAAACTTAAGATGTAAGCAAAGAAAACCAAGGAGGATGAGAGATTTTTTGCTATAAATATTGCTGGATGTACTTTAATATGAATCTCTAAAAATGCATATGGGCATAACTATGTGTGTTTCTATGTATGGCTATCAACATACTGACAGCTTTGCACACTGATTTTGTCACCTCATGCAAATAGAACTCCCAGTTTAGTTAGCTTAATTAGAAATAGACACTTGAGTGCGCGATTCTGTCCCTCATTCCTTGCCCTTGCAAAAATAACACATCTAGTCCTCAGCAAAAAAAGAGGCAAAAACATGGGCTACAATTAGCTTAAGATTCTCCTAGTTGTCTGCAAACAGAACATTTCACAGTGGGTCATGAAGTGGATGCTCTTGGTCCTTTGGGTTCCTAAGAAATGTTTATAAACACAGGTAAGAATTTAAATTCAATGTTTACAAGCAGAGGTTAGAATGTAAGTTCTGTATATATAGTCCTATAAGAATATAAGGATTGTCGCTGTCTGTACCAGTATAGAATACGTTCTACAGCTGACAAATAGTTAAAAATCTTAATTAAAATTAGCCTCTTAAATGTACATGCCTATGTAAAGCTGCCTATAGAGATAAAACAAGTATCTATTTTATAGGTACTTAAATGCTACTATAGCAGCAATGATACCATAGTAACATCATCGCTCGCTTGTGGTATCAGTTGCTCAGGAAAAAAAAAGTTTCTCTATAATTTTCCCATTGGTTGGAAAAGCTGTCTGAAAAGAAAGCAGCCTTCAATTTTTGATTTTCAAATACAGAGCTTTGCTTTGTAGAATGAAATAGTGAAATGCGTCCTCATTTTCTCTTCTGAAACAGGAAATTTGCTGAACAGGTCTGCAAATCCCTCAAAAAGAGGTAAAAAGGTAAATCTAGTGCATGAGACACTGTCAGGTTTATCTTTAGTGTGATTCCACAGAAGCCGGAATATACATAAGGAAAGAAATAAACTGAATGTTACAGTCCATTAGGAAAGGGATCTGGACATGGGTGTGAGTTTAAATTATTTTAAGAGTAGCAAAGCTGAGTTTTCTGTGCTTTCCACATCCAGGGCAATGATACAAAATAGCTGCTGGAGTATATTTTACCTTGGGAGGCTGAAAATCACTGATAGAAGCTGATTTGCCATGTGGCAAAACGGGTGTAAAAACAGTATCTTAGTTTATATCCTGTGGGCCTGTCCTGCCAATCAAGAAATACTGGGAATAGGTTTCTAGAGCAATAGAACAAAGAGTGGTTGCAAATATCCCTTAATGCACAGATCGTTTTGCTTTGAAATGTTGTGTGGTACTGCTTTCTCATGTGTGAATACAGTCTTCCTCCAGATAAAATAGACATGGAAAACAGTGTAATTCCAGTAATCAATATCAGCTGTTGAGAGCAGGTCCGGTGAAACTTGACCCATTCTTTCAACAAATAGCTCCAAAAGCAGGAGGAAAAAGTACTTTAAAGCTCCATATGCCTTTCTCTCCAAGGAGTTTGGGAGGTTTAAAGACATTACAGTGAGAACTAGTTATATCCTAGTGAAATGGATGAGTAATAACACCATCTTTGTGGATTGCAGAGGAAATTGTGGGCACCACAGTTTCTTGGTGATGTCACAGGCACTGAGAAACACTTGTATTTTCAAAAGCTCTGTGGCTTCACCAAGGGTTGCATACCGAGTCTTTTTCAAAGCCAAAATTAAAACATACAACTGCACAGTCCAGTCATGTGCTGGAAACTAGAAATGTCTGGTTATCTGCATGCCTGATCTGGTCCCTGGAACAAATTCATATAGCCCAGCAAAAACTTAGCTATATAATGCAATCCAGCTCCTGAATAAAAAGTATTCATGTGGTCTGTCCTCTTATCTGCCAAGAAATTTCATAACCCTGATCTAATCATATAGATGTGCACTGCAGGTTGCCTTATACTGATGATCCAACAACTCTGCTGATGATAGTCTCTGTACTGCAGGGTACTTTCTGGGTCATTTTCTTACCTTGACCTTCTAATTCTTATTCTGCTTCGTTCACTTGCATTGCCAATGAGACACAATCTTTGCGTAACCACCCCTGAGCCTGGTGGATACCCAGGTTATTGTCGAGTGATAATGCTGTAATTTGTGTTGTAGCACTATGCTTTTAAGGTTCCATGTATTCTCACATAATGACATGTATTTACCACTGCATACTGAACAGTGAGTTGCTCAATAATTGAAAGGGAGATGTTTCTCACAGGAAAAAACAACTGTCAGGAGATAAGAGGTCAAGGTCAGTGGGCACCCACAGTAAGTATCCTTTGGCTGTCAGCTTAAGACACGCTGTTTTATTGCCTATAATGAAAGAAAGGATCGTAGCCCAATTTTCTGTGCTGTTACCTTACATCTCTGTATGACTTTCAAACTGAATGGCGTGATTAGCTGAATCTGCAATCTTCTCCTTTGGATTCAACTAAACCATCTCAGGTAGGTAAGATGTTTATGTCTGGCTCATAAAGGCATCTCTGAAGATCAGCCTTGGGATCGTAGGTTGGTAAAGTGGCGGGTGTCTTCACTCCCTACAGCTCTAATCCTGGCTTGCGTTGTGCGTGCACAGGATTAAATCCATGGCCAGATTTGTGTTCAATGCAGTAGTATACCTGTGCACTGAATTGTAGGCTTATTGTTCATGAACTCTTGCTGGGGCTGTTTGTTTAATAATTTGTATACAGGACCTCACAGGAGAAAGCCCAAGCTTTGAGGGGAGCCTCTAGACTATGTCAGAATAGAGTATCTAAGAGCAAACAAACCTATAGACTTAGTTACTTACATCTCATTAACATGCTGCTTTGTAGATTTCCAAATGTTACATACAAAGAATACCTATGGGAACTTTAGTTGTAGAAATAAGAACAGGAGACATCAATTTCAGATTTAAGGTTATTTCTACAAGCTGAATTCTGTCTTTTGCATGTCTGGCTAATATATGGATGTTTGTAGGATCATAAAATTAACTCTCTCCCCCACCACTGCAAACTAGCCAGGCTGATAACTGCTGTAATAGCATGATTACACAAGTAAAGAAGATCAATTATATGAAATTATTTGAAAAAGACTCCACATATGTTTTCTGCTCCACATATGTATTCCCTGGGATGATACTTAAGCTTTAATGCTTAACAGCAGAGCATTTTCTCTGTGTGCAGGCAGCTGTGACTGGATAAAGGACTCTGGACATTAACATGGCCAGTCATTGATTAAGGCAGGTGGTCGTCTACAAATTGATTATTGTAAAATCAGGACAATATAAAAAGGGCCAAAGGAAAAATCAGCATATGCTGCTGTGTTGAAAATTATTAATGCTAACTGTATATCACCAGTAACTGTTCAGCTTGCAATACTTTCAGCTAAAAATCAAATCAGAGGCCTTTAATGAATCAAGTAGTCTTTATTGGCGTGAATAATAAGACTATAAAGTAAATTATTTCAGGATGGATTATCTGGAACGGCAAAGAGCAGAAACGCATCTTACCCTTGCTGGGTTTAATATAAGAAGAAATGACAGTCATGGTGTATTTTCATACAGAGGCTGTGTGTACTGAACACCCTTAACATTAATTCACTTACAGAAAACAGGTGCTGCAGGAGAGGTTTTGCTGCAAACTCAAAAGAAAAAAAAAAAAAAAGAAAAAAGATGGACCTCTTAGAAAAGTCATGTCAGTCTCCAGCCCAGAGTAATATTGCAAAAGTCCCTGTTTGTTTTCTTCCAGGTTCTCATGGCAGGCTTGCTAAGATATGACCACAGCGAACGGCCAGAGGCTGTTGGGTTTTTTCCATCCCCTCGTCGAGAGATGGTTACCAAAGATTCCCCTGGACCAAAAAAAACCCAACAAAGAGCAGAAACCCCATGCTGTTGGATGCCATCTGCTCCCCCTCTTCAGCCGTTTGTTCCCTTCCCCCTGGACAGATGGTGTCCATCCATCCCCTCCCAGCCCTCTCCAGGGACAGGGGACCCCGCTCCTGCTTCTGTGCGGGGGATGAGACGCGGAGGTGCCGCAAGCTGGGGCGACCCGAGAGGAGGCTCCGGGGGTGATCCCGAGCCCTGCCCGAGGAGCTGCCTCCCGCCTGGGCTCGGCCGGGGAGCGGGGCCGGGCAGGTGGTTATTGTCCCCAGCGGGAAGATGGAGGCGGCTGCCGGCGAGCGGTGACCGCCGCGGGCTGCGCCGTGAGTGCCGGCGGGGAAGGGAAGGGGCCGCGGCGCTCGGCCCGGTCCGGCCCCGCCGCGGGGAGCGGGGCGGGCTGCCGGCTCGGGAGGGTGGGAGCGGGTTTTGGGAGGTGGGGTTTGGAAGTCTCCTCCACAGGCTGCTGCTTGCGGTGACCCCGGGGGGAGGAGGAGGAGGAGGAGGAGGAGGCAGGGGGGATCGGCTCAGTGAATGAATGGGCGGCAGCGGCGGCGGCGGCTCCCCTGCTCAATGGCTGCTGGGCTGATACGCGCCAGCCCCGCAGCCGGTGCCTCCCTCGCCCTCCCGTGTTTTGTCTCAGGTTCGCCCCGCTCGGGGCTCCCCAGACATGTTCAACCAGCAGCAGTTCCAGCAGCAGCTGCTGCAGCTCCAGCACCTCCTCCAGCAGCAGCAGCACCACCACCCCCCGGCGCAGCAGGGAGGCCGGTAAGCGCCGCTACGCGAGGCCGGGGATCTGGGGCCTGTCCCGGGGGACCGCTCTCCTCCGCCTCCCTCCCTCCTCGCCCCACGAAGGCCGCGGCGGGGCTGGCTGCGGGCCTGCCCTCCCCCGGCGGGGAAGGCGACAAAGGGAGGTGGGGGCGTGGGGGGGCGCAGGCCTCGGTCGGGGTAGAGCCGTGGGGCTGGAAGGCCTGGAGGGGCGGCTGGGGAGCAGGGGGTGCCCGGCGGGGCCGGGGGGCAGGTGGTGTGTGGGGGGCGATGCCTGAGGGAGGGCGGAGGGGTGTGGGGCGGGAGGGGCCGGGCTGCGTGGGGCGGCACACCGCGCTGTGGGGAGGCCGGGCGGGTCGGGGGCTGCGGGTGCTGCCGTAGCCGCTGAACTCTTCCTCCAGGAGCGCTCTGGAGAGGCGTCTCCGCCCGCTGGGTCGCTCCCGCCGCGGAGGCCCCGAGGGCGCGTAGGGTGACCCGGGGCAGAGCGTGCGGGAGGGGATGCTCCGGAGCCGAGCGTCTCCCTCACAGCGGGCCAGGCCCGGGCGGGCGCCGGGCTGAGGCAGCGGGGGGGGGGCTCGGGGGAAAACGCCTTCTCCCGCGGAAAGGCTCATACGCGCCTAACTGAGCCGCCCTAGATGGAGACGCACACTTTATTTTATTACTGAACTTCACTTTTTTATTTATTGTCTTTCCCTGGCCTGGGTGCGGTTATCGAACTTACTTCTGCAGTGGCACCAGCGCTGGGGATGTGACTGAGCACTGGGGGGGGCTGGAGAAAATCATGTTTTGTATTTTAAAAAACAAATGATATCCTCCAGAAATAAAAAGGCAAATAGCTGGGGTTTTCCTAAAAAATGCAAGAGAGAAAATAACTGTCTTAGGAGCCGTTGTCCCTGACAAGCTGAGATTAGTAGAACTAACACAAATTCTCCGAAATGATGAGGTTTATTTGCGGTTACTGTTCGCTGTAAAGCTTCTGGAAATTCAAAGCGATGGGTTGTGAATTTAAGAAGAAAGTTAATTCCTGATTTAATAAATTATAATAATTACTTTATCCTTGTAAGGCTTATGTCTCTGATGTAAATGTGGGAATCTTTCTGTTCTGCTAGAAATACCAATCTCTCTAAATCTTGTTTTTTACCATTTTCATACATCTTGTACTATAAACAAAGCTGCCCTTAAAATGCCAGTATGGGGCTGACGGTGAGATAGCATAGATGCATCTTACACCTTTAAAAGTATGATTTTTCTGGTATAAATACCTCAGCTCTGAGACTGGAACAATCTAGAGCAGCAAACGTCAAGATGAGCTGCTGTAAATGCTGTTAAGAGGGTTGGGTTTTTTTGTCAGCGTGGATATTTTGATCCATGTTTGTACCTCTTTACAGACTTAACAGATATAGCTGTGTCAGCAGTCGTGCTTAGAGGTGGGTCTGACCTTGCGATCGCCTGAAGAAGTGCCTGCCGGTTTCTTCAGACTTTTCTCTCATGTCTGCTCCACCCTCCGTAGGACTAGAGAGTCCTTCTCTGCTCGCTTCTTCCTCCTCGTATTTTAAACATGAAGGCCGTGCTTTATTTTTCCATCCGGTTCTTGCAGTTAGGGGGCACCATTTACAGTTATGACCTGTCTGGCTCCGTGTGGGAGGCGTTGATTTTGGAAAAATGTGCTTTAAGCTACTGAGAAAACTCCCCGTTTTTCAGAACTACTTTTTTGTTGTGTTAAATGTAGCTGCTGATCTAGATAGCTCGTTTCTACTGACGAGTGCTGCATAATTCTGTAGAACTGCAGACAGCTCCTGGGCTTTTTTTATGCTGTTTGACAGGCTTTATGTGGGCTTGGTGCTAAGGAGTTCTCTCTGACCTCAAATTCCTTGATAGACAATCTGTCAGCTTTGGAAATTCCAGGAGAGTGGAAGGAAGAGGATACAGTGCTGGTGTGTGGTATCTTTTCATGCATGTATATCAGTATTTCAGCTGTTCTTTGCTCCTCCGTTTTGTACCTGTTAGGTGCCTGGAATTGAAGGGTACGGTTTTTACTGGGTTCTTATGATTAATGCCTTCTTTTCCAGGGGTTTGCCACCACCGCAACAGCAACAGATGCTGAGCTTACGGGCAACAAATCAACCATCGCTGCTCAATGCCAATCCTATGCTTCAGCGGGCCTTACTCATGCAGCAGATGCAAGGTACTGTCGTTATGGGAGACGCTTACTTATTGGAGTTACCTCATCATCCTTCATGGACTGAAACCATAGCGTGGCTATTTCTTGCTGAACCATTGCAGTCCTTGTATTTGGCAGTTCCGTTTGTTGTAATTTTTTTTTCTCTTCAAATTTGTCCATAGTCCACATCACAGAGGTTCTTCAGTTGTTGAAAATCCCTTGTGCCCAACTGTTCACAACCAGGAATATGCCTAGAAGGTATCAGATTAGATACTAAATATGTGCCTTTCCTCTTAGACTCAGTGGAGAGAGTATTCTTCCATCAATATATTTAGATAAAATACTTAGATTTTTAGTATTTGTTCGTCTTTCTTGGTTGGAAGGTTAAAACAATTTGTTTTGTTGCCTTTTATATATACGCTAACTTTGTTTGCAGTAGATCATTGTCTTTGTCCAAACTTGGTGCAGCACAAACAAATTAAGTACATTGTGGTGGAAAATGGTTCGGGTTTCAATTGTCTTGTGACATTTCAATTCCCTGAAATGACTGTCATTTGTGTGGTGGAGAGTATCACTGTTCTTCCATCTCTGTTTCCACAAGTGGATTTTTTTGCCAGATGTGATGTTTTCAAAACAAATTTATGAAGCTGCCTTAATAGCATTGCTAACATAAAGATATTAGGAATAAAGCTAAGTTTTTATTTTTGCTCATGTCTTAATCTGACAGCTCTTTTCAACACAGAAAATCAGTACCTGGGATAGTTTTAAAGTGCCTAGTTGAGATTAATGCCTGCAATTTTTATCTTGCCTGTGAATCATGCCCAGATGCGAAGACAATAGATTTATTCTGCATGTCGTTAACTCTCCTTTTGTTCTCTCTTGCCCATTTAACGAGAGGGCTCTCTAGTGACTCCAGTGGCTCTCTACAGATCTCTCTCAGGTTGTAGGGAAACTGGCAGTGAAAAAGGACAAACCACACTCTGAAGATTGGTGTATATATTTGTGTCAGGAAAAAAGCCTGACTCCACTCCAGTCAGCCATACTCCTTTCAGATATGTTTGATCTTAGCATGGGCTGACCTTTTCCCTAAAGCAAAATCTCTTATTGAGAAGTTGTATTTAAATAGTATGCCAAGGACCTGAGACAAATTAGATACGAGAGCAGGATAAGGTATGTTAATGAACACTCTACATGCAATTTGACTTAGCGTTCTCTTCTTTTCACTTCTACGTGCTGAGTTGAGTTGTGACTTCTCTTTCAGTAATCTACATCAGATAGCCACAGGTAACACGTAGTATGGTTGCAGTGTTCAGCATGGCCCTTCTTAGGGATCTGAAATTTTTTGGTCATTGGGGTTTGGGTTACATGTAAGAATATCTGATGCTGTAGTACTTCTGTACCTGGGAAACAGCATAAATAATTCATTGATTGTATGTGGCTTCAGCAGTGGGAATAGGAAAAAATAAATACTTCAAGTTGAAATAGATGTACGGTTCTTTAAAGGTACTAAACCAAGAGCAGGAGATGATTTCTTGCTTTATAGATTTTTTTTTTTTGATACAGCTATGCCTTTTTACAGTAAGAGATTATTTACGGTAAGTAACAAGAGATTAGAGTACCTTTGAAGACGGACATGGAGGAGTACTTCCTATTGTGTTGCAGGCTTTAAACAGCATAGCTTGTTTTTTCAGATTTTGGGTGCCTGTCTCCAAACTTCTCTGCCCAGTTTTGACAGCTTCTAAAAAGCCAGAGTATGCACTAATTCAAGTGAGAAATAAAAATTGCAATATAATTCCAGGTTCCCAGAATGATGGACAGCTTCTGAGGGTGTAGCTGAGACATCTGGGCACTTCCATTCCCTCACCTCTGAAATGGGGATAGTAAGGACTGCCTTCATAAGAAATTGTTGAGACTTAGTTAATAGTCTGTGGATGCTGAAAAGAACTGTTCAGAAAGCAGAGCATTATAATTGGAAATGGCCGAGTCTCAAGTGTCAGAGTTTAGGTTGACACGTTGAGGTTGCATGACAACCAGGTGGCAGAGGACTGTGGAATCTCTTGTTTGAAAAGTCCAGTGTTATTTTAAAGGAAATGCTGTTGCTGGCCTGTGTTAAACAGCATCCATACTATGGTGTGAGCTGCCAGCTGCATAAATGTGGGATGAATTTTCCTTTTTTTATGGAGAATTTCTGTAAAACAAGACCTTGGTTGTTGCAAACACAAGCGCTAGTGTGCTCGGATCAAATAATTGCTCTAATAAGATCTAATGATCTTAGCCTGCGGTGACAATCATAATTAAATAGCCTGATACATAGTAACAGTTGTTATCACATCAAATTGTTCTGTGGGGGCTGAAGAGGGTAGAGCATAGAGCACTCATATAGTGCCCCATAAAGGACAGGGTCTTGCGTGGAGGAGCCCTTCCCCTCTCTCCCTGCTGCTTGTACAGGTGGAAGATTTTCTCTCTCCTTTGCACACTGCAGGATGCTGATATGCTGTGTGTTTGCATTTATAGGAAACCTGCGTGGATTTAACATGACGGCGCCAGCACTGCAGCAGTTTTTCCCTCAGGCTACAAGACATTCCCTCCTGGGGCCTCCACCTGTTGGGGTCTCATTAAAGCCAACTCGGCTGGGTTTCCCCAGCCTTCCCTTCCAGCGGCAGAACCGGACCTTTCGCAAGGTGGGCTTGTAGTTTCCAATTGTTCAGGAGCTTTGTGCTCCTTTTACACTTGCAACAGTTGACTGTGTGGTAGGTGGAGAACAAAAGAGAAGGGAGAGAGCCTTACAATAAAAACTGTGTTTTGCACCATGCTGCTGACACAGAAATGCAGCAATAAGTCCATCCCTAAGGTTCTTGTGGTCCACACTTACATTTATGATGCAAAGGTTTCTTGTCACTTCTTGCCCAAGAGAGAGTGTTCCTCATAGCAGAACTGTTTAAACTTAAGATATAAAAGGAGCCTTTAGAAGTACCAGCTTCAAAGTAACTACAATAGAATAAATCCTGGCTGAGTGCTTTGCTCTTCACAGAGGCCAGAATTCTGCCCCATTAGCCTTCCAAAACAGCTTGTTGTTCCCAAACAACCTGCTCCTACCATGAACACATCACTCTGCCTCTTTGGGCTGTTTTCCCCTTTTTTAAGATCAGGATCATATTTGTTCATGTGGATTTTATATAAATCTACAATCTTCTGGGTAAAAGCTTTTCTCACTTTCCTCTATTAAGACCTTTTTTGTATCCTGGAAATGGTTCTTGGGTTAATTGACTGCTACTTTCCTCCTCTTAGATTAGCTTTTGCATATTTGGTCCCATTCTGCCAAAAAGATGTGGTGGATAAGGTAGACTTCCACTTTTGCACTGTCCTTTCTCCAGAGTTGAAAGGAAGGGGGATTATTTGGGACTATTTTTTTCCCCTGCCCATGCACCTCTTGCCAGAGTCCCTCTAAAGTGATCCTACTCTCTGCAAGCAGCAGGGTCTCCTATAGCTGCTACTTAAAGCACTGGAGAAAACTCATGGGCTGCCTGTGGAATTAAAGTGCATTGCTCTGTTTAACCATGTAAACTTGCCTGAAGCAAGACAGTCCATTGTAAACCATCTATTCCCCTCCATTACGGTGTGCTGGAATTTCTGTTTCTGCCCCACGGTAAAACTCCGGTGCTTTGGGCAGTGTGTTGGGTTTGAGGAAGGACCGAGAGCTGGCAGTGACTCTCTGCCCATTGCAGGACTTCCAGAGGGTCCCTGACAGGAAGCGGGAACTAGATCCTGGTTCTTCATCTCAGACACAGGGTGATGAGAAAATGGAAATCCCAGAGGGAGTGCAAGTAGGGTCAGAGCAGAACAACTCCTCACCATCCACAGGTAAGGGGGAGCCTGTAGTGAAACAAATGCTTCTAGGCATGATAAACTTCTCTTTGCTATTCCTGCAGCAAAGACTGGAGGTGGCTTTAGTCTTAAACAGCTGCCTTTCTCTCTAATTGTAAATATTTAAACTGCCTGTGACAGCCCTCTGCTGTGTGCTTCATATATCCTTTTTTCCTGGATATTTTTGGTTTTTATAAGCTAGTTCCATATCTCTTGCATGGAAGCCTCTCAGAAGTCACTTTGACAGTGAGCCCCATTTAAGATGGGGGGAAAAAATAAAACTGCTTTGAAATTAAAGCTTCCACATTGCCTTACCCATGCTGAACTCAACATCTCATGGAGTCAAGCACATGAAGCAGAACTAGTTGCAATCAACACGCTAAGCAAAAGATGAGTTGAAAGAGTACTTGTACCCCAGTTGTCAGAATAGAAACTGCTGACACTGAATCCTTTACAGTGTTGGATACAATACAGATGTGGGAATGTTATTTCTGACTGAAGAGTGCCTAATCTAAAAATGCAGGCCTATGATGAGGTTGTGACCAGTGTATACGCAGTGGGGAAAATTACCTGATTAGATGGTTGCTGTCAGGTAGATATGCCACCTTGGCTTATATGAATGTTCCTATCATCTGGGCTCTTGTCACCTAGGTATAGGACTAAGACCCACTTAGTAGACATAAATATAGATTTATTTCTGGACGACACCTCATACAGTGCCATCTGCAATAAAACTCAAATCTCTTAGGTCGTTATCTAACCTTGTCACTACAATTCCTAAATTCAGAATAAGCCAAGTGTATGGTATTGTTTGCTCTAACAGAGTTTTATTGGCATTGACCATTCAGTTAGGGAACACGCTCAAGGTGGCATGGTCTACTTTGCTAAGGACATCTCCTTCTGTGTTCCTGCAGAGCCAAGAACTCCAACAGAATCTGTGTTGAACACGGAGCCTGCAGCAAAAAGACTGAAGAGGTATTTCTTGAATGGGGCACTGAAGTAGTTACTGGGTTTAGAATTATTGTCTAATTTTATTTTCTAATAACTAGGGCTATACTGTACTGGCCTGATGTCTAGCATGTAGGAGGTATTTCAGATGCTCGTGGACAATTCAGAAGATCTCATGATGCTTGCTGAGATGCAGGGTGTTGTAGGGTCTCTGCTATGGGTGATCCAACTATGGGAATGAAAGATAAGAGATGCAGCTCATGTAAATGTGCAACGAAGTGGAGTTTGCTCATGTGTTCTCCTGCCAGGATTCTTGTAAGAAGCAGAGTTGTTCTTTTCTATTCTGATACATTTCTCTAATTTTCTTCCCTAAATGTCAAAAAGGGAAATGAGCAGCCACATATCAGCAGAGAGGAAAAGCCTTGGAATATGTTAGGTTACAATAGGTGTAGGAGAGGGTAGTTTATTTTGAGGAATGAGAAAGGGAAGGGAATCAATACTCCCTAGTATCCAAGCCTGTATCCATGAGTGTTGAGTTCTGTATCCCTTCTGCAAAGATTGTCTTGCCAGTACCCTGTCTGTTAGGTAAAAATAGACAAAGGCAATCCTATTATCTGCAAGGGATGTGCAGCACGCAGCATGCTGGCCATGGCAGGCCCATCTTGGCACTCCCTGCCTCCCTGGTGCAGGAAGGAACAGACAAGGCTGCATTGCCATCTAGTGGGAAGGCACATCACGGAGTTCCTGGTACCATCTGTACAGTGCCGTACCTCTCCCAGAACTGTCGCCGTTAGCTGGTGCAGAGGGAGAAGAGGAGGGAGTGAATACAGATTTCTGGAGGCATTGATTTGAGAATTCTCCAACATATGTTAATGACTATGAGTCAGGACTCCTGGGTCTTCTTATCTTCCCTGTTAACAATTCACTGCGTGATTTCGGACAAGTTTCTTCACCTTGCTCTTTCCCATCTGTAGATTAGAGATTAATGGCTATCTTTAGGGGGAATATTCCAGGATTACTTTGATGTTCAGATATTACCTTGATCATGTAAAACATTAAAGAGTGATAAATATTATGTAAGCAGGGACCATTGTGAATTATGGACTCTGATTAGCAAGAAAGTGAATAAATTCAATTAAAGCTAAGTCAAATGCATTTGAGCGTATGCTTTGTTAATCTGTTTGCCAAAGCTAATTTAATTTTAATTACATTAATATTTAGTAGGGTATTAATCAAAGTCCTGTTACATACACTGAAAAAAGAATTGAGTCTGACAAATGACAGATCTCACTGCAGCAAGCCTGCTATTAGGAAAATCCTTTCCTAAGCAGTAGTTGCGGACTGCCAGATTTGATGCATATATTATGGCTGGTATTTACTTAGAATAGATCATTCCTTAGCTTTTTCTTTTTTTTTTTTAAGTGTTTCTGTCTACTTCCAATTAACAGGTGATGGATCTCTGAAAAAATAGTTTACTGTTCTCATATTGCCCTTCACAGATGAGAAGGGCATTCCCCCCATCCATGTCACAAACTTTTGTTTCGTGCTTCATTGTTCCATTTCCCTTCGGCCAGGAATACCAGCCTCCTTCTTCATTTCAGGTTTTTCCCACTTCTGCCTTTTCTCCTATGTACCATCTGTATGCCTGGAACAACATCTTCATTCCAGTGCAGAAAGCACTCATCTTCAAATCCTCCTTGAACACCCACTTCTTCTAGCATGGCCTGACAAGTATCCATATAATACCATTTCCTCCTTAGATCATGCTTGTGATGGCTTTTGCTCCCTTAGATTGCTCCTTAGATTTGCAGTTTAGACTGCAAACCCTTGCCCTGGAGTGCTGTCACCATCTGTGTGTGGTATAGTGTTGAGCCTGCTGGCAGCACTTGACAAATAATGTTAATGCCAGCCGCTCTTGTTTTCTTCGTGTTTCCACTGCCCAAACCCTGCTGCATATTTATAGCCATGTAACCCAGTTACATTATCACTCATCAATCTGATAAATTATGCGGTGCGTGTATTTGGATCACTGGAGGCAGTACCTGCACAGTCTGCATTCTTGCTTGCGCAGAATGTGCTGCTCCCTGTTGGCAGAAGGACACCAGGGCAGGATATTGAGCTGGCCTGAGAGAGAAGACATTCAAGCCATGGTGAAAAGTGCTAGCCCTGATGGAAAAATGGGGGATGGAGAAAGACATTGTAAAGTACAGTTTGTGCCCTCTGGAAGTCAACTGTTCATTCTCAGCAGTCCCCTCAGGATCTTTTTTCTCCTTAGCAGATCAGCAGTACCAAATAAAACAAAGCAAAATCCTTTTGATTTGTGCTTTGTACAGCTCCACTTCACCCACAAGCAGAACTGTAGGGACTCTGGAACAAAACACAACTGATACAAATGGAGCAGGCAGTTATAATGAAATCCCTGTAAGACACCATTGAGAACCCATTCAGTTCTGACAGGTCTCTGATTGTTCCCTCATGCACAGAGCAGCCTGGAGTACTGTCCGGGTATTGCAGTTTCCCTGCAGGTCGCCAATCAAGACAGGAGTGAGTTCTCAGAGCTCTTACTAAGAATATTTCCTGTATGAACTTATTTCCCTGCAGACCTTTTGCAGGAGAGGGCAGTGATCCAAAAAATCAGTTGTAACCTTCTTGTCCAGATTATTTGGCTGCTATTTCTGAATCTGTTCTAGAATGCCCATTCTTCATTGTTCTTATTTATTTCTGCTGAATCCTTGCCTGAAATACCACTTCCAGTAGCTTATTGATTTGGGGGTTTAGTGGAGAGTGTGGTAGCTTAGACCCCAGCCTGTGCCTCGGTGTGTCTTCTGAATCTCTTTGTCTGTAACATGGTAAATAACCTTATTTTCTTGATATCCTTGAAGTCTGACTGAGGAGTCTGCATTAGAGGATGCCACAGATAGCAAGGAAGCGGGAGAGTCAAGCACCCGTGTCCAAGCTGATGGTGAGTTGCTGAGCACCACGATTTGCACTTTTAGGGCACTCCTTGCTGGAACTGCACCTATAGATCAGCATCTGTAGATTCCTTGGGTCTCATCAGAAATGTCCTTCCTCCATTCATACAGGATGGGGAAAGGAGGAGAAAATCTAGGAACGAAATCCAATCATAGTCCCCTAAAACCTGTTGCCTAACAAATGCAAATGATAGGAAGTTTCCCTCTTTAATAAGGATTTCTTTGGAGAAAGGTTTGTGAACTGGGCTTATGGCCAGCAGCACTGTGAGGAAAGCTCCCTGACTTCATTCACCTGCTGCTTTGTTTTTTCTGTCATTGCTATTTTGATTTAAGGCAGCTAAAAGGACTCTCTCTTCCTAGGTACAGACAATGCAAAGGAGTACACAGTTGAAGATCTCTCTAAAGAGAGGAAATTCTCTGAGGAATCAAAGGCTCCTGAGGTGAGTAGACACTGCTCCATGCAGGCTGGGGTGGCGCAGAACATACAAACCTCCCCCTCCATCCCAGAGAAGCCCGTTGCCACTGGGAACCAGATGGCACCCACGTCTGGAGCTCTGTCTCCTGCTGTAAGCTGTTGTCCCTGGCAATAAGGCATAATATGTCTGCAATTAGTGCGCAGTCTGCTCTGACTTGCTGCTTTTGTAAGTCTGCTAGCCTGTACCTTACCTGCTGCTGGCTGTTTGTGCGTGCTGGGGTTCGTTAAGATTTCAGTATTCATCTGGAAGGATGGAAAGTTGAATTGAAAGAGCCACTGAGGAATATATGTATTGAGGTACATCCTTTATGTTGCTGAAGAGCAGATGTAAAAAAATTCAGGTGATGGTAGTAAAGATGCAGCTGCTGTGGCACTTGCCACAGCAGGCATGAGCAGACAGTGGGAGCGTGTGCTTTTGAAAGGCAGCTTGGAAAAATGAGACACAGGTGAAGCCAGCAACATGAGAGTCTTTTGTGTGAAATACGTTGCCCACATGCTAGATGTTAAACCAGGACCTTACACTGTGTAAATCTGTAAGCAGGCAAAGATTTAACCTGTGGTATGAATCAGACTTGATAGTCTCCCATAATTGGAGACATTAGTTGATGTGATCAAATGTATCATCCTGCCCTTGTTTGAGTTCCTTACTCCATCAGGTGTGGTGCTGAGTCGCGTTTCGTTCTGCAGTGGAGAAACGCAAGCTGATCATGTCCCTTACCAACTCATTGTTTGTTGCTCCAGTCTCCAGAGACTGGATCATACAGTGCCTACAGAGGCTGTAGAAACAACTGTCTGTACTAATAGGCCTGGTGCTACGACACGGGGATCACTGGTTTAGCAGCGTTGGGAGAAGGAGTGTGTATAAGAGTCTT
The DNA here is from genome assembly GCF_030936135.1 of Gavia stellata. Lineage (NCBI taxonomy): Eukaryota > Metazoa > Chordata > Aves > Gaviiformes > Gaviidae > Gavia > Gavia stellata. Next base: position 6,732,431 of record NC_082617.1, read on the forward strand.
TCTGATCAGCTTCCTGTGGATTCAAGCTTAAATGCATTTTCTTAAGGGGTAGAGAGCTTAGGTCACGTACAAAAAGCAGGTGTAATTTTTAGTGTCTTCTACTGAGAGATTGGACTTAATCTTGACTCCTTCTTTTGGCAGGTGTTAAGCTCTGGAGGTTCACTGAAAGTGACTATCCAGCAGAGCAGTGAGAGCAGAGCTATCAGTACAACAGCTCTGAAACCAGGGCACTGGACCTGTGAGGTGGGCACAGCTGATCCCAACCCTGAATCGGTCCTTAAATTCTACTGTTACATCTGCAAGACCAACTGCTGCAATCAGCAGGTAAAAATCCACAGATCTGACTGGGATATGGGTGGTCAAGAGAAGTGAATTAGAGGGCCGGCTGCCATGGGGAGGTGCAGCAGGAGACTTGTTAGTAAGGGCTCATGCTTCAGGAGCAAGGAACATAAAAAATGATGACAATCATGCAGATAAAATAAACCTCTCCTGAGGAGCTGGCAAGCAACCTGCTAGAGAGCGAATGTGGGTGGATCCACAGGCAGCCATGCTCTTAAGCTTTTATACCATTTCATTGTTAAACAGCAGTCAAGAGAATGGAAAGCATAGCTCATACCTATTATTTTCTGTATTTTTAATACATTTAAATGGATTTTTCTCTTAACCTCTCTCTCAGAATTTCCAATCCCACATGGCTGGAATTCAGCACCAGCAGCGACTTGGGGAGATTCAGCACATGAGCAATGTTTGTTTTGTTTCATTACTGCCCATGGTGAAGGAGCAGAAGGTGCTGGCAGAGAAAGATGGGTAAGTGTTGATCTGTGCTAGAAAATGCAATCTGAACGTGCACCTACATGGCTTCCAAAATTCCTCACTGCACCAGGGTACCCCTGTGTTCTAGGTAAGGTACAAAATCCCTCTGGTTTCAGGGGCCTTAATCTCCTTCAGGTAACTTTCTTCCTGCTGAAGGATACCAGTGTTGACTTTGACTTGCTGTGTAGTTTTTAATACAGTAGATCAGGTCAGAGACTTGTTTTAACTGGTGCCTTTCTGTCAGCATGAACTAAAGCAACCTATATAAATAGCTGGGAAGGGGAGAAGATAAATCCGAGCCTGTAAAGATAGGAGTGCTGGGGAAAACAATGCTGAGAACAGATTGCAAACTGCAGTATTCCATGGAGAATGTAAAAAGGTGTGACTTACAGATATATCTGTTGTCACTTCAGAGAGACCCAGCAGCGATGGTGTAACACTTGTCAGATACACTTCACAGGGGATCTAATCAAACATCGCAGGACCCAAGAACACAAGGTAACAACCATAGCATGGACTTCATCTTTGCACTGACCTTTTGTGGGGATTGAGTGGAAGTGTCTAGCATCTCCTGCTCCCCAAGCAGCAAAGGAAAAGTGATTGGAGTGGAGAGACGCACAGAAGGATCTGCCAGTAACATCCTCACTGTCTAAGGGCACTGCCATGCTACCTCCTGCCTCTGAGCACTGGCATTGTTGGAGCTTCCAGCTGTCATCCTGTGTCAGTACGGCCTGAAGCACCTCAAGTTTATAATTCTTGACTTTTCTCAATAAATATGGCCTATCATACTCACCTAATCAATTGAATGGAGGAATTGGTAGGCAGCCTGTAAATTTTTGAGCTGAAATTTAGGCAGGCCTTTATATTTATTGGTTTCTAGGGGAGAAGTGCCAGAACACCTTTTAGAAATCACATTTGCTTTGCTCTGCCTGTTTTCCATCTTTTTGGCAGATAAGAGCTAGGGAGTCCTTTCTGCTGAAAAGACTACTCTCTTTTTGTGGTCTCCCTGCTTTAGATGCAGGGCTGTGACTTTGTTTCACTCAAGATTTATCTGCATTTCTCCAAAGTGGTGCCTCTTGTGACTTACTGGGTCATCCCTCCTTCCTTAGTTGGCCAAACGCTCGCTTCGTCCTTTCTGCACTGTCTGCAGCCGCCACTTCAAGACGCCTCGCAAGTTTGTGGAGCATATGAAGTCCCCTGAGCACAAACAGAAAGCCAAAGAGGTAATACTGTGCAGGACTGGAGGCAGCTACACTGTGGAGCAGGTTAACTTTCTCCTTCCCTGAGTATTGCAGGGATGAAAGGAAGACGTGCAGTTCTTCCAGCCCTGTTTTAATTTTCATCTGTGGCTGGACTTCAATTGTTAAGAGTTTAAAGAAATTGAGTGAAAAAGGGACAAGGAGTTAGATGTGTCTAAAAGCACAATAGCTTCGCACCTCTTTTGCAGTCCCTTCTACTCATCAGATACAGTCTGTTCAGAGTCTGGGGTCTTCCTTGGTTAAATGGAGAGTGCAAAGTTCATCTGATCTTTCTTTACTGTACCTGACAGGTGAGGCTAGGAGAGAAGGAGTTGGGCAGCCCAGAAGATTCAGAGGAGTTGATCACAGTGGATGCTGTTGGTTGTTTTGAAGATGATGAGGAGGAGGAGGAAGAGGAGGAGGGGGGAACTGGTGAGGAGGAAGACCTTGATGTAGTGCTGATGGAGAATGAGGATTCTGCTGCCAAGCAGGTATGCCATGCAGAAGGAGAAGGAATGATCTATCTGAGAATCTGCTGCGGGCTCCTGTGACTTAGTTGGTCTTGGCTGGTTGAGCTCAGGGTTTCAAGAGTCCCATCAACCTTGCACCCTACAGCAGGAGGGTGAGGGCTCTGGGGTTCTTCCAGAGCACAGGACGATGCAAAAGAGAATCAGGCACTACATGTGGGATGCAGGAGGGTGTTTCTGCTGTGCTGTACAGCTCCTACTGGTGCCTTCAAACATTGCCTTGTTGTTAAGGAGCATAAGCAACGTTTTTTGAAAGAAAAGAATTTCTGACAGACATTGACATAGTCTCTTTGAATAGCCCAGCAGCAGCTTGGTCTCATAGCAAGCATATGTGTGGAGGTTTATCTTGATAAATCTCATTTTCCCAGTAGAGAACAGTTACCAAGAAGGAGGTACATGGCTAAGCTACTTCAGGCTTGGAGTGCAAGGGACATTTTTAACCCTTGTAATGAAGTGGCCTCCTGACACTGGGTTTTGTATCTGGCCCTAACCAGATGCTGTGCAACTCTTTCTGGTATGTGAATCCTCTGTTTAGCTCCCAAGCTTGCCAGAAAAATGTAAGAGCCCAGGAAGGGAATTGGCATAGATACAGTAGGCACTAATGTTCTTTTGGTTTCCAGACTGGGCTGAAGGAAGTGTCTTTGGAGGATTACGAAGGAAGCGAGAAGTATTGTCCAGACACAGCCTATGGTAAGCAAGCAGAGTTAAGCAAAGGCCCACAGAGCCTTCTCTGGCCACATGCTGTATCTGTGAGAGAGGATGGTCTCTACCTACTGCTGTAACGACTTCTTGGGCCGTAGTGCTCCAGCATCTGCATTGGACTGGTGCAGGTGACTGCTGCCTGGAGAAAGGGCCAAACATTGATTTATTACTGTGTGATAAAACATAAGGATGTGATTGATGTTTGTCAGCTGCCTTTTGCTTTGAAGAAGAAAGGACGAGAGCCAGATACCTTACTAAGGTAGGAAATGGAACGAGTAGGGCAGGAGTACTAAAGAAAGTAGGTAGCAAATGAGGGATGCTCTGGAAAGATGGAGCCTGAAAGCATATTGAAAAGAATGCTTTCCAACAGAAATGCAGCTTGTATAGAGATACTGAGCAGTATTGACAGTATCAAGCTCTCTGCCAGAGCCCAACTGTGCATGTTTCCTCCGCTTCAGAACCCCCACGCTCTACCTAGTGGTTATTCAGACATGTTGCTGGACTGGTGGGCAGTGTTACCTCCAGATGGCTGTCTCTGGTCCCCACCCTGTAAGCGATTCTGACTTCAAACCTCTAACGGCCACTCGTGTTGTGAGGAGGGCAGCTCTGCAGAGGCTGTTTTGTGCCCAAGGAGAGCTCTGTTTACACCAATCTTCCATATTGCTGTAACCTTCCACTATCGTGTGGCAGATGGAATAATGATTCATGCTGTGAATGTTCTCTGCGTGTTCCTCTTGCGCGCCTGCTGTCTTCTGCTTGGTTTGATCCCATTACATTAGATCACATGTTCTCTGTAGTTTTCCATTGTATTCTTTTTTCCTTTTTTTCCCCTTAATGCTCTGTGTAGTTTCTTTGCTCTGGCAGCCAGATTTCTCTCTGAATATCAACCACACAGCCGTTCCATGGTAAGATGAGATATTCAGGAAGTGATCTTGCAAATCCCTGATTAACAGAAGCAAAGCTTTCCACTTTTCTTTTTCTCCCTCCCCTTCCCTTTTAACATGCTTTCATTATTTGAGTTCCATTCAATGTGATCTGTGATTTCCCTTCCCCTCCCGTTTCGCAGGCCTGGATTTTCTGGTCCCCGTCGCAGGTTACCTCTGCAGGCTGTGTCACAAATTCTACCATAGCGACTCTGCTGCCCGGCTCGCACACTGCAAGTCCCTGATGCATTTTGAGAACTTTCAGGTTAGACCCTTTGGCGATTGCATGGCCTGGCATTTGTTACCCCCGTGTGTGTCTCTTCAGCAAATCCACCACGTTAGCTGTCTTGTCTTCAGTTCATTTCCATCATCCTTGGTGTCCATTGTGCCATAGCTTTCTCCTGGTGTGCTCTGTGTTTGTCTCCCATCACCCCTGTAGATCTAAAACCAGTGCAGTCCTGCTTCCCGGCTACTGCTGCTGTCATCTTGTTGCCCATTTCTGGCTGGAAATCTTCCTCAGAGTGTCTGCTCTGTTTGCTGAACCTGTGGAGTCTGTCATGCAGTATAGGCCTCTTCTCTGTTAGACAGATTACAGGTGGGTCAAGATGGGGAAAGAACAAGAGGTAGATGCTGTTCCTTTTACAGAAAGCTGGTACATATGCATCTTTTCATGCGACACTGCAGGAACAGCTCCTTTAGCCAAAATTGCGGGTATGATGCATCCATGAAGGGGCCTGGTAAAATCAGGTATTGACCTTAGAAATCTGGAAATTTAACATTACAGACTCCTTATCTGATGGAAGCTACAAGCTGATGAGAGTCTGTTTGGTCCCCAGGGTCAGCCTGCAACAGGAAGTCAGTCTGTCTGTCTGTCTGCTACCCTTTCCTACAAACTCCTTAGCACAAAGCTCTGCCAACTGATGCTGTTCCTTTGCTTTACTGGCTCCACCTAAAGAAGCCATATTGCCCCTTGCTGCTTTCATATCTAGAAGCTTTTCCTACTGGGCTGGCCTGGAATCTGCCTCCATTGTTCTGTCCTTGTTGACTTGCCAGGGGGTGAGGGGCCTGGATTAGTACCTTGTGGTGGGTATGCAGGGCTTGCACTGTCTCTGCCCTCTCCCGTGACCACTGCCTGTGCAGGAGAGCGGTATTCCCTGACCCTGGCAAAGAGGGAGGCTCCCACACTGACTTTGTCCTCTGCCTGCACCCAAAACCTGCTCCAGCAAAAACTGTTGTGCTTCCCTACCACAGATGTATCCAGCTTTTGTTAGCTTAAAAAAAAAAAGAAGAAAAATCTTAGTGTTTTTCTGCTAGTCTTCAGACAGGTTAACTATTCCTAGTCAACCGTCACTGCCTCTAGAAAGGGGTGGGGTGCTGCAGAAGCCAGCACTTAGAGCAGTGGATTTGGAACGGCAAGTAGCAGGAGAAGACCACAGCTGTTCCTTCATGGTTGCTCCTCCTCTCCCACTCCTGCAGCTAGTCATTTCAGGAACGAAGGAATTGGCCTTGCAGTTTTCCTGGCTTATTTTAGATCAGCTTAGAGTGAAACTGCAGCAGCAGTGTGTATGCCTCCCTTTTGGCCCACTTAGGGCTGAAATCAGACATTCTTCAAATGGATGCCAGAGTGATCTGGAAGGATTATTTATGACAAGAGTCCAACCTTAAATACCTGCCGGCAGATAACTATTATCCTGGGCTGCCCAGGTGCCTTGGGGTTGTCACAGTCTGAGTTAAATCATTGCCAGTTTCTGGGGTATGCTCATCAGAGTAACTCAGCAGAGGGTTTCAAAATGAATTGGCATGCTTGCACCTGGTTTAGTTTGGCTACATCATTATGACTCAACTGATCTAGTTCCAATGTATTATGATACTACACATATCGCATTATTTGAGGACAGGGAAAGAGCAAGCCTGCAATGATAAATTGAATTACAATGTAAAGCTGCCTGTCTGATGTGCTGTAATTCCACATTGCAGACTACAGTAGCACTGGTTAAGACAGTGGTGAAAGCCAGTGCGTTCAAAATAGTTTTCTTAAATTTTCAGGTCTGATGCTAGTGCCAGTTAAAGGGACCCTTTAGCAGAAATTTGAAAGTGAGTTGATTGTGGAAGGAACTGTTGTGGAAAAGAGGGAGCTTTGTTTTATTCTTTTAGTTCATGCTCTGTTTGGGTCTTGAAGACCAGATTTCTACTGCATGTTAGATAGCTATAGAGTTGCTGTTTTTTCTGAAATCCAGTCTTGAATAAGGCTAGTAGCCATTTTAATCTGTTTACAGACCTCTACTGGTTCATCATGATAGCTAGTGCAAATGAGTCATTTTATTGATGATATGCTTATCTTTATTCTGTAGAGAACCTCGGTACCTTGTTAACAAGAAGATATTTTTGATATCTTAGTGTTCCTGTCAACAGTTTCATTGGCTGCACAGACTGTATCAGCAGAATGAAAAATCTTAAGCTTTCAACTTAAGTCTTGCTTTAGCTGATAAACATTAAATCACATCTGTGTAGCTGAGGGCAGTGCATAGCCTCGTGTATCCAGGGTACATGTCCAGAGTTAAGTCCTGGCAGTAGCTGAAGCAAGAGCTGTCACTTGCACTGTTACATCTACAAAGTCCTGAGTCTGACTGAGATTAACAGTTGCTGAAACATTATTTTTTGTCTCAGGAGCCACAGGTCTGCCATGCACTCGCTCAGCATTAAGTAATGTGAAAGGGACTTCAATTTTTAATATCGTCACTTTTCCTCACAGGAGCTGACCCTTCTCTGCTTGAAAGCCTCAGCAGCCAGACCAGGAGAGCTGCCGAGACAAGTCATGCCCCTGCAGATTCTAGCTGCCACTCACCACTACTTTTGTACAGGTTTTCCTGGACCAGCTGCTACTTGCTGCAGTGACAGTAGCTGAGCTGGACTTGTCCCTTACGTTGGTTTGTTTGTATTTGCAGAGATACAAGGCAGCAAGGCATCGTGCCACAGCTGCCTACCCCGAGGCTCCTTTGCATTCCCAGGGCTCCAGCTCCCAATTGCTGGATGATTTGAAACAGCCTCCTGCTACAACAGCAGATACCAGCAAGAAGATGAATGATGATCATGGGATAGACAAGGAGGGTACAGAGCTGTCAGCCCTGCAAGAACAAGCTTCAAGGTCTCCGGAGGGTAAGGGTGAGCTGGCCACCTCTGTAGCAGAGGGCAAAAGCCTAGCCAGCATGACTGATGATGTATGTGGAATCATGGTTGTAGAAGAAGAAAGTCTCCAGGAAGAGAGCACGTCTACTACCACTAGTGCTGACTGCCCACTCTCTGAAGAGAACCGCACTGTAGGGGAGTTACTGGGACACGCTGTGTCTGAGGAGGAGGAAGCCAACGCAGCCAGGCAAAGGGAAGGCACAGACGACTGCCAGGATCCAGGGAGTGGAGGGGGTTTAGGACAGAACGAGGCAGCAAACACAGGCCAGGAAGCAGCGGCAGAGCCTTCCTCCCTAGCCAAAGGTGAGGCAGCCAGTCTTACCTCTGCTGGGTGCAGACGCTCTACTAGGCGCAAACCCAGATAGAGTGGCCTTAAAGGGAGAGCCCTTTACATATGATATTTGCTGGAAATGTTTATTTTCTGAGTCTTTTAATAGAGCAAAACCCTTCAACTTTACTGCTGTTTTTATTTTAAGAATAAAATAAGCCTGGCTTTAGCGTGTCTAATACAGGATGGTGTTGATTATTACTTGTACAGTTGGGATACAGCAATTATGTGGAAAGACTGAGGCTTGGATTGTTGAACTTGAAACAAGACGGTAATGTGATTCCCGTAGGGGACAAAGTTCATGAGGCAGATAGATGCAGACTTACTTTTCACGAAGAATTCTTTGTAGTTCCTCTCGTTTCCTTTCCAGGCAGAGGAAAAGTTTATCTCTTGGGAGACTGTGTGCCCAATTCTGCTCCTCAGAACAGTTTCCTTTCAAAGATGCACACTCTTGGACAAGCACTGTGTCCTAAGCTAGGCAAGAATGTGCATCTTGGTCCTTTGTTAATACCACAAGGCTTAATACAGTCTGTTCTCATAGTTGAGACTCTCAGGAACAAATTTTGTTTCAAACTGATTTTAATAAAACAGATTTCTTGTAAATAACTTCTTTAATTTTCAAAAAAACTCCTTTAACTCTACAGAACAGTAAGACTTGCTTCACAGTGCTGGGCCCAGGCCATCCTGACAAGATCACAAAGTTTCAGAACAGAATGCTCAAGCGTACTCTTTTCAAAAGGTACAGGGAGGACTCTGCTTACAGCCCACCACAGGCAGGCCCATCTCTGCTCTGTATAGCTAATGCTATATGTGGTGGGGGCTAACCAGGCTGCTCTGCCTCTCTCTAAAGCCTGAGTCCTTAATGGCAGCTTAAGGAGTTAGGCACCATCCAGTTATAACAGTCAAAAACATCACCCTGGTATCTTGTCTTGGAAGGGGACAGAAGAGTCCAGTGGTCTGGGACCATCTGCCAATATTTCTTACGTCAGAGTTAATGTGAATAATGGGAAAGCTGTAGTTTCAAGGCAGGAGCTGGCCTAGGGCCCCCCTCTCAAAGTCTGTCAGCAGAGTTACACTTAGGGGCAAGTCTGGAGTCAGGAAAGCTCCTGCCTCCTGTGCTTTTTGAGAGAAAAGGCTAGAGCCATAACACTCCTTGCTTGGATTTAACAGTGCATAAGAGCAGAGATCATTTCTCCTCTTTCTGAAGAGAACCTGCTTGCAAACAACCTGCATGGCCTCAGGTTTCCTACAACCAGCTTTAACCAAGTGTCAGTGCAGGCTCACATTGGGGAGCAAAAAGAACCAACTCTTTTACATCCTCCTGTGTGCTTCTGCAGCTATCACACAGCTAAAGAAAAACGGAACATGGATGTGAATGGCAGGACACACCACAGGAAGGAACAAGTAACAGCCACAAAGGTACCTCTTCTACTCAAGTTTTACGTTAAATTGGTGACCAGTAAATGTCCCCTTAGCAATATCAACTGAGAGTTTATGGCCAGCACACTAGGCAGGAGGCTGTGATCCCTGCACTTCAGCTTCCATGTTCTGCTGCTTGCTCTGCTGCTGGAACTCCAGGCGGGTCTGGCGGTTGGACTCGAGCAGTTCTTTCAAGCAGGCATGTAGATAATCATTCTTTTCCTCCAGGTGATCCAAGCAGGAGTTGATCTGGTCCAGCATGGAGTTTATTGCTGCATATTCTAGAAGGAAGGGAAATGAGAGACTGAACAACGTAAGTATATTGTCACTGCAGTCAGTGAAGGCAGTGAGAGCTCTTGCAAAACATGTCCACAGCATTTTGGCTGTGCCTTATCTGCCACTGGGTGCGTGAAGTACAATGCAACTGAATCCTGCATGTGTTGTGTTCACCGATCAAACGGGACCAGTGGGAAGCTGCAGGACCGGTAACAAGATCTAAGGCAAGGTACCTGGGCAGTCCAAACGCGTTATGGGCATATCTGACAGCCTTTGATCTCATACATAAATAGCTGACCACAGGCTAAGTGCTAGCACGCAGCGATCCACATTGCAACAGTACCAAATAAACCCCAAGGGCAAGTTAGCCTTTTTAGCTGCCTTAGGGATCATCTTTCCTGACGAGGGTGCAGGCATTTTGGCAGCATGCCGAAGTGTTTACATTCTGTGAATTATTTGTGGAAGGCTCCCAGGCTGGGATGTGCTTCACAAGGGCCTGGCTGGGGTCAGACTGCCAAAACAGCACGGCCATTGCTGTGGCAGGAGCTGGGATGAGCCCAAAGGTGCTGGTAGTGGCACCATTATTTCCAAAGGGAGGTAAGTGTGGGGCACCAAGTCCAACCACAGGATTTTCATGCACCATTAAGGCTTTGGGTACTTCAGATTAAAACCAAACTCATTCGGGATGATCCTGACAGTTGGTTCCCTAGGTACAGTTTCTTATTTACAGCACTTGTTTCAAGTGGAGAAGCGTTAGCCTCAGTGCAATGGCATTTCCAAGTGATGTGTATTAGCCCTGTTAATCAGATGGAGATAGCTGTGCTACTGTGATGAAACACTTGCTTTTGGATTGCTCCAAGCAATATTCACACAATCCTTAAGAATAACAAAAAACCAAACTGAAAAACCAGACGAGGTTAAACCTCTGCTGACAAGTTAACTACTCAGGAACCCCGGGGGGTTACAGGAGACCCCAGGCAGAGCCAGTCCCATGTTCCTTTCTGAAGTCATATGGGCTGAGTGAGTGCAGGGAGGCAGGCATCCAGCTGTGACCCGCAGGCTGACGTTTATGAGGATTGTGGGCTGCAGGACAGGGAAAGATGCCTGTGTGGGTTGGACAAGCCCACACTTCACTGGGTGAGGCTGGCTTCTCTCCACCCGGCTCCTCCGAGCAGCTGGGGGAGCGTCAGAGCCAAGCGTGACACACACAGTGCCTGGCTGGAGTGCTGCTCTGAGCTAACGGAGAAGAGAGAGAAAGTGAGGAGGATGAGGATGTGCTCCGGGCACCCTTGTCTTATGGACGAGGGTCGAGCAGTGCTGGACTCCCCCAGCCTCACAAGCCCAACTTTGCCCCTCTCGGCTGCCCCCTTGACACTTTTGTAGGCAGGGTGCCCAGAATCCCCAGCACACCAGGCCCAGGCACTGCCATTACCAGCAGCTTTAAAAAACCAGTGAATATTTAAATATTACAGTAATTTGCATTAATAGCTAAGGAGAAGTTGAATTATAAAAAAAATTGTCCTCCTTTTCTTATACTACTTTGGAGCCATTTGCAGCAGTGTTGCAGCCTTTAATTCTTGGGAGAATTGTGTACGCTGCATTTAAGCTTACTTATAAAAGTTTGGCCTCACAGGTATATGCAAAGATGGCATTATGAGCACTGCTGATGTCCTTGCATTTAAAAATCCCACAGGTACGTTCTTTCCAAAAAGGCGGCAGTTATCAATATTTTGCAAACCCTGTTTCAAGGTATGCGATACCTGAATGTCCACGAGTTAGAGATCTTTACTTCAACCCAGTATTTGAAGCACCATGTTCCAATTAAACCGTGAGCAGATCCCAAGCGGATACAGTAACTACTTCTGACAAGTCACATTATTCATCAACTTGGCAAGAAGTCTTTAATCACAGCAGGAGCCTAATTGTTCTCAGTGCCTAGAGCTGAAGCGAAGGCTATATAAGTTGTGCAGCTTTGGGAAGTGAAAAAAAAAATTAGCAATTTTAAAATAAGCTATAAAAACATTTTATTTAATTGTCTCCTGTTAGTTGCAGGCTTGGTGTATTTTTGTGAAAACATAACCACATCCCCTAATGAAAATGTTAACCAGGAGTACAGCAATCGCATTGCTCACTCTGCATTCTTACAAGAACAGTTGCCAAAAATAAGGTTTCCTATTTGAGATCAAGGAAGTGATCCACAGCTTCAGCTCCACGAGACCAGGAAATAGCTACAGACCTTTATGACCAGCAAAGCCCCAGCTAATGACAGGCGGAACAACTTAAGGCAGAGCCTCAATGTAGGTCAGATTTAGTGACTTTCTCAGTCGTGTCCACAGTGTCTCTTAGCTCTTCAAAAACTCTGAAACATAAATTACCATGATGATGCAAAGCAGTGACCAGTCTTGGGGTGTTTCAGGGCAGAAATGATCCTTCTGTCACTGCAGGTGGATCACAGCCAAAACGAGGAGATTCACCTGCGTGGGTCACACCTGGAAACTGAATGGTGTTTTGGCAAACAGCGTAACCCACCTCTTCACCATTTTCAAGAAAGGAGTAGCAAAGTGCTTAGTCTTTGAAAGATTTCCAGTTTTAAGAATGACCTGTACATACGCATTACAGCTCTGCCGTTGTCACGCTTTGTCCATCGGCTTTTTCTATCTGGCTGGGACACTATCAGAATTTTCATACCTAGGCACTGTAAAAATGCCCAAAAGTGGAATCTGCCAAACTAATTGCATTAAATTCAATTTTTCCACCCATGACTACTTCTTCCACCGTCAGCCCACGTGATCTGTCCTGCGCTTTCAAAATTTGAACATCCTCTTTCTCCTCGGTCCTCCGCACCCCGTACACCAGCAAAAGCACGGAACAATCTTTCCAGAAGAGAAACTAAAAAAATTAAAATACCCCCAAGGCCGCAGCACGCAGGAGCTTAGTGCCCCATCGCCGGGCGGGGATCATCCCAGCCCCGCTCGCCTCCAAAACCCGCCCGCCCGGCACCGGGCGCACCCTTCGCGCCGGGCACCGCTCCCAGCAGCAGCAGCAGCATCTGGGAACACCCGGGCCTCGTCACCGGCGAACCCGCGGCCCACGGGGCCGGGCCAGGCCACCCAACCCCACCGGGGGCCGCGGTCAGTCAGGCGGCACTGCCCCGGGCCGCCCCCACGCACCTTCCTCCCCGAAGCTGTCCCCGTCGTCTTCGTCGTTGCCGCCGGCGCCGCCCACCGGCACGTGCGGCTCCCCGTTCGGTCCCGACATCCCGCCGCGCTGCGCGACGCCGCAGCCGCGCGTCGGAACCGCCCGCACGGCGCGACGGTGCGCCCGCAGGGCCGCTAGCCAATGGGAAAGCTCGGCGCCGCGCGCGTCACGCAGGCCGGCCGGCCGGCGCTGGGGTAAAGCCTGTGGTTAGCGCGCAGGGCGCGGGGCGGGCGGCGCGCGGGCGGGAGCGGCCAGCAGCCCTCGCGGGCAGTGGGGCGGCCCCCGAGGGCGGCGCGCAGAGGGGGGCAGCTCCGTGCTCCCCATTTCTTGGGTGTTTTACCCAAATGCGTTCCCAAAGCGAAGCTGTCTCCTTGCCCTGCCGTGTCCTTAGGCCGCCCAAGGCCTCCCTGTCCTCTGGGCTGCCACAGCACTCGCCAGCACAAGCGAGTACCTTTGGGCAAAGATGCCCTCAGGAGCCGCCATCGGCACCCAGCCCTTCTTTCCCCAGACAGCTTATGGTGCATATGAATAACCTGCACCTCTGCCCGTGAGGAGCCCCCCAGGCTGTCCTGCGGGTGCTGAGGCCGCAGCTGCGAGGGCTTTGCTGCTGAACTCCAAAATGCAGCTGCCTCGCCAGCCCTGCTTCGTCCCCTGCTTTGTCCCCTGCTTCGTCCCCTGGGCGGCTTGAACCGCCCTCGGGTCACCTTCAAACCTCCTCTTCCCTGAAGGAACCAGCGCAATTCACTTCGCCCTTCCTTGACTTTGGCCCAGCGTGGGTCGTACCTCACACGCCCTGAGGAGATCTAATCGCTGTCTCGTTTTTTCATCCCCGGGAGAGGTGTCACTGGGATGAAAATAACTTGCAATTAGAGCATTAATTCAAGCAGTGCTCCTGAGGTAAACCCGGTTTGAGGACTCCGTTGTTAAGCGGGTATTTGGGGCAAAGAAGGAAGGAAAGGTTACGTCCCCATTTAACATCGCAGTCAGCTCTTCTTTCTGTGGGGTAACGCCACTGCGTGTCGCCGAGTTGGGTCCATGTTGTGGCACGAGTGGGGGGATTGAACGTTAGTGTAATTCATGGGCGTAACTGTGCTTTAGTGAAAAAGATTACGACTTCCAGCGTGAAGGTTTGTGCTCCCACTGTGGGTATGCGCTGGACAAAAGCAGCAGCCCCCACCGGGCAGGACGTCCTCTCAGAGAACAGGTTATTTTATTTCCACTTTACGCTTTGGTGTCTCCTCAGCGAACCCGGATTTTATAATTCCCGCGAGAGAGCGGGGCCGCGCTCGCTGTGGGCCCCTGCGGCCAGGCGGCCTCGCCGCACCCGCCTCGTGTAGGGTTGAACATCGCTGCGGGATTTTCACCTCAGCGCGGCGCCGCTGCCGCCATTTCGGGGGCGGGGGAGGCGCAGAGGGGCGGGGCGGCCCCGTTACGCCCCCCCCCGCCACCCGCCCGCGCTGTGCCGGGAAGATGGCGGCCGCCGGCAGGGCCTGGCGGGCTGCCGCGCTGCTGCCGCCCTGGCGGCTGCGGGCTCCGCGCCGAGCCTACGGCGCCGCGGCGGCGGGAGCGGGTGGCGGCGGGGGCCGCCTGCTGCTGGGCGCTGCCTTCGCGCTGGGCGGCGGCGCCGGCCTCTGCCTGGCGGCGCGGCACCGCCTGCGGGAGCACTCGGCCGCTGAGGTAACGCGCTGCCGGGCCCCGCTCGCCGCCTGAGCGGCTCCCCCCGCCCGCGGGCTGCGCTCTCCTTCCCTCCTCGCCGCTCCGGCCGCCTCCATCCCTGCGTGCTTCCCTGGGCGCCTGCCCTTCCCTCGCCCCCGGGCCCGGCCGCGGCGGCGAGCCCAGGGGGACAGAGCTTCAGGGGGGGCGCGGAGCGGTGTCGTCCCGCTCTGCGGACCAAGCGGCTGCTTTTGCTCCGGTTTCAGTGAGGAAAACGCTTAAAATTGTTTAAAGGAGCCCCCGTCAGCACTCTCCTCGAGGAGCTGTACGGAACGCTTGTCAGAAAGCGAGAGGTTGCTGGGGATGTGAAGCAGCATTGTCTGTTAGCGTTGTTGCTTTTTCCCAGCACCCACGGAGGGTTGTGTAACCCCATAAATTGCAAATGAGAAGCAAAGTGAGATGACTGCATTTGTTTTATAATGTATGAGTAATGATTGGCATGGCCTGTCAGATCGCTGAAGTATAGCGGTGTCGGGAAACATCCCTCACCCCATGCCGCATTGTCTGTGCTACCCTGGGTTCTCCCTGTCATGTCTCAGTTGTGCACGGGTTGGTTAATCCCAGGAGTCAGAACTTGGGCAGCCACATGCCTAAAATCAACAGCAAACTCTTTCTGCTCTCCCCGCCCTATGACCTCAACAGAGGTTATTGAGGGGTAGGGAAAAATTGGATTTAAAAGGCCATTTTGGTTTTGATTTAAAGATGATTAAAATATGGTTGTGTTTTTCTTTAGTTTCAGAATTGTGTGTAGAGGGTTAAGCTGTCTGGATTTAAACTCTTTTTTTTGGCTGTGAGTAGGAGTTTCTGGCAGGTTAAATGGATGTTTAGACAAACAGGTATTTGGTTCCAATGGAAGGTGAATATTTGTGATGTGAAGAAAGCATCTGTTAGCCGAGATATTTTGGTGATCAGATGTTGAAACTGAATGTCAATGGCTATGATTTCATAACAAAAATAAGGGTGGAAGGAAGGTAATATAAGTATTTTTAGTAGACAATGGAAGCTTCTGGTCTCTTCTCTTCCCAGCTGCCTGCAGGGAGCCTGCAGCTCACTCTCTACCAGTATAAAACATGTCCTTTCTGCAGCAAAGTCCGAGCTTTTCTTGATTATCATGGACTGCCCTATGAAATTGTGGAAGTGAACCCGATAATGAGGAAAGAGATCAAATTCTCTTCCTACAGAAAGGTGCCTATCCTGCTAGCCAATGCTGGAAGCCCTCTGGTAAGTCTTACTATGTTGAAACCTTGATTTCCCCACAAGCAGTGGTTTGGAGGCTTTGTCTCGGTCATGTCTCTGTGGTTTATACCATGCAGTGTAATCTTTAAATCATCTTTTATTCTCTCAAGAGCCTAAGATTTGTTTCGTGCTTCATGATCTTCTATACCTTGGCCTTATTAGGGTTTTTGTTGGACATATCATTTGGACTAGCAGTAACAGGGACTGCTTATATCTTGTGGGAAAAGAATGAGATCTCAAGAATACTGAAGATTCAATTTGGCTTTTTTTGTGTTAGTGTTGCTTTTCCTCCTTTGCTGCCAAGAGTCTAAATCAAAAACCCACTAGTATTGCCTGTGTACCTGGCCTTCAGGTCCTCTGTTGTCAGAATGAAAGCCAAATTTGAAGTGATACTCTGAAATGATCACAGAAGAGATCAGAATGTAGGGCTGTCTTTAGATGTGCAGGGACTCCTATGGAAATGCATGGGAGGAAAACGGACTGTAGTAGTAACTTGGAGCCTCAGCATGCAGGGGAAAAGGTTCTGAAGACTTTCAATTTCACCAACCGCTTTTAAAAGTTTGTTTTAATTCTGGTTTTCAGCAATTGAATGACTCTTCGGTGATCATCAGTGCAATAAAGACCTATCTCATTTCCAAGTAAGAAAACGGGATGATGGGAGAAGAGTTGAATGTGAATGGCCCTAGTGAGCTAGAGATTGAGAAGACTCTCTCTGAGTTGGTCATAAATATCTTGCTGACCTTGGTTTCTGAAGCTCTGGGTGTTTGGCGCAGCAGACCTGACCCTGGCTGTGATGGGGTGGATGGTGCCTGTATATGTTGTGATGTGCATGTGCAGTGAAGCAAAGCTTTTACCTTTCAGAACTACTTTGTCACCTGTGAGATTCTCTTTGCACAAAACCTTCTTAAACACGGACTAGTGTTAGTCCTGGAACTAAGCTTACAATTAGCCAGTTACAACATCTAGAATGAAATGAAGCTGCTGTGCCTGTGGCCTGTCCTTTAGGTCTGTGCTACAGAGCACTTGAGAATGGTAGGTAGTTTTATGCCTGCAAAAATTTCTAGTCTGACACAGTCAAAGGTATGTACATTAATAATAGTTATTTGCCAGTAGCTGTTCCAGTCTCTTTTCAAAATTTATTTCAAATAGAATTTGGAACCTTGTGCGCTTATTTTTAGAATAATACATTTTAAAGTGTGTGTTTCTTGATCTGCTCATTTTTGTAGCAGCCAGATCTGTGTTTCTGTCCACAGGAGGAATAGCTTAGAAGAGATTGTGTCCTTTTATCCTCCTATGAAGACGGTGACTGAGCAAGGCAAGGAGGTATTTGAGTATGGGAATAAATACTGGCTCATGCTGGATGAGAAGGAGACAAAGCGAGTCTATCCTGTCAAAGAAGTGAGAGTGTAAGTGCTCTTAAGTTTTTGGGCATTCCAGGTGGAGTCACAGCCTCCTCCAGATGTACTCAGGGATGGTGCAGATATAAAATCCCGCTGGTGCTGACAAATCCTGTCATACCCCCCCCCCCCTTAGTGTTCAAAACCTCAGTAGTTAGAGTGGTTTTGCTGTGTTTCTTATGTAATTTGAAACAATGCTGTTAGACGGCCTAGTTCCCACCATCATGGTCATGCTAGCCTTCAGTTGCCTCTGGTTTCCTTCTTGGCCTTTCTGTTATGTCACAGGGGAATGCAATGGAGTGCTATTTTCCCATTCTGCTTTAGTTCTCATATTGGGAGGAGAAGCTAGTGCTCTATCTTAGTCTTAATTTTAGTTTGAGATTGGAGGAGCCTTGCCAAAGATGATGATCCTGAGTGCATTTCAGAGAGGTCACCAGAGCGCAAGGCTGGGCAGGAGTTTTTGATACATTTGTCCTTGGCAGACTCTCTGGTTAATGCCACTGTGATTCTGCCTGCCTCCTGTAGCCCTGTGGTCTGTACCCCATTCACTGAAAAGTCTCTTTTGAATGCTTGCAGGGAAGAAATGAAGTGGAGAAAATGGGCAGATGATTGGCTCGTTCACCTCATCTCCCCCAATGTTTACCGTACCCCCAGAGAAGCCTTGGCATCTTTTGATTACATTGTCCGTGAGGGAAAGTTTGGCACTATGGAAGGTTTCTTTGCCAAGTACGTGGGGGCTGTTGCCATGTTCTTCATTAGCAAGAGGCTGAAGAAAAGGTTGGTACCACTGAGCACCAAGTACACAAGAGGAATGTCTCCTTAACCACTTTAGCTGTGAAGCCAGATGTCAAAGGGCAGAACCTCAGTGTTTTAAACCAAACCATTTAATCCAATGTGAGTAACAGCTGTACTTCTTTAACTGGAGGTACTGAGCCCCTCTACTTATCTACTATTTAATCACCAGCTGCCCCCTTCACTCTCAGATACCTTCCTAATTCCCAGGTAAAGACCAGCCCATAAGATGAGAGATGATAAAAGGTTAAAGAAAGGAGCAAACTGGTGTCTTCAAACTAGTTCTTCTCTTTATCCAGACATCACCTTCAAGATAATGTCCGAGAAGACTTGTATGAAGCAGTTAATGAGTGGGTAAAAGCTGTTGGCAAACATCGGCTGTTCATGGGTGGAAACCAGCCGAACCTTGCTGACTTGGTAAGGAGTTAATTCCTGTATCAAGTATTTAACAAATCATCTAGTTGCTCATCTGTGTGAAATGGTTAATACAAATACAGACAGAGAAGGTGAGTTACACAAGATACATTGTCGATGTCCTTTGTGCAATAATAGAATTCCCACATGAAGGGGGAACTTAGAAATGTTTGTGTTACATAGGATGGTATTTGTTGGTTTCCTCCATAGAAAAGTTTCCTAAAATGGAACCTGCACTTCTCATCTGCAGGTTGTTACTGATCATGTGGAAGCATGATAAAAGCAGGTTACAAGCCAGGACACCTCTCTGGCTTGTGAATGCTGGTGAATAAAGCCTCACACCTGCACAGGTTTTATTACATTCAGTGCTGCTGGGGTTTCCTTTGCAGGCAGCAGTGCAGAGTGGAGCAGGATTCATCCCCTGCACCAGCAGTTCTCACTGGAATGCAAGTGAAGGATTTCACATGAGGGCTTGATGCAGAGATGGGACTAACTTTTGCCCCATAACTGCACGTAGATCCTGATCTTTCCTTACTGTTTTGCCATGGAAAAATATGCATGTTCTTAACGACCTTTCTGCCATTCGGTCTTCCTTGCTAATCAGAGTGGTGGAGTAGATGGCAGGGCAGGGAAAAACCCTTACTGGCTAGGCTATTGAGACACTTATTGGTGCCCTAAGCCATTCTCCACTGCTGACTCTTTCACTGTTCTCATTTTTATACTCTGGCACAGGCAGTGTACGGGGTCCTCAGAGTCATGGAAGGGCTGGAAGCCTTTGATGATATGATGGTTCACACCAAGATTCAGCCTTGGTACCAGCGCATGGAGGAAATAATTCAAAAAGCTGAAGTTGCAGCCTGATGCCAGCTGCAGTTGCCTTCCTGAAGTACTTGCATGGTAAAAAAACTTCAGAAGGGATGGCGTTTATTTTTAAAGAATTGAATGGACTGGTCACACCTACTGGACTGACATGCAGGCACAGAGACTGTCCCGTTCAGAATATCAAGTTGCAGTGAGCAGAAGGGATCTGGCTGGATCCATGTTTGAATGTGGTATTCAGAAGGCTGGGGACAGGTAAAAGGGAGGGATCTTGGATGCTGCTGGAAAGGAGAAGCTCTGAACTGAAGAATGCGGCAAATAGGCTTCTTTAGGTGAGAGCCATTCTCAGAGCAGGTTACTATAAAAGCAAGATGCTCTTGGCTAGTAAGTGTTACACCCATATCGGATGTGGTGGGTTTGACTAGCTTTTGCTTCAGGCTGTCTTGCACTACTCATCCATGTCATCTGAAGTGTTTTCCTGACTGAGACACTGGATACTAGTCTTTAAATGACAATTTTTCCTGCAATAGAATTCTGTAAGCCCAGTGCTGAGACAACTGGAGGAATCTACGGTACTGGGAAAGGCAGCCTTCCTATGACAGAAGCAATGCTGCACTCAGCAGATTGTATGCTTTTACTCTTCCATGTAAACGGTTCTTTCAGTACTTGATTCTGTACGGTCTGCAAGGATAAAGGCTTGCTTTTTTCTGTGCCCTTTGTGAGATCTGTGAGTTCTTACCTTACCCGTTACCCTCGGAAAGCACACCCCCCACAGAAATCACTAATGCAGAGCAGTTATTAGAAAGATCTGTCTTGCATGAAATATCTCTGGAATACCCCTGAAAATCAGTTTGTTCTGATTAGGATTAAGGAGAATTAAGAGGAATCTGCATGCCCAGGGGATCTCTAGCTGTTTCTGCCATGCAGGAGTAACAAAGGATTTGCTGTTGTAGCAGTCGGGTCAGGAGCTATCGCTGCAGGTAGCATTGCGTAATACCAAGTCTGCTGAGCTGTGCTGGGTAGAAATGCCCGATGTTTGTTAGTGAGAGACTGAGAGATGATGGAGGTTTGAATGGGAGGGATCCTCTGTAGCCCAAGGCTTAAATTTCCTTGTCAATGTGAAACATCCTCTGTTTCCCCAGAAGAAAGGGCAGGTTTCAGGGAAGCTGTTTCGCTGAGCTGTTACAGGTGCAGCTGAAGTTGGTCTTGCACGGTATGGGTTCTGTGGGGGGGAAGGTGGGTGGGCACCTTTGAGGTACAACAGCAGAGGTTGTGATAAAGGGGTTGGGCTTTTTCCAAATGTAAGACTAGTTACAAGTTCAGTTCTGATGGGACATGGAGGGGAGAAAGAAAATGTTTTCAGTAAGAACGGCTGCGTTGCTGGTCTGTGACTTGATGTATTTGTTGAAGCTGTTCTGTACTGAAATGTGTGTTCCACGGTATGAAAGGAACAAAGTTCAGGCGGGTGATGTTCTTAAAAAAATTACGTGAACATACATGGGCAGGAGCTTGAAGAAACCCTTTATGATCGCTTAAAATATCCCTCTGTGTAAACCCTAGATGGAAGAAAAGTGTTCCACAGCCTCGTGCCCCAGAACACGTCAAATGAGGGGCTGAAACACCGACAGCCCGGTGACGCGGCTTCTCTCCGGCGGCGCTGCGCGCTGACTGCCTTACCGCTGCCTCACCCGGCTGCAGCCCCGACGCAGCCGCGCTCGGTCACCCGGCCCCTGGGGCGCGGGCTGGCGGGAGGAGCGCGGCCGGGAGCAGCTGCCCGCGGGCGGCTGGGGTTCCCGGGGAGCGCGGGGCCGGGCCCGGCCCCTGCGGGCCGCTTCACGTCACTATGGCGACGGGGCCCGTTGCGGGGCGGGGCCTTGTGACGCGGGCGGCGGCGGCGGGCCGGGTCACGAGGAGGGTTTGAATCGCCCAATGGGGGAGCCGCGGGCGGCGGCGCGGCGGCGGCGGCCCCGGAAGTGCGGCGGCGCCTCCTGCCCCTGGTGCAGCCTCCCGCCGCCCCCCTCGCCCCGGCTGCGGGGTCTCCATGGCAGCGGCAGCGCCTCCCGCCGCCTCCCCGCCACCGGCGAAGACCTCCTGAGGCGGCAGCGGCTGCGGGCCCCGCGCGGCCCTTCATGGTGAGGGGGCCGGGGCCGCTGGGCCCTGTGAGGGGGCCCGGCCGGGGAGGGCGGGGGTCCCCTCGCCGTGTGGCCGCGGGGATGTCCGAGCCCCCGGGAATAATTCCTTCGGCGCCTTCCCCGCCGTGTCAGTAGTGAGAGGTACCTCCTGCCTTGGGCTGGTTCCTCCCGCTGCGAGGGAGAGCGGGAACTATCAGGCGACTTCAAATGTATAACGGAAAACGTGCTTGGTATCGGGGCAGGCGTTGGGACGGGCTGCTCGGGGGGGTCTGCCTCTCCTGGAGGTTTCCCAGCCCCACCTGGGTAAAGCCCCGCTCTGACCTCAGAGCTGATCCTGCTCTGAGGAGGAGGCTGACCCCAGACTAGGTCCCTGCCAGCCTGAGGTAGCCACAGATTCTTTGAGAAGCCTCCAGAGATGTCAGGAGAAGTTTCTTAAGCTTCTGACGTAATCCTTGTTGCTAGGGAAAGCTGGCTGACACCACTGGAGTTTCACTTGTGGTGATTCAAAAGCTCTGTGTAAGTTTTCAGTTGGTACTGTAGCTGATGCGCACATTTGGCCCTGAGGAGAGTTTAACCCTTCCTTGGAAGGAAGAGGATTAAATGCCCAGTGGTGTTTGGAGTTGTTCCTAGCTAGAAGCTGGGGAATCCTGTTCCTTCAGAAAACTGTCGCTTCCTGTTCCTGATTAAGGGCAGTATGTCTTCCCCTTTGTAATTTTCATAAATCTGACATGATATATAGGTGTGTTTTGTCTTAGACACATACTGCTTAAAAACTGATGCAGTATTATTAGTTTTTATTTAGAGTAGGTTATTACATGAACCTTGCGAGCTGACAAATTAATCAATGAGCTATAGAGAATGATCTCAACTCTAGTCTAGCAGAAGTATTGTACAAAATCCTGCTCTACTGCTTTACAAGTAACGCTTTACTTGTAACGCTTCTTCTTGCATAGCAAATTGTGAAGGAGCATTACCGTAAGGTTAGCCAACTAAGCCTGATACACCACCGCTTCATCACTCCCTGATAGGCATTAGTCCTTTGGGGATTCCTTCTCCCTCACTCTCATTTCTTCAAGTCCCCCAAGTACCACCAGGCAAGAAGCCGCTCATGCTGTGGCTGACTCCCAGTTCTCTGTGTGCTGCTGTTTAGCCCACCAGTACCCACGTATCTCCTGGGCAGGTGGTGACCACATTACAACACGGGTCTGTGTGGTGCTGGGTTTCCTTCAGCATAAGCATTAATTTGGATGCATCTCTTCAGCCTGCAAAATGGTATAAACTTAGAACCTCAACATTTCTGTCAAGTTGTACAGAATTTGTTGGTGGTGGCAGAATTTAGGGAGGGTATGGCGTTTGGGAGGGGATGTACAGGTACCCTGGAACTGTTCAAACTTTGTTTCCTTATGAAACTGGTTAAAATTGCAGTTAGAATTTGAAGGTTTGTAACTGTTCGAGTAAGGCCATCGTGTAATTGTACAAGAGATTACCATTGTTTAAACCAACTTTCATCATAAATATGTAAGGAATTATAATCTCAGTCCTTCCCTCATCCCATGCTTGTCAGAGGAAGCCAGGACACACCAACTTTTGTTGTTTGGGTTCATACATTTGCTGTGTTTCAGCCTGCGTGTTGCCTTAAACCGAAAGGAAGAGGATGTTCAGAAATTGGCACCTTTTCCTATTAGTGGTCATTTTATTATTTCTGTATCAGGTGTCCCTCATCCATCAACAATGAAGTGACTTCAGTCTCTGCACAGAGCACACTGTCCAGAAGAGCTAAAAGCTTTAGAATAACTGTAAGTAATTTTACCTAGGCTGACAAAAACCTTTTTGCCAAAATCAGATCAGTACTGCTGGTGGATTTTTGTAAGATTTGCAATTGCATTATACCGTTACCTCAACCAAAGTATCAAGCTCAAAGGTGATGACTTTAACCTTGCGTCTCTAGGATTTTCCATGTTCTGTTAGATATTGGTTAAGGTTATGCTTTTTTTCTGAAGATTAAAGAAATGCCATGATCCAAAAGCTTTTAAGCATTTGTTTAACTTCAAAAAGACACTTAAGCATACATGTAAGAGTTTACAGGTTCAGGGTTCTAGGATGGAAGGATCAGATGGTTTCCTGTTGATTTTTCACTAAACTGTTAAATTAATGCTCCTCTTCTCCCCTTCCCTCTTCAAGTTTCTCTTCATAATCAGATTGTGTTGGTTACTGGAACCCTTGGTTTGCTCACTTGCTCTAAGACTTTGAACTCCAATGACTCTTACAGACCCTTACTATCAGTGCAACTGTATTTGGTCTTTAATAACCATGTTAAAAACAGAAAATACCAGAAGCAGAGAAATTATTTGTATTAATCCTAGCTTTACGGCAAAATAGTGTGCAATTCAAAATGGCAGATGCCACTGAAGGAAAGCTCAAACTTTAACCAAGGCTGGCCATTGTCACTCTCTGGCACAGAGGGAAATGTTGTTATTTCCAGTTTCCTTATTCACAGGTTTCCTTTCATTGAATTGCCCTTTCCCGTTTGTGGGAGAAGAGCCATGAAGAACCGTTCCTCATCTCCCCCTTTGCACGTCCATGTGGATGAAAACACCCCTGTCCATGTCCATATTAAAAAGGGTCAGAAAACAACACCTGCAAAATGCCAGGTAGGAGTGTGTAGCTGGGTGTTTGTAAGGGCTACAGAGAGGAAGGTGAATGGTCCTAGAAGCACCACAAAACCTCAAGGTCTGTTACACTGTTGTATTAGAACTGTAAGACTTGAATTAATTCAGTGGTGAATTTTCAGTAACACATTTTCTATGTTTAAGGTTATTTAAGTATCGTATAGAATATATAGTTACTTTTCATGTTCAAGTGTGTGATTGTGAGGAATGTTGCTTCCAATGTGATGTGGTTTGGGGGATATTTTTTTTTTCCTTTTATTTCCTGGATTTGTGTCCTGATAATGGTTTTTCTTTGGCTACATCCCTATTTTTGTAGGAAAGGTTTGGGGAAAGGTAATTTCTAGGCGTTTCAAATTCCATCTTGATTGTATTAAAATAAATGTGTTTAGAAAAAAAGAGTCTGGATTCAAACCATCTTCTGGCATTAAGCACCTTCTCGGTCCACTGAGCTGTGCAGCAAAGAGGATCTCTTCATAGCCTTATCCACATCAGGTAGAAGGCAATACTAAAGTTGAGTTTCTAGCTATCTCATGTCCTCTTTTTGTAGTTGGATGTTTATGTAAAGTTGTTTTCAAAAGGTGCTGGAATTTGCTAGCTCATTCTTCCTTATGTGCAGATGTCATGTTCAAAGTTCTCTATTAATTTTGTGTTTGTTGCTAATGGCAAATATCATAATGGGCTAGGGCCTGACAGTGAAATCCAATGACTGGTATTAATTAATTGCTTGTAGGGAATATTTAGAACATCTGATTTTTCTCTAAGGTTAGAATTGTGCAAAACCACTTCAACTTCCCTTCAGTTAAAGCACCTCGAGTTCAATACAAATAAATGTGGATCTATTAGTTGACTGCAAAGCAGGGAAAATGCTTTAGGCACTTTTCATAACCAATCACACTGCACTGTTATTTTTTCTCTGGCAGTGCTGTTGTCAAATGATATAGCTGCTCTTTTGTGAGGTGAATCTGGAATGGAGAAGGGATCTCCCAGTTTGTTCTTCTTCACGTGAATAGGTTGTATTGTGGTATTTTTTTCGTGTATATCCATACAGAGGAGACTTCCTTCCCCCCCGCCCCAATCTCCCACCCCTGGCCTTGATGGGTAAGGCTCTCATCGCATCACAAGTGCACGTATCCCAGTGATATAACAGAGCTGCTACGTGATAAACAAGAAGTTACTACATCTATCCATACTGTCAACTGAATGTGTAATAACCTTTCCTTCTGGCTGGTGTTAGCTTCCTCTGATGGCTGCTGGCTTGTCTGATCTGATGTATCATGTGAAACATTATGTGATATTTTTGTATGAATGAACTTTCATTTGGTTTTGCATCACTAAACATTGTAAAAGGTTCTTTAAAAGTCTGTCATTTATTGTATTTTCTCTTTCTTTAGCAAAAGCACAAACAGAAAACGAAAGGGGATACCATGAACATGTGCCGAGCTGTCCGGGTGAAAACTAAGGCCCCCTGGATGCCCCCAGGCAAAACATCTGTCCGGGAGTCCACCTGCAAATGGGAGGTATGGCTGATTTTGCTCTTTAAAATAAACTTTCAGGTTTATCTGAGGTTGAAGAGAGCAGTTGTGTAGTGAGGGAGCTGGGCTGATCTGAAAGAAAGCTACTGTCACCTACCATCCATTTTAAGTGTCTTCTATAATCTTTTTCACTTTTTAATATAGAAAAATTGGAAACTAATTAGCAGCCTAAGGCCATATCATGCCTTTCTGCCTCTAGAAACCAGACAAATTTCTTTGTTTGTTGTAGTTTTATTAATCCCCTTCAAGATCTCACCTGGAGGAACAGTGAGGGGCTGCTGTTCTTAGTCTCTTCCGAAGCATGGAGCATTTATGTAGTATTGTGTAATATTTTCTTTCTCATGGGTTGATAGTTTTACCTTTCGTATTCCTGGCTCTTCCTAGATGAGAATTTGAACTTTAATTATTTTTTCTACTTTTTCTGTTCTAGTCTTTCTGTTCTTGACCTTTCCCAGATGGAGGTGAAAGAGCTGTTTACAAATGTTTTTTTCGTTACTAGCCTTATTGCAGTGATGTGACCTGGTCTCTGGTTTTGGCAGAGCTAGTGTTAGAATACTGTTTATAACTTTATACTAAAAAATTGATGCCCTTTATGGCTTTTCTACCAGGGACCAACTCACCGCCTAGAAATTACACCTCCAGATTCAGAAAAAATGCTGTCAGTATTGCGCCTGAGTGACCTCTCTACAGATGAGGAGGATGCTGTTTACTGCAAAATGAACGAATATGAAAAGAAGATAGATAGCCTGATGAATGTGGTAGGAACGCTGAAGAATGAGGTGAGGAGACAGTGTAAAGAACTGCTGACTCAGGCTTTGAAGCTGATTGTTTGGCAAGAGGAGGCTGGAGTCAAGTCTTGGTGCAGTGGAAGACTACCCAGGCTGTTGGGTAGCTTGCTTAAAAAAAAAAAAAAAAGTCAATCTGAGTTGTTTAGAAGGGCTGAACTATCCTAGCGAGATCCTAAGCCCTACTATGAAACATTTCAAAACATTATCCATTTAATAAGGTATTGCTGCGCTTCAGTTTCCAAATAATCTGTCTTCTGCCTAAGCTCAAAATCTGAAAACTGGTCATTCAAGAAGGTGAAAAATACAGTGTGATGATCTTTTATTGTCAAAGAATCCACTTACTCAACAAGGTTGTTTCTTCTGTTTCTCTTTCAAAATGTGCAACTCAGTGATGTTGTGTTTTCCAAATAAATAGCCTCTTACATACTTGACACCACTTAAGAAATGGGTAGGAGATGTTCCCAGATTTCATAAGATGCTCTATGGTGGGGGAAAACTGCATTTTTAACTTTGAGTTAACACTGAGGGTAGCAAAACTTGTATTCTTATTATTTAACTCAAAATTACATGAAGTTCAAATCAGTGAACAAGAGTAGGGATTGAGTCAAGTAGATTCTTATACTAAACGTTTTCCCTTTTATTTATGCTACAAAATTTAATGGAATTACTTGCATGATTGTAAAACAAAAATCAATTTTGATACTTTCAATAAGTTAATTGAATCTGAATGTTTGGTGGTGTCACTTAAATAAATCCATGGTGTAAGATCACATTAATTTTGCTAGCTTTGATTCTGTACAAGCCAGGGAATCTCCAGTGACTTTTTTGCTGCAAAAAGAAACAAGTCTGGTACAGTAGTTCAACCCCCTCTATGTTCTCTCTTCTTGCACATCTTCCAACTGTTTGTAGTGCTCTTAACTGCCAAATGGGATGCATGTGTCATTCATGAGGAGCAGTAGTCAACTTCAGAACCCCATTCAGCTCTTGAGCAGTCTGTATACAACTCCAATCACACTACCAGCAGTGACACTGAACTGCCACAGAACATCCTGGGTAATCCAAAATGGGTAGATAGAGACAAAATGCCAGGGACTATTTAGGTTGATTTCACCCAGTTCCCTGGATCTTGCAAAGCAATAGTGGAGCAATGGTAGCAGTTCACATGCTGGAGATGGCTCCCAGAACTCCTTTCCTGCCATGTTTGAGGGCTGTCACGTGTCTTGTGGCTGATGACAATTTTTGGTATGTGACTTAGAGCCAGGATGCTTGTGTGGGGGGGGTGGGAGGTATTTCCAGGCAATAAGTGAATTATGCCTTTTGTGCACAAGAACAGCCTGCAAGTATCTAGGCAAAACACCCCCAAATGCATGGTCCTCTGTTGTTTGGTGCAGCTCAATAGTTCACTGGTTTGAGATGTGGATTCTGTATATAATTTTAAAAGCACCTGCTTTGTCTTAAGTTCTATTTAAATATCTTCATCAGGCCAAGCTGCAGAAAAAGGAGGAACAGCAACAACTGACAAAGCGTCTCCTTGAGGAGCAGAAAGAAGAACTGAATGAGGTCACACAAGAACTGGTAGAAACAGAACATGAGAATACACGGCTCAGGCGCAATATTGAGCGCATAAAGGAAGAGAAAGATCTAACTGTGTAAGAAAGCTCCAGTTCTCCATTGTTACTGCAAGTAGTGGTAATTACAGGGCACCTACCTCCTTTATTGCTAACATTATTTGAGGTTGTAGTTTGTACACTGGTTTGCAGTGCTGCTGAAGAGCTGATGTTCTTGGATTTTTTTTTTTGTCACCTTTTAGAAGGGGGACTTCAGATGGCAATAGCTGCAGAGAAGGGCTCTAGCATGATTATTGGAATGCAAAAAGCTACTCTGAGAGCAGTTGGCTTGTGTGGCCTACTGGAGGGTCATCCTAGCTCTGCAGTTAATATTTTGAAGGTTAAGAGATGCTGTTTGAATTGGAATGATATTGGTAGAACAACAAATGAATAAACATGGAGATGAAAACTAGAGGAGAATTCTTGGCCTTTGCGAAAATCACACTCAGACAGGAGTGACAGCCCCTGAGAGGACTGAATCATGTTTTTTTTCTTAGTGACTCTGAAGGTCTCCAAGTCTGATGTATTTGCATCTGCTTTGTAGCTAAAGAATTAGGGAAGTTTGTGGCTCCAGGGGAACACTAGTGTATTAAGAGAGAGAGTTTTATTTTTTCCTTAAGAAAGATCACTTGGGAGTTAATACTGTGTATTCCTTTTTCAGAAAAGTTTGTGAATACTTCTGAGATTACAAGCCCTGGCTAAAAACTTTGAGCTGTATATCTTGGTGTGCTTTCCTGTTTCATCTTCAGCCATTTGGAGTCTTATTTCTGGTGTGGCTTAAGTGCCCAGGAAAAGCACAGCACTGTGTTTTGGGTTTAGTAGTGTGTGCAGGCTTTGGTATAAGCCTGATTTGTCCCCTTTCAATTCCTGTTTCATAGCTGTGGCCCTAGCAAACTCCTGGTATCTACTTACTTCTATTGGAACAACTTCCACACTGAAAGAGGGTAAATCTTAAGTAGTGTTTGTTTAGAGCTTTTATCATCTGATTTGAGGGCTTTTATGAGTTTTAACCCAATCAACTGTATATCAATAGTGGTTGGTACAGCTGTAAAGGCTTCTTGTTTCTCTGATGGCTGAATTCTCATTATAGGCTCCAGAAAAAGTACTTGCAGCATGAGAAGGAGTGTTTGATGTCCAAGCTGAGCGAAGCAGAAAGGGATGGAGCAGCAGCAGCCAGGCAGATCCATGCCCTGAAAAACACAATTGGGAGACTCAACATTGTAGGTGTTGTCCTTTTTTGGTTTTGCCTTTATTACATTGTCCTGTTACATGGCTGTCTTAGCAACTGTAACGTTACGTTTTTGACCCAGAAAAATGTAAGGAAATTGGAGGGGTTTAACATGTTAAGGTGTTTGCTAGTTTTGTTTGGAAGTGGGGTATTTACTTGCAGCGTCCAGTTGCCTTCTGCACACATGGTGCTGACTATTGCACTGCTCATGCTTGTATCAGCTTCATACATTAATTCCATATGAACAATTATTTTCTTTTTTGTTTGTTTGTTTTTCCTCTAGGAGAAACACATGAGCAGCTCGGACATTAACACACTGACAAGACAAAAAGAGCTTTTGCTCCAAAAGTTGAGCACCTTTGAAGAAACAAACCGGACCCTGCGAGAACTTCTCAGAGAGCAGCATAACCGGGAGGTGAGCAATGCTGTGTGGTTGAACTTGGCTGATTACAGGAGTCTGTGTTGTCTTGTGGACTGAAATGGAGTTTGAGAGCTTTTAACTTCCCCCCCCCCCCCCAACCCTGCTGTTGACCCTGTGTCATAAAGAATGGATAGTTTGGGGGGTTTTTTTTATCCCTGTCTATGTCATAGATTAAGACTGACTTTTCTGCTGTAAGGATGTTAGAGCATCTAAGTCTTTGACTGTATTAAAAGGTATAGGCACTACTGTGTTGCCAACTTTTTCTCATCTGGATACAGCTGTATCTGCTGATAGTGCTAGTCTGGTATGTTACTGCTCCAGTTGCATTGCCTGAAGTCTGAGGACTAGATGTGGCCTTAGCTAATGGGAGCCTAAGGATGTTCCAAACTTTATTTTTGTAGGCTGTAAGAGCAATAACATACAAATTGTGAACAGTTCTGTACTGCTTGTAGAGAACAATTTTATGCTGCTTCTAAGAGTGATACAGAAATTAAATTGCTATTCCTCCTGTAGTTTATATTCCATTTGAGCAAAAGCAGGCTGATGGTAAGTTTTTTCAGCCACCAGTGAGACTGGATAAAAGGATTGAGTTCTTCATAGAATCATTTAGGTTGGAAAAGACCTTTAAGATCATGAAGTCCAACTGTAAACCTAACACTGCTAAGTCCACCACTAAACCATGTCCCTAAGCGCCTCATCCATATGTCAACTCCCTGAGTAGTGGAAGAATTCGGAAAGATCTTAAACTGCCATCATGTTTTTTATTGTAATCTTTGACTGAGAAGTGGAAAAGCTTTCTGAGATGGGTGATGATATGTGAAGTATTTAGCAAATTTGATGCTTCTGGATATCATCCGAGAATTGCTGCTGCAACTGGGAGGAAATGGTTCATTTGCCCAGTTCCATTTAAAGAATCTGTGTAAAATTGACTTTTTAGTTAACAATTTTTCTCATGTATTTCTTTTGTAGAAGGATGCTCAGAAGATATTGGACCGGCAAGGGGCACTGCTGAAAAGGCTGGCTGACTCAGATGCAGAGAAAGTGGTAAGCAAACCAGAATGTCTTTTTTTTTTTTAATGATAAAGGAGAGAGATCTAAAATGGACAAGCTCTTATTTTTCTTTTATTGAGCCATCAAGTCTTACAGTAATGCCTTTTAGACCAATAAAAAATTTTTTGGCTTTTGTGGTAATCAGAGCCACTATACTGGTCCTGTGGTTAACAACCTACATTTCAAAGTGGATAGATTTTCATAGCCTTTGAAATATGGGGGCTCAGAATGGGGATAGCACAACCAAGGCCTACACATAAGAGCACCGTTAGGATTTACAGTATTCAGCTATAAAGGATAACTTAAGCCTGTTTTTATTACGTTTAGGCACAAGTGATTCTGCTTACCTTTTCTTATGGTACTAAATGTACAAAGCAAGAATTGTACTACGTGTTTCTTTAAAAAGAAAACTCTGAGGGTGGGAGAGAAAAAATATCTGCTGCCAAAATACCCCTGATGGTCAGGATAGAATTCTTCAGTTTGGAAATCATCTTACTGTTTCTTTATGTTTATCACGTTATCCTTAGAGATAGAAAAGCACAAAGAGGGTAAACTTTCTGTATCTGCTCCTGTCACTGAATGAGTGAGTGACCTGGTGCTGGTTTTTGTTCATTTCCTTATCTGTAAACTGAGAAGAGTTCTTACATTGACAGAAGTTATAAAACTTTCTGTGAGACATGGGTAATGCCCTTTTCTCATCTGTGAAGTATATAGTCCTGTCAGGTCCTTGTTCTTGACTGGGTATCCTATGCCCTGTTACACAAACGTACATGTATCGCTTTTGCTTTCTGCTTGAGGAAAATGCAGCCTGTTTTTCTGCGGCTGAGTGTGCTGTTGCTGTGGGTACCAGACAGAGTGCTGTGGATCAGAGGGTCTCGGGAAGGAAGCAGTTAAACCTCCTTCCCTCCACCTGCGACCTAAATGTGTATGTTACTTAACTTCTGAGTGGTGTTTATTTTCTCAGCAACTTCAGATGAGGCTTCAGGAGAAGGAAAAAGAAGTGGACAGTCTTACCATTCAGATACAGGCAGAAAAGGTAGTTTTCTTTTTCTGTTTTCCCTTCCATGCTCCACCTTCCAGTTCTGTAGAACCACAGATAGTCCAAAATATGGGTTTGTACTTGCAGACGATTACTTTTTAAGGGATCAGATAACTGGCTTGCTTATAAAACTAGACAGACAGCTACCTATTCACACACAGTTGTGGATTCAATTTTCTGCTAATAAAACATCCATCACAAAGATGAATAGATAGTATTCTCTTTGCTTGGGCTTATCACTGAATTGCCTTTCTGTTTAAGGTCCTGTTGGTTCCTGATGTCAAATTCCAGTCTGTTCCTCTGTTTAGGAAGTAAAAAAGAAATGTAGTGGAAGAGATCAGATATGAAGGATGTTTTGCCCTAGAACAAATCTTCAGGCCAGTCATTCACATCTGATGTGAAATAAACGGCTACTCATTTGTTACCCATGAGTAGATGAGCTGTGAAGGTCCATCTGAGGGAAGTGGAGGTGGCTGGAGATAGCATCAGATTTCTTCACTGAATGATTACATATTAGAAAGTGTTCCTTCTATTACCTTGTTGAGAAAAGGTGTGTGTCTTGTTTGCTTCTTATTTAGGATCAGGCAAAGACAGCATGTGAGCTCTCCAAATCGATGGAGGCTGTGAGAGGCCATTTACAAGCGCAGCTGCGAAATAAAGAAGCTGAGAACAACCGTCTGAGTATACAGATACGGGTATGTTTTCAGTGGTCCCTGGGGATTGTCTCTTTGTTTACTCTCATGAACGGAATTGACTGGGACAGTGGGACACCATTTCTAGGAAATCAGTTGCTTCTTTGGATATGCAGCTGTACGGACATTATTCTATGTGGTGTGTTTTCTTCCCGCCTGCAGAATCTGGAGCGCAGTGAAGCTCAGCATAAGGCAGAGGTGGAACATATCATGGAACAACTGAAAGAACTAAGGCAGAAGGCAGACCGTGATAAAGAGGCCCTGAAGAAAGCCGTCCGTGCACAGAAAGAGCGGGCAGAGCGGAGTGAAGAGTATGCAGAGCAATTGACTGTTCAGCTAGCAGAAAAGGTACCTGATAATACAGGAGGAGAGACCTCATTTCAGATCATGCATCTAAATCTTTGATTTCTGGTAGGAGCCCTGGGAAGAGTCTCTGCTTTCAACTAATGAGATTTTTTTCTGTCTTGATGCCTTGGCCCATTTATGCTAAGTTTAGAACAAATCAATTTTTTTCAGCTGTCGCTGTATTTGCTGCATGTCCTTAACTTAGGACATACAGTAACTTAGATCATACTAAACTAGCAGATCTGATTTTTCGTCTGGTTCTTTAGAACCATCTGAGGGTTGACAAAACCCAGTGAAATAAAGCCTGGTAGTTTTGGCTGAAAATTCTGAATGGAGTTGGTTGTTAATTGAGAAACTAGTCAGAGCAGGAAAGTACAAAGGCTTAGAGGTGTAGTGGAATTTCCTGTTGAAAATGACTGAAGGATATCGAGAAAAAATAGAAAAGTCAGGACTAAAACAAATCAGAAGGGAACATGGATTTCAGACTACTTGATTGCTTTTTTTCTCCATTGTTTTTAGAATTCTAGGGACCAGAGCCACTAGTATAATCTTAGCCATGCTTTGTATTTGTGATAGTTCATCTGCCTTCAAAGAGGATTCTTCTTTCGCTGCTGTTATGTCTGTTGGCTGACAGTAGTGTTGGAGAACACCTTTTTCTGAAGGATCGGGAAGAATAAAAATAAATACTTGTCCTCAATATTTTCAAAGGCTTAGTGAAGTCTCTGCACATATCATGCTTACCCATATCAAGATCTCTGTATATTGTCTGCATATCCCACTTCCAGTGACATTTTTGTCACCCTGGCTCTTTTCCTCATGTATTTCTCTTGTTTAATAGGACAGTTATGTTGCTGAGGCGCTGTCTACGCTGGAGTCCTGGAGGAGTCGCTACAACAAAGTAGTAAAGGACAAGAGTGACCTCGAACTGGAAATTGTTACGCTGAACAGGTTAAAATAAAATTAGTGTGGAGAAACAAGCATGAGCAGGGATGAGTTCTAAGTTCAAGGATAATTTAATTGAATTTAATTGAATAATTTCATTAAATTAAATTATTTAATTGGATTGCTTAAAAACATCCAAGCAAAACCAGCATTGCCTAAGGGCTAGAGCAGAGTTTGGAGAGATTGAGAGAGAGAGAGAGATGTGGCTTCTGCTGCTAACTTGCCACAGCAAAGGCAGGCTTTCTAAGGGTTTCCTGAGCCTTAAAACTCTTTGTTCCTTTGCCATTTTATAATGCTTTGAAAGAATCAAGGTTATCTTTCTTTTGAGATCTGTTTGAGATGCTTGAATGGAAGGGATTAGAAGAGGTAGGCAGTATAGTTTTGTGCTAATTTTGTTTTGAAGCTAAATAAATGTGTTGGTATTACTGCAGTACGGTTGTTGCTGCAGGAAAAAATAGGTAGGTATGAGACGAGAGAAGTACCTCTTTATCCTGTGTATATTGGAGGCAATGCATTTGAGCTCCAGGGGAAGTTAACTAATTAACTTAAGTTAATTTCCAGGAGGCTGAGAAGATTGAGGTAATAGAACAGTGTAACATATAGGTGTGCATACATGACTGGAGGAGGAAGATGAAAGGATAGGGAAAAGCCATGTTTCTGAAGCAATTTTCAAGGGTTAGGAGTCTTATTCTTTCTTGTCAATTAGGATTAATTTTCTTTCTGTATGGCAGCCGTGTTGCAGACTTGCTGGAACAGCAGACAACCCTGGAGGACAAGATGCGGGAGGACAGAGAAGCTTTGGTGGATAAATTGCATCGACAGGCTACAGAGACCACTTCTTTCAAAATGGAGAACGAAAGGCTAAAGGTCAGTTATTCTAGGGGTTTGAAGCTGAAATGCTAGGGAAAAAAAGGAGAAATTATAACAAGTTGCTTGGCCTCTGAAGACAGAGTTGAATTGCACCCATTGCTGCCCTTTGGTTTCAAACCAGTTTTACTATAGCCTGAGTATGATAGGGTAAGTTTGCTGGGAAAACACATAAAGAAAGAAAGTGAACGTTCTAGGACAACTGAGTTTCTTCCGTGTTTTCGCTAGGAGTATCTCCAGTCCAAGTACTGTTTCTTCCAGCTGGGATCTTACATCTTGTCCTTACATCTTCATGCTGCTGGCCAGAGAACAAACAACTGTAGCTCATGCAGAGAGAATGGTAATCTCCAGAGTGAAAAAAATGGCTGGCATATTTCTCCTATCATTTCTTATCACTGGTGATCTTGTAGGTGACCTACATAAATTTTTTCTTGGAAAGCTAGGCATTGATCCAAATAAGGAGTGGCCACAATCCAAGTAGCACAGCTCATTCAGGCAAATGGAAAGATTGCACATACATCACAAATCTCTGCTCTGCTGGTGTAAATTTGGCAATCCACTGAAGTCTGGAAAGTTTTGATAACTTACACTGACAAAAGTCTTATTTTTTCTCGGTCTTGACGATGTTAGACAGCTAGCGTGGCAGTTACTTCCAACCGCTCAATGGAAGATGCTTTCTTTTTTCAGGCTAGTGTGATCCCAATGGAGGAAAAGCTGAACCAAGCACAAATGGAAGTGCAGCAGCTCAAGAGCTCTGTCAGGAACTATGAAGGGTTGATTGAAACCTACAAGGCACAGGTAGGCATCTTATCAAAACCTTCAGCCCTTGCACAAACATGTTTTCTCCCTTCACTGTTGTGGCTTATTCTGTAACGCCTTAACCCTTTGTTTGTTCTTGAAGGATGTTGCAGTTTCGTGTGGGTTTGGTTCTTTTGTCTCTATTAGCCTTACTTTTTCTCAAATGGCAGCATCCAGACTGCCATGTGCTGTATGCCAAAGTGTGGGAGATTTACCTTCCTCACTATGTGCTGATAACTTGGTCATTAGGAAGAGCTGGCTCCCACAGCAGAGATCTTGATAAGTGGAAAACAAATGACTGGTTTTAATTATTTCACTTTTCCCTGCTCCTTTTCAAAAGGTAAAGGAAAATAGTGAAATGCTTTCTTCTGCCTTTTAGTGTGGCAAGTACTGCTCCTTGGCTGCTTTTTGGGGGGGATTTTGGATATTATGGTAGTATAAAGATAAGGCAAAAGGGGAGAACATTTGATGGAAAGCCCAGATGATCCAGGTGGCAGAAGCAGAAAGTGAACTTCCAAATATAGTTCTGGGGTGGTGGTTAGTGTGTCAAGAAACTTGTTGCTGATCCTTGAGCTTGAGTTTTAGTTACTCCAAAGCATTGCACATCTGTTAAACTATATATAAACAGATAAAGTATGTGGGTTTTTTTCTATGTCCAGGTGTTGAAGACCCGAATGGAGGCAGATGATGTGGTAGCAAAACTGGAGAAGTGTGATAAAGAGAACAAGACACTGAAGGATGAAATGAACAAAGAGATTGAACTGGTAACTATTCCTCTAAAGACTGATATGTTGTAGCCATTGATGGATCTTAATGTTCTGAATGTAGTGAAAAACAGCTGTGAATAGGAGATAGAAGGCTTAGCTGAGTTTGCCATTAGTTTTTCTCAGGACTTGTTCATTCTACAAAGCTTATTGAGCATTCAGCAGCTTGATTTTGACTATATGGCGTTCTTCAGAGGTTTTTAAATTGCTTAGTGTGTCCTTTGCTGCACAAATAGTGGTTTAGAACAGTGGACTAGGTAGGTTACACCATTGTCTGATGTGGAACAGCTATCCTCAAAAAAGAGCTTGTAATTCTAATAAAATTGAAGCCCAGGATCCAAAATACATACTCATTCTCACTCCATCCATAGGGAATGCCAAATCCTAAGAGAAAACCTTTTGGAGTAGGAGAAGACCTTAAGCTTTGAACTCAACACTGCCCAAATATCCACACAGTTTCATCATGGTTGCAGACTAACAAAGCTTCATTGAAGTTGAGAAATTTTTTAGTCTTGACTTTATGAACATTTGAAAGTTCCTCGTGTTCTCTTCTTTGATTATAGGCACGTAAGCAGTTCCAGAGCCAGCTTGCTGAACTCGAAAAGCTGCCTGAGATCCTAAAGATCACAGAGACTCAGTTGGCAGAATGTCAGGACCAGCTTCAGAGTTACGAGAAGAAGAATGTGGACCTGTCTGTCATGATTGCAGATCTTCGTCAGCGGGTAAGGGACTGGCAGAAAGTACCTGCAGCACTGCAATCCGCAAGTCTGAGACCAAGATGAATTTCTAATCACAGGAAGGTTCAAACTTCGTCTCTGTTCTCGTCTCTTTTTGAAAAGATTAAACGTGCACTGCAAAATAAAGGTGTGTGCCATGTCTTTGTGCAAGAAGTTAGCGCCGTAGCTAGTAGCATTCCTTACTATTTAAAAGTTTTCTCATCCCTTGGTGCAGAACCTTATTGGGACTTGAATAGTAGCAGTGGTAACACTTGCTAATGCCAACACTCGCTTCAGTTACTTCCATCATCTTGCCAGTTTTCCCTCCTGTGGTTTTCTGCTGATAGAGCTGGCCCAACCTTGTTTTCTCACCCTGATTTCAGGTTGTTTTCCCAGTCCCTGTTTTTTGTCCCCAGGAGGACTACATAGGTATTGTAGGACAATTACAGACAGGCATGACTTCTACAACTATGCCTCAAGACAGAGCAAATGATCTCGCAGTCTGACTGCTTTACTCTGATTGTCTTGGAATTATAAACCTTCCTGGTATTTCGGGCTCCAATGCCTTTATAGGCTGCTGTCATGTATATGGCTGCTTTTAATGTGTGTGCTTCGCTGTGCTTACAGGTGGCTGCTCTGCATGCAAGTGTTTACAGGCTCAGCTTTTCATTTGCAATAGAGAAGAATTTTCTCATACCTTTCCAAATATTAATTGGAAGGACCAGCAAAATGGATGTTTAGTGCTTTGCTTTTCTATCCACTGTTCCTTTTCTGGAGCGCTCCAGAAATTATGAATTGAGCATGTTTCCTTCTGGAGAGCTGCATACGTTTTAGGTGGTTGGTCATGTGTGTGTAGTGACTACTCTGTAAAGTAATTACTTACTGTAATTTTTAGATTGAGCTCCAGGGGGACAAAATGGAGATGACAAGAGAGAGGTATCAGTCTGCCCAGGAGGAGAAAAAGCAGCTCACCTTGAAGGTGGAGGAGCTAGAAAGGTTAGAAACATTAGGCTCTCTTGCTCTCTTAACCTTCCATTTCCATCCTCTTCCCATTGTTTTTTCAGGGGATTGAAACAGCTTCAGTCTTGTTCCAGTCCCCCACGTGCCTTCAGGATTCTGTGCGTTTGCTTGTCCCATGAGGATCTCTAATCATAGCTGCCCACCGGAGAGAGGATTATAGGTTTTTGCAGCACCTTTTACAAATGTTGTTAGAAAGAATGATGGCTTACAAAGCAGCTAAACCAGCTCCTTGTCCAATCTAGTCTGACAATTTTGAGGTTACTGAATATTACAGTGTTTTTACCCATGTTTATACATTCCTTTTAGTGACAATGTCTGGGAGAACGCAGGTATGTGAATACTCTGTATGTCCTTCAATCTTTGAGATTTTGATTTGAGAAATGGAGAAGTGTTTCTTGGGGCTCTCGCCTTTCAAGGGGGAATAGAATCTATTCCCAGGCTAGTCAGGACCTGACAAAAAGGCAGACTGAAACACACTCCATTTAAAATGAATAGGTTTCCTTCCCTTATTGTCTTAACCTAGAAAACTAGAGACAACGAGCGCCCAGAACATAGAATTCCTTCAGGTCATAGCAAAACGTGAGGAGTCAATCCACCAGTGTCAGCTGCGGTTGGAGGAGAAGACCCGTGAATGTAGCTCCTTGGCACGTCAGTTGGAGATGGCCATTGAAGATGCCAAAAGACAAGTAAGTAATTTTTCATGTTTGAATTTTCCGAAAACTACCCAGACTGTAAAAGGGGAACAGCGAGAATGCTGGAAATACCTCCTCAGCCTTTGACCAAATTAATGAAAATCATCATGTTCAGTGAAATACAAGTAATAAAATGTGCTGGTACTGTTTGTCAGCACTTAAACCATTGAAAAACTGAACCCCGCGCTCCGGTTTGCAACAAGAGAGAGGAAAGCACAAGACTGATCTGCTGCTTATGTATAAGAATGTGTCCAATTAAACTTCATAGGGCTTTTGTGGGCAATGGGGTAGGGAAAAATCATTCTTCCATAGAAAACCCTTTAACAAAGTTGTTGTTCCACATAGGTGGAACAAACTCGAGAACGAGCAACGTCTAGAGAGAGAGCAGCCCAGTCCAAGATGTTGGATTTGGAGACCCAGCTGAGTAGAAATAAAACGGAGCTGAACCAATTGCGTCGGAGCAAAGATGATGTGAGTGACTTGCAAGGGATACTCTTGCTGTGCTGGCAGTGTCCTGGCAGCAACTGGAGTCCATAAACCAAGGTCCTATGGATCACTGCAAAAGTCATGCAGAGCTGTGTCTGAATGGGACATGCTGTTGTAT
Organism: Gavia stellata; assembly: GCF_030936135.1. Lineage (NCBI taxonomy): Eukaryota > Metazoa > Chordata > Aves > Gaviiformes > Gaviidae > Gavia > Gavia stellata. The sequence continues at coordinate 6,771,318 of NC_082617.1, forward strand.
GTGTCCGTGACAGATGTGTGATATGACATGTCTGTTACGTCACTAATTCAGGAATGCAGACTCTCATTTGCTTCTTACTTACAGCAGTGATCTGAATGAACTTGCTCTAAACTTATGTGTGTGTAAGAAAAGAATCAGACCTTTCTTATGTTCAAACGAGATTTGTGCCAGATATCATGGACAGATTCAACTTCATTTACTGTGCTTGGTTATCTGAGAGAGAATGCAATTTCTCTTCTAGAGGAAAGGATTCCTTCTAGAAGAAAGAAGGGGAATCTTTCATAATGACCTATTTACCTTGCTTGTTTCCTTGAGTTTTACTTGGAACTGGGCTGGCACATGGATCAGGTCAAGTTGCTTTTCAGAAAAAGAGTGTGTTTAATTCCCCATAGCTATAGCTAATCGGTTTTAAAAGCTGAACTGATGAGCTGTGTCGTCTGCTGTTTTTATCAGCGGGTTGCTGAATGGGGTTGGAAATGAGCAGAACAAATTATAAATATCGTAGCACCATCTATGGTAATGTCATCTACTGCTGTGCTAATTCTCGCTGTCTTCAGCACTTTCTGGGAGTAGCTGAAGTTTAACGTCAGTAGGATGAATGTCGCTGCCTTTCAGCCTGTGATTTGTGCCTCTTCCCACAGGCAGAGCGCCGCTATGAAAGCCGCCTACAGGATTTAAAGGATCGGTTGGAGCAGTCAGAGAGCACCAACCGCAGCATGCAAAACTACGTCCAGTTCCTCAAGTCTTCCTATGCCAACGTTTTTGGAGAAAGTGCCTTGCTGGGCTCCCCCAGCCGCTCTCGTTCTTCCCCGTGAGGACAACGCTATCCTTGCACCTCTGCTTCTAAGCACAAAAGGAGCCCTCTTTCAAAGCCATATGTTATTTAGAAAATAGGTTGGCATGTCAGGGTCACTGTCAGGAGACGTTTTCCTCTTTTCCTTGCAGCATGAGATGATAAAATGATGGTGGCAATACGTCCTAAGTGCAGGGTGTCAGCAATACCGGTTTGGTGATGGAGGTTGGCGTTACACCATAAACTGTGCTCCAAAACCAGGTGGTTTTGCATGTGATGGAAAAGGTCCTTTTCATGCTGTAAGGCCCTGATGGACCTGTCAGTGTTTTGCTGAGTGTGTTAATAAGAGCTCTTTTCATGTTTTTTTTTTTTTATTCTGTTTCTTTGTTGGGGAGATCATGTGGGGTTTTTTGTTTGTGCATTTTTTTAATATTTTTTTAAACTATTGAACATTGTATTGATACATTGGATGATAAGATGGTGGGAGAGAGTCCACCCACCAGAAGCGTGAAGCTGAAAATAACTTAAGTGCCTGGGCTCTACACTTACAAGAGATTATCTCCTGAACAACCACAGTGTTTGTAAACAGTTTTATACCAGAAATAATGATTGTGGTTTGTTTTTTTTTTACTTGATTCTTATAGTCTCTGATCCTCATGTTTTTTTCTGTGTGATGCTAATGTTGCTTTACTCCTCTCACCCTGATTTCCTGATCCTTAATATCCCCAGGACTGAGCCAAAACCATCTGAATTCAAAGGAAAGATTGCGGTTTAGCCTCAGTGGCACTTCCTGGTGTGAATGCCATGTGAATTCAGGGTGTGCATGAAATACTGACTTGGTCTTAAGCCAGTTACGGAGCAGCTACAGTTACTCAGCTTCTTCATTACACCAACCTGCACCTTCTCCAGGAAAATCAGGTCTTCATTGTGTTGAGTCCCTGAAACTCATGTGCTCTCTAGTGCCCTTATTCTTTCCAGTAACTGGTTCTTATGGGGGCAAAAATAAACACTGTTTTCATTTTTATTTCTTCTGTATCCTGTTTATGTGCGATGTGGTCATTGGGCAGTGTGTCATAAAGGTTTTTTAAGTTAATTGCTTTTGAGAGTTTGGTAATTGTGTGTGTGGGTTTAACACTTTAAAAATCCTAAAGGTGCTATGGTAAAACAAACAATAAACTACATTTAAATTGGTTACGTTGGGGATTTCCTCTTCATTGTGCTGTATCTAGGGTCTCCTAGCCCTTTTTCTGGAAAAACAACCTTAACCAGGGCTGTTGGTGCAGGCAACTACGCTCCAGACGTTCTGTGGATGGTGGCCTCTCCTGCCCCTGCAAACCGGGATAAGTGCTGCAGTGCAGGCTGGCCTCCAGCCCTCCCTGCCCGGGCTCCTCCGGGAGAATACACAAAATAAGGGGAAAAGCGGCGAAGCTGCCGCTGTTTCACGGCCCTGCCCCTTTCCTCGCCGCAGCCCCGCGCTGCGGGAGGTGCCCCTGGCTGGACTCGAACCTGCGCTCCTGGCGCTCGGCGGGGAGGGGCAGGGCCCCGCCTGCCCGCCAGGGGGCAGCCGCCGCCCTTCTCACCCGCCCTGCGCGGGGCGGGACGCGGCCGGCGGTGCCCTGGAAGCGGAAGGGCGAGGGGGGGGGTCAGGCGGTTGCGGGCGCGGCGGAGGGGGCCGCCATGCAGCCGCGGCAGCTCCGCTGGGAGACCCTGGCGGCTCTGCGCACCTCCAGCAAGGGCCAGCTGAGCTACTGCCGCCGCTGGCTCCAGGATGAGGTGAGGGCTCGCTCCCGGCGGGCGGCTGGGAGCCCCCGGGCCGCCGTGGCTCCCACTTTGCTCACAGCGGGGTTTGTGTGTGCTGTGGGCGGCTGAGGCGGGGCGGGATCCGTCGCTCGGCCCTCCGAGCGCTGGCCCAGCGGTGATACATCGACTCCTTATCTCGTTAACAGCCCTTAGGGCTGGAAATACATAAATTGCCCTTGTGTTACCTCTGCTGCCCGCTCCTCCTCGCGTGTCAGAGGCCCCTCAGCTCCCCTTCCAGCAGGCCGGGTCCTGGCTCCTTTGTACTGGCTCAATAGTGCGGTGTTTGGGGAGGAGGAGGAGGAGGTGTTACAGGAGAAGGTTCAAGCGTGGCGGTCCTGCTGTCCTGCAAAAGTAGGAGAGCCCGGAAAAAGTGTTGAAAAGACAGCAAAAGAAATGGGTAAATGGGGTACTGAGCTGCGATAATAAAGCACCTGCTGATCTGTCCAAACGTTTTCAATGTGTGTTAACGTTTCATTGCTTTCTTTGATACGTTTCACGTTCACAGAAAGTGTTTTCTCTCTAGGATATCTTGGAAGGATGCATGTCTCCTCTTGTGCTGTCCCCTTATTCTGGCTGGGTCCTAGACAGAGTGATTGGGCAATCAGCCCCAGAAGTCGCACCCTCCGGAAGTTCAACACCTAAAGAATCCACTCCCCTCACAAACCAGTCATCGTCTCGGGAGAAGATCAAGTCTGGTAGCCGCCAGGGCTCTTCACCGCGTTCATCTACAGAGCCAAATGAAACAAAGGTACCTCTCTGATTATAATCCATGTGTGAGCAGCTGTGAGAAAAAATGTGCCAACTTGCTGCCATAAATTGTCTGATAAAGGTTGCGTTGTGCTCTGTTAATTTGTGTGGAAAAACATGCTTAGTTGCAACTTTTTGTAGGATAAACAGGTGATGGTAAAACTGGTATTAAAGAGATTTTTATAGCATAACATTTCATAGTGGGCTAAAAGCAAACTCCCTTTTTCACTGTAACTAAGGAAAATTTAGTTGGAGCTATATAGTTCCATGGATTAGCAGCATGGGACTCATCCATTTGGAGGGGGATAAGGTCCCAGAGTAGGGTCAGGCCTGTTGTAAGAGTCCATGAGTAACTCCCTTGGGTTCTCTGGAGTCTTTGAATGGCTTAGATGTGTTATGGCTCTCTTCTACATGGCAGAAGGGCGGGAAGCTGGGTAATGAGCAGCTGAGTTGTGGAAGTGATGAAGTTGATGAAGCACCTGAAAAGAAAACAAATGTCTCTTGCTATGCATTAAATTATGACTTCACCACATAACAATGATACCGAGCAGAAAAGTTTTGCATCATCTTGGCCCCATTTAGACTTAAGAAATATACTGTGAGGAAAACATCTTAATGAAGCAGCAAGATCTGATAGAAGTTGTAAGAGAGAGTCTGAAGACTCCTCCTGAAGAATGATTCAAAGTATAAACCTGTCTTGACTTTTTCCAGTGTAACATCTTCACTGAATATTAAGGGAACGTGGGGAGTCTGTCTAGCCTTTCTAGGTGACAGTTAGCCTTTGTGAATGTCCTATAGGCTCTTGGTATCTCTGCTCCCAGTTTTAGTGATTGGGAAAAGAAATTATCCCAACCTCATATACGTGCTGGAGGATACTCAAAATGGTGAGGCTACAGTACTGGGGTATATAGCTACTCTAGAAAGTTGTGCATTGGTTGACTCCTTTTTCTGTTTCTCCACAAATAACGTGCAGTTTAGGAGACTTGATTTATCTGGTTTCCTCCATGAGTTGCTGATACTTTATTCAGTCACTGATTTTGCTTATATGCTGACCACGCAGGGAAATGATGATCTTAGTCTGCTGGAAATGGATCAAGAAGTCTTTCAAGCCATTCTGCCATCTAAAGTTACAGAAGTTGAAGGCTGCATTCGGATGTATGAAGAGATGCACAGGTTGAAAGGAAAGGTAAAAACCCCAAAAGTTGAGGGTGTACATGAATCACAGGAGAGCTACATAACCAGATGTAACAGTGCTCTGGTAAAAATAGCAGGACAGTAAGTTATCCTAAATGTTGGCCCACTTTGGGCAATTTAATTTGTATTTTCTTCTGTCCAAATTCCGGTGACTGCTACATTGTGGTGCTTCTGGCACCTCTGCAATCTGCAGGAGGGGCTGAGGCAACGGCAGGAGCAGCAAGAGCAGATGGTGAGGGCAGTGTATGACCTGGCAAGTGAACAACTGAAGCGCTTTGATGAGCTGAAGGAGCTAAAGCAGCATCAGGAATTCCAAGATTTGCAAGAAGTAATGGAGAAGAGGTGAGATTAGCTCTGGTATTCTTAACATATTATCGCATTTGATCAAAAGTGAGGATTAATTCTTGTGTCTGACAATTCTACGCCAGTCACTGTGCTTGAAAATCTCACCTGCTGCTTTTCTTACATTAACTCTCCTGTTATTTTTCAGGAAGTCACTGTGCTTGAAAATCTCACCTGCTGCTTTTCTTACATTAACTCTCCTGTTATTTTTTGTCTTTCAGAGCGGATCTCTGGCTATTGTTGAGGTTTCAATGGTTAGAAAAAGATTACATTTGTGACAGTTAAAGTTCCTTTAGCTTGGCTTATTTGAAAAGTAACTTGCTGTGTATTTGTTTGTATTTTGTCTTGTGCGTGTCTTGAATACAGTTTTTCTGTCTTTATGTGTATTGTAGCTCAAAGGAGGCTCAGGGACAGCAAGAGAAGTTGAAGGAAGAACACCGGCACAGAGCAAAGGTCTGAGACTTATAAGAGTTGTCTTTCATAAAAGACTGTGACTACTTGGTGGGAACTGGAAAGACCAATTTATTTATTTGTATTTACATGCCACCCTTGGAGTGAGAATGTATTTTCTGGTGCTGTCCTAGACACCTGCTGCATTGTTGTGGAAATGCAGAAAAGGCACATGTGTTGTAGGAGCAGGAAGGACCTGTAAAGCTAGAGTTGTCAGACCAGGAAGGACCTGTAAAGCTGGAATATTTTGCGTCTCTTGTGTCTTTTTATCCCCAGGTATTAAACCTAAAACTGCGCGAGGCAGAGCAGCAGAGGCAGCGTCAGGAAGAATTGGAGCGTTTGCGTAAGGAAGAGGGCCAGGAAAGATTGCGTCGCCTTTATTCCATCCAGGAGGAAGTGCTACAGCTTAACCAGCAGATTGATCCCAATTATAGACACAAAGACTTGCCAAGAATTGATCTTTCTGCATACAGTAATCGTGGCAACCAGATCTGTGGGCTGGTGTCAGGACTCATCCGCACCACAAGTGAGGTAGAGGCTCTAGAGTTGTTCTTAACTTTGGTTGTCATTCCTTCATAAAACTTCCTGTAGTTGTTTTCAAAGGCAGCTTGTTATGAGGCCGTTAAAAGATGTCCCAGAAATGTTTTTAATACTCGTCCTGTAAAGCATCTAATTTAAAAGGAGAATTCTTTTCTATGGTACTTTAGCTGTTCTCTTGAAAACAGCTTATAAAAATGCATGAGGATTTCTACAGGAGAAGGATTTAGTATTAAAATGCTGTAAACTCTTGATGCTGTAAAATTCCTTTTTGAGACAACCATGGAAGCAGAGTGGTTCATAAATTGTTAAATACTGAGCACATTATGATTCTCCCATACTCGTAAGCCTTTTTTGCAGTAACTAGCTTTCCTTGAAAATTTTTTTTCTATGTAAAGGTGGGATACAAACCTTGAAAAATAAAACACTGTAATAAGGTTCATTCTCCGTTCCAGCTTGTCACAGCTGGCTTTCTGTGGAGGAAGCTGTCTAGGCTTTGCATTGGGGTTCCCTTATACTTGTCAAAGTGTATTATTAATTTTTGTTGTCCAAGATCTTGTGAGATCTAGTCACGAACTAACGTTATTTACGAATGACCAATGTTATGTACAAATGAAGGAGAAAAACATATTTTCACCAAAGAGGGTAAAATGTGTAGTTGGCTTCCAGATTATCTGAAGGCTAATGCTTCAAAGGCTCCTTGCTCTTGCCGTCGGTCTACAGATAGTGCTATATTACCTCCTCTGTTTCTTGACAGAGAGGTTTCCCTACTCAAGTAGATGTGGCCAATACTGAACGAGCACTGCAGGAGATGCGAGGGTTGATATCCAGCATGCAGCAAGAAATCGCTGCAGCTGTGGAAGAAAAAAGGAGGAAAGATGAAGAGGAAGAGAGACAGAAGCAGAAGGAATTGCTGAAAAACGAGCAGATGAAGGCCCAGGCTCCTGCCCCTGCACAGCAGTCAGGGGGAAAGCAGCAGAAGGAAGGTTGGTTAGGCTTCCCCACCCCAACCCCCCTTTCCCTCCTTACACACTCTTTTACTGTCAGGCTAAATACTGCTTTGGAATCTTACTGTTGTGACGACATACCTTCTCGTAGCCTTTACTTTTAGCACAACTAGCAAAATGGGTATAGAACTGCTGGCAGCAAACTTCTGAAATTAAACTGATGCAGCATAAATTGACTGTGTTAACTGGAGCAAAACCTGCTCTTCCTAAACAGTATGCCATATATTGGAATATTAGAGAGTAACATTGTGCCTGCTTGCGAGTGTGGATGGGTCATGAATGAATGACAAAACGTACAAAGGCAGACCACTGAAATGGCTTCCTTCTTGAGAGTAAGTTAAGTCTAGATATCCTGCATATATAAGCTACTAAGCTGAAGAAGGAGGACTCACTGTATAGCTTGCAAACTTGTAGTTCATTCATAACTTTCTAAACTAGACTTTCTGAACTTTTAGAAAGTTCATAACTTTCTAAACTAAATTCTGGGAAAAGAGCACTTATGCAGCTGTTAGTTCCTTGCAATTATTTTAAAAGTTTTCTTAAGGTTTTCTAGAGTTTTGGGTCTTTCTTAGTCTTCTGCTATTTTTTATTTTAATATCAGGACTCCAAGTTAAGGCAGAAGAAAGTACTATGCAGTGGTACCAGCAGCTTCAAGATGCTGCTGAGCAGTGTGTTGCTTCTTTCAGTGGAATCAGCAACTGCAAAGACAACAATGAGGTATGAACAAATGACTAATACTGCTGAAAAGTGATTGTCTTAATTTCTAGGGGAAATAGGACAGCTTTCATTTAAAAAAAATAAATACAAAAAATCTAACTTAGCAGCCTCTATTAACAGTCTGCTCATACAAACTATCATAGTAGTTTACTTGTATGTAAAGGTTTTTAAAGTTGTTTGTTTGTTCTGCAGGTTAAGAAGATAAAAACAGAGTTGCAGAAAGCAGCTACCATCCCTGTGAGCCAGATCTCTAGAATAGCAGGTCAGGAAAACACCAAGAACCCAATCCAACTGAAATACCTTTTGCTGTAAAGATTTTAGTAGGACATAACACATCCAATGTTTCTATAATTATCCCTACAGCAGAAAGCTGGTATGCATCCAGTCCAAGTCTTTGCAGCACAGTGTTTGCGTACGTTTTGAGGTCTGTTGCTTCCCTCAGAGGCATCTTGCTTCATTATGATTAACTTTCTTTAATCAGATACAGCAAACAAGTAGTTTGAGATGCCTTGCCCTTCAGGATGTAGGTCGAGTTTTTGTGAAGTTGATGTGGTCTGGTTAAGACTTGTCTGCTCTTTCCTAATTTTCTGTTTCCATGCATTCCTTCTATATTTGCAGGTTCTAAGCTGAGAGAAGTATTTGACAAGATCAATAACCTGCTCTCTGGAAAGTCTGTTCAGAGTGGAGGGCGAACTGTATCAGTGACTCAGCATCCACAGGGTCTGGATTTTGTTTATTACAAACTTGCAGAGAAATTTGTGGTGAGGAAATGTTCTCTTTATTGGGGTGGCAAAGATAGCTAGTGCTTTAAAGAGTTATTTTGGACACTGTCCCCTGTCTTCAACTACTAAGCACAAAATTACTCGGTGTTTAGCTTGCATGTATTAATGTTCAAATTGATTAGAGAAAGTGCTTAAAAAAAAAAAAAGTGAAAGAACTTAGTCTCTCTTTCTCTCCCATCCTCTATTTTATCTCTTGTAGGAAGAAGAACTATTTTAAATTCCAAGCTTACACGTCACATATTTTGAACTAGTTAGGTACAGTGTTAGTGGAAAACAGGTTGATAGTTAATTTATGATCTATCACAAAACTGTATATATGCTCAAAACCTTACATCTTGGCAGAATTGGGTGGGGGGGAGCTACGGCCCAAGAGGCAAACTTCTGTCCCTGCTGTGTAGTTAGCACCTCCCAAGAAATGAAGTGTCATTGTTTAAGTTGCTTTTTGAAGTTGGCAGTATTTTTCTCTATTCTTTATTTGCTAAATTTGGGGTGTTCAAAACTTTCTTTTGTCCCTGCAGTGACAAATATGTGCAAAATTAGCCCATGGAATAAAACTGTGACTGATTTGTAAACGTTTGAAAATTATTGTTTGGAGTGAAAGTATCTGTGCAGCCTTGCACTTTGTGCCTGTAATTGCTAACCCCTTTTTTCTGTCCTGAGCCAAAGTTTATTGTCATCGTCTGTGGGAGCTGAGGACATAGGGCTTTATCAGCTTTTTTTGTGGTTGGCTACATAGCCATGGAAGCATTAGGATCCTTTAGTAGACACTAACTACACAAAAAAGAAGAATTTTTTTACCTGAGAAATGGCTTGAAGGGGTGGTGACTGACTCTCCTTTCCCCCCTCCAGAATCAAGGAGAAGAAGAAGTATCTTCTCACCGTGATGCAGCTTTCCCAATTGCTGTGGTGGCCTCAGGAATCTGGGAAATACACCCTCGAGTTGGAGACCTCTTTTTAGCTCATCTGCACAAAAAGTGTCCCTATTCTGTGCCATTTTACCCTGCACTGAAAGAGGGGACTTCTATGGAAGAGTATCAGAGGTAAATTTATTGCTCGACTTGGATGAGCCCTGCAGGGGTGAAGACTGTATTCTTCTGAGTGAATTCTGCTTTTCCCCGTCTCTGATTATGTAGGCACTGTGATGAGATTCACTCAAAAGTGTGCAGCTCCCCTGACTGTGTTTTCCTGGAGGATGCTGTGTCCTTCAGCTTTGGAAGTGCACTTCTGCTTCTTCTTCCTTGTCCTTCTCAAAGAACAGTTGATAGCCATAGCTTGATTCGAGCTGAGATACCCAGTACAGAACCTAAATATTCTACATGGTATAAAATAGTGAAACATATGATCCAGAGGGTAATGATCAGCCTTTGCAATAATTCTTCTATGGTTTTGGAGTATCCGTATTCTCAGTACAGTTGACTTAAAGTAAGCTGAGAACTGCAGGGACTCAAGTGAATGTGTTTTGCTGTACTAATACTGGAATGTCTCCTCATACATAGGCTGCTTGGATATCAAGTTAAGGATTCTAAGATGGAAGAGCAAGATCATTTTCTTAAACGGATGTCAGGAATGATTCGTCTTTATGCTGCTATCATTCAAGTCCGGTGGCCTTACGGAAACAAACAAGGGGTATGTGTGTATGACCTTGTAACTATCCCTAGTCTATTAAATGTATTGTAAACTTGATTTGGAGTTAAGGTGTGCTGAACTTAAACCATATATTTGAAGGGAGATGGTCATAACCATGATCAACAATGCAATGGAAAGTAATTGGTAATGTAGATCTTTACTTCCTTTCTTTATATTTTCATAATGATCAAGTTTTATGTTAGGATATTGAAAAATAACTTTATAAAGAAGAAAGTAAATCAGAAACCTGCCTGTTTCGATAATAGCATTTTGCAAGTTGTAAAACAAGTGGTGGGTAGCTTTTTTGTTGCTTTATAGCCACATCCTCATGGGCTGAACTATGGATGGCGCTGGCTTGCTCAGATGTTGAATATGGAGCCTCTGGCAGATGTGACAGCTACACTTCTTTTTGATTTTCTGGAGGTAAGTGGTGTGAATTACTAATGATTAGAGGGATCTGCATTGGTGACATTATAGTTTCTGAAGGGATTGCTGAGGTGAGGTTCATTGTGATTTTTAACAGCAGGGTTTTTCTTAACTTGTCCTTATTCCCTTCAGAAAGGAACTTCCACATTCTGGCAAATACATCTTTGGAGCTGAATGATTTAAAAACGGAAGTTTTTATATATGCAACTTCTGTTGCTGTATTTGGTTCTGTTTAAGGTTCCTGGTATTTTAAAAATAGTTGCATCGTCCTACATGAATAAGGTCTGCTAAGCACTTGGCATCAGTTCGTACAATGCAATGAGGTCCAGTGGTCTTTCCAGCTGAATTACTACTTAAAACAGGATGGGTTTTTCAGGTTGAAAAGGACAGAGCCTGATGCATATTAATTCTATATCCTACGATATAGGGCTGTGCTAAATAAGAGCCAGAGTTAAAGGCTGAAGTCAGGGGAGACAAACACTGTTGAACACAAGCAGCTTCTATGCTTATCAAATGCCTTCTAAAGAACTTTAAAAGTAGAAACGAGAAAGTAAAGTACAAAGTGAAATACATTATGAGGATTCTGTTAGTAGTGGTGAAGTGTGAGGGATGTTTGTCCTGTAAACTGTATGGAGAAAGCTGATGAATCCACGCTGCGATAGTCAAGGTGGGGAAATGACCACAGTATGCTCTTAGCAAATGGTAATAGGGTGTTATTTTTGGAAGGAGAGTGCAGTGAGAGGAAGAATAATGTAAAACTGGTATCAGTGGCCACCACACAGTCAACAAGAAAAAAAGGTCATTGTGCTAGCTGCAATGGCATTTAGAGGATTTGCTTGTTGCGTTGTAGGTATCGGTACATTTCTTTAAATGTCTGGATAAAATATTAAGTGGTTGATATTGAACAGGTTCAGTGAAGTTGTCATGCTGGTGTGAAACCCAGTTCTGGAATCTGGTCTTTGTGTATTTCTGTACCGTAGGTATGTGGCAACGCTCTCATGAAACAGTATCAGGTACAGTTCTGGAAAATGATGTTGCTTATCCGAGAAGACTATTTCCCAAGGTATGGTATCTGTGGTTAGGAATGTGAAATAATCCTGGCTTTTTTACTTCACGTATGTTTAGTCTTAAATGATTTGTCCAGATTTTCCAATCTCTGCCATTCACCCCCACACCCACTTGTAAATCAAACCCAACTTTCTAAGTAGATTTTGAAACATGCTGTTACTTCTGCAGAATTGAAGCAATTACCAGCTCTCGACAGATGGGCTCTTTAATGCGTTTCAAGCAATTCTTGGAGGTAAAGCAGATTTTTTAAGTTTTCAAGTGTATTGGGTTTGGGTTTTTTCCCCTTCGTTCGATATATGCATTATTTTGATAATGAGGCTGGCGCTGCTTGCGCCTGATAGTCCAGACCCATCACTATGATGTAACCTGTCTTTTATAACTTTTCAGTTACTCAGTTACCTTAATGATAGTTATGATGTCAAGCATCTTGCTTCTTTCTTACCTCACATCTAATTTTTCTCAGTGAAAATGTATTTTGATTATAAATGAAGTTCAGTGAGAGTAGTTGCAGTGAGAGGAGATGTACAGATTGAGGAGGATTCTGCTGAGTCATTTCTGTAACAGCTATTTTTAATCAGTGGTTTGCTTATTTTTACCTGTTGTCCTGATTAGATACATGAGGACACTTTGAACCACTCTCTGTAGTGTTTGTTTAGCATCGTATTCTGCATCTTTTTTTTAAAGAAAGCTTCCAAAACTGTAAAATACTTGATTATTTAAATTGTTTGTGAATGTTGACTTAGATTATGGTATTAAAATACGATAGCTTCAGAGTTTGTACGTTCATTTCAAAATTAATTTTTGGTACATTTTATTAGCAGTGCTTTGAATGTGTGCAGTAAGAGCTGTCAAAATCCCTGAGAAGAGATGGCAAATTATAAGATACGCATTTCATTTTCCTTTGTTCTTTGTCTTTCTCTTTCCACTAGAAATGTCTACAGCAAAAGGAAATTCCATTACCAAAGGGTGCTCTACAGTCTTCCTTTTGGAGATCGTAAATCAGTTTCTGTTTCTTGCCTGGATGTCAGTGCTTTCAGACCTGGCTTCCTGTTTACATGTGAAGGCAAAATAAATATATTTTGTATATAGAGGAATGAGGAGAAAATATTCCATCAACCTGTTAATGTTTTAATTCATCAAGATTTATGTTGGACAGAACAAACTTGTGTCTAATTTGTTGCAAATAATTGGAAATTGTTCTTTGCTTTGGATTTTTACAAGTTTTTGTACAGTAAATTATGGAAAACTGAAGACTTTCCCTTCATATGTTTAAACATGCGGAAGGTGTTTTAAATACAGTATCCTGATGACCTCTGGGCTTCAGAGGTTAAAGGCACTTGGATTGAAAATTTGCGTGGTGCTGTTCTGTCCACGGAAGTGAAAATACCTCACAGCTTTATGAAGGCTTAACAGAGTAATCAATCTTGGAAACTTACCGCTAGAACTTTATTTTTTTATTTATTACATCTTTTATAATTCAATTTTAATTATGCTGACTGACTTGCATCCTGTTTGTCTCAACAACATCTTAAAACTACAGTGAGATTGGTAAAGGCATTTGGCCTAGCAGCGTTGACACTTAACCTCTGTTGAACCTAACTTTGCTCCAAGAGGCAGTACTCTCCATTTAAGAGGTAGACTCACTGTTTTAAAAGGTTTGCATGGTTAATAGTAACTTCACGGGGGAAGAGCAGATTTCCTGAAACCACAGGATTTCTGTGTCCGTTGTTCATAAGATGGATGGAAGCTAATAATCCATTTTCTTATTAAAAAAAAAAAAAGTGGCAAAATGGTGCATTCATTCTCGCACTTCTGCTGATGTTCTGCCATCGTTTGAGGGAGAAATGGTATGCTTGGGTTACCTCAGGTGCATTTTATAAGGGCTCTTTTTATGTGCACGTATTTTTTCCTTATCAATGTTATGGTATTTTATGTATCAAGTACTGTAATACTTTTGTACCAATGGTGGATTATTCTGAGAATAGTTCATTCCAGAAATCTGTTTAATTTAATATTAAAGTTTGATTTTTTTCTTTTAAATCTGGAGCTGATGCAGGGGTTTTTTTTTTTCTGTTGGAGAGGGACGGTTGAGAAAATCTACAGCTCCTTGGTGAATACAGGAGATTTATAGTATGGGAGATCAGAGTGATGGGAGATTTGTCTGATTTATGGTGCACTGTCCTTGAACTATTTTGGTGGCCTCCAAGATGAGAAAATTTGCTTCTGAGTTCTAGAAGGTAGTGTGTTATTTTTGTAATACACTGTTGCAAGTTAAAATTATCATTTTTACCAGACTGGTTTTTGTTATTCCTAGAGGCATCATAATCTGAAGCTGTAGAAGGCAGAGTTGAGGCTGTATGAGAATTTGAATTTGATTTTTATACAGCTTTTGAGATTTCTGAGGAAGGGTTGTAACATGTACTTTAGAATTCAGGCCTTTAAAACCTTTAACCTTGACTTTAAAATTGACTGGTAAATAATTTAAATTCGTATTTGGTGTATGTATTTTGTAAACTGACTCTGGAATTCTTTAGACTGGTGTTACTGGTGATTGTTCTGGGATGCTGGAAATCTTCCAGTATCCTTTTACCAGGTAACACTGAAGCAATGTACAGCTTTCATTAGTATACTTGAAAATGCTCAGGTTTTTTATACTGAGTGGAGAGGTTTAATTACATCTTGCATATCTACAATTATGTTGTAAACTCACTTTGCCAAGATAGTAATTGGTACTGTCTGTTAGAAACAACTGCCTGTGCCAAAACACAAGGCGTGATTCGATGGTATATACAAGGTACAATGGCTTTCTTCTTTTTCCTGACAGGTACTAGGGTATTCTAACATTGGAGGGGGGGGAAATGTAGATATATTTTTATAAATAACAAACATGGTATGCTTTTCTGTCTCAGTAAGGACTTTCAGTTATTTATATACTATTTCAAAAACATTAATAAGAATTTCTAATTGAATAATGAGTGCACTTCAAAAGAATCATAACATAGCAATATTTATTTTTAGATGGAGCTTAAGGTTGCATCTACTGCTTGAACTGATGGTTGACTTTTATTATGCTATTCTGCTTTTTGTCGTTTTAGCAGTTTTGAATGTTAGCCATTTCGTGTTAAGAAGATGTAGTGCAAATAAGGTCCTTATGCATGTATTCATGGTATTTTCATATGCATATTTGTATCAAATATGACAAAGGAGAGTATCTCAGATGTGAAAATACTGTGCATTCACAACGAGATGCATGAAAATTGCCATGAGTCATACTCTTCCTCAGAGACAATAGTTCCAGGCGGTCCCACGGGTTGCCATGCAATGTCACTGCAAGCACTTTTCCCATTTAAGTACTTTAATAAAAGTGCTATTAACTCTAAAATAATGCAAACCCAGTCACCACTTTGATCCCATCAAGTTCTCGCTGCCTTACCAGCTCTCGTTACGAAAAAAAAATTAAAAAAATAGATATTAGAGACGAACTTCTTTGCCGTGTCTATTTTAAACATCTAGCTTATACTAAAGGCTCATTTTCCTTTGAATTTATGCATCGGCTTTTCAAAAATAGGCTTCTCTTGACAAGTGTTTGCAGCCTTTTGATGCTCTGTCCTTGCTAGGCTTCTTTGTGATTGCGACGCTGCGTGCTGCTTCAAAAGGACAGCCTTACCCATATGTATTTTTAATAATGTAAAGCTAATGAGTCTGGCCTCTTTTGTACAACCTCTCAGCCACCCTCTGCGCTCCACCGCCGCGGCAGCTCTGACCTTCAAGAGCCCGAACTGACCCTGCCTGAGGCGAAGGAGGCAGAAAACCCAGCTGCCATCATGCAGCACGGAGATTTTAACTGATTCCCAGTGTTACCGTGTATTTTTTTCGTCTCCGAGGCTGGTCGCTGTAGGGCGGTGAGGCAACGGCCAAAGGCCCCCCCCCGCCCCGCCACTGCTGAGGGAGGATACAGACGCGCTGCGCCCACCCTGGCGTCACCCGCCGGCACCCTGCCTCGGCTCTTTCCGGAATCGCTCGGCACTTTCCGGAACCCCTCGGCTTGCTCCGGCCCTCCCCGCATGCGCCGCTCCCGCACTTCGCCTGCCGAGCTCGGGTGGGTGGGGCCCTCCGCCCCCGGTTCCCGATTCTTTCCGAAGCCCTTCGGCCCTTTCCGCCTGCCCGGAGACCGTTCTGCGGCGCTGACGTCATCTCCGGGCTGCCTTATAAAAAGGCGGGCGCAGGCGGCGTGAGCCGTCCGTGGCGGAGGGCGCAGAGGCGGCGGGGGAGACCTGCACACCGACCCGGTGAGGCGGCGGGCGGGGGGTCCCGCGCTCGCTGGGGTGGCCGCGCCCGCCTTCATCCGACCCCACTCGGGTAGATAGAGCTCCCCCCCCGCTCCGCCTTCCGCCGCTGCGGAGACAGGTGTACGGGTGCGCGCTCCCCTCAGCCGCGGGGGAGGCTGAGGCCGGCCCTCCCTCCGGGGGCTCCCTGCGGCGCCTCGGCTGCCGCTCGCGCTCGCCCTCCCCGGCGGCTGCGGCTGCTGCCGTGGGGTTTTCTATCGCGGGAAGCCGCGGCCGCAGAGCCGGGCCGCGGCGGCGCCCCGGGACTCTCCGCGGCCCTTAGGGGAGGAGAGGGAGGGGAAGGGTGGGGGAGCAGCCCCGGGCGCGGCGCGGATAAAGGGCAGGCGGGTGAGGAGCGGCGGGATCCGCCCTGGGCAGCCTCGACCCGCGACAGGAATTTCATTCAGCGCTCTGGGGAGGGGAATAAACAGGCGAGTAAATAACTGTGACGGCGAATCTCCGTCCCTGCGGGCAGAGCGAGAGGCCCCCGCCTTGCCCGCCCTTCCCTTCGCCCCTGTCCGGTAAGGTTTGCGGTAAAACCCTGCCGCCCCCCCGGGGAGAAATCCCGGGGAGGGGAGACGGGGAACCTGGCGCTCTGCGGTAACCCGGCGGAGGGGATTCATTGCACAGCAATGGCTTCCCTCAGCTCTCACCAGCCCAGCCCTGTCCAAGGTCAGGAGATGCAGCAAAGAGTGTGTGTGAGGGCAGGGAAGAGAAGGGAGCGATCGAGGGGCTGGGTGTGCAGCGATGGCTGGAGAACCCTTTCCTCAAGGAGACAGATAGCTGTGTGAAACCGCGAACACGTCAGTAGCTTGCACAACGGAGTTGTCCAGCCGAGCAGGAAGACATTTAAAAGAAATCCTCCCAACCCGTGTTCCTTTCATATATGTGTCATTCTGGTGTATAGGGCAAGCACTAAGGTTTCCTTCATAAAAGAATCCGGATTTGTTGCTCCCCTGATTAACTTTCTTAAAAAATTTAACATAAATCAAAGTAATGACAGTCAATTTTTTATCAATTCTTTGCCAGCATACACCTTATCTGGTTACAGTGGTATAAATCTATATTGCTAGATGATACATACCAATAGGGTCATCATTTGCCCTGATATTTAAGGAAAAGCATAAGCAATTACAACTGTATATTTTTTCAGCATGTCTGTGTTGACTGGTTAGGATTTTTGGTAGCTATTTTGTCATAAAACAGCTGTGTATTCCAGTCTAAAATGTACGTGACTATTGAGCAGTCTTTCATACATATTTAAATAGGTTCTGAAGAGCAGTTGTCTGGAGATGGCAAATGAACCACATTAGGGAGAAAAAACAAAACAAAAAAACCACCAACCCAGCCTGAAATGGTTCTGTATCCTTCTGGAAAAAAAAAAAATCCATTTTCTTTTGGCATTTTGTTTTCAGCAAAGTGCCAGAATATTCCAGTGGCTGTATTCACTGAAAGGCCTTGGTCAGGGATTCAGATTTGTTCAAAACAAATATTAAATCCCACTGTGTGATTTATTTTTTTAATGCATTTAAATGCAACTAGCAATGAGTTCTTCCATGGAGTCTTCATTTGTCCTTACTTACAAATTGTGTGGAGAAAATAATGAACAAAAGATTGAAAATGGGTTGCTTTCTGCTGCATTGTGTGCAGGATCTGTAACTGTAGTGATGGAATTGCTAAGCTGTGGAAAATACTTGAACCAAGATAGCAGGTTACATTGTTCACAAGAAGTAATTTATTTCCATTCCTGTTGGGGGGCGGGGGGGGAAATCCATATTGGTCAGATTGAAATAGAAATTTTATTTTAAAATCAGATTTAGATGTTATGCTTCTATGAGATCCATAGTTGATGGAGTTAGCAGACATATTTGTGGTTGGGTTTTTAAATAACAAAAAAAAGGTAGTAACAATAACACAAATGTTGAATATCAAAGACTGTCTTTTAAGTGTTTTCTACACGTTTTTCTCCTGCATGGCAGAAAGGTAGGAGAAGCCTTAAATCTCTTCAGACAGGGTGGTACCTCTTGATGTGAAATTCTGATTTCTCAACTATTACATTTATAACTAACCTTAGTAATTTAATGCAAACAACTTAGTATCTTTGCTGCCTTATTTTTGTCTATTTAATGTATTTATGGGGTTGTAGTTGTTTTATTCATAAATACATTGCTTTTTGGGGGCAATTAATTGCTTCCCCTGTATTGGAGGAAATAACATGAATTCCTCCCTTTTCTCCGCTGCATGTTAGTATAGTGTGGGAGTTTGTTTTTTCCATTTGTCCCTGGAGTGTAGGCAGCAGAAAAATGGGGTGGAGCAGACTGCAGATGCCGTTGATGGAGATTGCCAAGTGTAGTCCGGCATTGTGCTCCCATAACTGACCGTGGATCAAATGGAGCGGCAAACTGCCTTCTAGCTGCTGCAACTGATACACATTAAGCTATGCAAATGCCACGAGAGACAGGCACTATCTTCAGCAGGCACAAAAGCACATAACTGCAGTTGTCTGTGGACTGCTTCAGGGATTGCAGCATACTCATGGGGAAAATGCAGGGTTAGGCGAGGCAAGGAAATTTCCTGCTAAAAATTCAATGAGTTAGATACACTTAACAGCTACATAATTATCCATCTCAAAAAATACCTTCTGTTGCAGCTGCTACTTGTCCATTTTTTACTGTGGTAATTGAAAGTAAACATCTTTGTAGATATTCGTATTCAAAACCTTCTTGTTGAGGTTGTGTCTTTAAATTAAGCCAGGCCACTTGATTATGCTGTAGCAAGAAGTGTCATTTGCCAAGTCCAGATAACTTTCTTTACTTTCTGTTTTGACCTTCTGATCATGGTAGGTTTTTTTTTCTTCTTTAACTAACTGGAAAGGTTAGTACATACCAAATTAATTTTTAAGTTCTCCTGTTGATATTTGTAACCTTTTTTGCATGGGGAGGTCTGTCACTCAGAATAGCTTGTGTAACAATAACGCTAAATTGTTGTATGTGGCAAGGAACCAAAAGGAAAGTATGAAATGTGTACTGTGACAGAATATGTATTTGGGGGGGGGGGGGGGGAAGGAATTAAGCCATGTCCTTACGCTAGTCATTAGTTGAACGTTATCTTGATTTCCCCCCTCCCTTTTAGACTCTACATTCCTCCATCATGTTGTCATCATTTCGTAAAGTCAAAGTCCAGGTATTTTTACGTAATGCATGAAGTGTCAGCACCATACTTGCCTGCCTTTATTGCAGTGACCTATTTGTAACAAAAAGCCATTCGTTTGAGAGTTTGTTCTGTACAGCAGGTGCTTTATTTGTACTTCAGTGTTGAGTGTGATCTGCCTTTCCTTTAATACTTTGAATTTCCTAATCTCTGTCTGTTATGCATGACGTGTGAACGTTTTGTAGTTGTTATAGCTGCTAATCTTCTAAGAGATTGTTGTTTTAAAAAGTACTTGAGCAGTATCTTTTTACTTACAGCATCTAAAAAATCAACCATGTTAATATTTACCTTGTAGAACATTATGCATTTGTAGTTGGCTTTGGTTCCTGTTCCATCCACTTGCACAAATTTCTAATCCTTCTATTGTTGTGGTGTAACTGTTTATACATCTGTGTTGTTTTCTGTTCAGTGGTGGTAAAATAAATAGGATGGACCAGACTTCAGCTGGTAACACAAGCAACTAGATTTTATTTGGAAATTATAGTAATGTAAATGTTTATACTACAATTAAAAGTACAATGAAAAGATAACAAATGGGAATGGAAAATGCTGGGGTTAATTATATAATATCACATTACCTGTAAACTCTGCATTTCTGCAATGCAGTCAAGGTTATTTGCTTTCTCAGGAGTCTCAGCAGAGTGCAGTCCTTGCCAGCGCTGCATAGCTTTATCGAAGGTCTGTGGTGATATTAAAAAAACAAAACAGAGCCAAAAAACCCCTTGTACATAAAGGCAACAAATTCAGATAGGCAATTGAGCTGCTCTTATTCGAATAGTGGAATCAAAATTTTAGGACTAAATGCCTAAAAATTGAACAGGTCTTTAATCGTTTTCTGTATTTCAAAAGTGCATAGTTAAGGCTATGCACAAACCCTCTAATCAGCCTAAATCACTAGCTTTGCAGCCTGCTTTAATTCATACATAATTTACCTTTATTTTTTCTTTTAATGCTACAGTTTCTTGTGTCCCTGTGATACATACTTAAATTTTGGGGCTTGTTTGAATTTTACCTGCGCTGTGGTTTGTCCGAGTCTACGGCATTAAGCAGTGACTTCACCGCATCTTGGGTGTTTGTTTTTCTGGCTTGGAATTTGTAGAGGTTTGAGGCTGCAGGTGACCTTCCTTAACAGAAGGCAGGAGTATTTGGATGCAGGGTTCTGCTGCACATAGTCCACCCTTAAAATTTCTCTATTTTGTAGATTTAGATTTGTAACAAACCAAATGACCGGGCATTAATTTAGTCTCAGTAGTGTTTTAAATCTCTAGTATAGGGTATATTATAGGCCCTCCTTCAGTTACTTTTTTGTAACACGGTGTGCTCCTGCAGCTCCCTTCATCGGAGCAGGAGCCAGTGCTGCACAGACTTTTCAGAAGGATTCTCTTTTCTTTACCTGCAGTACTAGTACAAATTAATTTAGCACTAAACTAGGCAGTCGTGGTGTTTTTATGTTTGAGACCTATGTGCAGTGGCTTACTTCTTCCCTAGCGTTTTGAGGGAGCTCTGAACGGAAGAAATGAAAGTTGGAAAAGCGTGCGTTAATTTTTTTTTTCCTCTGTCCTTTCCTTTTGAAATTTATTTTCACAACCAATATTAGAATTAATTTTTTTTTGCTTAAAGAAAAAAGATCAGCCATCCATTCCCCAGGAGGGAGTAGCCTATATCAGCTAAATGTTCTTTTGACAAGACTTAAGACGCATAATATTGATAAATGCAAAAGAACGCATCATGCTGCTCATGTGTGCGTACTTGGGAAGCAGGTAGTGTTTTGATAGGGAAAGTACTCCTGTTGCAGGCTATTACTAGGGTCGCCTATGCTGAATATATGTAACGCACATCAGGACTTGTCTTAAGAGAAAGTGATTATTTTACTACATCTTAAGATAGTGATCTTTATATACTGAGATCTGATTGCTTTTCAGGCAAGGGAATTTAATTCTCTAAGCTTCATGTAATTGTTTTTAAAAATACGCTAAAATCTTCTGTATAGCACCGAACGTATTTCACATGTGAGTTTTTAAATCCCTGAAAACATGTTTTGGTAAGGGAAATGCTGACAGCTCTTATGTGTGTCTGCCCTGATGGCACCGCTGTAATTCCTGTTTAACCCACCTCGATGCTGCTGTTTCCCGAACTTGAATGATGTTGCTGACATCATTGTTGTTGCACTGCGGTGTCTATAAGTATCTGCAGTTGTATATTCCCATGCAAATTTTAGTGTACCCGTATGTATAATTTCTATCATCTGGGGAAGGCTAATCATTTTACATTGAAGGGTGAAAGTAATAACTTTGTTTTGGGGTTTTATTTGCCTTGAATTTACTTCCTCTTTTTGTTGGCTTTTTTTTTTTTTTTTGTAAAAATACCACCACAGTGGCACCGTGTGAGGAAGCATTTATTATTATTTTTTCAGTTAGACATAAGCCGAGGAGTGGCTTTCCAAAGTTCATCTTACAGCATAAAGGTACAGTGGCAAATGCCTTCAGGACAGTTAAGATCCGCTGGTTTGGGGACGTCTTTGCGATGACGCCTGCCTTGGCTGTCTGGAAGGCCGAGGCTCTGGGCAGGCGTTGGCCGGTGCCATTCCCCCTGCCCGCACCGCCTGGAAGGTTCTCTCTGCCTGCCCTTATCAGCCGGCGCAGGCAGCACCGGGAGGGGCCGAAGGCAGTGGCGATGTGGGGAATGTTGTCTCTGCGCACAGCGCTGGGGACGAGGCCCGTTATCTGGGGTCGGGCTGGGCATTCACATATATCCCAACATAAACTATGTTTTTCGTGTTAAAAACCTAAAGCGCAACTTCGTGTTGGTGATTCTCTTGCTAGGGGTGCAGGGGTGTATCGTAGATGCCTTCGAATGATGTAGTTGAAGCAAAAAGGTTTAGAAACATCTTGGAGAACTGCTTCCTATTCAAGGGGGGGTACTGCAGTTCAAGCGTGAAAACGTCAGAGGTAGACTGCATCGTTCTGCAGCATCGATGACTTTTGAGTTCAGAGCTCCCTGGTGACTGCTGATCGCGCTCTGGCAGAGCACAGACTTGCTGACGTCAGCTGATCTGCTGCAGGAAAGAACAGTCTATTATTGCTAGACCAAAGCACTTCTTTTACAATTGACTAGCTCGACTTACTGTAGTTATAAAAGGAGCCTTTCTTTTAACGAATTCCAGCAAAAAGATGAGCCAGCTTGCAAGACTCGTGTGGTGAGAGGCAAACCAGCTACCAGGCTAAATTACAGGAGGTCTACTATTTGGTTTTTTAAAATGTAAAATTAATTTAAAGGGCAATTTAAAGAATTAAATTATTTGCATAATTTAATAACTTAAATAATTTAATAATTTCAAGTGATTTAAAATCACTTGGGCTGTAGAGGTTATTTCTAATACTGAAATATAAGTTGACAGCAAAAGACCGTGCAGTCTTCCAAAGACTAACTAGGGTTTCATTTTCTCCCCGTAATGGCCATAACCAGAATAAGCAGAGAGGCAGGCTGCAGTCGTGCAGTACATTTAGACTAACTGCCACTTTGTTATTCCGGAACGCAATTCAGTTTAAAAGGAGTGTTGTTGGAATTCAAACACAGTGTGACAGCACAGGAAAGGAAGTTTTTAGAGGTAACTTGTTCTCCGGGAGAGAAAAGGCGGTTTGAAATGGTGCTGGAAAAAACCAGCAGCTTTCTCAGGGAAACAGATCTGGGGTTGAGCTCAAGTTATGTTCAGGGTTTTAATCTTTTAATACTCAGATACACTAATCAAGTGGAGCCTTTGGTACCGCTGCCAGATGAAACCTGGACTTCATTTATACAGTACATTCTACAGAGACCGGTTGTTGTTTTGAGTTTGTTTTTTTTTTTTTCCTTGCTCTCTTTTGACAATAATAAGTGAAACGCCCAGGCCTGGAAGAGAAAACAAAGCCGAATTTTCTTCCCTTAATTGAACTGCCGCAATGCAGTTGGGGCTCAGAGTTCACGGGAGTAACAACTGCTGCTGAAACGGCTGTCCTCTTGCAGGGTGGGGCTGTTGGAAGAGAGCTCGGGAATGTGTGAATTCGCCCCCATATGTTCCTTTCTGTCAGATGGTCCCTTTACAAGTGCGTGGAGACCAAACAGAAAACATGGCCTTATAGATCGCTTTCCAACCTGTGGAGTTTTTCATACAATTATGCAAGATGCGTGTCTAATTAAAGCATGTGGCTAACTAATGACTAAGTAACAGTTTAATATTTAACGATGTATTCTAAGAGATGGCCCGTGTCTTTCCGTATGCAGCTGTAGGCTGGGTTTCTTCCCTGTCTTTGATAGGATTGATGGGAAGTACATTTAGCTTGATGCTTACAGAATTTATAATAAAAGCATCGAGTGAGCTATACATGTAAACAGTTGTACAGCAAGACATTAATTGCATAATTGTTGAAGCATGGGGTGTTTGTTGCAACAGCTTGTTGATAGGCAGCGTGAGTTGTCAAATAAGTGGGTAAACATCCAAACTCCGATGACAATAATAATACTACTTTTTCAGTTTGTGTTACAGTTCCATTCTGATGCACAGATCTCGTAGTGAAAATCAAATTGCTTTTTGAAAGTTTAGGAACTGAAAATTAAAGGTTATCCCAGTTCTAATAGAAAGGAGATAAAGCAGAACAGTAGCCAGTTCTTTGCTGTCTGTGGTAACAATAACAGGTTTTAGTATATAAAGCAACGTACAAGGATTTTCAGTCGAAGCGGTCAGAGCAAGATCACTAGTCGTATGAAATGCTTCTTGGCTGACTTGTCTAAGGTCAGATCTGTGAAGCACTATGAGCCTCTGTATTGGCTTTTGAAAGGTTATATAGGGAGTGGCAGGGTGGGTTTGTAACTTTTTTAATTGTCTGAGAGAACAGAGAGGAGATGTGTCACACACACAGCGAGATGTCTGTGTGTATATATATGTACTTACGTGGACCAGTTAGCTGTTGTTTAAAGAACAGTAATATTCTTACTTTAGTTTGTCTATATTGAGTATTTTAAATAAAATGTTTCCAGATTTTGTGTTGTACGAGAAACATTTTATGTCTATATATCTACATATATATGTGCACAGAAACACATTTTTAACATTTGTGTTAGACAGTTCCATGCTACAGTTCGAGATGACATGGCCTTTATATCCAAAACAAGTAGATGTTAAATGTCTTTGTAAATATTCCTTTCCCATTATTTTCTGCTAGAAGTGTGCTTTTATTTATACGTATAATATTTATATTTTACATACATATCTGCACACGCAGAGTAAGACTGTAAGTAAACCACATGCGAGTTTAAAAAAGCAGGCTTTTCTTTCATGGATCTCTTCCTACCTTGACATTGTTTTGTAATGCAAACAAAATGTATTTTTTTTGGCTTTCAGAAAATGGATCCGAGTGGTGTAAAAGTGTTGGAAACAGCAGAAGATATCCAAGAAAGGCGTCAACAAGTTTTGGACCGTTATCACAGGTTCAAGGAATTATCTTCTCTAAGGCGCCAAAAACTTGAAGATTCCTATCGATTCCAGTTTTTCCAGCGTGATGCAGATGAGCTTGAAAAATGGATCCAAGAGAAACTGCAGATAGCATCTGATGAAAATTACAAAGACCCAAGCAATTTACAGGCAAGTCCTACTGCCATTTTCTGTTCCTGTACTATTAATATTAGGGCGTACCAGCTCGATTGGGATAGTCAGAACAAATGCATAAATGTAACCTGGTCTGAGAGTGGTGAAGAAAGATGGATGCAAATACCTGCAGCCTTGCAAAGTGTTCTTCAAAAGTCTAGTTTCTTTGCTGATGTAATCGGAATACTTCTAATAATGGATTAGATGCTAAATCAGCATAGAAAAAGTTACACAGTGCAATGTAGCGTAAACCCAGCTTTGTTTAATCCTAGAATTTGTTGGACACTTTGGCTCTGTAAATAAATGTGAATTAACTCTTACTGCTTCCACAAGAAAAGATATTTGTAGAAAATAGACTTGTGTGGGTGGAACTAGCTGATGGGTTCTCAGATGTTTGAACACTCCGGTGTACAAAAGCAAACACAATAATGAAGTAACTAAAATTGGGATGTTTGAATCCACCCGTGAAACATATGGTACAGCTATGATTTCAACTGTGCTGTTTTATTGTTTGTCGGTACTGAATATGCATAAAATAAACTAAAAAATCTTGATGCTGGGAAGTGTGGAGAAGGGCTGTGCACCAAATCTCAGTCATGTTCTTTGATGTTTTGCTTGTAGGGGAAGCTGCAGAAGCACCAAGCCTTTGAAGCTGAGGTGCAGGCCAATTCAGGGGCTATCATTAAACTGGATGAGACTGGAAATCAGATGATTAATGAAGGACATTTTGCATCTGAAACCATAAGAGTGAGTTAATAAACTTTTTTTGCTTCTTAACAGGCTTTTCCTTAAACACTTTGTGCAGATTGCACAGATAACTCTACATTCTAAAACACTTTTAAAAATTCTACGGGTACTTGAGTAGTGAAATCACAAGAGAATTTGTATTTGTAAAGCTTGCAGATATTTTTCTGTTTCATGAGCACCCAGCTCATACCATTTCTTGGATCCAGTTCTGAGGTGAACTACCTGCCAGTGGAGTCCAGGAACTTGAAATGGAAAATCATTGGTAATTCAAAGATGTGTTGAAAGTTGCAAGGCAAATGAATAATTATACTTGTGGTTCTTCCCAAAATGGCACAATATCAAGAAGCAGCAAATTCTCAAGGCCTGGTGTCAGGGATGTTGACCACTCTTTTTTTTTTTTTTTTTTTTTGTTCTCTCTTATAGATAGCATTTTAATTTTCTGCAATAATAATTATAAGTAACACAAGCAACCATACTAGTAAACTTCAGACATCTAATTTCTATGTGCTCTGGCTCAGATCAGGTCTCTAGTGATCTTTACTTTCTGGTTAAGTTGTACTGGCCACATGTTTGAATCTCTTTGAATTTGCGTTCCGTGGCTTTTTCTGTGAGCTCCAAGTACAGTGCTTTGTCTGCTCTGTTTATCTGGCAGTGAACATCTTGTAGGACAGCTGCTTCCTCAATAACAAGCAGTAAGCTTTCTTCAAATCCTTTTCTGAGATCTACTGTTGTTTTTTAATTTCTCTCTAAATCTCCCAATCTGTGCAATGCAATGAGAAATGTCTTTTTAAAATCTTTGCTGCTGCACTAGATAGGTTTACATTTGACAGTATTTGAGTGATTATCAATGTTTTAAAAAGTCTGAGCAAACTCTAAATTTTAAGTAATGACTTGACAGTTATCTTTTACTCCGTCTCCTATGTATTCTCATTTTTCTCTGGTTATGTTAGTGTTTTCTCTCTTATTCCCACACACACGTGCATACCCCACCAGTAAACACTTATTTTTGTTCTGCATACCAGCGTCTTCTGTAGGACTCATTTTGTTAAATCTTCTGTTTCTGGGCCTCAGTTGTTTCAGTGTCGGTTATGGCTGCATTTTTCTTTAATGCAAAGAAGTCTCCTTAGAGTTGTTTAAAGCTTTTTCCTTTGGGTGTGAGCTGTTACAACTTTTCAAAAGGAGAAATCTTGTGATATTTTTGTTGTGATTATCACAATTTAACTGATACGTGCAATGTTACGTTTCATTGTAACGAAGAAAAGATAGCGACTAAGAAAAGCAGAAATTTTTTTATATGTTATATAGTGAAAAAACCCTGAGGTAATGATTATTTTAGAAATTTCATTGTGGTCATATAATCTTTACCACAAATAATAAAAAACCCACCACTTTACAGTTGGGTTATCTTAAATAATACTGTGTCTTGGCTGCTCAATATAAATTGTTATTTGTGTTCTGTTTGGAGTTGTAATTCGCCTTTTAATGGTTCAGTCTTTCACGCCCTACCGGACTGCACAGCGCCCAATAGTAACAGCTACCCAAGTTGGTTTCCACATACGAGTAGGTGAAACTTTTGGCTGTGCAGTGCAACTTCTTTTTGCAATGTCTTCTTTCTTCTTTGGTTGACAGTTTGCACTATCCTTTTAGGCAGTGCTCGGAAATAGTGTGAGCTCTTTCCTCCCTTGAAACCTACCTGACTGAACTTTCTAAATGGATTAAATGGGTATCCGCCCATGCTAGATGTTCAGAAGCTTCTCTAGCATGACTTTCAAGTTTCGGATCTCGATGAGCAAAGCGTTATAGATGATGGGTGGAGCAGATACTTTCCTGTTTTGCAAGTTGTGTTTCTGTGTGGGAGTGTGGTTTTTCTTTTAATTGTCTGTAAAATTTATGGTTGCTCCCAACAGTTTTGAAAGGCAGAGTGCAGCCAGAGAGAGACTCAATATTAAAACTAGTAATTGCTCATAGTATTTCAGTATTATGTTACTTAACAATGTTGGCTAAATATATTAACTGACTAGTGCTAAGAGAGGTGGTTAAAATACTGTAAAGTGGCACAAGTTTGACTTGAAACAAAATGTGTGGTCTTAAATTCCAAAATGAAGATAAGATTAACTTATTGAGAGTTGACTTCCATATAAAAACCTGAACATTTGAAGAGGACAGCAGCAAATTTTTGGTCTGACTTCACACTAGCATAGAATTTATATCAAATTTTGTATCAAAATGTTTACCTCACAGTTATGTAAACATAGCTATTTGATAGCTTCATTAATTAATAGCAAGTGTTTAAATACTCAGTTCAGTAATTTCTGATTTTTGTGTTGTTACATCACTTTCCAGTCATTCGTTTCCAAATGATGCAGACTAAATTGTTAGGAGGTTTGTCCACCTTTTGTCTAAAGTAAGGTTTAGGATACACAGCTTTGTGGGGGGGAAAAAAAAAAATCTTCTGTTAAGGTCAGGAAGGGAGTAGATCTAATCTTCTCTGATACAGGATTTTAATAAGGACATCCTATTGTTCTAGACGCGGCTGCAGGAGCTGCACCGACTATGGGAGTTACTGTTGGAGAAGATGAGAGAGAAGGGAGTCAAACTGTTGCAAGCACAGAAGCTGGTGCAGTACTTACGGGAATGTGAAGATGTCTTGGACTGGATCAATGACAAGGTATATTATTACCTGACTTTACTGTGTCCTTGATGGGAAATTTAATGTGTTTGTGTGGAAATTTTCTGTCGACATACAGTTGCTGGAGTTCAGGTAGTCACAGAGAGCTTTTAAAGGCACATAAAAGTTTTATTTAGGTTATGCATATTGCATAAGCAGTAGGTATGCAAACTACTGCTCCTTCTTTTGCAGCCACAAAAAAAAAAGGTACTAGACTAAGGGAGGAAGCCTGCCTGTTGGAGAGCATAGTTAAACATAATCAATTCTTTCTTTGCTTTAAGGAGACCTTCATATTTCTCATAGTAATCAAATTCAAGTTTCATGTAAGGGAAATCTGCAACATGTAAAAGCAAATGGGTTTTTATGAGTCTTCTAAATGATGTGTTATAGAAAGTGGCCAGCCTAACCAGCAAGCAGTGTGTACATAATTACTTAATGATTGGAATATCTTTAGATACACATTGTAAGGACATTAGCTGCAGGAGAACTGTTGGCTCTTGATTCTTTGAACTCTGAGGAAACAGACCACAAACCACACTATCAAGGAAAAAAGCCACAAAATGATCATACAGGTTTTCTTAATGATGGTTTGCTATTTTGTGTCACTGTGGGTTCAAACTGCAAACCCTGCATAACTGTTACTAGATATGACAGTGCACTTTCTGTAAAGGAATCTTGTGTCAGAAGCCTACAGCAAATGCCCATAAACAATCTAAAAATGTAAACAAATTCTAGTCGTCTTGTGTAGTCTGAAAAAGCATGGGCTATTATTTTGTAGTTTTAGAAGTATGCTTTTTCTGTGCATATTTTCTTTGAGTAATTTAGGTTGTTGTAGCATTGATCATTGTGCACAGAGCAGAACACTTATGATAGTAGAATTGCTTATATTCAATAACTTGAAAAATGAACAAGAGCACGGAAGATGAAAAAACAATATCCTAAGTGATCTTGCGTGTTTTCTGCAATAACAGAAAGATGTTGGGGGCAAGGGGGAGTGGAGTTTAAAGGAGGAAACATTGTTGTTCTAAATCTGACTTTAAACACAGTGGTTGTAACTGTCTTTGACCTATTCAAAATTGGGACAGTCTGCTTCCTGATTTCTAATAGTGATTACCCATAGGTTATACTGAAATCAAGTTTGTTTTTTTTTTTTTTCCTCAATCTGTTAGGAAGCAATAGTGACCTCAGAAGAGCTTGGGCAGGACTTAGAGCATGTTGAGGTTTTGCAAAAGAAGTTTGAAGAGTTCCAGACAGACCTTGCAGCTCATGAGGAAAGAGTAAATGAAGTGAACCAGTTTGCTGGCAAACTTATCCAGGTAAACGTTCATGTGTGTTGAAAATCTGTCTTGGCAAGTCTGGTATAACACAGCAAGCTTTTGTGTGCAACTTCCTCTTTTTTCCCCTGGCTTGGTAGCAGATCTTTAAGTTCTACTCTACATGTGCCTAGATCCTTGGCTATCTTAATCTTAAATGGTCCTCATTTGATTCACTTGTTCTTCTGCTGAACAGCTTGAGTAACTGGCCCAGCTGAGAATGTTCCTGAAAATGTGGAGAGTAGTGATTAGTAAGAGAAACTGTCCTATTTGTTTCCTTGGACAACCAGGACTGATATATCTTCTCTTCTGATATGTCGTGTGGGGCTTGATCAAGAATGGAGACAGGGCAGGAAGTATTGCATTCCAGGAAAAAAAAAGATGCTGTTTATGTCCCTCTTCCCATTGACTAATGAGTACATAGGGAAACTTAAACTACTACAAGAGCATTGAATGTTTACACAGTGAGGTTTCAGGAAAACTATTGAATTGAGTGATCATCTGGAAAGTGCAGTTATTTATAAATTGATCTTATGAAAGACAGCAGTGTTTGGAGGTTTTGTCAATGGATGTAAAACCACAGTACACATGAAAATAGTATTTCATTTTTCCTTTGCTCGCTAGGAGCAACACCCTGAAGAGGAACTGATAAAGTCCAAACAGGATGAAGTAAATGCAAGCTGGCAGCGTCTTAAGGGGCTTGCCCTTCAGAGGCAAGGAAAACTCTTTGGGGCAGCTGAAGTTCAGCGCTTCAACAGGTATGATCTTGGCTGGATCTGCTGAAGTGATGTTATACTTCTGTGGATGTTTAGTGATGCATTCAGCTGCAGACACTATTATGAGAAGAGCAACTGTTGTCTGTTATGTTTTTGTTTACTCTTCCTCATGACTTGTTGAATGAGTACCTTGTTGTTCTAGGATTACCTTAGACTAGTCATTCTGAATTAGCTTTTCAGCACTTGGCAGTTTTGTTCATTCTTGCTAATGACAGTTTTGCTTCCTTTCATCTGAGTGCTTTTTCTCCCAGTTCTGTCCTAGATAAGCCTTAAAAGGGATGGGGTTTTGTTGTCAGATGGATGTCAGTCCAATTGTTCTGGGGGTCTTTGAGCAATGTCTTTCGATTCTCATCTCCATCTACAGCATTTTGAGATTTGCTGTAATTAAGTTGGAGAAGGGTCCAGAGTGGGAAATGGACCTATTAGGTGGTGGTGCTCAGTGGTGCTATAATTCCTTGTTCGTATCTGGTGACACTATCTGAAGAATGGCCTGCCAATATGCTTCAAGGGTTTTTTGAGATTTTAAAAAAGTCTAATTTTTAGGGGTTGGTTGGTTTGTTTGTTTGTTTTAAAGGATGATAATAGTTGGCTACAGTGTTTTTATATATATATATCGGTTTGTATGCCAGTACGTCTGGCATACATACAGGAAAACATCCTGCTTTCTTCCTTTTTCCATACAAGATAGACTGCTTTCAATTTGTGCTTTGTTTTGAAGGGATGTGGATGAAACAATCAGCTGGATTAAGGAGAAAGGGCAGTTGATGGCCTCAGACGATTTTGGCAGAGACTTAGCCAGTGTGCAGGCTTTATTGCGTAAGCATGAAGGCCTGGAAAGAGATCTTGCAGCTCTGGAAGATAAGGTACCCATATGAGATGCATTTTACCTACAATTTAAATGAGGTAACCTGCTTGTAAAAGGCTAGAAGCTTACTCACTGTTTGTGACTGGGTTTAGGTTAAGGCCCTTTGTGCAGAAGCTGACCGTTTGCAGCAGTCTCATCCAATAAATGCTTCTCAAATTCAAGTGAAACGGGAGGAGCTGATTGCCAACTGGGAACAGATCCGAACTCTGGCAGCAGAGAGGCATGCTCGCCTTAATGACTCCTACAGGTAGGAATACTATCATGCTGAAATGACCTTTCTTCCTTAGTCAGATTTGACAGAGAGCTCTTGGGAGGAGAAGAAAGGGATGCTGTTTCCAAAATTTTTGGATGATTCTGGTGTTTTCAGAAGCAGTCTTGTTCACCAAAATTATATTTTATAGTAACTTCTTGTAGTGAAAGAAATATTAATATGATAAATAAATACTTACAGCTTTTGGTCATTCTCTGGATGTGGATCAATTACGAAAATAGACATCTTGATGTTTTAGGACGTTTGCTTTTTTCCCATCTGAGTTGATATCTGCATTTTGGAGTACATCATCTGACTATTTTAGTTTTGGTGGGTTTTTTAAATACACATGTTACAAATCTTTTCACTATGGAGTCCTTATGATTCTATGTGAAGACTGAAGTATGGTATATTGTTTGATGTATTGTCCTAGACTCAATGAAGTACCTGTTTTTGTGATAGTTGTTTTGTTGCTGTGGGATTTGTCTTCATCCAGTCTTGTTTCTATACTAGCCTGGTTGTCTATGAAACATAATCTGTTAGATCACTGTTGAGAAGCCATACTAAAAAGAAACTTATCCTAATACAGTGGTTAGTTTACATCCTTTCTGGTTTTGTTTTTCTGCTGTTTGTTCCCTCCCATGATGCAAGATTTATGGTGGTGGAGACCCACACAAGTAATAATTTTTCCTTTGCCTTCCCTGTCATAATCTCTTCAGATCAAGTAACAGCAAATTTAAAAGGGAAACAGAAACTGATCACTTTTGCTGATAAGTGTTAAGCAAGTGCCAAAGGAAATAACTGCAAAGGCATGCTGAAAGGAATCTTGAGAATTTGTTTGCTTGTTGTTTTAAGGCTGAGGCATGTGCAGTTGAAACTTGCTATCAGTTCCTACACACACACACATACACTGTGTTGTGGTTGTGACAGAAGCAGTCTTTTGATTTCTGTTGTCTTCAACATACAGACTTGTAGTTAGGAATATTCCTTTTACTTCCAATATAAGTTATATGCAAAACATGTCTTTGAGAAATTAATTTTAAACCTAGCATTTTCCTAACTTAAAGGGCTTCTTTTTTTGATTGAGAGCATATTTAGTTATTTAACAGCCTGATTCCATTTTGGTATTGTCTTGTTTTATTTCTATCTGAGGAACAGCTTTTTTGTTTGTAACACTTTTGTTGGGGTAAGGATGGAGAAACTATGCAAGCAAATTATTCCCAACCATTTTTTCTTTTGCTTTCCTAAGGCTGCAGCGCTTTCTTGCGGACTTCCGAGACCTCACCAGCTGGGTGACTGAGATGAAGGCTCTGATAAATGCTGATGAACTTGCCAATGATGTGGCTGGAGCAGAAGCCCTTCTAGACAGACATCAGGAACATAAGGTATAATGGTTATACAGCCAAATCCAGTCAGCAACCCTCAACAACTAATTTGTATGTCTAACACAGTCTCTGAGTCAGAACTGCTGATGTTGTATCATTAGAATCCTTTGATCATGCAGCTAACACAGTACTAGATTGCTGTCCTGATTTAATATTTTCACTTTGTTTCTTAATAGTAGATATATGCTAATGAATAAGTATTTAAGAATGCTCATGATAACATTTTATAAAAAACTAGACATGATAGCAGTCAGTTGGACTAACAATTGTTTTATTTCTCCATCATGAGGAATTCTTATAAGTAAGCAGAAAGAGAGTGCAGCTTAAAACCAACCTTTAGTTTCATTTTAACATATGAATTTATACCTACCTTATCTGCATTGTAAGGTAATACCTTTCATTCTAGTTTTCATGTTAAGTGTAATGTATTTAAAGATAGTTGAATGTTTATCATTCAGGTGGCCAGACTGTTGTCTCTGTTATTTTCAATAGCAGTTTTCACATTCTGACACTCTATTCTAAGATAAAATTTGGTAACAGCTTATTCATGTCCCCTTTCATAGGGAGAAATTGATGCCCATGAAGATAGCTTCAAATCTGCTGATGAGTCTGGCCAGGCTTTGCTTGCTGCTGGGCACTATGCTTCTGATGAAGTTAAAGAAAAGGTAAGTTGCGAGCAAGAGCTCCTACAAGAATTTTGTCTCTTTCTTCTGCGTCCCTTAATTTAAAAGTTCATTTCTTGTTAAGATCGTAAGCTGTAAAGTATCATCCCACTAGGATACAGGGCTTTTTTCATGTATTTAAGTAATGTGTGCTTTTCATTCTCAAATTGACAGCTTCTGCCTGTCTGTTAGTAGGGACTATTAGGACTATTAGGAACTGTTAGTATATCTTTCCTCCAAAAGAAAAATGCGTTATCTGTTTTATCTAAGTTTAGGTTTGCTATCAGAAATGTCAGTAAGTATTTAGTGTTTCTAAATTTTGGTTTTCAAACTATTGGGGCCTCTCACGAAGTCTACATATTGAAACATTGGTCAATCAGACAGTTCAAATACCGGAAGTGAGAGCGGGCCAAAGACATTTCAGAGTCTGAGAGAGCCGGATGGTTTGCTGAAGAGCTTCTCTTAAGAATAGATCTGCAGTCAAAAAGAACGGTTATCCATTGAATATCTCTGTGTAGATTTAATTTGGAAAAGGAGAGGTTTCTGACGGAAGTCAGAAGGTTGTAGCCACTACGCAGGCTTGATAAGCTGAGAAAAGTCTTGCCCTATATAAGGATGATGATGTCAGTAACAAAAGAATGATTCTTTACACAGGAGGTCATTTTTAGTCCAGTGTTAACCACTTTTTTTAGAGTCACAACTTGATTTTTACATTGAGGTGGAAATGAACCAGACTGTTAAATAAAATCATTATATATTCCTCTTCCCAATCCATTAGCTGACCATACTCTCAGATGAAAGATCTGCCTTGCTAGAACTGTGGGAGCTTCGTAGACAACAGTACGAACAGTGCATGGACCTGCAGCTTTTCTACAGAGATACTGAACAAGTTGACAACTGGATGAGCAAACAAGAAGTGAGTGCATATCTTGAACTCTCCAGATATTGTTGATTTTCATTTCTGGCTAGTCTTCTGTAGACTTAAACAGTCTTTGGTATTTACTAGTGGCAGTGACTGCCACTAAACATGCATTAGTGAGCAGGGTGCTGTGCAGTTACTTATCTGACTGCCCAAGCTGCTACAATGACTGTTTCCATCGAATGCTGAAGCTATTAGTTGTGACAAGTTGGCTTGAGATTGCTGTTACGTGTGTTAACTCTTGTAAAATGCAGTTTCAATAAGAAGCTTAAAAGAATTATTCAGAACCTTTGGCTGTTAGAGGCGTACAGGGAACACCATCCCAGTATATCATCCTTTACTTTTCAGTGATATCATATGGTAGGAAACATCACTGGCCATGCTTGAGTTGACTTAGAGCAGCTGAGCGTGGAAGCATCAAAATGTGTTTCTTTCCTTACTTTAGGCATTTCTGCTGAATGAAGACCTTGGTGATTCTTTGGATAGTGTGGAGGCTCTTCTAAAGAAGCATGAAGACTTTGAGAAATCCTTAAGTGCCCAAGAGGAGAAAATCACAGTAAGACATTTACATTAGGTGATCACTAAATGGGCAAAAAATAAAACAAGTGAATTTGTTGACTGGGGAGGAGAGTCTGCTGGAGGATAACAGAAGAGGATGGGGTTTGCTCTGCAGAATGATCCACTGTTACATGGGATGTATTACCTCTAAATTATGTGTATTGTCTCTAAAATGGAAAGTAGTGGAAAAGATAGGATAGGGCTCAATTGCTGCCAGCACACGTGTGAATGAAGATTTGTCAAAAATCTGCGCTCTTACACATTTAGGATAATGGTACAGATAAAAAAAGGGTGTAACAATAGCTATCTTAATGGCTTTCTGTTAGTTTTACTGTGATAAACTTTTAAGAATTAATCTACTAAGTATACTTTGCACAAACAATTTCTATTACACCAAGTAAATGGAAACCTGTTTTCTCTTTAGGCATTAGATGAGTTTGCTACTAAATTGATTCAGAATAACCATTATGCCATGGATGATGTTGCTACACGCAGAGATGCTGTAAGTATCTAAAACAGATTTGGACTGTAGATTTTAAATCATGTTTTGCTTTATTATTTTTAAATGGTATGACTGCAGTATAGGATAAGTCAGTGGAGCTCTCCCAAAAGTACAGATACAGTGGTGGTTCTTACAAGCTTGAAGAACTTAAAAACCTTTATTTCTTTTTTCAGCTGCTGAGCCGCCGAAATGCCCTTCATGAAAGAGCTATGTACCGCCGTGCTCAACTTGCAGATTCTTTCCATCTGCAGCAGTTTTTCAGAGACTCTGATGAGCTAAAGAGTTGGGTTAATGAAAAAATGAAAACTGCAACAGATGAGGCATACAAGGTAAACACAAACATAAATGTTAGAGTAATTTTAAGGTGATACCGGGCTTAATTTAATCACTCCAATGATATGAAGCAGTGTCAGCCAAAATGTAGGCAGTGATGATATGAAGCAGTGTCAGCCAAAATGTAGGCAGTATTAATGGCAACAGGAGGAATTGCAATTTCTTGCTGACCCCGAGGGGGATTTTACCATCATGCTGTAATCATGCTTATTCAATAGCTTAAATGTTCTGATTTCAAAGGCATGTTTTTGGCACAAAATCCTCTTGTGACATCTTGGCATGTATATGAATGTAGTCTAACTTTAAAAATTCTTCAGAGACCTATAGATACTAATTTTGGATTGAAAGGTTTTTATTGTTTCTTCATCTGTAGGATCCATCAAACTTGCAAGGTAAAGTTCAGAAACATCAGGCTTTTGAAGCAGAGCTTTCTGCTAATCAGAGTCGTATTGATGCACTGGAGAAAGCTGGCCAGAAGTTGATTGATGTCAATCACTATGCATCTGACGAAGTGGCAGCTCGCATGAATGAAGTTATCAGCCTGTGGAAGAAACTTCTGGAGGCCACTGAGCTCAAAGGTACGACTCTCTCAGAAGAATACGGGCAATTATTTTTCTAGAGAATTTAGCCTGGAGAAGACAGGAAGTTAGTTTAAATGACATTGAAAACTTAAGTCATCTTTTCCTCTTGCCACTCTCTCTCGTTCAGGTATAAAACTGCGCGAAGCCAATCAACAGCAGCAGTTTAATCGTAATGTGGAAGACATTGAGCTGTGGCTGTATGAAGTAGAGGGACACTTGGCTTCTGATGATTATGGAAAAGATCTTACTAATGTTCAGAATCTTCAGAAGAAACATGCCCTGCTAGAGGCAGATGTTGCTGCCCATCAGGTAGGGGAAATAATTTTTCTTCCTGCCCTTTCAGATCTCCTCACTCAAAAGTATTCACTCCAGAGACCTTAGCAGGTCTGTATTTTCATAATTTTTGTAGCTTTGGCTTTACAGTTTATTTATCAGAAAAAATTTTGAACTGAAATGTAAATTGTATGTCTCGAAGAACCATATCTTCATGACTTGGACAAAATTAGCTTTTTGAAAAAGTAAAATGATTCCATACTGTGACCTGCTGACAGCACAGCATTGTTTTGTGCTGTGAATACCAACTTAAAAAGATGTACTGTGCTTTATGTAGGAAATAATTCTCCTTACACGCTCCATTTGCAACCAGCTTATTCTTGTTAAGTTTGTTTTCATATAGCTCTAAGAAATGGGAGGGGAGAGAGAACAGATCAGTTTTTAAATGTAGAACTTTACAGGAAATGGTTCCTACGTTTGCAAATGATCTTTAGGGGAATTAAATCCACAGCAAGAAAATCAACAAAATCTGGGTTCCCAAACTGGAATTATCAGTTGTTAACACTTGAAAAGTGGTTCATCTAAAGTAGCACATCTGTAAAGTTAATGTAGTTTCAAAAATACTTTGTTTCCTTATTTTATGAAATTGACAGATTAAAACCAGTTACATTTACATAAAGTGTTGAATATTATCCAACACATAATTATTACCAGAATTATTGCCCTGGCAGTGTGCAGCCAAGGTTCTCTTCTGTCACAACATTACTTATTAGCTAAGACCAGAAAATAGCCTTCTGATGTTTTTAGTCACTGCATCCATCTTACAGAGGTTCTGACATAATGCTATTGCTGAATTAATGTTAGGATCGTATAGATGGCATTACCATCCAGGCACGCCAGTTCCAAGATGCTGGACACTTTGATGCTGACAATATCAAGAAGAAACAAGAAGCTTTAGTAGCTCGTTATGAAGCTCTAAAGGATCCTATGGTAGCTCGCAAGCAGAAACTCGCAGATTCT
Organism: Gavia stellata; assembly: GCF_030936135.1. Lineage (NCBI taxonomy): Eukaryota > Metazoa > Chordata > Aves > Gaviiformes > Gaviidae > Gavia > Gavia stellata. Next base: position 6,808,814 of record NC_082617.1, read on the forward strand.
CTTCGCCTGCAGCAGCTTTTCCGTGACATTGAGGATGAAGAGACCTGGATTAGGGAAAAAGAACCTATTGCAGCTTCAACAAACCGAGGTTGGTCCATCCTGATATCCCCAGGATTTAGATGTCAGAATTGCTCTGTTAGAACTTGTCTTTTTATGGACCGTTCCCTGGAAATTTCTGAAAAGTTTATTGTAATTAACGTTTCCTGGAGTTAAGTATTTGCCATCACCCATGGTTCTGTAACGGTTATGTTACTTCTACAATTCCAATGGGTAACTTAGTTTTCATAGTGCTCTGTTTTCATTGTGATAGTACTTATTCTGCAAGTTTGTCTAGCACTGGTTGCAGCTTGCTTGAAATTTTTATTTAGTCTGATGACTCTGAATTAGCTGATTAACTGTTCTCCATCTTTCAGGCAAGGACTTAATTGGTGTCCAGAATCTGCTAAAGAAGCACCAGGCTTTGCAGGCAGAAATTGCAGGCCATGAGCCCCGCATTAAAGCAGTCACACAAAAAGGAAATGCTATGGTGGAAGAGGGTATGTCTCAATGTTTTTTAACTCTTTCTCTTTCAGAAATCCAAGTCTTTGTGCTGGACTTTGTTCTCTGGCCCTGTACAATTAAGAATTGTTTTGATCCAGGCAATAGACAGGTACCTGCTAGCAGGATGAACTTCTGGTCATTCTTTCCCCTGAAAATAAAAATAGATTCCTTGATGGAAACCTGTCACAATTTTCACAGATCTCCATCTGCTCTTGACAAACACAGATGAGCCCTGTATTCAACAGCTTTAAGCCTATGATATTTAGTCTCCATTTTTAAACCTATTAAAGGCCTGTATCGGAGATACATCATCATGATGTGAGAGATGATCCTCCACAAAGACAATAAGAGTAATTTCTGCTTTTAAGTAAGGATGCGTTTTTATTTCTGACTGGGTGTTCGTAACACCGGAATACTGAAAAAAAACTTCCCTGATTCCAGGATTCAGAATGCAGGTCTGAAAGATATTTGTCTGTTGTCAAAACTCTGCCACTGGAAAGAGATGACCTTTCTTGTTTCATCATTGACAAGAAATGTTACAATGTGGCTTGTTTTTTTCTTCATGATTCAATATTCCTTGTACAGTTTGATAGGTACAGTGTTTTCCAGTCTGAGGCAAAAGGACAAGCTGAGTTGTGGTTTCATGATTCTAGTCAAAATAGGCTACATTGGTTTAAACAGGTCTAATTACTTTGACTTTCAAGAAGTACAAGTGATCTTTCAGTGTGTATTATTTATGTCTCCTTATGTCCTTCAGTTCCCTCTCTTTCTGTTACCTAGGACATTTTGCAGCTGAGGATGTGAAAATCAAATTGAATGAGCTAAACCAAAAATGGGACTGTCTGAAAGCAAAAGCATCTCAGCGTCGACAAGACCTAGAGGATTCCCTGCAAGCTCAGCAGTACTTTGCTGATGCTAATGAGGCAGAATCCTGGATGAGGGAAAAGGAGCCCATTGTAGGCAGTACAGACTATGGAAAAGATGAAGACTCTGCTGAGGTATTTGAGATTGTTGTTTGAATCAGTTTTGCATAAACACAGCGAGGATTTTTCCAGTGGTAAAAAAATGAGGAGCTCTGCTAATTTCAGGATTCTTAAGAAAAAAGGTAGAAGATTCTTACATCAAGCTGAATTTTGGCTCAGGGCCAAAAGAGGACAGTTTTTCCTGTGTCTTAGTTACTGCACATGAAATTTTGCTGTTCGGTATGTTAAACCAATTGCAAGGAAACTTTATATTTGTATTCACTCTTTTATAGGGTTTTTTATTGAAGAGTATAACAAGACTAATATCAGCAAATTCCTCATGTGATGTTGCATTTCAGTATGAGTCTGCTTTTGAGTAGTTCATTGGTCTGGAAGTAATTTTTTGTCTAGAGTTACTTTACTAGTATCGTTCTGTGGTGAAACACTGTATCCCAGACGCTGCTGACTGACACTTCATCAAAATGAAGTGCAGTTTAAAGGCATACTTTCAAGCTTCACACTATTTCCAGAGTGATATGTGGTATTCCTGGTCAGAACAAAAGAATGTGTCTGAGATAAGGTAGAGAAAAAGCACAAGAAGCATTTGGACCACTATCTAGCCTGTGAATAAATAGAAGTAGTTATTCTCATGAACGTCACAAGACTGGCAGCTCTGAAAAACCCACACATTCCCTGTGTATGGAGCCAAAGTATATATTTCAAGAAGAGTAGTATTTGTAAAATGGCTAGGTGTACATGTTGTTTTTATCATTTGCTTTCAGGCTCTTCTGAAGAAACATGAGGCTTTGATGTCTGATCTTTCCGCTTATGGCAGTAGCATACAGGCGTTAAGGGAACAGGCCCAGTCATGCAGGGTAAGAAAAGATGCTAATCGTGTTGTTAAAATTCTTGGGTCAGCAGAAGGTAAAGACAAAGCTTAATAATAGGTTTTGGTTTTGAGAACTTACTGCAAAGTGTACTAGATTTTCTCAAAAAATTTAGTGGTCTGTTGCTGTAATCATAACAGGCAGCTGTGTTGCATTGGAAGAAAACAATGTAATGTGGTGGTTTTCAAGGTTTGAGCCCAGACAGCACCTAAAATCAGTCTATCTGCATTACATTTATTTCAACAAGAATCATTTTAAGGCACTGCAGTAGCTTTAACTAAGGCGGAAGTATTTTTAAGGACAAGTACATTGATTGTAATAAACATGGAACAACTCATTTTTCTTGTGCTCCTTTGTTAGCAACAAGTTGCTCCCACAGATGATGAAACTGGAAAAGAGCTTGTTCTGGCACTCTATGATTACCAAGAGAAGAGTCCCCGGGAGGTGACTATGAAGAAGGGAGATATCCTCACCTTACTCAACAGCACCAACAAGGTATGCTCTTGCTGTCTGTTCTGCTGAGCTGTTTGGCTCACTTGGTGTTCTCTGTTCTGTGGAGTGTTTTTGGTTTTGTTTTTTTAAATAAGAGCATTCAAAGAAGTTAAAGAATTGGCACATGTAGTCCATGCTCCCATTCAGCACCTTAGCATACCTCTTCAGCTTATTCTCATGGCTCCTCTACAGCTGCCAACTTTTCTAAGTCAGATAAACAACTGAACAACATAGGCTATAGGGGATGTGTCTGTGAGAAAACTTATTTCCCTACTGTTGAGGAATTTTTGACCAAACACGAGGGGAGACACGGAAGTAAGACTTAGATGTCTCAAGAGACAGTTTGTTTGAAATGATCTCCATAAACCTAGCAAACTGTTGTGACCATCACTGGTTTTCTTGTATTAGTAGAAGCCTCTAATTTGCAGCTTTCAGTTGCTCAGCATACTTGATGCTTGGTGGTTGCCTCACAGTGCTTGCTTTTTCTTTTTTCTTTTTTTTTTTCCTTTCTTCTTTCCAGGACTGGTGGAAGGTTGAAGTTAATGACCGTCAGGGCTTTGTACCAGCTGCGTATGTGAAAAAACTAGATCCTGCCCAGTCTGCATCCCGAGAGAATCTCCTGGAAGAACAAGGCAGCATAGCATTGCGACAGGAGCAAATTGACAACCAGTAAGATCTAACTGATGAGAGATGACAGCCATCCAGCATTTGCTGGCTTGGCCTTTGCCTTGCATATGCCAGAAGTTTAGGTTGATGCCTCTTAGACTAGGGAGTAATTAATTGGAGCAAAACAAGGGGCTTCTTTACGAGGGACACCATATTGAGTTGTTGTATTCTTATTCTAGATTTTCTTGTTGCTTTTCCCATTTTTTTAACTGTAAAACTCATGACACTAGAGCTCAACTTGCTGTCTGACTTCAGTATTTTATGTGTTCCTTTTGTTGTTGTACCTAACAACTTAAACTTGTTTGTGAGTTATATCTGTCCTAAGCAGCTCTTGTATTTGTAGTTGTCACTTCTTAATGTGTGATCTGTTTTGAAAAGCTTTCTTAAATTTGGTTACATAAAGTACAGTACCCTCCCTATATAGGGCTACCTCTGGAGGTGACCTCCTTAGGAGCTGTGACTACTTTGGTGCTAGCTCATTACTTATTCTCCTGAAATGTGGTGCCATTATTTGTTGCCATTACATGGCTAAAACGTGCCCCTCTCCTTTTTTTTTTTTTTCTTTTAAAAGAGGAACATGCCATTGCAAATAGAGAAAACTGTATGGTTGCTTGGTAATGGCCTCCTAAAGCACATGGTAGTTATAGATTAGTTCAAGCAGGGGCTGTGGGTGATAGCTGTGAGCTACTGGCTCATCTTATCAAGCCACTTGGAAGCCAAAGCTGAAAGTTTTATGCATACTCCCATCTGTTTGCACAGCTACACTGTCATTCTACATGAGAATTTCTTCCCACGCAGTTGTTTTGAGTCACCAGTTATTACAGTGACATACAATAATTACTAGCTTCAGCTCTAGAATTAAAAAAGAACAACCCCCCCCTAAAAAAAACCAAACCAAAAAATAGTAAAAAAGCTTGTACCAGTGAGAAGAAAGGATGCTGGAAAATTGTGACACATTGTTCAGGATTTTAATAATGTGTAACTTTCTCTATGGGTTAGCGTCTTGCTTTTAAGAACTAGAATGGGGATGCCTTAATTTAGAGCCAAGGAGAGGGGACGACCCTTTAGTTTACAATCACATGGCACAATGATCAGGAAATGAGGAGACCTTATAGAGAGAGTTCAACTGTACTGCTGAGGTTTCCTTATGTGAATTGTAATCCTGGTCTGATTTGCTTTGTTTGCTTCTGAACGACACCTAATTTTCTCCATTTAAATGTAAACTCTTAATCACCTCCTACCACAGACGACCCATGGATGGAGCTGCTGCTTTCATTATTTTTGTTAATCTGACTAATTTTTTGCATGCATTTGCTGTGCTCCCTCTGTCTGTGCAGGACTCTCATAACTAAGGAAGTCGGCAGTGTATCTCTGCGTATGAAACAGGTCGAAGAACTGTGAGTAGGATTAGCCCTTTCTAAACCATGCTGTCTCCATACTGTCACTGCTCATTCTCCCTTTGTTTGTTTCTTTCTTTGGGAAAGCTGCTTCAAAGAGATGTGAAGGAAGCAATTTCTGCAATGTGAATTATTTTAGTTTAGATGAGTGTCGTGGTATGTGTTTCATGTTCTTTATAGCCAGCCATCCAGCCAGCTGCTTATCTTGTCAGTCACCTCTGTGCTGCTAAATTGGTTGATGATGTTATTTTCCATTATACTGATTTTGCTTACCAAATGAGGCTTTAGTGATATCTAGACTGTTTTCTTTAAAAAGCGTTATCTTGCATTTTCTGGGGTGCAGATAGAAATACTAGTTTGTTTATATAAATATATATAAAATATATATACCAAGTATTACATCATGTATGAATACCTTGGAGTTTGGGAAGGGTGGGGTTATCATAGTTAAAGTAACATTCATGCTGGGTAGTCAAAAAGCATTAGTTTATTTATATGGGTGGTTTTTTTTTTTTTAATTACAACATTAATATAATTTTCAAACTTGTATTCAAGTCTCTGGGAAAAAAATACCAAGTTTGCATTATGTTCTTGAAAGTTGCTGGGAGATCCAAAGTAATAGCATTCACTGGCTGTGCCTGACTGTCTTTTCATAGAGAATATATTTCTTGAGAATCAAAAGTGAAAGTATTATGTTAATCTTTGAAGGTGTTGCAAAGCAATTTTAAGGGAAGGTCTGCTTCAAAGGAATTTTGCCCCAGATCCTTTATGAGATTCGCAGGTATTTAATACCTAAAACTGTATGCCGAGGCAAACATCTGCAGTCGGGGCAGGCTTTAAAACAGTGTTTTCCTCAAGTCAGGGTAGAACGTTTCCATTCAAACCCAGTAAGAAAGATTCTTAGTTCCTTTCCATCCAGCCTTAAACCAGGATAGACAGGAAACCACAAAGTCTCTGCTTCCATGGAAAGACTTAGAGTTGACTATCAGTTTGACGCGTAGGCATTACAGCCCAGGGTATCAAGGATTTTCTTCAACAGACTTTGTCACCTCTGAGTTATTGGTTAGGAAAATGCTACATCGTTGAACTCTTTGAGTTGGGAGGTGTAATTGCTCAGTATTTGCCTGTGTGCTCCAAGGTGGGAAATGAAAACATTGTAAGGCTGCCCTTTCCCTGTTTGAGGCCCCTGCAGGTATCTCAGCAGTGTCTTACATTATTTGATTTAATAACATCAAAATGGATATCCTCATGGCTTAATAATGAGAATCAGCGCTGCTGTTGATCACTGCAGTAGACCAATGTGCAATCTGATGCGATGCAGGATATAAAAAAAACATTCAGGTGCAGCTAGAATATCTCATCTCATCTTCCGGAAGACTTAAAATAGGGTCACAGTAAGAATGTGTGTTAAGGTTGTGGCTTTTCTGAACGCAGGTTCTTTAAAAACAGGCATTATGCATTGCTGAAGAGCTCTGTAATTCATTATCAATGACTGTAAAACTTCCATTGGCTTTTTTCAGCAACAGCTTGGGAAGGGTCTTGTAGGATCCTCTGTGTCTAGTTGGTTACCAGGAATCAGATAGGAGACATCAGTTTTCTTGTGGTTTTAAATAAATGACTGGTCTTTCGAGGTTTATTTGCCTGTTCAAACCAATTTAAACACTTTGGAGGTTTTACTTTGCATTTATTCTAATGTAAATGAGGAGTAATTTCACTGATATTGTTGGGAATTCCACAGATATAAAAACAGTGTATGAAATGAGTTTCATGGATTTTGCAGTTGAATATAATTGTATTATCAAAGAAGTAACACCTTTTTTAAAATATTCAGCAGATTTTGCACTGAATAATGGCTAGGTAAGACATTTATGTCCAGTAGCTGGGAGGATAATGGATTTTAATAATCTGATGGCAAACTTGATGTACTACAGGACAATACTTCTCAGAATGTAAGACCCTATGGAGTCATTCCTGCACTGCAATGCTGTTGTAGCTTAAGAGCGTACCCTGGCCTAAGCTGTGATTTGGGTTTGCTTTTACCCAGTGAAGTGTTGCGTGTGGGAGATCTCATTTTGGTGTGCATATCCACGTAGAGGAGAAACATGTGCAGTTTACATTGACCTAATCATGTACAGGTAGATCATTCTGTAGAAGAATAGTGTGTAGACTGCAGGGATTTACCACATCTTTGGTGATACCCGTACTTGGTAAATTACGGACTCTGCTCAGTTCAATCTGACTGCCACCTGCTTTCCTTTTCTGCTTGTTCCAGGTATCACTCTCTTCTTGAGCTGGGAGAAAAACGTAAAGGCATGCTAGAAAAAAGCTGCAAAAAATTTATGCTTTTCCGTGAAGCTAATGAACTTCAGCAGTGGATCAATGAGAAAGAAGCTGCACTCACAAATGAGGAAGTGGGTGCTGATCTGGAGCAGGTGGAGGTGCTACAGAAGAAATTTGATGATTTTCAGAAGGTATGTTGTAATGCTGCATAATGTACATGTTTGGTTTTGGTCTCTCCCCTCAGGCTTTCTGATTATATGTCCATGATAATTTTTCATAGCTGAGTATAGTTGAGAAGAGAACATAGCTTTGGGAAATAAAAAGGTATATATGCATTTTTCTGTTTTGTTTTGTGAGGATAGAGAGAATCCCGTGTTCAAAAGTCTTCAGTTTGCTTACAGTCTCCAGGTTGCTACAAGCTTCCTGGCTCCCAGAGAACTGAAACACTCTTTCAACACATTCAAGTATAGAACCTGCCAAACTTTGGAAGAATTTTGTTTTGTGTAAAGAATAACCTTCAGTTAAGCTATTCCTCTTCCTTTTTGTTGAAAGAAAGATGCGGTTTAGTTTCCATCTGTAGAGTGTTTTCTAAGATATGAAAAAATAATTCTCTGCTTCAAAATGCTGATAGCCTTTCAGTTTTATTTTTTTCTCCCAATTTTTGCAACACTTCTTTATTTATTTATTTTTTTCTTTGCATGAGGTGTGAAAGAATTGCTTGGGCAGATATATTTATTCTGTCTACTTTGGTAAGATACTGAGCACTGAAATGCAAAGATGCCTGACCTTGCACATTGGAAAAAACAGTAATGCAACAGTTCTGTGGACATTATCATGTTTACAGCTTGAAAGTTGGCTAACAAACAATTTAGGCCAACCTAATACTGTAGGTGAGAAGATGATAGCAGTTGCTGGGTTTGGGTTCTTTAAGAATAAGCTGATGGTTGAAATGAAAATGTGTCACCTATTAAATTTTAAGTACAAGTTCTCCACTACTACTTTTTAAACCAGATTCCCTCTCTGCTTTATAGAAAGCTCTCTGCTGGAGAGCTCTGTTTCGTTGGAAGCATGTAAGCATCTTAGTGAAATTACCTTTTAAGTTGGCCTTTTAGCTTATTCATGCAGTTAATATGGCTGATAGCTTTTGATCTTCATGTTGGTAACGTTGTATACCTGACAGTTTAAAAGTGTATTCCATTCCTGATTGTTAATTAACTTTGTGTAGGGAAACCTTCCATAGTGTGTTTCTTTATTCCATTGATGCTTGGTGCTGGCAGCTGTGGTTTCTTGGCATAGACTCTCATGCATTGTATATTCACTGGTAACTGTAAAGGTCAAGTGTGGTGAATTCCTGCTGCTCACAAAATGTACTTTTTGGCACCCATGGTCTGCCAACTTGTTCCACATGTTTTGCTTGTGTGAATGTTAATGCTGTGATATTTCACTGTTCTGTGCAGGATTTAAAAGCTAACGAGTCACGTCTGAAGGACATCAACAAGGTTGCGAATGACCTGGAGTCAGAAGGGTTGATGGCGGATGAAGTGCAAGCAGTACAGCAACAGGTCGACTTTTTTCTGACTTAGTGTAATCCTCTTGAGAACCAAAAGACTTTATTCCTTTCTTTTGTCTGTTGTCTTCTGCTTTGTGTGCCATTGCAAGATTCTTGCTCTTCATTTTTGCTCTCTGGTCTGATAATACTGGTATTCTAACCAGCAATACTTAATACTTGTTCTGTAGTGTGGCCATCACAAGGGTACCCTTTGAATTGTTTCTTTTTAAATAGTGCTGTAGCAAATTGCATCATCTAGAGCTTTTTTTCTTTTGTTTTTTTAGGAATGGAAAGTCTTTAAAATAGTATTAGAAGTCACAGGGAATGCATACATTTGTTTTACTTCATATAAATTTGAAATTTCAGCCTTCATTTCTTTGCAGGAAAAATGGTGGGGAATGCTAGGGGAAAAGAGAAATAGAATCGAGCTCAACTTACAGTGGGAGGGATTTTGTGGGTTTTCTGTTTTGTTTTTTTTTTTTTTTTTAGTAACATACCTGTTTTTTTTTCCCAAGCTTTTTACATACTTGTGCTATTTCTGTAAATAATTCTATCCGGTGCCAACAGAGTATTGAAGCAGCTTGTTTATTTTCTGAGCTTGAAGATGATGTGTTGCAGTAGATGGTTGAGTAGTCAAACTCCCATTTCTGCTACACGTTTAGGTTGTGCAAGCACTATTTGGCTTAATGACATGCTGGTAACAAATTTGTAGAAGGATGGAAGCATATATTCTGCTATCTTCCCTTTTTCAAAACCAGTAAAAACTTTCTTTCTGTTAGAAAATAACAACTTGTTTCTGTTTTGTCCTTTTTCCTTTGCAGGAAGTCTATGGTATGATGCCCAGGGTAAGTGTTAATTTCTGAGACAGTGTGGCAATTATTATTATATAATTATATTAATATTATATATATAAAACTATATATAATATTATATAATTATTATATCCCAGGTTTGGGATGTAGAAGTAGAAGTTCAGCCATAATTGTAGTCCATTTCCATGAAGGAACTCAATAATGACTTTGAATGGACATAAAAAGATTATCTCATTTTTGATCCGTTTATTTCCTGAGTGTCTTACCCCACACCACAAAACAGTGCAGAGCAGGATAACCCAAAATGATGCAAATACTTGTAAAAACATATGTACTCTATTAAGGATTGAACATGGAGAACTTTCAAAGATTTTTAATATATTCTGATAGTTTTAGATTTTGCTTCCTATTTAAAGCTGTTTCTTCACATTTTCAAACAGGATGAAACTGATTCTAAGACAGCCTCTCCTTGGAAGGTAGGTGTCATTGTTTAGTAGCACACAACAGGGAAGTAAACCAAAAACTACAGCACATCATCTTTTTTAGACCATACACCTTCTCACATGCCCTTTTTTCTTTTTTTTTTATTCCCCCCTTGTTTTTTAAAGACTTTTGACAAAGTGATTTTAATGGTGTCCTAGTCTCAGCAGGTGTTTGGATTGGTATTGATTTAGGGTTAGTGACTTCCATTTCACTTTGCTTGTTTACGTCAACAAGCATGTTACAAAAACTTGTTGAGCATTCAGCAGGAATTCACCTTCATATACTTGCATACAGATTCTATCAATATATAAAGATGTCATATAGGTACTACTCTTTGTTATAAAAGCCATCTAGGCAAAGTCAAGTAACAATGTCAGCTCTCTATTTGCAGGTATGATTATGAGAATAACTGAGACAGGTTTCCAACAGAATTGCTCTAGCCATAGAAATTGCTGACAGTCTGTTTTTTCCCTCTCTGCTGCGAAACTGCATTTTGTTTTGAGCTTGTACTGTAAGACTGATGCCAGTTTTTATACTAATGTTTTTAGGTATTATGTAGCGACTAGATGAGAAATAGTCCCTGTTCACTTAGCATGAGTTCTTTTTTTATGTATCCAGCAGAATGAAATGTTTTTATTCCTGAAAGTCAAAGCCATTTATGTCAATATTCCTTCAGTAAGGAATATGTTGTATGTGTATAGCAGTATCTTTTTCTTCCACTATTCATCTCTAGCTCATTTTCTACATAGTTAGAAGAAGCTTTTCTCCATTCATTGGTGGCTTGCAAGGGAATAGCTGTCACCTGCTGGTGCACAAAAATATCTTGAATATTTTTGACATTATCCAACACTGTGCTTTTCTCTAGTATTTCATTCCCACATTTCATGTCTTACATCCACCCTCTTAGACTTAAAGCTGCTTGTACATCTTTTAAGCTGTGTGAATGTGGGAAAAACAGATAAGTATGCAGTATTTTGACAGCATTGTAGAAAATGCAGCTATGTCAACAAGAATTGGTGATTTATTTTTTTTCCTCACACAGATGGTACATATGTACGGTGAATCCTAACAGTCTTATAGTAACTTAGCAAACTATAAGTTCTTCTCTGTGCATATCTGCAAAGAGATGAATTTTGCAAGTAATCCATCATTGTCAGAGAAGTAGTTTGCACGTTGGAGGGAATTGGTCATTATTTTTCTAATTAGCCTTCACCAATTTTGATCATGTTCTATAAATAGCTGAATTAACTGCTCAAAGCTGATTTTGCCAAAAACTCAGCGAAGAGTTAAACCATTTGGGCGATTATTTTCTGTCCCCATGACTAGGGGTTTGGGGTTTTTTTTAAATTCACTTATTGAATGTTGACTTTAAACTTTCTCTTTTCTGTCCTTATTAAGACTACTATTGTTTGTTTCAATTTACACTAACATGATAGTACTCACTAGTAAATTTCTAACTATTCTTACTCTGATCTATAATACATTAGGTATTGCAACTGATTATTCTTAGTTGCTTTTGTAATTTACTTGCATCAATTTTCCTATTGCTTGTTTCTCTCTCATCTTAAACAACAGTGTGTTCAAAATACTGTTCTAAAGAAGTATATAAAAATTGAAGAATTCAATGGTTTTCATTGAAACCTTTAAAAGCTAGGGTGTTTCTCTCTTCCTGCACTGTGTAGAGTTGTATTTTACAAAGTCTGTATTTTTGACCTAGGCCAAGTCATTACGGTTTTTTAAGGAGTTTTCTTTCAGTCTGATTTTTGGCTCTGATTGGTTAGAGTTGACTTTAATGCTGCATTTTTTTATTTCTGCCTTTTCATACAGTCTGCACGTTTGATGGTACACACAGTGGCAACCTTTAACTCAATCAAGGTAATAATACAACTTTTTCTGGGCTGATTTAAAAGCTGAGAATGTTTTTTACCCTCCCTTTCCATAGTCTTTGTCTTTCATTACTCTTTATAAACCCTTTTGAATCAACTTAATGAAAGAAGTATTGACATGTACAGCATTTGCTTTTCAGGTTACATAAATATCTTATTATATACATAAAATCATTTGGTTTTAAATCTCAGGAGAAACCCTTAAAATGATTTTATTTAACTAGGCTACTTGAATTTGTGCGTTCTTCTGGAATTAAGTAGAATATAGTAACCTTAACCTGTAGTGAAAGGCCCATCTTGACTTTTCATTTATCTTACTGACTGTTTGATGAAGTTTATATACTGTAAAAGAAAGAAGCACAGCTATTTTAGGAAATCTTCCAGCATTGCTATCAGTATTCTCAGTAGACTCCTGAAATGTAAAGCTTATAAGAATGGAGGCGAAGAAGGGGTTGTTGGCATATTTGCAAATGTCAGCAGATTGAAGAAGGTGCAGGTAAGCATAGTGAACAAAATGTTACTGGTTACTAAAGTTTTCTGTTTGACACCATAAAGCTTCAGCGAGTCCAGCATGAGAGTTTCTTGGGGAAACAGAAATGCTATAAAACTGTGGTCTGCAATATCAGTGGGGTTTTTTTCATTTGTTTTTGTTTCGAAGGAACTGAATGAACGCTGGAGGTCTCTGCAGCAGTTAGCAGAGGAGCGAAGCCAGCTGTTGGGCAGTGCCCATGAAGTCCAGAGATTCCACAGGTGAGGTGTTTGTATCATATTTGGTCTTAATTCAGTGAAATACTTTGTCTATAAGAGTTCTAAAACACAGGGGGACCTATTCTAAACAAATCATACTTCAACCCCCAGCTTGTTCCATGAAAGTTAGACCACCAGTGGTCCAACAAGAATTCCTTATATCCTTCCTAGAAAAAGAAGGATTTGTTAACATGAAATAGAACCATCAACTATGTGAGCTTCTCTGGAAATTGGGGACCTACTAGGTAATGGAGATCCTAGTATGACCTCCATTTTAATTCTGGTTTTGCCTTCCCTTCACTCAAATCAGAGATGCTGATGAAACAAAAGAATGGATAGAGGAGAAGAATCAAGCATTAAATACAGACAACTATGGACATGACTTGGCCAGTGTGCAGGCTCTGCAGCGCAAACATGAAGGCTTCGAGAGAGACTTGGCAGCTCTTGGAGATAAGGTGAGATTGCGAGGAGGACAAAACCAAAAGCTTTCTTTTTGTCCAGCAAAAATTATTGAATGATAGAAAAGATTCTTTCTGCCTTCATTGTGTTTATGTCTCTTTCTTTAATTCTAGGTGAATTCTCTTGGTGAAACTGCCCAGCGTCTCATCCAGTCACATCCAGAATCTGCTGAAGATCTCCAAGAAAAGTGTACTGAGTTGAATCAGGCTTGGAATAGTCTGGGAAAACGTGCTGACCAGCGCAAAGAGAAGCTTGGAGATTCTCATGACCTGCAGCGTTTCCTCAGTGACTTCAGGTAAAGATGCTATCCCCCTCCCCCCTAATTTGTCTGTCTGGTATATTATTAGCGAAGTATATATAGCTTATTGTTCCACAGGGATGTTTCTGGGAAGGGTTCAAAAAAGGGCTGTTTTTCCTGTTCTGACTTATTTCAATGGAGGGAGGGAAAAATTCTCTATTAATGTGTGTTCACAGGGACCTTATGTCTTGGATCAATGGAATCCGGGGCCTGGTCTCCTCAGATGAACTTGCAAAGGATGTGACTGGAGCTGAAGCTTTATTGGAAAGGCACCAGGTATGTGAAAGATAAGTGTGTATCATAAACATCAAAAAATGTTTCTTTTTTGACACTTTCCATTTATGGTTCCAAAAATAGATCAGTTCCAGCTCTGCTGTCTTATTTATGTAATAACGCATTTCTGTACCTTGCAGGAACACCGCACTGAAATAGATGCAAGGGCTGGCACTTTCCAGGCCTTTGAACAGTTTGGACAACAACTTCTGGCTCATGGACACTATGCCAGCCCAGAGATCAAGGAGAAACTGGATATTCTAGATCAAGAACGGACAGACCTAGAGAAGGCCTGGGTCCAGCGCAGAATGATGCTAGACCAGTGCCTAGAACTACAGGTACTCTGCATTTTTAAAAAGAAAAATAATTCCTCCTTTCATAAGAAAGTTTATTCTTTCATAGTGATGAGCAGTGCTCTTGGTCTGTCTTTCTCATGCTTTGGAGTGTTTTCTCCCTAGCTGTTTCATCGGGACTGTGAACAAGCTGAAAACTGGATGGCTGCCCGAGAGGCTTTCCTAAATACAGAAGATAAAGGAGACTCCTTAGACAGTGTGGAGGCACTCATCAAGAAACATGAAGATTTTGATAAGGCAATCAATGTCCAGGTGAGAAGTGTAGCTGAAGTAAGGGGAAAATAGTTTAGTTTTTGTTATGGAGGTTATTAGCAAAAGAAGTTACTACCAGTCCTGTAGAAGATAGTCTTTCTTCATAGAGTCACATTTACAATAATGTGTATTTAAAGAAGAAAGAAAGCTTGTTCTGTTCCAGACCCTGCTCATCACTTGACTTTAAGAAACTACAGTTCTAATTTATGGCTTCTGTTTTTAATAGGAAGAGAAAATTGCTGTCTTACAGTCTTTTGCTGACCAGTTGATCTCTGCTGATCATTATGCAAAAGGAGTTATTGCTAACAGACGCAATGAGGTTCTGGACAGGTCAGTATTGCCCTCTTAGATGGGATGTGGATACTGAGTAAAAGAGAATACTCTTTGGCAATGTTTAGAGGCTGTTAAATGTGATGCCATGTGCAGTCATAGTTTTTCATTCAATGTATGTATTTAATTGCATACAGGTGGCTTCGCCTGAAAGCTCAAATGATTGAAAAGAGATCAAAGCTAGGAGAATCTCAGACACTCCAGCAGTTCAGTCGTGATGTGGATGAAATAGAAGCTTGGATCAGTGAAAAGCTCCAAACTGCAAGTGATGAGTCATATAAGGATCCCACAAATATCCAGGTGAATATGATTCTCAGCTCAAAAATCAAAATATAATTTTTAGCTTTGCAAAGCATACTATGGTTTGAAAAAATATGCTCAGGAATTCTTGTTCAGCGATAACAGAATTATACACCGTGTTGGATATGGTCTCCGTTTTAACAAGCAGAAAATGGAAACTACATTATGCATGAAAGGAGACCCAAAATAGAACTCACTTTAATTATTGATGCATATAATTAATAAGATATATGGTATCTGCAGCAGCAAGTTTCCTGAAGAAACCCCTGAGTAGCTATTCTGTCTTTCTCCCAGCATCTAGATCATAAAATAAGGAAATGGCGTTACTTGGTCTCATCTCTGTCTTACGTTCTAAAATGTGAAGTCTCATTTATTTTTCAGTATTAAGAAATAATTAATTAAAGGTAGCCTCTAATGTTTTAATACTGGTTTGTGAAGTAGTATGAATGCACTGAACTACTTCTCTCAATCTGTTTTATAGCTTTCCAAACTGCTGGTAAGTAGTTTGGACTAGCCCTGGTATGTGAATTCATTTTCTTTGTATAGCTTATGTGTGAGCACAAGGTCTGGTTGCAGTCTGTTGCTCCGTCCATCAGTTCATGCAATCTCTTTGTTTTGTATTAGCTCTTGACCTACATCCAGGTACAGCTATTGATCTTCATTTCATGGGTGTGGCGCTTTTGTTAATGCATATTCAGCATCATTTATTTATGTATTTGTTTTGCAGGTGTTCTGCATGATCTGTTTAATTTGTGGTGCATTAGTGATGTAGTTTAGTGGGGGTTTTTAGGAGTTAGCCCACAGAAAAACGGGTTTCTATCCTCCTTTTTCAGAAATTTGGCTATTGGGCCTGTCATCCTCCTGTCTGGATCTAGAGTGGTGATGATTTAACACATGACACATAATGCCAACTCTGTTAGCTTGTGTTTGTAGAATCAAATGCTGAAGATGGAGGATTCAATAAAATGATAGACCTAGATGGCTTAGTTCTTGCAGCAGTAGCGTAGAAGAGAATAATATAGAAGGAACACTCCAGAAAAAGATGCATACCAGATGGAAAGCTGACAGGACTTGTAAGAATCCATGAAGTGGGGTAAAATGAGAATATATGGAAGGAGAAGACAGAACAAAGAAAGCGGAGGCTAGCTAGAGTAAGAAAGGAAAGAATAGTTGTTTGTAGCTTTAGGCTGTGGTAAATGAAACTTTTTTTTTTTAGTTGAAAAAATTAGAATTTTATACTAATCAAAAGGGCTTGTCTTGGATTTGTGGTCATGGTAATTATATGGAGATAGGCAATTGGCAGGTTTTTAATTGAATTTTACATGTTGGTAAATCTAGCTTTGAAGGATATGTTTTTTATAATCAGCATTCAGGATTAACAGTTCCCGAAATAAAGCAGTTCATGCAGAATTTCTCATGCCAGCGCTATAGTGTTTTCCGTCTTTTATTTTTAGCCTAACATTTCCTTTCATTCCATTCTCTCAGGGCATTGTATACCCATGTCCAGCGTTACTAGCATTTCCAGTTAATACTTGTAAATTCTGTCTTGTCGTTTTTGTGCTATTGTTATCTTCCTCGTGGGTGGATGGATCATGTATGTATGAGAGAGAACTGCATACTTCCTCCCACACCAAGGCTCCTATTGTTCTCATGGTGCTCTCAACTCAGCAGAGAAATGTTTTTGACAAATAATTCAGTTACAGAGTTTATAGTTGTTAATTCACGATTTTAATATATAACATGGTTACATATGACTTTGCCTAATATCAAAACTGTGCAGAAAGTAGCTTCAGCAGTGATTTCTCTTAATTACCTGTAGATTAAGAAGCGAAATAGAAATTTGTGAAATTACTATAGGAGTGGAAAGGATGATCTACTGTGCTTCTCCTTAGGGTATGTATAATTGCTGCTTTTCAAAGGTGATGGCACTGAAAATGAGAAAGCTGTTACTTGATAACAGCTAAGCTTAATGCAAGGAATGTTGCATGGCCATCTGTAAAATGCAGAAGATGTTGCCTGAGTTGTATATATCAGTTCACGGACAGTTTTGCTAGGCCAAAGCTTAATGGTTACTCAGATGAATAAGAGTTACTATTTGAGTGAGCAATAAGTATTCTTACTGAGAGAGAGAACTTCTTTAGATCAGGCTATATACAAACCTCTTCATGTATGTTGACAATTCTTGTGCTGTCCTCTGGGCCCATGAGAACAATTTAGGAGCCCTTTGTCCAGTCTCTTACAGTTTTGCTTTTTGTCATATTCAGAGCAAACACCAGAAACACCAAGCCTTTGAAGCTGAGCTCCATGCCAACGCAGATCGGATCCGCGGAGTCATTGATATGGGGAACTCTCTGATTGAAAGAGGCGCGTGTGCTGGCAGTGAGGATGCTGTGAAGGTAGGTACAACGAGTCTTAGAAGATTTGCTTAGTTTTTGCTTTGAGAACTCTTTGGATAATTCGGGGAGGAGACTGACCCTCAAAACCAAATCTTGTTTTATAGACACTCTTCTATTTCAACTATGCAGTAGAAATCAGGGTAATCATTCTGTTTTGTTCACAAGGGTGAAAAGTTTTCAGATCTTATGATGGGGATGTAAAAGTTGAACTGAATTATGGCTAGGCAGCATGAAATAGTGACTGTGAAATTTGCATACCTGGAATCAGCAGCCAAACTTGTACCTTACTCTGGTTTTGCATTTATCAGAACTTACGTTTTTAGTTTGTAGCATTTATCTTTTCCATTTTATAACAGGCACGCCTAGCTGCCCTGGCTGACCAGTGGCAATTCCTGGTACAGAAGTCTGCAGAGAAGAGTCAGAAACTGAAAGAAGCTAATAAGCAACAGAATTTCAATACTGGAATCAAGGACTTTGATTTCTGGCTTTCAGAGGTAACTGAGATTGGGATTATTTATTTGCAAGACTTGTTTTTCTAATTTTTTATTGCCTTTGCTGACGTTAGATTTTTATGGACCACAGTCCACCTGTGAGGAAGTCTAGATTTATTTTGAAAAAAACCCCTTTATTATGACTAAAAATCTTGTGGATGTTTTTATGTTATTATTTATAAACAATAAGGTGAGAAGAAGCCTATCTGCATAGAATCTGTTAGGAATTAAACAGGTGATGAGGCAAAGGTTTATCCACACTGTAGAAAAATGAGAAAATCATTAATTTGCACAATCTTAAAGACATTATAATTTCAAGGGTTTTGTGAAAACACAACTTGTTCTCCATCCCGTTTTTCCTTCCCCACCCCCAGGTGGAGGCTTTGTTGGCATCTGAAGACTATGGGAAGGACTTGGCATCAGTTAACAACCTTCTGAAGAAACACCAATTATTGGAAGCTGATATATCTGCTCATGAGGTATTGCTTTCTCTTTTAGTTTTGGAAGATAAATCATCGTAATCAGCAAATTCTATAGATACCACTTCAATACACGCTGCAGTCATATCCTTGTTGAAAAATGTTTTCTTAATAAAAACTGTGACTGCACAGCAGTCAGATTATTATTTTTATACCAACATAACAAACACAGAAATGAGATCCATGCAATTCACACGCTTTTTCACCCACGTTTCCAGGATCGTCTGAAGGACCTGAACAGTCAGGCTGACAGTTTGATGACCAGCAGTGCTTTTGATACATCCCAAGTAAAGGATAAACGTGAGACCATTAATGGGCGCTTTCAGAGGATTAAGAGTATGGCAGCTGCTCGCCGTGCAAAGCTGAACGAGTCCCACCGTTTGCATCAGTTTTTCCGTGATATGGATGATGAGGAGTCCTGGATCAAGTGTGTATTTTGGAAGTTCTAGGCTCTGGCATGGGGGCCTGTGCTTACTGCCAGCTCGCTAACAACATTCATAGTCTAGCATGGTTTTGTAACTTGCCTTTTGCACAAGTATGTGTCTCTACAAGAAATCACCTTTGCCCCTCAGTCAAGGAAAACTATATTCAAAACGGCTTCAGCACTAGCTTGGGTGTGGCTTATCTGCAGTTTTCTTTGGTCGAACCTCAAGAAGGAAAGTTCTGTACTGGAAAAAGCAATGCTGTTTAGACCTGGACCAGATAACTAAAATTTGACTCTACTCTTTTTGGGAAAGTTCCTAGCAAAAATTCAAACCTTACTTTTTCAGTCTGAAGTACTTTTTTTTGTTTGTTTGTTCTAGCCAGTTGTAGTAATTAATCAAATGCTCTTTCCATAGTGGTGTTAGTATATTGGGAGGAGGGAAAGAAGTGAGCCTGATTGAAATCATTCAAATTAGAGCACTTTTTTTTGTCATGCTCATAAAACAAAAAAATAAAATTGGGCAACAGCAGGTAAACTTTACAAACGGTATCTATCTTCTTAGAAAGAAAACAGTACAGAGAAACTCTGTCCTTCAGAGAGAAATGATAGGCCCTCTGACGCCTTCTTTCTTTCCCCCACACATTACTCCCGAGTGTGCTGCCAGGAGCTAGCTGCTGTTTGCTGATAACTCATGTAGACGATTTTTTTACAGACAAGATTTTTGTGCTATGAGGAGCATTTCCTTGTTTACAGTGGGCTTTATTTTTTTCTTTTGTTAGGTTTGACCTATAGAAGTAATTTTCAAATTTTATCTCTCTCTCTTCTCTCTTAAATTTAGAGAGAAGAAACTGTTGGTTAGCTCGGAGGACTATGGCAGAGACCTAACCGGTGTGCAGAACCTTAGGAAAAAACACAAGCGCTTAGAAGCAGAATTAGCTGCCCATGAACCTGCTATCCAGGTAAATGCTTCTCTCTTTGACTGATTTCTCTATAAGCAGTGTCTTTCTTGCCTGTGGCAAATAGGAAAGCCAGTAACAGGTTTGCTGGAATCCAAATAGAATGCGTCAGAAGAGAGCAAGTGATGTTCCGTTAACCATGTGTTTCTCTGCTTTGCAGGGTGTTCTAGACACTGGTAAGAAGCTTTCAGATGATAACACAATTGGAAAGGAGGAGATACAGCAGAGACTGGCTCAGTTTGTGGATCACTGGAAAGAGTTAAAACAGCTGGCAGCTGCTAGGTGTGTGAGACATGTTTTTGTAAAATTCAATATTCATTTAAACAGTTATGTGGACTCATAGTGACCGGATTTACTGAATTTCAGGTTTTTAGGTATGGGTCGTTAGTCCGTAGTATCGTGTAATAGCACGTGTCACTGATGACAGGCTCTAGGAGACTGTTGAAAAGAGTTTTTGTGATAATGTTCCTCAGTAGAAATGTGAGTCTTTTTTTGAGGTATGCTGTGTTTAGCCTTTACTTGTACTGGTTGGAAACCATAGACTTGACATTAACTGGCTTTAATCCACTACCAGGATGTTTTTCTGAATAGAAGCTGTTGGGAGAAAATGATTCATTTTAGTCCTTCAACAGCTGCAGGCTTTATGGCCTAGTGAATTTCTAGAGCTGTAGGTACTGCAGTCTGCTGCTGGAGAAGTGCAGTGTGAATGATGGTGTGTTTAGGGTTCAGTCTCTGTACATTCTTAGGTTTTCTGATGCTATAATTTGTTTTTACATCTTAGATCTAAAAGCCATAAAGCAACACTGTGACTAATTGTACCTTTCTTCTCCCACCCAGGGGTCAGCGTCTAGAGGAGTCTCTGGAGTACCAGCAGTTTGTAGCAAACGTTGAGGAAGAAGAAGCCTGGATCAATGAGAAAATGACATTGGTAGCCAGTGAGGATTATGGGGACACCCTTGCTGCTATCCAGGTATGGAGAAAGTTGTCAGCTCTTTGTTGTTCTTGCTGCATTATTGTTGGTTAGAGCTTAACGAACCTTTTCTTTAACTGTCTTTCCAATTTAGAGGTTATTGTTTGTTCTTTTTGAAGGCCTACATTGTAAAAAACCAGAATTCATTTTATAAAAGCATCCCAAATAAGTAGTGAGAAATTATTTTAAATAAGCGACTGTGTCTCGTATTTGCAGGGCTTGCTGAAAAAGCACGAAGCATTCGAGACTGATTTTACTGTCCACAAAGACAGAGTGAACGATGTTTGTGCTAATGGAGAGGATCTCATTAAAAAGGTGAGCATAAACTGGTAGAGAAAAACCTCCAAAGGCTATTTGGGACATTTTCATGTCAAAGTAGACTTAGTCTTCTCTGAGGACTGATTTGTCATTTCTTTGAAAAGAGCTCTTACTCATTTTTTGCGGCTGAATAAGCTGTTGCTGTTAACTGCTTTCAAAGCTATTTCTTGGACAAAATCTTTCAGTTGAAGTCCTTGCTCTGTCACCAACTTACTGGATGCCTTGGAAGACCTTAAGATCATATGGTGTGCATTTTCTTTTTTTCTCCTGGCATGTAGAACAATCACCACGAGGAGAACATTACTGCCAAGATAAAGGGCCTCAGAGGCAAGGTGTCAGATCTGGAGAAAGCAGCAGCTCAGAGGAAAGCCAAGTTGGATGAGAACTCTGCCTTCCTCCAGTTCAACTGGAAAGCAGATGTAGTGGAGTCATGGATAGGTATGTTCTGTATTGGGGCACAGTACCCTGTCACAAAGAAATTTGAAATGCTCTTCCGTTTCAAAAGATCTGAAATAGCTCTTGCTTGCTGTTATAAAGAGCAGACCTAAACCCAAAGTAGTCAACAGTGCTCTACCCGATTTATGCTTTTGAGGTAACCTGATTTGGAATAGAGGGGATGTTTGAGATAGAGGTTGACATTTTTACTGAATTTGTTTCATTTTCCAGGTGAGAAGGAAAACAGTCTGAAGACAGATGATTATGGACGCGACCTCTCTTCTGTGCAAACACTACTCACCAAACAGGTTAGTGCTAATACTGCTTCAACCCTGTAAGTGATGGAGAGAACAAGTGAACTCTTCTGCAATACACAAGGATCTGGTATTTATGTTTGAAATATATGCAGGATATCAGAATGGTTAAATAAAAATACAATCTAAAATATTTTGTTTTGTTTTGGTTTTTTTTAATGCTTCAGGAAACTTTTGATGCTGGACTTCAGGCTTTCCAGCAGGAGGGAATTGCAAACATCACTGCCCTGAAAGACCAGCTACTAGCAGCCAAACATATCCAGTCAAAGGCCATTGAGGCTCGGCATGCTTCCTTGATGAAACGCTGGAATCAGCTACTTGCTAATTCTGCTGCCAGGAAAAAGAAACTCTTGGAGGCTCAGGAGCATTTCAGAAAGGTGAGTGGCCAAACCATAGGGCTACAAAAATCTGATTGTTCTTTTTGAAAAAAACCATACAACACTTGCAACTTCTGCAGCTTTTTCATTTGCACTTAATGATTATGGAGATCCTGGAGACTTGTCATAAGAATTTTTTAGATGTTTGCAAAAAATAAGCAATAAAGGCAAACTATCACTGATGCATGTTAATTCCAGATCAACTCACATAGAACATTTGCATTACTGCATAACTGAACAACTGGATTGTTTTCTCTTTTCAAGGTTGAGGATTTGTTCCTGACTTTTGCAAAGAAGGCGTCTGCCTTCAACAGTTGGTTTGAGAATGCTGAAGAGGACCTGACAGATCCTGTGCGCTGTAACTCGCTGGAAGAAATCAAAGCACTGCGAGAAGCTCATGATGCTTTCCGTTCTTCACTAAGTTCTGCCCAAGCTGACTTCAATCAGCTGGCAGAGCTTGATCGCCAGATAAAGAGCTTCCGTGTAGCCTCCAACCCATATACTTGGTTTACTATGGAGGCTCTTGAAGAAACCTGGAGGAATCTGCAGAAAATTATCAAGGCAAGTGAGAGAGAGAAAGACTCTTGTCATAGTTTATGACCTTTCAAGTCTTCCCTGGAAGCTGTCCTCCAAGATAATCAGTACAAGAGTTTGTCACTACACTACAGATGGAAATACCTCAAAATTTGGGAGCAAAGAAAAAAAATCCATTAGCTGTAAAGCTGTGTTCATGATCTTCCATTTGCAATCTTTCAAAAGACAAAGCATGTGTCCCTCGCTTCCTAACTATACAATGTTTAATGTCCATGCTATGCAGTAAAGTAACTGCTGGTTCAGTTCGAATTCTCAAGACTCCAGTAGGAATCTTCTGTGTTGTCGTCTTAGATGATTTTGTCTAGATATCCAGGGCACTCTTTGAGCGCTCAGTCTTGTTTTGAGCTTCAGAACTGTGCTGGTATGCAGCTCTTAGTTTTTGGGTTTTATTGCAAGATGAGGACAATCACATTATTTTTCTGTTTGAAATTATTTTTGTTCATTTCTCAGGAACGTGAATTAGAGCTGCAGAAGGAACAGCGAAGGCAGGAAGAAAATGACAAGCTGCGCCAGGAATTTGCTCAACATGCTAATGCCTTCCATCAGTGGATTCAGGAGACCAGGTATAGTTTGTCTTCCTGGGAGCTGCCCTTAGAGAATTCCTCAGCTAATATTTGTATCCATCCTACATCTCTTCGGTCTGCCTAAGTTGTAAATGTCTCTTGCCAAAAAAACAGCTTTTTACGACTTGTTCATTTCCTGCAGTTGGGATTTGAGGGAGGCCCTGTTAGCCACAGGGAAGAGGAAAGCCCTGAAACAGCAGACTTTAAAAAATGTTTCTGAATTAATTTTCCTGCAGTAATTCCAATTATCCAGGACTTCACTCTTCTCCAGTTATTCCTGAACTAGTCTGCAGCACAGTTGGAGGGTGGGGAACAAATGAATCGAAGCAGACTGTGTGAAGTGCCAGTGGTGTTTCTGTTAATGCTCCTTTTGTGTTGAATAGTATATTAGAAATCTCACTAGAATTTCAAGAGAGAAAGAAGCTGTGAAAAAAGCTTAAGACTACTTTGTAAACACTTGCTTGGGGTGCTGTCTAATAATATCCTTGCCTGGGGAGAGGGAGTAAAGATTTAACAACTGCGTTAGAAATAAAAAATCTCAAGGTCAAGAATTGCAGTGGACTGAAGAGCATGTTTCTAGAAAACAGAGGTAACCGTGCTCAGGCAGTGCTGTTAGCCAATTCTGACACACTCTGGTTGTGGTTCAGAGGAGGTGAGTTCTGTTTTGATGTAATCCTGTGATTCTCTGTCTCTCTGTGTTTACAAATAGTTCTGTATGTGTCTTCATGAAATAATGAAATACAAACACGATTTTTAACTTTTTGATGTTTGCTTCCCACCCAAATCTCTGTCCCTCTCTTACTGTCTTGTCTCTGTCCTGCTGCCTGATGTTTGGATCCTCACATTCTACAGGACTTACCTGCTAGATGGGTTAGTATTGAATTTTATATCTTTAAAAATTTGGTGATGTGCTGTGCTCTGTCTGTGTGTTTTCTTCTATCATTACATAGCTTGTGAAAGCTGCGCTGAAACCCCTTTTATTTGAAAACAGCAATCTGTGGCTGAGATGCACAGACACAGGAAACAAGATTTTGGAGTAGACTAAGTATAAACCAGTAGAAACATAACAATTTCCTAGTCAAAAGCAGAAGAAATTACTAATGGGTAGCCACTGGCATACCATGGAAGTCCCAACTTTCGTTCTTGCTTTCTCTGAGGGCTTGCACAAGAAAAGGCTCTTAATCTGATGAGATACGCGAGAACATGGAATAGTCTGCCTTTGGAAAACCGCTGACATGTTCCTAGTTTTCCAGCATTCAGAGACTTGCTCAGTGAAATAACCCTTTCCACTATAACTGTTCTCAGAACAATTAAAGCTTCAAAGCACTGACCATTTTTAGTGAGGAGGAGGGAAGATTCCTGTGAAGAGGCTTTATTGAAATTACGTATCTTAAAACTCTGTAGTATGCATATATGACCTGCCCATTTTTTTTCGTCTGCTGCATAACCGTGCCCCACAAAGATGATATTCTGGATAGGAGAAAACAAAACCTTCCAGCGTGAACCCATGAACTTGTGTGGGTTTGCAGGCAGTTTGATGCCTGCTGTTTTTTAGTCCACTTCGTCTGCATGGCAGTAGTTCCTGATGAAGATGCCTGCTGGTCCTTTGTCAGAAAGTGGAAAAGAAATAATAAAATCTTTTAAATGTCTTTAGACTGCCAAACCCTCTGAGAGGGAAGCTTTGTAATAAGAGATAATGTAAAATGCTAACAAATAGTGTATGGCCTGGTGCAGAGGCCTGCGTGTCAGCCCTGCGTTAAAGTGCTGGAGAGGAGGCGGGGGCCTTTCTCATAGAGAGAGAAGGCTTTTCATAATAAAAGGGTGGAATCTTTGCAGATAACTGTGCTTCTTATTTGCTCTGTAATGATCACAGTGTCTTGTGTTCTGCTGTTTCTGCCAGATAAAAATAATTTGCCCCGTTTTTGTTGTACAGTTTAATGGAACTGAGCAGATTTTCCTGGAACGGATGCTGAAGTCTCTGCTCCTTTGTAAAGTAGTGTTGTAGATCAGTTCTGGTATCCAAGAACAAGCGAACAGCAAGGAGCCATTTACTAAAAGACGTAGGGTCAGAGTTCGAGATCGCCATGCCAAGCTCTTTTGTTGAACAAATTACCAGAAGGCTGCTGATATGCCAGACAGCGTTTGTCCTTAATTCTGCGTGAATAGATTAAAAATGCACATTTAGCTCAGAGAGGCACTGGCTGTGCTTAGCCTTCCTTGGCAAGAGGTCAGGCAGAGCTTCAGAGAAGTTTTGAGATAAGAGTTGCCATGCGTACACCTTGCTTCTCAGTGTGCCATAGCTGCTTGTATGCACCCAGTGCTGCCTGGAGGTGGTTTTCTTTGGGGAGGGGAGAAAGAAGAATTTGGAGTTTATGAAGAAGAATGCTTTTCAAGAGTCTGTAGATGAGTTAACTGCAAGACTTCAATTCGTCTCTTAGTGAGACTTAATTTTTTGTGACTTACATGAAAATAACAACAGATTATTTTTGTGTATGTGCAACCAGCATTTGAATAGTTTTCTCTCATTAAGTACTTGCTTGTGTTTGCTGCAAGGTGGTGCTGGCTTGGAGTGTGGCTCCACTGCAGTGGCTGTGTTTGGGTGTGTTCTTTCCTCTGTTCATTCTTCCTTCCTTTTTGGAATTTACTTGGTTTCTTTTCTTTGACTAGCATAGCATATCGTCGTGTCATTCGTGTCTATCAGTATGAAGTTGGGGATGATCTATCTGGAAGGTTTTTTCCTCTTATTTTCTTACCTCACTTTGGTTTTCAAATGCACTCTTTAATTCCAAGGCTCGCTTTCCTTCCAACTAACTTTCACGGCTTAGAGATGCTTGGAGGTTTGTTTCCCTGTTGACCCTTTCCTTTCCACGATTGGTCCCCAGCTTCCTGCCTAGGGTTCTGGGCGTGCGCTTCATCTCTTTAGACGTGCATTGAATCTGAGCCTTAACCCTGTGGTGAGAAACACCCAGATGTTTGGTGCATTTTCATTGCTACAGAGTGATTCAGCATTTGAAATCCCCTTTTCAGGAAGCTCACAAGCATGTAGGAGCATAGATTTCAGTGGGGACGAAACCTGATTTTGGTGACTTAAATACCAGCAACTTTAGTTTTAGGAACTTAACCACCACAGAGTCAAAGGAGAGGACAGCCCCAGCTGCACAGCGCCCAGCCTCGCTATCCATGCACAGGCTGTTCATTGTGAACTCTCACCATCCGTGTTGGAAGGACAGAGATTCTTAAACACTGCTGCTTAAAGGTTGCGTAGGATCTTGGGGGGGAAGGCAGTGTCCAGGCACTTTCTGTGGCTAGTCCATATGAAGCAGATCTTGGACACCATCACCACAGAGGTGGTCTGTATATGCTGGTGTGGGGGCTGCAGTGTGCCTAGAAGCTCGGTGTGGAAATCAGACTGAGGGGAGTTGGCTGTGCCTCAGTTTCTCTGGGTGCAGCATAGGAGAGGTGGGCTGGGAAAGGCAACTGTCCACCAACCACTGCTGGGTAGGAGAGGTCTATAGTTTTCTGCAGTGATTATGCCATGTTAAGGTTACTTTTAAACCAAACCAATAGTTTTCAAGGTCTTTTTCCCCCTTTTACCCTCTTGTAACACAGCTCTGTAGAGCTCCTGTTCCTTACTGGCAAATACAGCCCATGTCCAGTGAATCACCTGTAGTTCGCGTGTGCGTGTGTGTGCTGGCCACAGTGGAGTGGGGTGGGACTGCACCGAGTTTCTAATTTTATTAGGTCCAGTAAAGCGAGCGCTTTGGATCTGGCATGAAGTGTGGCTGCTGATCATGTTGCCTTTCAAATGGGGCTAGAAATTAACTATATAAAGAAATCAGAATCAAACAAGATGTACATGTGTCAGTCTGAAATAGGATGAGTCAGAATAAACAAAACACAAAAACAATGTTTAAATATCTACAGGAGAATGATACTGGTCTAAGGATTTTTTTAATTTCAAGGAAGGACTGTTAATTTCCAGCCCCACCTGCCATTTTTTATGGGATAAGTGCTTTTTCTCACTGTGATTCTGTGTTTAGGTCTTGTATGGTGGAGGAATCGGGAACACTGGAATCGCAGTTGGAAGCTACTAAAGTAAGCAATGCTCCCCTATTGCTAAAACACCTTTCCCAACTGATGGCTCGGGAACACAGGGTGGGAGTGGAAATGCATGTAATTATAAGGTAAAATCTTAATTGATTTTACACATTTTGAGTACTGAAGAGACCTTTGGGATTATCTATTTAGGAATCTGATGTCTGCTTATATCACAAGCCATTAAACAACACTCTGATGTGGTTTTCCTTTTTGTTCTTTTTTTCTAAACGAGCCGGGTAGGGCAGAGAGGATACGGTATTTCCAGCACATTTCCTAGTAAGAGGAGTTTTTTGTCTTAAGAACTGGTTTGCAAGCCCTGTTGGTTTCCAACAGCATGCATGAAGAGGAACGTTGTTTTGAATACTGTTTTACAAATCCCAGTATATGTGTATATAATCCCAGCAGAAAAAGAAGAGTATAACCCTTCCTCCCCTGCCAGCCTGTGTTCTAACTTAAGGGGTTTTTTGCACTCCTTGATTTTTCTCCTCTTTACTCCCTCCTAACAGCGCAAGCACCAGGAGATCCGAGCTATGAGGAGCCAGCTGAAGAAGATTGAGGACCTTGGAGCAGCCATGGAAGAGGCACTTATCTTGGACAACAAATACACGGAACACAGCACCGTGGGACTGGCACAGCAGTGGGACCAGCTTGACCAGCTGGGAATGAGAATGCAGCACAATCTGGAACAGCAGATTCAAGCTCGGTACTGCCTACCCCACGCGCAGTGTAAAGCGTGTCTAACTTGGGGGGTGGCATAAAAGATAGGAGACGCAGCTGCCTGCGTCCAAAACCAAACTGTGCATGACCCGTGCTAATGAGCCTCTCCTGTGCTCTGACTGTCGGGTGTAGTGAGCTCGTCAATCCCCACCACCTCCTGGCTCCCTTCGGAGGGATGAAGTTAGCAGTTTTGGAAATAGTTCCTGTTGGCCATTAGCAACGATGAGATCTTAGAGGAGTTGGTTTATTCTGTTGAGCTGTGGTGATGTAATGTATCGTTTGCTCATTTGTCCTCACCTTCTGATGCAGACGCTGGCTTGGGGCAGGTGGACTCCAGCAGAGTTCTGCAGTTTAGGAACTGTTCACGAGCTTTGCTGCTTCCTTTTCAGAAACACGACTGGAGTCACCGAGGAGGCCCTGAAGGAGTTCAGCATGATGTTCAAGTGAGTCGCAGGGAAAACGTGCCAGAGGAATGCTTGTGAGATATTTCTGGCATGTGGATGGCTCCTGTTCCCAGGATTCTCTGATCTGTTTGTAGCTCCTTTGTTGTCTGCCCAATGTTGTGCTGAGCTGCTCTGATCTCTGCCAGATGGCAGGAGCCTCCAGAGACACCCACTGCTGGCAGGGTGCAGCCGCGCGAGAGCCTCTCCTGCACACACTCACTTGTGGGCACACTGGTGTAGGAACTGGGGGCGCCAGTGAATTCCAGCTGGGAATACAGCCATTTTTTGGATGCGTTTTAAGTAACATAAAGAATTTGTGCTCACTTTTTATGTATGTTAGATAGAACTATTTATTGATTCAAGCTCATTTTTCCAGAATAGTGGGCTAGTTATAACCTGTTCTAGTTCTCAGCCCACTTCATAGCTTTCAGTACTCAACAACTGACACTTAAAAATGTGGACTTTTGTTTTTATGTTTTTAGGCACTTTGACAAGGACAAATCTGGACGACTTAATCACCAGGAGTTTAAGTCTTGCTTGCGTTCTCTTGGCTACGATCTGCCTATGGTAGAGGAAGGAGAACCAGACCCAGAGTTTGAGTCTATTCTTGACACTGTAGATCCCAACAGGTACGTGGGTTGGACCTTTTTATATTGCAAAATGCTGTATCAGTATCCTTTGGGGAGTTGGATGGAAGGTCTCTCAGGCTGAGAGCTGTGCTTACTTCTGTTGCGGAGAGGCTATGGTTGTTTTCACTACAATTCGTGTAAAAGAGCCTTTATATGAAGGTAAGACTGACACTCATGAAGAAGAAATTCACTTCAGAAAATGATCTGGTGTTGGCAGTCTCCTGCGTTAAGACTTTCACTCCTCTCAGAAAAGCTAAAGCCCGTCTCCGGAGGGTACGGAAGCGCTGTGCTCTGGGGATTAATGGTCAGCAGTGTTCACAGGCTGTGTTTCACCGGCAGGGATGGACACGTCTCGCTGCAGGAGTATATGGCGTTTATGATCAGCAGGGAAACGGAGAATGTGAAATCCAGTGAGGAGATCGAGAGCGCTTTCCGCGCCCTCAGCTCTGAGGGGAAGCCTTACGTGACCAAGGAGGAGCTCTACCAAGTGAGTACTGGTTGTGGTCCACCAGGGAGGAAGAGAGGGAGGCTTTTGGTTTACAGACTGCTAACAAAGACCAGCACTCGCTGCTTGGAGGTTCGTGTCATTGTAGTTGAGTCAGTTCTGAACCTGCAGAGGTAACCCCTGCAGCAAACACAGAAATGATGGTAGCAGCCCTACCCAGTTGCTTTCTTCGCTCTATAGAGGAAGAGGAAAAGCTTTAACTGCTAAAGAACTACTCAGGCTGAGTAAAACAAGAGCTACTCAAAGGCCTGGGAAGGGAGTGCATTCACTGTACCTGTCCTCAGAAGCTCATGCTTTCCTTTAATCATTTGGGAGACTAGAGGGAGATGTTTCTCCAGACAGCGATTCAAAGGAGAAACTTAAGCCTCAGCTTAGACACCATGAACATCTCCTCCCTCTCAGGGCCCTGCCAAGACAGCAAGTTTTTCCTGTCTGAATCCCACCAGCTGGCAGAGAAATAAAGAGGTTGCGCTGCTTCCTCCTGTCAGTTACCTGTTCTATCTTCTCTTTGGTGGGAAGACTCAGGTCAGACCTTCCAACCTTTAACCAAAGAGTGTGAACAGCCAGAGCATTTCCATGGCGGGTGTAGTTCTGCTGCTCTGGCTTCTGCCCCGAGCTGTGTGCCCCCGGCAGCGGGAGAGCTGCTTGTGAACGCCCCATCCGCAGCCCGAGTGCCCGGCTCCACCTCCGCGCTATCTTTGTCTTTCAGAACCTGACCCGGGAGCAAGCCGATTACTGCATTTCTCACATGAAGCCCTACATGGACGGCAAGGGCAGAGAACTTCCGTCTGCCTATGACTACATAGAATTTACACGTTCACTCTTTGTGAATTGATCTAAAACACTAGTACCAAAAGATGAAATGAACATGCTCACATTTGCTGACTATAGCTCTGCATGTGTCTCTCTCTCTCTTTGTGCTCTACAATAATCGATGTTACTTTATGATGTAACCTTAAACTGCTTAGCTTAAAACTCTTAGGGAAAACAAACATATTGCAGTGTGCTTCAATAAAAGTTACTGGTCGAACCACATCGTCTTGTGTTTAATGGCTAAATGCAAATTTAACTGTTACGTGGATGAAATCTGGCTGTCATAGTTACGTGTGTTTTACAGGCCAATGCTCTGGAAGAGGTGAGAAGGCAACTTTTCCTGGAGTCAGAGTAGTAACAAGCTTCACGCAGCTGGTTGTGCTGCTGCCTCAGTCCGTGATCTCGCTTGCCAGCTGCTCCAGATGATTCATTTCCCTGGGTCCCTGCTCAGTGAAGTCAGAACTCAGCTGCCAGACTTTGACCGTACCGGCAGCATCCCCTGCTGCCAAGAGCTGAGTTTGCTTGATGTTAAATTCTAGGCAGTACACAGGGCGTTCACCTGGAGCCTGCTTTATGGAAACGGCAGGCTTCCGTGCGCTCTTCTCAAAGTCAAACAGGTGCACATCTCCTATAAAAGAGAAACATTTATTTGCAGCTTTATGGCAACAGACTTTGTATTTAACAGCAGATGAGTATCTGCTTAGTCTGGAACTTAACAGTTTTTTCTTTTTAACCTGTTTCCCCTTCCCTCTGATGGTGTCTAGCCTGTGACAGATAGCTGACATCACTGCAAGACAGCGCAGACTTATTCTGCTGGCCAGAAACCAGCTTGCCAAATGCTGTGATATCTCCATAAGTCAAAAATGTTTGGGCAATTTTCTAGGGAAAAACTTGTTTTAAACCATTAGCTCTAGAAGTAAATGTCAAAAACAAAGAAGCTGGAAGTAAGTTTTAGCCATGGTACTCTTGCCATGTTACAGCCCTGTGAATGGCTGTGGCAACAGAAGTAAAGGTGTCATCAAAAGTGAGAAATAACTGTGACTGAAGTTGTCTCGCTAGTTAGAAATGACTCCGTTACACTAATCGCACAGTGCAAACAACAGCATTGCTCTCTGCTTGTGGGAAACGCTACCCAGTGCAATTGACTTGTACTAATTAATACTCAGCACAATCTTAGTTTTACGTCTGAGAACAGGCACCTGCAGTTACTTGCCTTCCCCAGACGCAGCTGCAAAGACCAGTGGTCGAACTGGAGACCAGCGTACACAGAAGAGGTATTTCTGTGATAACTGAAGAGAAAGGAGGGGTTGTGTCTGCAACATGGAGTGCAAGTGAACTTGTCCATCAGTCCCACAGCTCAGAAAGAGATTCCTGGGGGAGGGAGGATGCAAGAAACAACTGTTTTGACTTTCTTGCTAAAGATACAGAACAAAAATCAGTCAAGGAGCATGACCTGGGATACTATTACTGCTTTGCAAAGGTCTGAATGTGTTTCCTGAAGTGGCTATTTTGAAGCTGCACCCCAGGGTATGGGCTGCAGAGACACAGCCTTGTTACTGCCCTCAATTAAGTTTAATGAGAGCTGGTGAGTCGAGGGCCAGGGATGCCTGAGACCTGCAGATCAGACAGGCAGTGTTAGAGTCTGTCTCACACAAATCAAGTGCAAACCTGGGCTGCCATCATGTTTCATAGAAACATGGCTTGGGGCCTCTTCCATGGGTGGTGGGTAAACGCAGACAGAGATGTGAGCTTCTGATTTAAAATTCAGGCAGCTACTAGTAAGATTTCTGATGGGCAGATCACTTAAGCACGGATAAATAAATGACTTTTTCAGCTCCTCCCCTTGTCTTTAAATTGTTCTTTAATATTAACGTCTAGGATGATCTAAAGAAGGTGCTGATGTTCTATGCTGGCCTGAGTACAAACGCTACTTTGTGTTACTCATGCCCACACACAGCATATTTGAGTGGGCAGCTTCACCAGAGCCAACGGACATTGTTTCTCCTACGACGGGAAGTTACTTGATCAAGTTCCCAATGCCAGGTGACCCTTTGTCGGACCTTGTCACACACACACACCCTGGGGGCTATTTGAAAAATGCACGTGTACAGCCAGGCAGTAATTTGTGTCCAACACACAGCACTGGCATCAACTGACAGCACTTGCCTGTGGAAGGGCGAGCAGCTCACGGAGTACACCGGCCCACCGTGCGGGGAGAAGGCGAGCTCCGCTGGTGCCCTGAGGGGAACAGAACCGCCTGTCCGATGGAGAGCCAGTGTCTCTGCTGCAGTGGAGCACTTCAGGGAATAGCCACCTTCCACACCGACAATGAACACGCGGGGATCGAAGTGTGAAAAAGAGAGCGAGGTCACACCCACGGCTGCCTCTCCCCAGGCAAACTGGAAGAAAAAGGTACAAAGCTGCTGTGAGAGCTGGGGGGTCCAGTGAAATGCGTGTGTGGTTAGAGCAGCATGAACCAGGGACCCAAGGAGCTGTTCACTACACAACTTGCACTGGCCATGATGTTTGTGGCACTGCTCAGCCTTTAACCTCTGCAGCATCATCCTACAAGGGAATTAATGTGAATTAGTATTGTTACAGACAAGTTCTCTTCTCCATCCCAGCAGCTTCTCTTTAGAGCATGGCACAACCTTGGCTGTTGCCAGTCTTCCAAGGAGTGATTTCAGTATGGGAAAGGAGATAGGGATCAAGGGTTAGCACATACGCTCCAAAGGAGCTTTTCCTGGCCCTTCGTGTGTAAAGGGTGAGCTCTGCCACACGGGCTCTAGAGTTAAGAGTGCTTTTGTGAAATAAGCCCTCTTTGAACTGCTAAACTTACCTTCTTCAGCTGAGTGCTGCGAGGGATCTGCTGAGCCACCATGGCGAATCCTTCGGCCAAGGCCAGCCAACCATCTCGCTCCTCCCTCCACACCAGGATCTTTCCGTCCGTCGACACGCTCAACAGCTGGGAGTGGTTTCTGTGCTTGGCATCAGGTAACCAGTTAACCTGTTCCAAACGCCATAAGCTCATGACGAGGGGGACTGTCACGACTGCCAAGCCCACGCTCAGCAGCCTGCGGTCCCCTGACCCGCTGAGACAACACGGGAGCAGAGCCAGGCAGCAGCCAGTGATCTTGGTACCAAACCAGCTTCTGCTGGGAGCTGGCGCACAGACGTAGATGCTAGGAGAGAAATGCGTTCAGGTGCTTAGGGCCAAATTCTGTATTGCAGTTTCTGTGGCTCACCTGCCATTACTTTTGAGATGTGGTATTTATAGCACTTTCACCCAGCTATAAATAAACAGCAGCATTTTCCTGAATTTCAGATGAGAAAATACAGATATTGCCCAGAGTCATGGTAAAAAACAACCACTAGGAAGCCGGACTACATGACAAGTTAGGACCCTTTGTGTAGCTTTAAGCTTCCAACTAAGGATCAGTGATACTTTGCTGCTTACATTTTTAAACGCCTACAAGTATTGTTGGCTGCATCTGCATCAATAAACAGTTACAGGATGGGAACAGGCCTACTCTTCATTTATCCTGAACAGAGAGAAGTTATTTTTACCGGGTGAGTATCCACTTCAGCAAATGCCTGTTCAGTAGCCAGATTTGGGGAAAACCAGCCAACCACAGGAGAACATAACCACTGAAATCTAGCGGCCTGCCTGAGAGCTTCAGGTGAAGCACCAGTAAGGTGAATAAGAACTGAAAGTACGAAACAGAGCAATGGCAGCTCTGGCCTCCCCCAGCCGTGCCTGCTGTAGATGTTCTCTGTTACCTGATAGACTGGGTCAGTGTGAGTGTCGTCTGTCATCCCCGTCCTCCACATCACGGGGTCTTCTGTTCTGCTGGTATCCCACACCATCAGCTCCCCACTGAACAGGCCACCTGAAAGGACAAAGATGAAACATCTGAGGTCTAATAGCTCATAACAAATGCAAAAATGAAGGTATGGTGGAAACAGGCCCGCCAGCTTCAAAGGACTGGCAGCTATATACAGGGCACAGTCAGCTCTGGTGTAGGAGAATACAGCTGTACTGAAATAAGCACACTCTTCCCACTTACACCCAGGGCTGAATTTCCTTCTATCATCCCTCTCTGAGGAGATGATATAAAGGCAGATGTCACTGAAACAGCAAGTCCCAGTCCAGAAGCAACAGTGCACTTATCGATGCTGGTGAGCATTACTTCCTCAGTTTGAGGCGCTGCAACACCATTACTTCTGCAAGAAATCTTAGGCTGAGCTGAGAGAGAGAAAAAATATGATCCAAACTGAAGGAAATAAGGGTACATTTCAGCTAGAATCTCAGGTAAGAGCAACCTACCAGCTATCAGTGAAGGCTGGGAGGGGTGGAAAGCCAGGCACATGACAGAACTGGGAACATCCACCACCAGGTCAGGGCGCTGTGGATTCAACCCTCTTCTATCCAGATTCCAGGTACAGACGTAGGATTTCTCTGTGCTCCAGTCCCCACCATCCAACCTGAAGAAGAGAAAGCTATGTCTTGCCTTGTCTGTTCCTCAGAGAATCCCAGTCTAGCAGAGCTCTGATATGCCTGACTCGTCATTTAAACGTGCTGCTTTGTGGCTTGAAGGAAAACTGAGGTGAAAGGATCATGAGGTGATGAAACTTCTCTGCAGGCTAGTATATATACAGTACGTGTCTGTACTTACAGAACAAAGTGCCTGCAAGTAAATCTCAGATGTGATTCACTCTTCCAAGACCTACTAACCATTCAAATAACGGGAACAATTTAAAGCGCACATACAGAAAGTCGCTATGAGTATTTGAGAATGAAAATCCAAGGAGACGAAATCGCTGCTGATTTGCAAACTGGCTGAGTTGCAAGCCACGTTTCCTCTAAGCAAGCACTCAAAGATCCAGGGTCTGAGAACACACAGTGGGGAAATATCTCACCTGGAGGACTGATAGGGGCTGAAAAGACTTACTGAGTCTTGCTTGGCCTGAGATAAGCAGCATGATTTGAAGTCCAGGTGCCTCCACAGGAACAGAGAACATTCTTCACAACCACCAAATGGTGTTGCTGATCCTGCAGAAACCATGCCATGCACCCCAGCTCTGGAGATTTCAACCCAGTCCTCTGCCCATCACACTTGTTTGCCACAAGTGGCTCATGAATTATTACTCTAGGATGCTAACAGACACCTGCCACTCTACTTTCTTTGTTATTTCTATTAGTTTCATTCATCACATGCTTTCCAAGGTGTTACGTCTGTTCTGTCACTAGCACCACACTGACCAGTGTGACATCCTGTCTTGCTGCAAGGAGATGATATGGAGGACAGAGATCTACAGAACAGTCAGTGGACAGGACAGGAAGCAATTAATTTGAGCCTGCCTTCTACTGCCTTTATTTGATACTCTTAATTCTTTTATTGGAAGAGATATGACCAAACAAAAGGAGCAATTTTTCATCCAATGCATAGTTGATCTGTGAAACTCCTTATTAAAGGATGTTGTAGATGTTAAAAGTTTACACAGATTCACAGAGATTGTGTGAGTTCATGGAAGGGAATTCTACCGAGGGTAACCACAGACATAGAAACTGCATTCTAATCTGAAAACAGCTGTAGACTGGGAGAGCAGAAGGGGCAAGGAACATACAGGTTTGCCCTGTTTTACTTTCCCTACGCATTCACTCATGTATTCCCTTTTTGCTGGGGCTTTTAATCTAAGGAAACAGTAGTGGAAGGAAAAAGGAATAAGGGTAGCAGCAGGGCACAGAAAGGAGAGGCTGCTAGAGACATTTCTGGGATTAGATGAAAGTTTTGTCCAATCCTCAATTCAGAAGTTCTTAAACGTTTGTTAGCACATGTCCGTGGCATCAGGCGCACGTGTGAACGGCTGTCAGGTTCATCCGGGGTGCTAGGAGACCACATTAAAACAACACGATCTTCAGTGAAGATAAGCACCTACTTCCAAACCTCACCCACATATATTTGCAAGTGCATCTGCTCTTTACATTTTCTTTCCAAACAGAATCTATCTAGAAACAAATCAGTAAAAGTACATGTATCCCTTTTCAGGGCAGGGGGGAAGGTAGAAGAAATAAAAGCCATAACTTGACTGCCCTGAGACTTTTTTTCTTTGAATATGAATTATTTAACTTGTATAAAGTGTATATCTATGCCTAGTTTATTACTGCAGAGGAAGCAAACATATCTAAAACTCAGGTCAGCCTGAGATGTCACATCACCCTCAGCTGCGCTCTCAATCATTCAGATACTCACCGGCCATACGAACACGCAACAACGGATCCGGTTGCATTCCATGAGACACTGGTAACCTGTAGGTTTTGATCCTGAGCCTCCGGGTATGACAATGTATGCAAACACAACACCTGGAAGAGATCAAATTCAAGCACTGAAGCAATAACCTCCGAACACAGAGAAATGAGATCTGTGCGTGCCCCTGCATATGATCGTATGGTTACAGCGTAGCTTCCCCTCTGTCCAAGCAGCACATAGATATACATGAAAAAGTTGTTGAATTCCTATAGGGGGAAAAAACCCCACAAAGCCTATGATCCTACCAAACCAACTGTTGCTTCATAATTACCTCTCACAGACTGCATGCTTCAGGGGCTGCGCACCAACTCTGGAAGGCTGTGCCGTAAGGATTTACAACAGCCCCCCAGGTATGAGTCTAGCACTCGCTAAGCTTCACGAGCAATGGTCTGAAGACAACTGTAGCAACACGTACTGACTGATACAAATTGCTTCCACTCTGGAGCACTGTACACTAAACAAATATAATCTAAATAGGGAAGAGCTGCCAAATCACTGACTGCAACTGTTCCTAGATAACTGCTAGACTGGCATGCTCTAAAGGGGCTACTGGAAGCTGAAGATAAGCATACACCAACTGCAGGCTTCCTTCTCACAAAGCTGCTGCAACACAGTCACTAGCAGGAAGGACAGTTTTACCAACCAAGGCCAAGCCACAAGCAAGGGAGAAAGCTGGAGGAAAAACCAACTAGTAATTTCTAATTATTAGAATCTGGCAAAAACAATCACAGCAGTAAGAAACAGAACTAACGAATTAGAGCCACTGCAACCAGCTCTGTTTGAGTAATGACAAGGATCTGAATTCTGTCAACTTACTGTTTCGTTCTGATCTCTCCAGTTCACTTCAAAGCCATCAAAGGCACGGCTTTTCCAGTTTTTATTTAGCTCTTTGATAACAGCATCCTCCACTCTCTGAAGGAATGATAGAAGGCTAGTGTAATCTACTTGGACTTCTTGCTGGAAGTCTTGGACAGCATCTTTACTTTGATCTGTCTGCACGCTGGCATCTCGGCTAGTATGAGATTGTACTGCAATTTCTGCTGTTGAAATTGTCCCAGTCTGGCAGCTTTTCTAGTAAAAGAAGGCAGACATTCTACAATCCACACAGAAAAAAAGTGTGCTGCACAAAACTTTCAAAGCATCTTCCCCTTTTTTGGCATTTCATGGAGACATTCAAACACACTTGCACACCTCTGGATCATGGTTAAGCAGACTGCCTCTGTAACCATCTAGGTGTCCGTGATGTATTTGTGACCTTCACATGATCTGATAAGAGAGATGCCTGAACGCCAGCCGAATTCAGGCCACATGCTCTACAGCATGGAATGGGGAGGATGAGAAAACACAAAAAGGCAGTGAGCATCCAGAGGAAACAGCAAACACTGAATACAATGACAAGCGCACTGTTACCAGCTCTCAAACTAGTAGCTTTGTGGCAGGTGCACATGCATTTCTTTGCCAATTTGTATAAAGGGCCTAAATTACTAAAATGCTGCAAAGGGGCAGAGCCAGAAGGCAAACACTGGCACCACGGGCCCATCCGCCACCAGCTCTGCCCCGGGACCGGGCACCGGCAGGGATGCAAACCCCCTGCAGGGAAGGTCTCCGACCCGGGCCGAGTTGGAGCAGCGGGACCTGCGGGGCGTTCACCGACGGGCACGGGGGGGCGAGTCGAGGCCCGGCCGCCTCTTCAGCAGGGCAGGGGGAAGGAAGGAGCAGGCCGCCGCGGCTCTGACAGCCGCCTCCGGCCCAGCCGGCCCGGCCCGGCCCCACCCGGCGGTATAAGAGCGCGGACCGAGGCCGAGGCCGCCCCGAGGGCCGCCCGGGGTCTCTCACCACCTCGCAGCACGCGCTCCGGGCGCTCCTCCACAGCGACTCCACGTCGGCGCCGGGCGCCGTCCCGTCCGCGAACATGGCGGCGAGTGGAGGTCGCGGCCCAAGGAGCTCCCACCGCCCGCTCCGCTGGTTCCCATGGAAACGGGCGAGGCGCTGGGGGATGACGTCACCCGAGCGACGGGGCCGCTGGCCTGCGGGCGGTAAACTGAGCCGGGCGGGTGCCATGTTGGGGAAGGGCATGGAGGGTTCGTGCTGGGCGGGCGGCGGCTCCATGTGGGAGAGGGGTATGGGCGGGCCCCGGCACCGACGGGTGCTTCGGCCGGTGCCTTTGTTAATGCCGTAGGTCCGGCCGGGGCTTCTCCTTCCCCTTCGGCCGCCCCAGCCGTACCCGCGCTGGGCCCCGGCTGGTCCCGCCGCGCCGCCGGGGGCACAAGCGGCAGGACAGGCGGGCGGGCGCAGGGGCTGCCAGGAGTTAAGATGGCGCCGAGCGCGGGTGGGGAGGCTGCGGCGGGAGCCGCGGGGCGGAGGGGAAGGAGGGGAGGCCGCGCCGCATTGTGAGGGAAACGGTGTTTGAGGAGAAATCTGGTACTCGGCGACTGGCGGCGCAAAAATCCCGCAGCGCTCAGCGGTGCAAGTTGCGATCCCTCTGGCTGCCCGGGAGCCGCGGGTGTCGGTCACCGAGTGCCGCTGACAGCTGCCTTGGTGCAGCTGGGGAACAGGGCTGGGGCTGCGCTGCGGGGCCCTCCACCCTCCGGAGGAGGAATTCGTAGTAGTGCCAGGAACGTGGTTTTAAGTACGCCGCTTTGGTGAGCGTGTAGGGTGCGCACTTGCTGAGGAAATGGGGCAGGGGAGTCAACTTCAAATGTGCGCGTCAAGCCTGGTCTGCGCTCTGACTGCCTTGGGTTTTACGTCCGTTGGTTTTGATGAGGGAATTGGGTAACGTGTGCTGCGGGCGAATTACTATTTGACCCCGCTCCGCGCTCGCTGCGGGCGAATTACTATTTGACCCCGCTCCGCGCTCGCTGCGGGCGAATTACTATTTGACCC
Source organism: Gavia stellata (assembly GCF_030936135.1). Taxonomy (NCBI): domain Eukaryota; kingdom Metazoa; phylum Chordata; class Aves; order Gaviiformes; family Gaviidae; genus Gavia; species Gavia stellata. The sequence continues at coordinate 6,848,496 of NC_082617.1, forward strand.
CGCTCCGCGCTCGCTGCACACGAATTACTATTTGACCCCGCTCCGCGCTCGCTGCACACGAATTACTATTTGACCCCGCTCCGCGCTCGCTGCACGCCGGCTGGGTTGCCGGAGCTGGGCAGCTCTCCTCCCCGGAGCTGTAAGCACCGGAGAGCTGTAGTTAACCTGGTACAACATCGGTGCGGGTACAGCTGGGTAACAGTCGTGCTCCTTGTGTCTGCAGAAACGACTGGTGTCACAGCTTCCTTTAAGTAATTATTCCTAACAGGTATGACTGTGCTTACAGGGTTTTTTTTCTAATTGTAAGCCCTTTGGAAGAACTCAGTGATGAACACACAGGCTAAATTTAGCGCTGGCATAAGCAGGCACAGATGCACTAACTTCAGCAGAGTTATTCCTGCTGTTGCTGGGAAGGCGTCTGGCCTGTATGTGAGAATCTCGATTACAGCATACAGAGTAGGTGCTCGTAAGAACGGACGTAGCGCCGCTTTAGCACATGTGAATTGGTTTATGTCAGAGCCGAGTGCAACGGTTCTTCTGAGGAATTTAAAGTACTTTAAAAATAATAGTGAAATAACATTCCCTAAAACTCATGACAAAGAACTATTATAGCCATTTTACAGATAGTGAAACTGAAGCAGAAAGAGGTTAAGTGGCACCTCCTTCAAAAGCAAGGAAAAAAGTCCCGATGGAACTGAAGCCTCCTGATTTCAGACCCTGTACTGTGTATCTGCTGTGATTCTTCCCCTGGCTTGTGTGGACCTTCATGATACCCCACAGTACAGCTAAAAACATAAATCCATTCTTGGGTTGGACTGATGGTGCTTTTAGTCCCCCCAGTCTCTCTCCAGTTAGCACAGGAGTTAATCTGCATTTCCAGAGTTCAAGCTCGGCATCTCCTGCAGTGGGAGGTAGCTGGTACCTGTGAAGCTCTAACAGCGGCAGTAGGAGACTGCTTTTCAGTGACGGGGTGCGAGTGACCACTTTCATAGTCCACTTCTCTTGTAGGCAGGCCCCTGGCACCTCGCTTTTGGTCACTGCCATATGGCAGTCAATAACGGTCTAGCTGGACCATTGGCTTGACCAAGAAGGGTATTTTTTTATGTCCTTTTTGTGGTATGGCTTATTTTTTAACAGGTCAAATGTCAGGACGTGAATCACAATACTTAATGACCAAGTATAGTCTGCTGTCCTTTTCTACCAATTTTAACACAAGTGAAACATCTCAAAAGCCACAGCTCTAGAACTCTTTAGATTTTCAACCAGGTGTCTGCAGCTGTGGGTTTGAGACTACTTTACCGTCTTTATCTCTCGTCCAGCTTTCTGTTTCCACCTTGTTTTAGACTTCCATTTAGAAAGCAGCTTTAAAAGACATAAGAGTATTGGAAACAGTGTATTGGTTTTGTCACAGCAGGGTTCCAGTCCCTTTTCTGGAGGAAATACTTGGTGTTCTGCCTCAGTGTATTAATTCAAGAACTAGACTGCTAGATCGTAAAACAGTGCTCTGCTGCTATTATTGGTGAAATCCTAGTACAGCACTTGCTGAGAAATGCTTATTTTTTAAGAGATCAGCTTGAAGATGCAAAACAGTGACAAGATAATCTGTCCCTTAATGAGTGAAAGAATAGGGCTGTTGAATTTGAATAGAAAATATATTTAAAAGTATGTAAAGTGAGCGTTGTTGGATTAGTTTTTCTACTGCAAATAGTTAAATGCAGGAAGTAGGGGGATTTTTTAATCTCAATTTACCTTATGTTGAATAACCGATACTAAATATTTGAACCCAATAGCCGAGTGTTTTTTAAGAGGTTCTTAACGTTTAAGATTTATCATCTATAAATAGATCTTCTTAAGTCATCACTAAATTATCTTTAATTGGTATGATTAGAACTGCCAAGGAATATTACTGTTTGGTAGTAGAGTAAATATTACAAGTGTGAATTTATATATGGTCTGCATCATAATAAAAATGCTAAGTGCCAACACTGCAATTTAAAAACTTCAAGTAACTTGTCAGAGAGAATCTAAGGAGAAAAGTTTGTGTTTTTTTGAGATGGTGAAGTGAGATAAGAAAACTGGAATTTGAATATGTGAAACAGACCAAAAATAAATCAACAATTTTTTCAGCAAGTAATATGCAAAGTCACTGCAAATGTAGTACACGTTCCCCATAACGTGGTGCGTGTCTGGACTTTTTCTTTCCTGAGGATGAGAAAGGAGCCAACAGCTCCAGAAGATTACTGTTCTAAGTAATTGTAGTTTAATCCTTCTTCATTCCAATATCTCTGATTTGCTGGGGTTTCAATATATCAACAGTATTTCAATAAAACATATCTTGCTTTTTCTTTCTGGCATGGCAGTAACAGATACATTAATTTTTCATGTTTTTTTAACAGAGTAACACTACGTTGGAAATAAGGTAAAATCAGGGATAATTGGGGGAGGGTTGTTACTAGCCTGAGGCTAAGTCCTTCTAAAGTAGCTATTATTACTACAGTGCTGATCTGTGCTTTTTCTTCTTAGTGTTTCATAAGACAAAGTAAGTTTTCACTTTCACATAGTAGAGCAAATTGGCATCAGAAAACAAGAGCGAGAGAAGACTAAGGTAAAGAGAAAGCACTGTGACAAGAAGCACTGGTGGAGAAAGTATTAGAAAGAAGAATGAGATATAACAGTAAGTGTGCACACGGGGGGTATGATTTCTAGGACCTGGACAAAACAAATATTCTAAGCTACATCTCAGTAAAAATTCACCCACTAGTGGGTGCAGTAGCTGCCCTCTATTTGTGATAAATTAAACAATTGAGTTCTGCTGAGGCTCCAGGCAGCCAAAACAGCAGTGTCTACCCAAAATCAGAGAGACATAACTGAGCATGCCCCTTTTACACCTTCCCCTCCACTTCTCCACCCCAAACAGATGCAAGTAAGGATGAACAACATGCATCGTTCAAACAAGAATGGAGTGTCCGGCCATGAGAAAGAGCTCTTGGGGCTTAGATTGACAGTGAGAGGCTTGAAATCGCATCAAAGGCATTGCCTTTTACTGATTGATGGCTCTGTTCAGAGGAACAGAACTTTTTACATATTTGTTAAAAAAAAACCCAAAACCCAAACCCCGAAACGCAGCCAAACAACAAAACTCTTCAAACAATAAAAAGGGTTTGTATCAAAGAATTGTCGCTCCAGATTCTACCTGTCTCCCCAGCTGGTATAACCAGCAAGACCTAATTCTGTTTCCCCAATTGTTCATTTCAAACCTGTGCACTACTGTATTGCCTAGCATGACGAATTTGGTTTGGCTGAGGCCTGGGTAGTTAATTGTATTGCCTTTAAATTACCCCAAGTATGCAATATAGAGTTTGAGCTGGCTTTATGCTGATACTTCGTGCTTGTTACTTGGGTACAGACAATACCAGATCAGTTACTCCTATGCTGTTTAGCTTTGAACTAGGTCTTGTGTAATCGAGCTACTACCCAAAAGGAAAATTACTGGAAAGCCTCTTACATCTGCAGCATTATTTAAAAGGACACCTCTTCAGGTTCAGCAATAGTCTGGTGTAGCTCATTCCTGAAAGTTTTTAGCAACAGCAGCACCCTATCACACTACTGTAGGTGGTGATTTTGGAGTTCAATTGCAAGACCGAGAAGTAATGAGTTGACTGAAGTCTGTTTATCTCTGCAGTGTTACCTGTGACACTCCTCATCTCATACTCAGAATATACCACAAGCATTTATTTTACCCTTGCCAAAGCTCTGCAAGGTAGAGGACTGCTGATGCCAGTTTTTGACAGGGAAAATTTCAGGTGTAAGGGTTAGATAACTTGCCAAATCATGCTGGGAATTTATGGCACAAGAAAGAACAGGACCAAAGTTCCTAAACTACAAAGCGGTGTTTCAACTGTATCTGATACATATTTTGTGGATGCATTGCAAAGGTACACGTCTTATTCTTTTTGTTAGAGATTTGTGATTTTAAAACAACAGGTATTCACACATTCACTAAACCTGAAGGGAAGAAACGTCACAACTGTTCAGTGGTGAGAACACAGCGTCTGTGTAGCCAGCCAGATACTCGATAGCTTAATGAGGGTTCAGGTTCTTGGGTGGACTCAGTGTGTTACCTCAAGCTGTGTGAATCCTCCAGCTATTTCTTCTCCAGTGCCATCTGTAAAGGGCTCAAGCATTTTCTCTAATTTCTGACCTCCTTTTCCCTGTCCCCCCTCCCAAATGTCCCTGCAAATTCTGTGCCCTTTTTGCTTTGAAAACTGTACTTTCAATTTAGGCGGAAAACACGTTGCCTCATTTCTGAAGTTCTGTTACACCTAGAGACATGATACATTATAAAAATAATCCATCTCCATTAAAATCATAGCTCTATTATGCTTTGTAGAATTAGGAGTTGGGGAGGGTCCTTATTAAATATTATGGGTATGATTTCTTGCACTGTGCAGGTATTGCCTATCCTGTATTCATTCCTACATTGGTAAGACAAAGATTTTAGTCAGTTGTAACCAAAATGGGAAGGAGCACAGGGAAAGCTTGCTTTGTGGCAGGTGTCAGCAAGCTATCACCACAGGGGCGCAAAGACACCATGCCGGCGGGTTTTGAATGGTGAGCAAGAGCTGGCAGAGGGCCAAGAGCCATGGCATATCGAAAGAGGCATCTGTGAAAGGCTGAGGATCCCAATTCCTGGCTGTCATGGTGCTCCGAACTCGGTGGCAGCTGGGAGCCTCTGCCTTGGACAGAGGCTGGATGCTGTCAACAAGGTGATTGGCAGTGTCACTCTCCTTTTAGACTCAGCAGCCTCCAGTTCCCGCTGAGTCTGTACCAGCATGCCCACCGTCTAATCTCAGAAATAAAAGTACAATCTGGCATGCCACTCTAAAAGGTAGCTGACCCTTTGCAGTGCTGACAACATGGAAGAAAACGCTGAGATCCCTTAAATTAATCCCATATTCAGTAACCATGCATGACTAAAAATTATTTATCTGTTCTGTACATCACTTCATCAACTCATACTATGTCTATAGTATCTCAAACAGTTGTTGGAATTCTAATTAATATGTATAAAGCAGCTGGCTATCTCAAAAAGCACTGCAAACAGGTATTACTTATCTGAATAGAATTGGCTATCCTTTGCAGAAGCGTTGTTTCAAAAAAGGACATTCAGAAATAAGTACTTACATTCCACTCAGTACCATCAGATTTGTACTCATGTAAAGCAAGCAGAATTTGCATGATAGTTCTTGATCGCTCTTCAGAAATCTATTTAGCTACTTTAATTTCTTATACATTATTTCTACAAACACTGAATGATCAATAAATACATCACAGCTTTACTGGGTACGGATATGTAATTTAAGAGTGGAGAATAAAATAATGGTCCTACCATGATGTTAACTAATAGAGTAGGAAAGACAGATTTGCAAGGACTCCTTTTATTGATATAAAATTCACCTCCATTTAGAGAGTTTGCATATTGCCAGTTTAGCTAGACCAGCAAAATCATCTTACACTTAGTGTGAAAGCCACTTCTGAAATGGCAAATAAATTTTGGTTGGTCCGTTATCCCAAGTATAACAAGGATCCTAAAGGCTCCGGGAACATATTATACAAGCACACACAGAGGTAACTTTATAAAATTATGCACTGCAGAAAGATTATCATCTTCTCAAAAGCACATGGAAGATTAAGGGAAGCAGAGTATCTTGTACAGACAAATTGGATATGTCAGTGTGAGTGTTTCGACTGCTGCAGAAAATGCCAAGTGATTTGTAATGATCACTTTCTTTTTATTGCCTCTATAAGATGGCACCTTTATCTTTTAGGAGAATGACAGGGTAGTAGTCTGGTACTCAGAAATAACAGAATGAACCACCAATATAGGCAGTTTGTGTAACTTTTTTTCTTTAGTGTGTATGTAGGGTTCCCAACACAAGCACTGACGCCAGTCTAACTTAAAAAGGAGTGAAAACATGACAAAACAGGGCTTAAGAAGGCATGAATGTGGCTCTCTGTGGAGAAGTGTAAAAGACAATTGCACCAATTACATGCTGGTTTTGGAACTCCATGTAGCCTAAGTCTATTGAAATATATATTTGTAAGCGGGAGTGGTGGGGAGGGAGGATGCACTGGAATGAGGCCTGGAGCTGAAATGCTGTCGTAAAGGCAGTAGGAGGAGGGAGAGCTATAAACTAGCTGCGATCCTCAAATTTAAAAAAAGGTCCGGAAACATTTTAATGCCAAATTATGTGACACCTTTCATTCCTGTTTTTCTTTTGTCCTTAGTTTTCCATTTAATTGATTCAAACTTTTCCTATCTATGCTACCAGTTGTGGAAGCTGGGTTGACTAAAGGCATTTTTATTTTGCTCTATTCTAGCCTGACAAACTCCTGCTTATGCAACAGCTTATACCCTTAATAACACCAGTATAACAGCATCAGTACTAAAAAAACCCCCAGATTTCTTAGCATCAACAAGGCCTGAGAGAACTTGCTGCAGTGCTGGGATGTGACAGGAGGCAATTTATAAGGAATTAACTCAGACAGTCACTTTATACAGCTGATTTTCAAAGATCTAGGCACTAAAGATGTGTTAATGAGGGTACTGAGGCTTCATAATTAATTATATTAGCATCTCTTTGTTACTCTCTACAACAGTAGTGCCTGGTTGACATTTCAATAGGAGTCTGGTAGTATTCTTTGTTATTATTATCCAGGAGTACAGTTATACCTTAGCTCCCAGAGGGCAACGTTGCATGTAAATGCCTCTGAGAATTGCAAGGGCCTTTGGATCTCAGTAAAAGCCCTTGAAGGAGACCCTGCTGGATACTGAATGGATGTCAGTAAAATTTCGCTAGTCTGGAGTCTCTCTTCAGATACGGACTCTCCTCCCCTTTCATTTCTCCCTTCCCTTCCCTCCCCCCTTCCTTTCCTCTGTGCTGGTCCTTCTCACAAGGCTTAAGAACAGCAATATCCAGCACTATCTGAATGTTCAGTTCCAAACCTCTAAAGGAAGGAATACTGACCTGAACGAAACAGTGAACAAAGTAACTGGAAAATAGGGAATATTTTCACATGCTTGAATTTTCAGTGCAATAAAACCAGTGCTGCCAGAAGGAATCCCAGAAGTGGTGAGTCAGATAATAGATGTACGACTGTGGTGGGAGGGAAATGGTCTCTACTTTGTTTTACACCCCCCCCCCCCTTTTGTAAAGGCAGATGAAATTATTTTCCAGTCATACCACTGCAAAAACAAACATGGAGTTTAAAGGTTATTTCCTTTGTGTGTTTTTGAGAGACGTTATTTTTGAATCCGAAAGGGGAAGGATGACTTTTTGTCAATGATCTCAAATTCTACTCTGAAAACTTTTACAGTATCACCTGAGGTGGCAGATCTGCTATTTTGTTTATTGATATATTCCACTTGCTTGTGTTAATGTAAACAAAACTTACAAAAAAAATATTGCTGTTTTTTTTCACATCAGTTACAATTGCAACTTTGTCATGGTTAGGCTAAGTTAAGGGCACAGATTGACAAACACCTCTTCTAAGTAAGCAAGACTTAGGCAACATGTTCCTTACCCATGCCTTGTTCATTCCTGCCTTCATGGGACCCTCTTTCTTGTAACGTTGTTCATGCATCTGCACCAGGGAACCAGATCAGAGCGCTAGTCTGAGTTAAAAATAAATGTTTTTTATGGGGACTATTTCTAATTGAAACCAGTTTCCTGATTCAATTTAACATGGGGCTACGCAAAAAAACCTGCACTGGCACAATTCAGGGATAGTGTGAAGGCGAAGAGGGGAGGAATGCATGGTGGGGAATGCATAAGTAGAAACTTCTACCAAAAAACAGTTTGTCAAACTATGTCCTGAAAGACTTTACATTCTTCCAAGCCAGAACCACCTCTCTGCTTTGTGTTCAGATAGCACCTTGCGCAAAGGAATCACAGTCGCAGAACTCGTAGGACTCTCAGAGCTATTGTAATACCAAAAAATAATAAGCGTTCCTACAGACTGACACAATTAACCAAATTCCACTTGCAGATCTTCATTGTTGGCAACTCGTGCAGCATTTTATGTAGCTGAAGTTGGAGACTAGTTCTATTCCTGAGTTCTGTCTTGAGCTCTAATGAGGAATAACTCTGAATAACTCTGGCATTCAGTTAACCTACCAATAAAAGAATTACTTTCCTCACTAGATTTTTTTAATGAGCTTTGACATTCTCAGATGAAAAGAATAATGTGTACAACGTATTATTATAGCAAACACTGTATATGACAGATCCCTACATATTTTCCTCTTTTTTATTTCACCTTTCCTGTCACTATACTCCTACACAAGACTCAAGACACACTGCAAATGTTTAAATAATGCCAACTTGAAACTACAGAATTCTAAATAACGTACTCGCTCTTCACTGAGCAATGTTGCATGTGTTTCTTTTAATCTGATATTTTCTGGATAGAAACAGAGGTTACTCCCCCAGAGAGTTCAAATATCGATAGTGCTCTACATAACAAGAGTAGTTTTTAATGATTCCCACAAAAACAGCTGCCACTTGGTAAGAAGACAATGGATGGAATACACATAGTGTAAAATTTTAGTCTCTACTGCTATTCCTAAGGGACCGAATCTTGAAGTGTTACTCAACGTTATTTAGGATTCAGCAAGAGTTTTCCTGCTGTAGGACTGAGGAGATGATAAATAAAAGAGTTTCAGGAATTGGCCAGAGTTAAAATCCTGGAAAGCAAACGTTTATAAATTCTCTTTGTAGAAAAGTTGGCTCCCTCTTAACTTTCCCATGAGTGGAGAAGAGGGAGAGGATCATCTGAAAGTCTCCTTGCAGGGGAACCCACAGAAACACAAAGTATAGTTTTTCCTAGTCCTCAACAGTGCTCTACCCCTACTGCTTGATTATCCTAAAACTTCAATTCAGCATTCATATAAATTTATAACTTCTATGAATTGTTATCCCTATCTGTTGTGTCTCATTAGAAAGATTTTATTTCGCACTAGAGCTTCTGCCCTAGCTGTGAGGGAATTATAGCCTTTCTTCAGACAGAGCACCACTGAAGGAAATCAAAGACTAGCAGCTGCTTCCCCTGTGAATTATTTCAGGGCCTTCTACATAAAAATTTGGTTGGCACATCTATTCCAGAATAACTCCCAGTATAAATACTGCAGCATTCCAGTTTGAAAGTGTCTTTATTTGTGATTGATCATTCTACCTAGGAATACTTCTTGTAAGTGGTCAGTTTTTCCAGCAACTTCTGTTTAGAGCTTTCATTACGCAGGAATGTATGTAGTAAAAGAAAGCCTTAAACATAAATACAAAGTGAACCACAACATGTATCATTTAATCACCAGATGATTCCAAATAAACATCTTGGTTTTCACACATTTGCTGTGAAACTGTAGCTGTATTAAGCTTGGTTGAAGTCTTCCATTGCCTCAGTGCAGGATGGATTGGCTCTAATACTGTCCTGCGAAACTAGTTAATTGTGTATTCCTACAGATAGCTTTTGAACATCCACTGGTGTGAATGCAACAAATAAATCTAAGTATCTGCCCTTGTAACACCCTGCAGGTGTTGCAGATAGTGAAGAGACAGGTTTGCATATGCCAATACATGTCTTCAAACAAAACTTCTGTACATTTCAGATCCCATCTTGGACTGTGAACTCCTCAGGCAAAAGGAGATAGATAGTCACATCTGGAAATGGTAGTAGCACATTTGGGCAAGTTGATATTTAAACATTTTTGCTTTTAGAAAATGCAATTCGGTAGTGCTGGATTTATAACAGCATCTATATATGTGTCTTGGCACAGTGGATCGGTAGTTAACAGCCACAGGGCTCCATCTAAGTCAAGGAACAGGACAACAACAATGCCTGAGATATAAAATCTGTATGAAAGACCAGAAGGGCAGGAAACTCCTCCAAATGTTTCTTTGGGCAGGGACTCTTAATTTCACAATGCAGAATGTAACTTCAAGAGAATTTTCCAACAAACAACTTTCCCTAATGTTCTGGAAGGCACAGGTCAGTTCAGTTGCCTGCAAAATTCACAACTGTACACCTTACGTGAAAAATAGGAGCAAAACATTCTTAAACACCCACATATCTGAAAAGCTTATATCTCGTGTTCAGAAGCGTGTTAGGTTTCATTGACTTTGAATGTCATTTAAGACTTTTAAAAATATTTTGACTGCTGCTTCTTCTCTAGTATCTGGGAATGAGCACAAGTGTTACGTGACCATCCAGCTCTTCACAGATTACAAGCAAGTGCTCTGGTAAGTTAAAAAGGTTGGTACAGGAAAAAATAAAAAACAGGTTTAGCAACAATGTCTAACGGGAACTTTACCAAAAATAAAAATATTAAAAAACCCAAGTACAATCACTGGATTTATTCAACTACATACTATTAGTCACTCCCTGTCGTCTGTGTTACTGAACCACCATACTGCTTCAAAAGCACTTATCAGCCCAGAAATATTTTCATCCGAGGGTTTAAACTGCAACAACTGTGAGGACACGTGGAAGATTCTTCCATCATTATCTAACCATTCATTTCTAATGTGAGCGCTCGACTGGGAAAGTCTGTGACTAGTGGAGATGGATAAACAGTTGGAGGGGAGGTATTTGACTGTTTAATGTATGTGCCAAACTGTCTTTCTAGGGTCATGGAGACTCGGCAATTCCTGGGGGCTGTCAAACTGATTACACGCAGCAAACCGGCTGGTGTGTCTCTGCCTGCTGCTTAGAGTAAGCACTGATATGCCAGTCAGACTTTACTATCAAGTACAAGCTTATGTGTGCTTGAGATGTTGTGCAGCCTTCAACTCCCTGGAGTACTCAGTAATTTAAAAGCTTTCATACACTCTAAAAAATTTTGTCTTGCACTCCAAGGGGGAATCTTTGTTCCTAATACAGAGCTCAAGTCTGCAAGTTCTTTGTGGAAGACCAGGCTCCCAGCATAGATATACAATTGTTAAGCAGTTGGTTGCATTTCAGCAGTGGTAAAATGATCCTTGTTTTATATTTCTCTACAATAATTTCTGTAAAGGCTGTGAGAATCTTTGGGATGGAAGGCTATAAAAATGTAAGCTGCTATTATTTATATTGACTTGCATGATTTTATGTATGCCCATTTTGCATTGCAGAAATACTTAGAAGGAAATGTACTGTTCTTTCTTTTTCACACATCATTACACTGTATTTGAGAGGATTTAGCACATTTTCTGATTTCACTTGGCCAATCAGGGATTCATGACCTGACATTCCAGAAACTAAGCATGATTACCAATTATGTCTCTGTCTTGTAGTAACATACCTAACTAAGGAAAGAAATATTGGGAGATACGAACTTTTACATCAAGGAGCAAATATGAGATTGTCTTTACGAAGAAGCTCTATTTATTCAATTTTTGAGAAAAACGTGCAGTTACTGCTACACTCTATGTAAATTGTAAGGCCATTAATCATTATCAGCTGCTGCCAACCCTACCATATATCCAAATATCCATAAAGGAAAACTAACACAAATTTTCTTCATTTGCCTGACAAAGTCATTGCCATCCAGAAGGCTGCAAAGATCTAACTCGCCTATTTGTCAACACCAGAGTACTCATGCACTGAGTTTGAAAGATGCCACATACAGTATAGTTTTGCAACTTGAACCGTGCAACCTGAAATTCAAACAGAAGCAGGAATACTAACTCTGTAACACGGAGGGAAAAGAGCTATTTGTGATATAGGCAGCATAGCTACTTGGACAGTATAGTTCAGGAAAAAATGTTACTGTTGTATTATATATTTGATGTAATCAGAGCTGAGAAAGGTCTTAGAAGAAGATGAAAGAAGGAGGACATCACCTTCTCTAAATACATTCACACACACCCTATATCACAGGATTGTAACTATACATTTTAACCCCCCAACAGTTATTCAAGGCCTAAAACTGCCTTAGAGGTTAGTTACAGATAATGAAAAACATCAGAAAGAAGTGAAGGGAGGTAACTAAATGTTTATCAATTAAACCTCTAAGTATTTTTGTTGTTGTTATAGTATCAGGGATATTACACACAGTTACACATTAGGTCTAAGCATCACATGTCATTTCTGAAAATCTTGTGTAACAGCAGGTAACTCATGTAACAACAAGGCTTTGTACCACCTAGGTACCATTTTCCTTCCTTTGAAATGAAACTACGTGGGGTTTGGGGTACCTACACGGAGGAATGGTTTCAGACTGAGTTGGAGTTGTGCTGCTACTTGCTTCTTCACAAATATTTGAGTCCTGTTCCTCCTGAGCATACATGTTAACAATGCAGCAAGAACAAACAGTAAATCAATTCAGCAGCAAAAGCTGCTGGAGGTGCTCTACTTTCATCCTTCCTAGGGCTCAACAACTACTTAACTCAGTGGCTTAGTTTTACTACTTCATTTCTCTCTAAAGCAAGGAGGAGAGTGCAGAGACGGCATCATTCTGTGGATTTTTGTCAAATTCTTTGAGCCAAGCCCCAGAAGCATGTAAGCACCTGTTGTTTTGAGACCTTTTATGAAATGTACCCAGAAGTTAGACCGCAGCTGAACTGTATAAGTGAGGCTGTCTTTTGAAAAGCAGAGAATACAGGCTGTTAAAGCATTTGTACCCCGTCAGCTGGAGTGAAAGGATCTATAACTGGAGAAAAAGTACTGATGTTAACATAGCTTTTCTAACAGGAAAAGAACTGAGGAAGAGTTAAGACAAAAGGTTTATTAGGAAGCTGGGAACAGCACATCACCAGCACTGAAGTGAAGAAAGCAAGCAAAAAAGGAAAGTTAATTATGTGAAAGAACACTACTTCCTCAAAAAAAAGAATTTCAAACTCTCTGCTTTCTCTTTTCGCATGAAAGCATAAGTTTGTATTTTGTGTCTCAAAATTCAATCTACTTAAAAAGTGACTCTTTTAATATTAATCTATATAATTAATATATACTCTGCTTTCTTGCATAATAGCTAGTTTTAGGGTAGGATAAACATCACAGAAATGTTTTTAACAGTATAGCAGTTAAAATTCACAATTATGTAACTTTACATTAACGGAACACCTTAATTATGTACTTCAGAAATACCTAGTAATTTATAGACTAAATAAGGGATTCTAGTAGGGAGCAGGCAGATGCCACTTGCATCACCATGTTCTTGCTTGGAACTGGATTTCAAACATAGGGCCCGTATTTTCAAATTGTGGACCTTCAAAGGCTATTCTAGAGAAAGACAATGTAATAGTAAATTACAGCTGAGAAAAAGAGGAAAAAAAAAAATCAAGCAGCTACAACTGCATAGTAAAAAGACTCAAGGGGAACAGAAGGAAGAAAAACAAGACACGCACATGAGCTTACCTTGTCTGAATGTGAAGATATCCATATTAATTGATCTTGGGAGAGGCAGACAGAGGTAATTTATCTCACTGTGATGGGCTTCAGGAAGGCCTTGAGACAGCCCTCTGGGGAAGGATTTGATAATCTTACATTTATAAAGTTGCAATCTTTGCTTACCTTTTGTGCCCAGCAGTTAAAGAGAGCTCATTGCTGTACGTGAAAGCAGAGGGCTAACGGATGGCAGCTCCTCTTGCCTGCTGTTTGCACGGTGAAGCAAAATACAAATTGTGGACATGCCGCAGCCGCTGTGGGTGGCAATGGAGGCGAGGATATAGGTGGTGGGAAGTGACAGCTGGGAATACAAAAGAAAAAGCAATTGGGATTTGGAAGCAACAGGTGGGAGCAGGAATCGGAAAACTATAGTAAGATCTCTGAGGAGGCAGGAACTAATCCCGGCCTTGTTGAGTAAGTCCATTGGAAGGGCAACTTGAAGAGGAGACAAAAAAGGAAACAAGCAAGGAGAATGTGAGAATATTGTGTGACTGGGAAGCAAACACAAAGGGCAAGTTCCTACTTCGTTAAAGCTGTACTTGCTCCTTAGCCTGATCTGTATCGTAATACTCATCTGTGAATGACACGCTGTGTATTTTGATAGAACAGCATGGCTTGGCTGTTACTTTAAGAGCAGAACAGTTAGCTGTAGCTGTGAAGCTGCAGTGAGCTCTTCCATGACAGGTGGACAGGAAAGGGACAGAAAGGGTTATTTAAAGTCTGCTCACTCTTGGTGCAGTGGCAGGTGTGCTGGCAGACGGCTGGGCTCCATGACCTTCTAGAGTTGTGCTCCCACATTAACTGAGTGGGCTGGATGTGACCGACAGGGCCTCTGTGCCCTTACAATGTTAATGTCTGACGTTATTGCTTTGGGTCATGTTCCAGCTAAGGGAGGCAGTGCAGTGCGATGGGGGTCGCCATGTTCCCTGAGCAAGGCAGGGTGGAAATGCGACCTCACCTCACGCAGCCTCTCCAGGCACAGGAGGTGCTGGGGCCCGGCCGGAGGGGCCACCTCAGGCTGTGGGACTACTCGGAACGGCTGCCGCTTTGGGATCGTTTGGGGACCGGTGGTCCCAAATGCCACCCTCCCCCCCCCCATTTCTCCTGGGGGATCCCGGCCACCCCCACGCGAGGAGAGCGATCGCCCCTGTCACTGACCGCGTCTCCACACAGGGCGGGGACAGCCGTGAGGGGACGCGCGAGCCTCGAGCGCGGCACCCACCGTGAGGGCGCGCGGCCACGTGCTCCAGGCAACGGCCGCGGCGCGCGCACGCATGCGCGCCCCCACCCCCCGCGCACACCTGCGCGCGCCACCGCCCTACTCCCCCCCCCGCCCCCCCCCCCCCGCCCTTCTCCCGCCTCTCGCGCCGTCCTCTGTGTCTCCGCGCCGAGGCCCGCCCCCCGCTCCCTCCGAGGGCGCAAGGCGCGGCCAATGGGCGCCCGGCGTGGGGCGGCCGGCGGGGGCGGGGCTGGTGAGCAGCCTATCTGCGGCTGCGCGCGGGCCGCCCGCGGCGAGGAGGCGGGGCCGGCGCCTGCGCAGAACAGTGCGCTCGCCCTCTCTCGAGGAGGGGAGTAGAACGCGTCTGCGCGTTCTGACGCCCGCTGCCTAGCACTCGGGAGGAGAGCTTGGTGCGTCTGCGCGCTGTAGCCGTCGTCCCCCCAGTGCCCCGGAGGGGGGGTTGCTGCGCCTGCGCGCCGCGCTGCCCGCCCCTCGCCAGCAGCAGCAGGAGGAGGCGGCGGTGGTGGTGATTCTGGCTGTGGGGAGCGTGAGGCAGTGCGAGCGCCGCTGCCGCCCCCTGTTATCCGGGAGCCCCAGGTCCGGGCGGAGGAGGCGGGAGCGCCCCGGCGGCGGAGGGAGCCAGAGCGGCGGTGGCAGCAGCAGTAGCAGGAGGAGTCTGTGCCCGGCCCCCCCCTCCGCTCAGTCCCGTTACAGCCCCCCTCCCTCCGCGCTCCGCTCCGCAGCCACCAACATGTCGGCGCCGGCGGCCAAAGTCAGTAAGAAGGAGCTGAACTCCAACCACGATGGGGCCGACGAGACCTCAGGTGAGGCCGCGCCGGGGGCGGGAAGGGAATGGCGGCAGCCGCCGCGGCCTCCGCCTCGCACCGCGCCGCACCGACCGCCATTTTCCCCAGCCACACGGGCCGCGGCCGGGCCGGAGGCGGGAAGAGCGCGGGGTCGGCCGGGCGGATGTGCAGGCCCCAGCAGCAGCAGGAGGAGGCCATGTTAGCGCCCTTTTGTCTCCGCTCCCCGGCCCGGCCTCCTTCCCCACGGGCGCAGGCGGGGCCGGGCGGGGGGCGCTGCGGCCTTGGCGGAGCAGCGGGACCCCCCCCCGCCCCCCCCCCTCCCGGAGCAGCATCCGCGGAGCCTCATTGTGCTCCGCCGCCGCCATGATGCTTCGCCGCCTCTTGGTCTCGGCGCCGCCGCGGCCGCGTGGTGCTGCCCCGCCGCGCGGGGATGGAGCGGCGCCGGCTGCGCCGCCGCTGCCGGGGCCTGTCCGCCCGGGGAGCCACGCGGTACTCGGGCGGCGCGGCGATGGAGCCGCCCGCGCCGTCCCCACGTGCGATCGCGGCAGCTCCGGGATTTTTAAAGGTCGCCGCGCCGTGGCTTTCCTGCCGGCGGCCGCCGCCGCGGGAAGGGCGCAGCGCTCTCCTTCCTCCTTCCATCAAGTCCGCCGTTGCGCCCCGCGGTGCTGCGCCCGCTGCGAGCTCCGGTCACACACGTGCTTTCCGTACCCGGCCGCTCCTCCGTCGTGGGGAGGAGGCAGCGCATCCACCCGCGCAGCTGGGGAGCGGGGAGAGCTGTCCCCTAACGCGGGCTGAGCCGTGCGGGAAACTTACGGGGGAGGAGTGAGCGCGCTGCGCTGCTCCAGCGACTTCCCGCTGCCGTTCATTCATCTCCCAGCGCGATAGGTAAACAGTCCTCCTGTAACCGAGACCTTCGCCAGACTGTGTCGAGGGGAAGTTCCGATTAGAGAACATCTGCCAGACGGCGACTTTTAAGTCTTTTTTGCTTGTAGCCATGCTTTCGAGCGTTCTTTTTTGGTTTTTGGAAGGTGGCGCGTTCCCAGTTACGCTATATCTATTGCTATTTCTGTCCTCTCTAAACTACTTAACGTTCCTTCAGATGTGTTGGTCTTAGCAGATACGGCTTACAATTTTTTAATTAAATTGTTATTAATCTGTCATGATTGACTTACCATTTAAGTTGACTTGTAAAACTGTGTAGGGGAATGTGAGCTGTGATTTCTAGGGGTAAACTTGCTTTGAGTGTCGTTTCATCCAACTTTTTTGCACTTCAGCCATAGTACACCCTGGAAGTAGCTGAAGCTTTAAGGCCTAGTAACACTTAGGACATTTAGAAGTACACAGATATTTCTATTAAAGTAGATGACTAGAAAAAGTCGTAAGTGAAAACCCCAGGTGATTTGTCAGACTTGAGAATGAAGGGATTTTGATGCCTTTTCATTTGTTTTTCAGAAAAAGAGCAACAGGAAGCAATTGAACACATTGATGAAGTACAGAATGAAATAGACAGGTAAATGTTAATAAACTTTTAAAATGTTTTGGCAGAAATTAAAATGTAACTTTCAAAACCAAAAATATTTAGTAAGTAAGCACTCAGTTGTAGTTCTCCCTCTCTTTAAACTCCACCAAGATATACTTGTGTTCTGACTTGATTAGATGTAAGCAGTATTTGTGTATGATAAAAAAATTGGAGAAGTATCCTTGTTTCTTGTTTAATTGTGTATAATTAAAAAGGTAGAACTTGAGTTTAAAATTCTAAATTGTGATGGTTTTGATAATAGAAATTTACTTTTTTTTTTCAAGTTAATGTGTATGCTATTTTGCAAAAGTATTTTCATGTTTGTCAGTGGAACCAAAAACTTGGTTGAGAAGTTAGCTTTTATTATACATAACTTTTTAAATATATTCATGTGCTTGTAGAGTAATATGTAGAAAGTGTCACTGAAACATTAGTTTAATATGCCAAAACTCTGGCTTCTAAGTCAGTATTTGCTTGGATCTTCTCTCCATGCACACTGTCCTACAAAGACTGCAGGTGCTATTGAGGTTCTGCCCGTGTGAAGCTGTTGCAGTATCAGGGCTCTGCCTTTTTACAAAACCCATTAAATGTCACGTCTAGATTTTACTTGTGTGGGGTGCAAAATTGCTTTGCTGTAGCTTGCTTGCCTGCCCAATAGTTATAAAGAGCAGGTGCTAGTGTTACGTGTTATCCATCTTCAGGTCTTTTGCAAACAAAATGTTTAAGAGGTAAGATACTACTTTGCTTTGCATAAATAAGGGTCCATCCCTCATGTAATGCTGCAAAACATACAATGTGTTAAGAACGTTTCATTAAGATCAGTGAGATTGCTTCTGGTAGTGTGTTTCTTAATAGTGGTTACAGGTTTGGGCCTCAGTTTCTTGTCTGAAAGACCTTACTTGTTGAATATGGCAGACTAGTCTAATCAGACCCATCCAGTTTTTAGCTAACTACTGATGATGCGTCTTGAAATTTCAGTTTGCTTTCCTGTGGTTAACGTGGCTCTTTCTGTTACAGACTGAATGAACAAGCCAGTGAGGAAATTTTGAAAGTAGAACAGAAATACAACAAACTCCGCCAACCATTCTTCCAGAAGAGGTCAGAATTGATCGCCAAAATACCGAATTTCTGGGTAACAACATTTGTCAACCACCCACAAGGTATATTCTTAATAGCCCTCTTTTTTTTTTTTCCCCCCCTGTAAATTCAGTGTTTGCTTGCGTGTTATGTGCGTGGCTTGCAGCTCTGAGGGTTTTCTAGAATTGTTGCTGGGCATACCTTTAAACAGAAGCCTGCTTCATATGCAAACGCTTCCTTTTTGTCCTAGAGTGCATTTTATAAGCTTTTTATTTCTTGCACTTGTTGACCAAAGGAACATCTTGTTCACTAAAACCCCATGGTGGTTTTATTTCTGCATTTTAAATTACAAGTTTCCCACTTTTTTCAGTTAATTGGGTCCTTTAAAGAAAAAAAAAAGGATTCTAGTTTGTTTGGTTTTTTTAATTGGAGGTGAGCTCCTTAGGACTCTGGACAATAAACTGTTTCTACAAAACAAGTTTGTAGACTGCTTTGGGCAAACTACATGCGTGAAAATCTGTTTCAGAGAGAAGGGTGGATGTATGCAGATAGCTTTTCCTGCTTTTTATCATTGAACTACAACAAGCAAATGCAATGTTTTCACCTCAGCAGATGCAAATCACACAAATGCTAATAGTCTGTTGGCTGGTAACTTGAAAAAAATGGGCCACAAGAAGTTGGCTTGGACAGATGTGTTGCTTTTCAAACCTTACTTACTATCAATTTCCTGTATTTCACCTGCATGGTATGTGTTTCATGCTTTGTTAATGAGAGATTCCTAATTCTGTCTTAGTATCTGCACTGCTGGGAGAAGAAGATGAGGAAGCGCTGCATTATTTGACCAGAGTTGAGGTGACAGAATTTGAAGACATCAAATCAGGTTACAGAATAGATTTTGTAAGTACTTTAAATAATTCCTTCACTTGTGATTTTTCTGGGTTCTTTTAATGTAATTGCATATTGGGTTGTAGTTTGTAACTTAATCTCTTCAGTTATCAATTTAGTACCAGGTTTGACGTGACACATGTTTAAATTATGTGGGTTCTAACTCTTTGCTTTCAACTCTGCAGTATTTTGATGAGAATCCATACTTTGAAAATAAAGTTCTCTCCAAAGAGTTTCACCTCAATGAAAGTGGAGACCCATCTTCAAAATCAACTGAGATCAAATGGAAATCTGGGAAGGTATGTATCTGTGCATCTGGGAGAGATGATTGCTGCCTTGTGTGATACCATCATTTTTATGATGTTCCTTTCCATTGACGCTGCCTTGTCTTCCCTTCCCCTCTCAATCCCCTTTCCACTTCTGTACATACATAGCTCATGCCTATCTTGCCGGGTTCAGAATACGCTTTTACATCTGTAGTGAATTCTCTTGCTCATATGAGCACCGCCATTAAAACAGTGAAAGTACAAGTATGACCAGATAGAGAGATTAACAACTGCATTAATGCTTGTCTCTCTTTGGCATGGATCTAGACTCAGTGGTTTGTTGTTTTCTTAAGATAACTATTAAATAAGGAATTCCGAGGACAGCAGGGTTTTGGGGGGTCAGATAGGGGTGTATGAATTTTTTTTCCTCTTTATTTCCTCAACTTCATTTCCAGACACTACATCTTTGTAGAAGCTGCAGCCCCACAATAATGTGGGCATGTCTTTCATCCAGACAGTATTCAAACATAATTTGCTGTAGTTAGTTTCTGTAAAAGTTGGGAACGCTTTCATATTATCCTGAAGATTTTGAAATGAGTTTTTAAAAGTAGAATTGAGGGTTGCAGTTAAGTCACTGCTTGTTTTGTCACCCTCAGACTGAGAAGAAAACTTAATCTTTTTTCATTTAGAACTAGAACTTTTCCTCTTGTACAAGTTACAGTCCAGTACAAACTAACCGAATGATCTTTACAATATACCACAAATCCAATGTGAATTTCCATACTGTTCTTCATTAAACAGTCTAAACCTGTAAATGTTGTGATTCTATGAAGAAAACAAATACTAAAGTTTGGAATTACGATATGATCAAAGAAAGAATAGCAGATAGTAATTTTCTTTTCAGACTTAGCAAACAGATTGTTGCAAACTTATTAAACTTCTGGGGTAAGGTGGTAGATGTAGGACTCATGTATGTTCTTGTGACTGTATGTTTTAGCAGTTAGTGTATTTTTTCTCACTTCCTACAAAGAATGGCCTGAAGACTTCAAAGTGGGAAATCTTAGTATAAGAAGGCTAGGCAGTACTTTATCTCAAGTTAGAGACACTTAGAGGTGTGGAGACTGAGTGTTTCTTAAATTGTGCATATGTAGTAGTCGTAGCATTTAGCTACTATTACAGCTACTCTGAGTAGCGTTTAGCTATTGTGAGATCTTTCAAGTTCAGTATGTCATTAAACACTTGTCATGCTTATGCTTCCCTAGGATAGGGAAGCATAAATCAAATGCAAGATCCTGTGAATTTTCAGTATTTCAGTGGAGGTCATTAAAAGAAACAGGTGGTTTTACTGTTTTCTCACATTCATGAGAAATGCAGGTGGCTGAGTGGTATATTTTTCTGTGAGTCATTTGGGTTCCAAATGTTTCTTAAAGACTTCTTCCTGAAAGAGGGAGTAGTAAGTGACTTCTTGTGGTTGTTTAGACAAGTAAATTTCTAAATAGTGCTTACTTAAATATTTTTAAAAGGCCTTGTAAAGACCACTTCTTCAGGGAGCTTCTTAACTTTCTTTTCAGGATCTGACAAAACGTTCAAGCCAGACACAGAACAAAGCCAGTAGGAAGAGGCAGCATGAAGAGCCAGAAAGTTTCTTTACCTGGTTCACTGACCACTCCGATGCAGGGGCTGATGAACTAGGAGAAGTCATCAAGGATGACATCTGGCCAAATCCATTACAGTACTACTTGGTAAGTATAGCACTGAGTTGTTGATCCATACCCGTAATAGCACTGTGAAAGTGAATTTGATCAGTGTAGTTAATGTTGCATATGTGTTTTTAAGGTTCCTGATATGGATGACGAAGAAGGGGAGGGAGAGGAGGATGATGATGATGATGAAGAGGAAGAAGGATTGGAGGATATTGACGAAGAAGGAGATGAAGATGAGGGGGAGGAAGATGAAGATGATGATGAGGGAGAGGAAGGAGAGGTGAGTAATCTTACCCCTTACAACTTCCATCTCTGGTGTATGAGAATCAGAGAAAATTTATAAGAGGGGATCTTGTGAGAATACTGAGCCATTGTTACAAAGGTAAAATAGGTCTTTTCTATATGATCACTGACAAGGTGTTCGGAGGGGAGAAGCAGAAGTGTTATTACCTTAACTTGTGGAGTGGTTTCAGTGTAGTAATAAGTATGTTTGTGTATATGAGAGACAGTGCAAATTAATAGTTTTAGTAAATTTGTAAGGGAAGTGCTCTAGAACTAGGATAGTAGCATAACAGAATTCTTTCTTAAGCATTGATAGAATGTTCACTGATTTACTTGTAAATAGCTTTTGTTGATGCATCCAGTTCTGTCATCCTTCCACCTGTTGGTTTGTTTCTGCTTATGGCCAGCTTAGCGAAGACTCTGTTGGGTTCAGGATTTAGAAATTTCCTTTAGTAGCAAGTGGGATTACAAGGACTGCAGTCAGGGTGTTGGTAACTTAGAAGTTTAGAAAGTCTTCGTTTCTCGTAATTGGGCGTGGTGTGTGAACTTCAGCAGCAAAAAATTACTTGTATTGGGATAGGAGGGCTGTTGTGGGCACCAGACTACTGAGCTGTATTATGTAACCTAGAATTTAGCATCTGAAAGTTGAAGCATTTTACTCCTCAGAGTTTAAAACGAGGGGAAAAAAGATGACCCCTTCACATTCTAAATGTTAAAGTTATGTCAATGTTTGTAGTGATTCTAAGTCACGGTAGTTTTTCAAACCTGATGGTTTTTTTCATTGGGACATCCAGGTATTAACTGATTTCTATGTAGATAGGTACTCACGGCAAGTGTTACCCCTCCTTCGTGAAGAGGGAAAGAGAGATAGTCATACAGCATGCTATGAGTAACTATAGTCTGTAGGGTAGTAAAACATTCTGGTTATTGCATTTGAAAGTTCGTGCTGTCCAAAGTTTAGTGATCAGATTTTTTTAATTGTTGCTTGTCTTTCAACAGGAGGATGAAGGAGAAGATGACTAATTGAACACTGATGGATTCCAAACCCCCTTTTTACCTTTTTAATTTTTCTCCAGTCCCTGGGAGCAAGTTGCTGTCTTTTTTTTCTTGTGCTCAGTCGCCTTGTTCTCTTGAGGTCTCTTTTTCTCTCCTCTACACCATGGTTCACAATTTATTTTGGGGGAAATACCTTGAGCAGAATACAGTGGAAAAGAATCTACCAGTTTCTGTTTCAAGTTCATTTTTATCCCTTTCTGTCTCAAAACAAAAACTGTTTATGGAATCAACACACCATGTTCTGTGGGAAAAAAGAAAACCTTCTGCTCCCTTCACTCTGCTGGAAGCTGAAGAGTGCTAGGCCCCTGTGTAGTAGTGCATAGAATCTAGCTTTTTTCCTTCTTTCTCTGTATATTGGGCTCAGAGATTACACTGTGTCTCTATGTGAATATGGACAGTTAGCATTTACCAACATGTATCTGTCTACTTTCTCTTGTTTAAAAAAAAGAAAAAACTAAAAAAAAAAAAATAAAATGGGGTTATAGAAGGTCAGCCGGGGTGGGTTTCAGATGTTTGGGTGGGTTAAGTGGGCATTTTGACAACATGGCTTCTTCTCCTTTGGCATGTTTAATTGTGATGTTTAACAAACATCCTTGCAGTTTAAGATGACACTTTTAAAATAAAATCTTCTCCTAATGATGACTTTGAGCCCTGCCACTTGATGGAGAATCAGCAGAACCTGTAGGATCTTATTTGGAATTGACATTCTCTATTGTAATTTTGTTCTTGTTTATTTTTAAATTCTTTTTTTTTTTGTTTCACTGGAAAGGAAAGAAAGATGCTCAGTTTTAAACGTTAAAGTGTACAAGTTGCTTTGTTACAATAAAACTAAATGTGTACACAAAGGGACTGGTTGGTCTTCACTGAAAGAAACAGTTTTAATATCCTGTTTTGAACTTGCTTGTAGTTTCTTGGCATTTTTGGGGGCGTTTGGTCAGTATTTATGTAGGGCAATGCAACCTTGTGGTTGTGTGGACTGATAATCATCAGTTCAGATAGTTTCCACTATTTCATTTGGTAGTTACTACCACACATTCAGTTTCTGGAATTACCTAACTCTGTAAGACAGGGCAGTAGGTGTATATGCCTTGTGTGAAGACAGAGGTTTATAGTCATGTTTTGCAAAAAGAAAAATCACTTGATTCTTAGATTTTTTTTTTTTGTAAAGTAGTAACTTGCAGTACTGTATCTCCAGTAAATCAGTTTTCATGAAAATAACATGCAAGCTCAGAATAAAAAGACCAAGGGGTCTTATAATTAAGATTTGGGTGTTTTTGTAAGTCTTTTCAGTTGAAAATAAACCTTAAGCGCAAGCTAATTTTTGGGCTATTTCAAAGAGCAAGATTCTTAGCAAAGCTTATGTATAAAAAGTTGCTACTTCACTGCTTTCTTTCCTTGGTAGCAGCATGTATATATGCTTTAGATATACTGTACTCTTTTCCATTTTAAGAGACTGCATTTGAGTAGCTTGTAACAATTTCACATAGAGGTTGTTGGTACTGGTATTCCACAAAGTGTAATGAAAGTTGTTTTAACATGCTGTGCTTTTGAAATATTTAAAAAAATGTTGTATCAGCTAATCTAAAATTCAAATGGCTAGTTCTCTTTGGATGTGTAGAAAAGACTGTCTTCTGGGAAGACTTGCTGTTATATTCTCTGATTCCTTTTCCTCACAGAATTTGCTGTAGTCAAATTCAGCTTTTTTTGATGCTTAAGAATACACTCAGCAGAACAAGATTAATCTCTATTTGAGACATGCCCAAATAACCTGTGTGGGGGAAACATTCTTTAAGTGTCTGGTCCAGCTTAGATTCAATCCAGTTATCAGAGACAATACAACGTCCAGTCTGCATGTGATCAATGCAAAAATAAGGCAACCATTTACTTTATTCCATCTCAACAAAAGCTTCTGCCCTGATCCTGCTTGCAGAGCAAAGTAAAATGTTAATTAGTAATGGTTTCTTACCATCTAGAGAGAGAAGGAGCAAAACCTACTAAGTGTATAATTTTTAGATTCTTTTTCATTTGATTCCTTTTTGTTGTAAGATGGAAAACCGCTTCCTGTTGTGGCAGAGGGTCGATGTGCTATTACTTGCGCTGATGCCTCGTTACTTAATTTTTATGTAGTCCTAATTGATTGTAGTTCTTCGAGGAAAATAATTTTTTCCTGGTCTTTAATGCTTTAGGAAAAATACTGTGCCATTGTTGTTACACCCCTGTTGGTTATTAGCAGAAAACCTATAAAAACTGTTTTGAAAGTAATCAAAGCTTCAGGTTCTGTAAAGTCAAACATGAACAAGAAATGAGAAGTCTGGATAAGGAAATGCTACTTCTGAGATTTTTCTTGCACATTCTTTAGGATTTTACAGGGTGCCAAAACACTCTTGCTACTGTACTGATAATACTGAATTTCCTGTGAAACTTAAGGGTTTACTCCTGGCAATGGCTAAAGAGTAAACTATCATGCTAAAAGAATAAACCATATTTGTTAAGTGTAATCTTAATTTTTTTTTTTCCTAGCAATGGAAATGAGTAGGGATTAATACATCTGTCTGCAACACTGAAGAAATACTACAGATGGCCATCGTGTGCTCTGACTGTTCACTTAATGTCTAATTTGGCTGAATATATGTAATGGGTGTCCATTTTAACTTGATCTAATTTGTATATGCGTATAAAGAGCATTTAAAGGTGGATATCCACCTTGGATAAGAATGGGAGATTCATTCTTATTAAACATGTCTGTATCTCATTAATTCCCCATGGCTGCTTGAGCTCCTCACATCCAGTTAATCCTGCCGAGTGAAATTTGTCACAGGTGGAAGCTGAATTCAGGCTTTGTGGCCTGAATTTCCAGGGTTGCAATAACAGTTGGTGGCATTTTAATAAAGGTGAAGGTGCTGTGCTGGGGCTGTATGACTTAAATGACTCAAAGGTTATTTTTATTTTAAGTTTGAAGTTTAATTGCTATAAAATGGAATCTTTTGTCTGTAATTTCTAGTGCCAAAGGAAAGCAAATACATCCGTGTGTGTAAATACAGTTAGAAAGGTTTGGGGTTTTTTTTAAACAGATTATGTGTGCTTATTCATACTTGTCAACATAGTTTTTGTCCCTGTAAACAAGCATTATCTGAATCGATTTCTCAGTCATTTATGCCATTCATTTGAATCTGTAAGCCTCTCTTTGTACCACACTCTAAAACAGGTGCGTAATGATAGTACTTTGTTTATTGGATACTGTTCCTGAATTTTGAAGCAATGCTTTTTTTTTTTAAAGAGACTGAAATCAATGAAATAATTTCTCTGATGTACCTTCACGATATCCTTCTGTTTGAAGGAATTAAAGTACATTGAACTGTTACTTGATGTTACCATTTCTAAGAGTCTTTTTCAAAAGAATCAGTTATTAGTCCCAAACTCGGCATCGTCTTTCATGGGTGAGGTTGATAGTACTTGCTTCTCTTTTACGGATATCAGGTGCCCAGTGCGATAAGAGTGACAGGAGGTCACAAGTGACTCTGGAACAAGATGTTTGTTTCCTCCCCCGAACAGATTTATGCTTAATCTCTTGCCCTCCCTCTCCTGGATTAAAAATGGAAACTTCTAAGACTTTCCTCTTGATCATCACCTCTGGGTGAATGTACTCTAGTGGAGGGAGTCCTGTAAGACAGAACTCCCCGTGCCTGCTAAGCAGCCTTAGCTGCTTTGCACAGCAGAGCCGGTGGGGCTCCTATGATCCCCTGGGCACAGCCGTGCCCGCTGGGGCCGGCTCCCCAAGGCTCCGTGCCGCCCGGGAGCTGTGGCAGCCTCGCTGCTACCAGGCGGATTTCTGCAACACTCGACACGGGCTGTAGCAGAGCTCCCTCTGGGTGTTCCTGCGTGCTGACCCGGGAGGGGTATTCCCTGGCCGGGAAGGAGCGTAAAACGGGAGAGTTGACCGAGGTGAAAGGCGGAGGGCTCTGGGAAGCGAGGGCATCCTTCCCCCACGCTTCTCCCCCCGACTTTTAGCGCTCGCATAACCGCCGGCAAAACGGTGAGCGGCTTTCCCGGAGCCGTAATTCGCCTACAAGCCGGTGCCGCACACGTCCCTTCTCGGGTTTAGCAGAGGACAGGGGCTGCCGGTTCAACGGCAGGGCATATGCCTCAACCCCCAGCACCCCCTCCGGGAGGCGCCCGAAAGAGACCACCCAGCTCGATCCCGAGACCGCCCCGACCCGCGGTTCGGAAACCGCGGCCCGCCTGCCCCCCGGGCCGGTCACAGGCTCCCCCTTCCCGGCGGTGATACCGCCTAGGCAGGAGCCGCACCTGGAGGGCTGGCCCGGGCCCGTCGTGCCCTGCGGGATCCTGGAAGGGCTGGACAGGCACGTCGTGCTCCCAGCTGTGACACTCATCTTCCCGTGGGACCGAGGTTGCCGGGTGGGCAGGAACTGCTGATTCCACACGCCGGTCCCCTCTGTCCGCAGGATTTGCAGGGGACAGTTGAACCATGCCCGTGGGATGGGCTGAGACCCCAGCTGGGATGCTGGGTAGCCAGGGACATCTCTGACCAGGGGGAAGGCAGAGGGCTGCAAAGCCAGAGCACGCACCCTCCATCACCCGCGCTCTGAGGGCCAGCCATTGACCAGCCCCATCCCTCCAGGCTGGGGAGTTCGTTCAGCCAGAAGGTCCTCGGCCAACTGCTCCAGTTCCCCAGGATCCCTGAACTGCCCCCCCCCCCCCCCCAGCCCTCCCCCTGCCTCACCTGGAGGGTAGGAGAGCTGAAGGAAAGAGGGGGAAGCCCCTGCGTGAACCCCAAGGGCAGCGTGGGCAAATCGACCTCAGCCCTACGGAGCACTCCCACCAAACCTCTCTCCAGCTGACCGAGCCAAACACAGTCCTGATCCCCATCTGCTGGGACAGGCTTTGTCCACTGAAGGTATGGTAGTGTCCCTGCTCCTCCGAAACTCAATCCACACCGACTAGTTTGACTTCCCCCTTGCCAGTATTTCCACTGAATGAACAATCTAATTAAAATAATTCCTTAAACGCTAAACAGAGTCTGGACCATGTTAGAAATAGCAACAGGTTCCAGAAAGGTTTATCTAATGCACTCTCTTTATTAACAACAGGAGCATGTTCAAAGGTTTTTACAGAAGTTTAAGGCTTTATTAATTCAACTCAGTTAATCTAGATTTAAATTTTACATTTTCTGGTGATTTCCTTTTACTAATTATTCAGTTGCAGATCATTTACAAAATGCTTATGCTAGAAAAAAACTATTCTAATTAAATAAAAGGAAAACACTTCTGTTTATTAGTATATTTCTAAATCTGTATGTGGAAATACTATCACCTCTGCACACCTTCTGACTCAAAGTTGTGCATTGCTCCAGGAGTGAAAAAGGGTATTAGTGCTGTAATAATACTACGCAACACTGCTGAGGAGAGTCTTACAAGTGGTGGTCTTCACCACCTGAAAGCAATAAGTATCTTTCTCACTTGTTTTAAACGCTGGGCCTATGACACACTGCGTATCAGTTCTGCATGACACAATGGCAGCACAGCAGCATGGTGGTTTTTCACTCATCATAGCTGGGGGATTACTGCCAGCCTTGCCAATGCATTTGGGTTATTTTTTCACTCAAATATTCAGCTGAAACCCCAGATCCTACATGTAGAGAGGCCGTCCTCCAGAGAAAAAGTTAGTTAAAAGGCAGCACTGGCGACAAGCATGGCCCCCTTTCCAGGAAAGCATCCTGCCTAAAGGAGAGTTGCAGTTTGCTTGTTCCCCTACCAACAAATGCCAGTTACCAGTCAATCTCGAGAACTAAAATTGGAAACCACCTCATCGACTCAGCACAGCAAACTCGGGCCAGCCGCAGGGATTTTTCCTCACAGCTCCCCGAGGAGGTGTCAGGAGCCGAGCCGGGCCCGAGTTAAGGAGATCTGTCACTGCCTATGTCCCCGTACCGTCCCTTTGGCACGAACCCACAATTTTTGTGCCTACAAAGGACACTGACCCACTAAAGCCTCTCCTTCCCCAGCGGCCCGACGCGGAGGGCGATGTCCACGCTGGGAAGCGGGAGGTACCTCAGTCTCCTCAGCGTCCGGCCTGTCGCGCCTCTCTCCTTCCCGCCGCCATCCCGGGCGCGCTGCGGGACCTCGCCGCCAGGTCTCGGCTGCGCATTTCCCCTCAGGGCGGGCGAAGGCAGCGGGACGACCTCCGGACAGGGGCGGGAGCCGCGGCTGGCCGAGGACCCCGCGGGGCAGGGCTGGGCGGCGTGTGGGGAAGGGGAGGCTCCCCGCTCCCTCAGGGCCGCCCGCCGGCAGCTCTCCCGGGCCCGCACCCCGCGAGAGGGCGCTGGCGCCGGCACGCCGCTTCCCGGGAAGGCTCAAGTTTGAAAAAGTGCCGCTGGTTGCTGGCCGTGCCGTACGGAGCAATGGCGGCGGGGACCCCGCAGGTGAGCGCCGCGCCGAGGGCTCGGAGAGGCGCCAGCATGGCGGGCGGGGCGAGCCTCGCCTCAGGCGAGCGGGCTCACACCTCCTGGGTGGCCCCCTCCGCCCTTCGGGGGCCCCTCCATCCTCTCTCCGGGAAACCGCAGCGCTCTGCTCCGCCGGAAGCCCCCGGCCCCGGGGAGGGGGCGGCGGGGGGGGGGGGGGAGAGCGGGGCTTCCCGCTGTCTCCTCCGCCTCCCGTGGTGGCCGCGTCCCGGGGAGGTGGGAGAGGCTGCGCGAAGCAGGTGGGATCCACAAAAAATGTCCCTCCTCGCCTCAGGGAAAGGGGGTTCGGGCCAAGTTGGTGCCCGCTGAGGAAATCCCCTCTCGGCATCGAGCGGGTGTGGGAGGCAGGGCGGCTGCTGGGGCTGGCACACGGGAGCCGGGGGAGGGCAGCCAGCCTCCGTGCTGGGAAAAACATTCATTTCTGGAATAAGCTCCCCGGAGTGGGAGACGTGCCCAGCCCTCTTTCCCTGAGGCGTTTCAAGCCTAATCTGGGAAAGAAGGGATGGAGACACCGGCACAAAGAGCGCTCGCCGCCAGCGCTGCGGCCCCACCGGCCTCTCCCCACCTCGGTGCCTCCTGAGCTCGCTGCTCCCCACCCTTACCAGCCCTCGAGCAGCTCGGGGGTGGAGAGGGGACTGGCTCCAGACAGGATTGCAATTGCCTTTTTCCAAACCTTGCAGTGGCTTTTTTCTCGTAAAGAGTGAATGTGGTTGGCCGGAGTCTGTCCGATGCAGGCCTCGTCCCTACAGCACAAAGTTGCTGTGAAAGATGTGATTTAAAATGTCCTGGTGAACACGCGTGGTCTGCGGGGGGGATGGCCTCCTCATTGCTGGCTCACTGAATTGTAGATCAATTTCTGTGCCAGTGGTGAAACTCTAAGGGCCAGGGCTACTCTGGGCTTTGTGCAGGTGAAGCTCGTTGCCAGGCTGGGCATAACTGAGGGGATGGGATCTCCCTGGGCTGCAATCCAAAGGACTAAGTGCAACTTTGATACTGCTGAAATTTTTGCTAGTTAGGAAGCGGTCTAGACACTGCCGTACAACGTGAGTCCGGCGGAAGCCCTGGGTGAGTTCTGGTAGCCCCACTACAAGTACCAAAAGCAAGCTAATTTAAGCTAGTGTGGGTATTTCTCTACAAGCTGTACATGTGTTTTGGGATTGCATTGGAGACATACCCTGAAGGACTGACCTTCCCTGGGAACCCAAGAACAGCTGCAGCACGGGCTGTGGCAGTATCCCGACACCCCACCAAAATTCCTGAGTCAGAATGCAAAATGGATCAACCCAAATGCAAATGCAGCTTTCCCATCCTCCTCAGTAATAGAATATTTTATCTTCCTGGTGCAAAAAATGTCAATATTATAGCATGCTCTGATCCGTAGAGGGGAAGGAGGATCCAGTAAAACATACCATGCTCACATTCTAAATATATCTAGAAAACTAGCATGGTGCATTAATTGGTATTCCGACTAGGTTTTGGCAGAGAGTGATGTGGAGGAAAATTGACCTGAGAACTGCCCAGACTGTACCTGTTCTCTGAATCAATACCCAGGTCCCTCTATTCAGCACCCTTTATCGGCATTACTCTTGCAGCACTACTCATTCCGTTGCTCTGGACGGATCAAGGGGGTGGATTGCTTACACTCATTTGCATAGTTTGGATAGAAAATAAATCTGTATGCTTTTTCTAATTATTTAAATGAGAATTGCAACCAGCGAACTCCTTTTAGTCACTTGCTACAGATTGGATAAAGAGCTTTCTGATTTTCCAACTTAGAGCTGGTAAAGGTTGCCTGTGACTCAGGAACTCCATGATTCAAGTTCTTCCTCGCAAAACTTTGGATGTTTTTCAAAGCTCTGGCTTAGTTCCTGGCTTTACTAATTGGGCGAGAACTTCCTGGAATCAGGATGTTAATCTGAACCTTTTTGTTTTGTTACCAATCTGAACAACTCCTATTTTGGCTATTGTGTATCTGTTGCAGACCCAGCTTGGTTTTAGGCCAACTTTAAAATAGAGTTTCTTTCCTCCTTCTTTAATTATTTTTCTATTAGACTAAAATAGTAGCAAAAACTGATGGAGGATGTTTGGTTGGGTCTTTAAGGTGCGTTACAAAATATTCTAATACGATTAAATAATTGTTTCTGTGTGAGTGGCGTGGGGTTTGGATACACAGCACACTCTTAAAGTGCAGTAATGTACATGAGTAACACAAACCCAATGTGGTTTATTGTTGGAAGTGTGGTCAATCGATTAAAGAGTGTGAAAGCAAGTCGGGATTCCTGAGTTCTGTCTTTAGTCACTGATGTGCCATGTGACATTAAGTCAGTGCAGTGGAGCTTGACTGTGCAACTGTTTCTTTTGGGTTTAAGTGGGGAGTATGATGAGTCGGTAATGTTAGGTGATTAGTATATTAATTGCTCTGAAAGCCTTAAAGCCACTCTTCCTGTTGAAACGAAAAGCATAACCTCTTGCTTGGATCTGTTTGTTACGGTGCTAGGTAGCATCCTTATGGATAAAGCTTTCCCAGTTCCTGTCTGAGTTCAGTCCTTATTTGGTCAGTGAGATATACCTCTGCTGCTACTGCCTATACTGTGTATGTTGAGTCTGTAAACAGAGCATCTCTGTCCAGAGCTGTTGGTGAGGCATATATCTCTAGAACAAGTAGTGTTGAAAATGATGTAAAACAAAGCCCAGAACAAGTTTGAATACCACTAAAGCAACTCAAAATAATGAATGTTTTAAAGCGGCCTTACTGCCTGTAAATCACAGGCAGAATAGAGATTGAGAAAACAGTCTGCTTACCTTTTCAGATACAGCGGAAAGTTAAGTGTACTCTCTTGCTTGCTCATTTGTAGAAACAGCTGTAGGTTTTACGTTTTTTTTTCTTCAGGGATAACAGCTGAGAGTTAATGCATGCTTGTGACATTCCTAAGAAGCTCTAACAGGTTAGCTGAGATGTGTGAACAGTCAGCATCAAGACATACTCAGATAAAAATCTGTATCTACTACATCTTACTAGTAAAAGTTAATGTTGATCAGAACATGGGCAAATATTGGCTGGGCTTTGATACTTGGGAAACAAAGACATGTGTAGACATTAAATAGCAAGGAGACAAGTAAGATGAAGGTTTTTCTCCACTAGAGTTTAAAACAAAATTAAGGCATGTTCAGATCAAAGTTGTATTCTGTCCTCTGCAATTTAAATGTAGGTCTGGTTGTCTTGAAAATTCGGTGAGAATGTTGGCTCCAGAATTTGTGTGACCCAGTTTCTAAATGAAATTAAGGAGTGGAATCTTATGAGGGTATTGCTATATCATAAAAATGGTTGAACTGTGTTATCTCTGAAATCCTCTCGCCCAACACTGCCTGATTGCAGGGCAGCTGTCTCTTGCAGCTTGGCAGTGGCATGAACTTAATGGATCCAAGCTTCCAGCAAAAACTGGAGGGTGAGAAGGAACTACTTCGTCGCGCTATACAGAAAGAACTGAAGATTAAAGAGGGAGCAGAAAACCTGCGCAAAGCGACAACAGACAAAAAGAATCTTGTTCATATAGAGCACGTGCTGAAATCTTCCAACCGAAAACTGGAGCAACTGCATTGGGAACTTCAGGAGCTTAATGCAAGGATTGTAATAACAGACAAAGAGGAGGGTAAGACAGGTAGGTCTTGGGTCATGATTGACAGGAAAATTGTGTTATAGTGCTTCAATATTTATATATATTGAATTGACATATTTTTCTGTTGAGGGCTCACAAGTAATGGGAGTTTCTCCTGTTGGTATTTAGCTGATGAGGTGATCTGTGCGGAAAAAGTTGAGAACGGGGCAATAAAGGTGAAAGGAGGCAACACAAGAGATTGGTGTAGGGAGAAGACCAGCTGACAGTGCTGGGCATGGACAGTATTCAGAAGCACACTGTAGGTGGAACTGAAGAGATTTGAATAGAGTTTCTAGGTAGTTGAGCATCCAAGTATCTTACAAGATGAACGAGTAGAAAAATGGAAGAGCGCTTGTTAGGACGGCTTCATTGATAAACTAAGAAATATTTACAGATATGAGCTAGAGCTTCATTTGAAACAGTGTTTTGCAGTCAGTTTTGTAGACAAGACCTTTTTGTACCTTATTTTATAGCCTAACCTTCTTTTACAGAGTCACCCATCTATAACCCAGTGGAATGACACAAGAAAAGATGACTAATGGTATTGATTGTATTGTTTGTACAGATGGATCTGTATCTCCAGATCCTTGTCTCTGGGAAAGAAACCCGGACCCCATGGCAAGGAAGGTTGAAGCACTGAAAAAGCAGCTGCATGTTGAAATGAAAGTGAAACAAGGAGCTGAGAACATGATCCAAATGTATTCAACATCCAAGGTAAGCAGGAATAAACAACCATTTGGGAACATGGATTACTGGATCAAAATTTGTATTTAAAGTCCATATACAAACTCTCTCTGATAATTGATGTGTGAAAGAAATTCACTTGCAAAGCTTGCTTGACTGAATCCTAGCTCTGCATTTTGGTGCTCACCATAGTGACAGCATGTCATGTTACTGCACAGGGCAACCAGTGCTCCAATTATGCATTAGACTTGCATGTTAGAGATTTCAGGAGTTTAGCAGGAATCAACAAGGAACTGGATGGCACATATTTCATTTGTCAAGAGCTTAAGCCAATCTATAATTACTGGATGTTAGGAAAAGGCTTTTCTGAAAGTGTAGTTTATTCCACTTTGGCCTGTGATGTGGTTGCCTGTGCCTTTTTCCAAAGCATCTGGTGGTGATCACTGTTAGAGGGGAGTTATTAGACCGGGCAGACGGGCATAGTTTGGCAGTTTTGATGTTTTTGGCAGTTCATACATGGCAGATGCTGATTGTGCTTCTGCTCTTGAATGTTGCTTAGCAGTATTAATGATAGAGTTCAGAATCATGTTGTTTTAACTTAGCCATGTAAATCCTTTTGTAGTCTCAGTGGAAAGTGCTAGGTACCTAGAGAGTAGCTTGTGTTATCATTCTCGAACAGATGAATGGCCCTTTGGAGACACCTACCTCTCCCTACCAGCTACAGACTTTACATTACTTCTTCGGTCTAGATGCTTAATTTAGCTGGCTGAATGCCAACACAAAGATGTTAATGCATCTAACCTCAACACTCATAGTGGCTCTAGATTAGAGGCGGAGAAAAGTATCTCATAGGAAGTGGTGTGATAGAAGTGCTATCTCCAGAAAAACAGTTGCAAGCCTGGGAACATAGTGAGGGCGGTATAAGAGGTACATTCAGTCACTGACTTGAGGAAAGAAAGTTTAAAAAGCTTTGGTAATGTACACTGAGTTGGTGTGGTGTTTTGATATCACTAGATTGTTTAGGATAGAGCACAGCATGTGGTATCTCTTTATGTGAGAAAAAATTTCAGAGGTGTACTGCTTTCATATTCATCCCACTTTTTGAGTTTGGTATAATCATATTTAAAAGTCAAAGGATAATAAAAAAAAATAATCCAAGCTTATTATGAAGCTTAATTCAGTAAGACCAGCAATGTAGAAGGTTGTGATGTTTTTATTTGTTCGAAACCTCTGCTCACGAAACACTGTAAGCACAGTTGGCCAGTGAACCACAAGTCTCAGTGACTGCAAGGTTTGATATTAACTGGACATGTCCTTGACCTGTCCTTTCCCTCTACAAATGGAGATAGCGATCTCAAAGTCCTTGATCCTCAGCGGTGTCTCCTTTACATAACTGCTTATGTATTTCAGGATCATTTATGACCCTTCTTGCAGGTATCACCTCATCCTCATATTTGAACACATCATCGTAATACGTTTTTCATGAGCATGGTTCTCTCTCTGCATATGCTTTCTTTTTGGCAGGAGCGGAAGCTGCTGGCTACAGCTCAGCAGATGCTTCAGGACAGCAAGACAAAGATTGAAATAATCCGCATGCACATTGTGAAAGTATCTCAGTCAGCAGGAGGGGTGGAAGATACAGTGGATCCATCAGGTAAGGTATTTTAAGTAACTGATACAGCCTATAACAGATGCATCCAAAGATCCAAGATCCAGAATACTCAGTCAATTTTCATTCTTGTCATATTTTACCTCCGAAATGGCCAGTGAGGATGGGCAGCACCATCAGTGCTTTGGAGCTGCGTATCGAGGAGCTGAGACATCACCTGCGCATTGAAGCTGCTGTCGCTGAGGGGGCAAAAAATGTGCTGAAGATCCTAGGAGGGAGTCGGGTACAGGATCGCAAGTTTTTGGCTGAGGTAAGCACTTATTCAGGCCTTCCTGAGAGGGTGGTTTCATGCCTCAACATTAGTGATTTAGCATGAATGAATGGAGTTAACCAAGAGTTATTAGTTTGGGAAGTTCCTGTCTCTCTGTGAGGACAGACTGATTTGGATCACTTTCCCTTCTAGGGATAACATTCCTTGCTTTGGTGAAATTTCTCAGGAACATCGGAAGTGACACTGGTGGTCAGGATCTATGAGAAAATATTTCATCTTGTTCCTTTATTAGTAAGATGTTATCTGGTCTTTTTTTGAAGCTTACTCTAGTAGTTCATAAAGGATTAATAGTACCTGGACTGGGGGCTGTACATTGAAAATTTCAGCCTGCTTTCTGTTCTACTTCATATTGCTAGGCTCAGGGTCGTTTGCAAGAGTCCTCTCAGAAGATTGACCTGCTGCGCTTGTCCTTGGAACATCAGCTTACTGAGCTTTCTCCTGATCACCCAAAAAGAGCACTCATCAAGCAGGAACTAGTAAATACTTCCTCCCTGGGAGCTCAGCATGGCAGCATCCAACCCACTTCAGTCATCAAACCTACAGCCCTTACAGGTATGTAAGTTCTGCATGGCATGTTGTTGTGAGGAGGATAGAGGGAAAAATGAGTTGCATTTCTTCTCATCATTGTAATGCCTCTTGTTATATGGACATTTGATTTTCTAGGTACCGGACTTACTTTTTCTAGGCCAGCCAGAGCTTTCTGATCATATGGATTTGCAGTCTATTAATGGCACAGATTTGAGCTATTAACCAAGAAATCATGAATCTGATAAATTCTTGGATCCCTGTGAGGACAGGCTGACTGGAATCACTTCATCTTTTACATAATAATATTCTTTACTCTCCTAAAATTCCTCAGGAACATTGGAAGTGAGACTGATGGGGTGTCAGGATCTATTGGAAAATGTTCCAGGACGTTCCCGAATGACTAGTTCTTCTCCCATCTGTGGCAGCCCGAGTGATTTGAGGTCCCTTTCCCGAACACGAGTTGGCTTGGGTATCCATGGCCGTAGTGTTGCAGGAAAGTATCTGCGGAACGAAGAGCCTTGTAGTGAGTATGGGGCTCTCTGCTGAATTGTGAGGGGCATATGGGAGCGTGGGGGCTTCTTATCAAGGTAGTAGGTTAGCCTGGTATGAGTGTAATTATAAGAAACCTGATTTCTTCAAAACTAAGAGAAAATGAATTGCATTATACCTAGTCCTCCTAGTACTCTCCTGGAAATTACATTTGATTGTGATATTCACCTTCAGCGTGAGAGATTTTCTTTGGTAAAATATTATAATCCATGTTTTCTCCTTTGTCCAGATGAGGTCCTTGCTGTGCTCAAAGTGGACAATAAAGTGGTTGGCCAAACAAACTGGGGTCCAGTTAATAACCAGGCATGGGACCAGAGCTTTGTCATTGAGCTGGACCGGGTAAGTCTGCCCCAGATTCCCTGTGTTGTATTTGTTTTTCCATTTCACCTTACCTGATTTGCTCATGTAGCTGCCGTTCCACTTGATTCCACTCTCTGTTGCTGCTGTCCCCATGTCCTTTTATGTGCCAGTTATCTTAGTCTTCCTCTGAAGGCAGTGCATCTCTGGCAGAGATTCAGCCTGAACAGCAGCTGTTGTCCTTCTCTCCTTATCTGAGCATTTGTATTGCATCTTACCAGCAAAGTGTCTTTCACAGGGATTTCTGAAATGGGGAGCCAATACAGCCATATCCAAGAGGGTCTTTAGCTAGGAAGATTTGAAAACATCAGAGAAAGCAGGGAACAGAAGGATTAAAGAAGTTTCTTATGCATACTGTTTAGTTTACTGAATTTTTACAACAGCATGTGTGTGCCATTTCCAGAGCATGGGGCAGTACGTAACTTTTCTGCTTTTTTTTTTTTTTTTCTTCTCCCCCACCACTCACTCATCCCACCAGTCTCGTGAGCTAGAAATTGCAATTCATTGGAGAGACTGGAGAGAACTATGCGCAGTGAAGTTTTTACGTTTGGATGATTTCCTTGATAATGAACGTCACGGGATGTGCCTCTCCCTCGAACCCCAAGGAATGCTTTTTGCAGAGGTATAAATGTCAGCTTTGTTTCTTTTTGAGAGAACTCTGTCTGTTTAGTGTGCCTGCCCTGAAAGCAGTTGTTCAACCCAGGATACAAGGAATGGAAGGAGCAATAATCTAGAAGGGTAGAATGACTCCTGAAATCCTTTTGCATCAATATCACATCTAAGAATAAGGAACAACATGATATAATAGATGTACACATGCCATAGCCTGGAGTGACTCTTCAGCTGCTCCACTCTAATTATATATGTGTGTGCTGTGAAGTCCGTTGGTTTTTATTTGCTTTCATTATAAGTCATCGGTGACACTTTAATTAAACATATGGCTTAATGGTTGGAATTGAATCACAGGGGCTGTAGAATCAGAGATCCAAATTCCCTCTGGGTATGCTTATTTTATCATCTTTCTGAGGCTATTATTAGTTTGAAGTACCATCAATGAAGAGATCATCTAGATAATCCCTTAAAAGCCGCAGTACTTTCTCCTTTGTGTTGTGATGAAAGTTCCTGTTGTTATCTTTCCAAAAGTAGGATCTTGACCTCATGTACCAAAATTTGCCTCCTCTCCCACTCTTCTTGGGTTTTGTGGTTTTGTTTTGTGGGGGTTGTTTTTGGTTTTTTAATTTTTACTTCTGTGCCACAGACTACTACGTTTTTTTATCCTACAAATGGCTGTGTTCTTTATGCATGGCTTTACAAATTAGATTAATTTTGTTTGGGATATGAATTGGTCTTAATTCTGGGGGTTTTCTGCACTCCGTGTAGCAGAATATTCCAACATCTAAAACCACAGTTGAAGTAAGACATATTTAGAGAGTGAAGCTAGAATAACGCAGTCTGGAGTCTATGGGAGTGACTCCTAACCTACCAAATAGATATGAAGGGAGAATTTGATGAGAAAGCAGGCATGTGTGAAAGTTTGTGTTCACAGTGTAAATGAAGAATCCTGACAAATCCCTTTTGCTTCTCTGACAGGTGATGTTCTGTAATCCTGTCATTGAGAGAAAGCCAAAACTGCAGCGACAGCAACGCATTTTCCCCAAACAGAAAGGTAAGCTGCTGGAGAACTGACTGCTTACTATCTAGGGTGTGGAGGTGAGGTCAGGAGTTTGCACAAGCAGGCTGGCATGCACTCCTATCCCATTAAATTTGTGAGACATTAAAATGGTTGCTAATTACTGTGTGTAAGTAGGTGGGCTTTATTAGAATGTGAAAGTTTGTTCAGTCACAAAAAGTGCAGGCAGCCTGGCTGCGGCATGGTGTGTAATGTCATGTTGTTGTGGCGTTTCTATTCACAATTAAGATTGTTAGGAAGATATAATTACTAGTTATTTAACAGACTTAGCAAGATCCAGGACTCAAGCTGTACTAATTTAACCAGCAATGCTGTTCCTGATGAACAGATATTGGAAGGTTTTCTGGAAAACTCTGAATTATAGAAGACTGTAGCATGAACAGACTACTGATTGTCAAGTCTTTAGAGCTGGCATCTCAGATTAATAGTTTAGGGACTGGAATAGCTTGCATACTTTCTTTTTTGTCTGCAGATTCTTTCTTGTGAAGCTGAATAAAGTAACACTTTACATACAGAGAACTCCTGGCAGTGGGGCTAAATGAGATTTTATATTTATATTCTTCAGGAAGTAGTAAAAATAATTAAAACATCCCAAATGTTTTACTCTTTTTAAGACATTTTCAGAAATTTTTTGTTAACAGGCTGCATAATTAAAATGTAGTGTTGAAAAAGAAAACCTGACTTAAAATAAAATCAATTTTTAATGGTTTATGCAATTTGTACTTGCGGATTGTTATGATATTATATGGAGCTGAACTTAGGTGAAATAGTTTCATCATCAATATCTGTTTCATCATCATCATTATTAAACTTTCTTCCTTGGGAAAAAAGCCCATTCTCCTTAGGGTTGGCTAACTTTTTGAGTAACCCACGGGTGCTTGGGCAAAAAAGACAGTTTGACAGTACATGAGATTGTAATTTGTGCATTGTAATCTCACTGGTGTTTTGACTCTGACTTCTCCAGGGAAGGAATTTCTCCGAGCTCCTCAAATGAACATAAATGTTGCTGCTTGGGGTCGCCTGATGATGAGTTTCCTCCCTCCATGTAGTTCCATGAGCACTCTGAGTCCCCCACTTCATGATCCCATTCACACAGACTTCCCTCCAGTTCCCCCGCAAAGTCATGTTGATTCAATGTCCAAACTGAGTAGGTAAGTCATGTTCTGAGTGTTGCTGGGTGACACTCTGGAATGGGTGTAGAATAGATCTTAAAACTCTGTTGCACCTTACTAAGGCGGAGGAAGATATTGATGTGCAAATTGTATCTGTGGAACTTAATTCAGGATTTTAAGAAAAGCCAGTGATGCCTGAAATGATGTGTTTTTAGTGGGGTGTTCAATACGCTATGGCTAGCTCTGATTTGTTGTTAGCAGTTGGACCGATTTCCAGAATTGCTGTCCTAACAAGCAGTGTGTTCCAGAGCTAGGGGAACTTCAGCAGCTTTCATTTCCTCTGCAGTAAGACCTGTGGGCATAAAAGTGGTGATAAGTAAACACTGTGATTTAAAAAAAAAAAAAAGAACAAAATAAAAAAAAAAAAACAAAACAGATTTTCAAAAGTTATTTTATAAACACAAAAAATGTACTGGTTCTGCACTGCGAAGGAAAGAAAATTCCACTCATTAAATGTCTTCACGAGTATAGTAACTGAACTCTATGCAAGATCACAACGTGACTGTTGTGGTAAAAATGCACTCTTCTTTCATGAGGTTACATGTACCACAACCACTAGCATAATGTAGCACTCAGAAGGTACATAACTAAGCTTTTAAATAGGCTGTAGAAGAAAATTCTCTAAATAACAATTTTTTAAAAGTGTTGGAATTAATCTTTAGAGAATTAGTCATTCTCTGAAAGATACTATTCCCACTGATTCACAAGACGTAGAAAAGAAGAAAAAAATGTAGTCAACTACTATGTTGCTATTAAAACCAAGACTTCCTTTAAATTCTTGACCATAGTGACTTGCTTCTACACACCTACGTTTTATTAATGTTATAGTGTCAGAGAGCTAGTGTTGCAATGTGAGTCTAACCATCACCAACTTAATAGCTCGTTTTCTTTTCATTCATTTAGGAGAGCATATGTCTTGTTGATACTTCACAGACTTGTGTGAATCAGGGCGTCCTGTTATCCAGTGTATTGGACTGAACTAAACTTTGCTTATATAGCAAAGTGATGCAAAGGTGTCTGTGTACAATGTTCGGCCCTAAGGCAATCTTCAATTTTGTGTTACAAATGCAGTGACTTTCCTGTGGCTAAGCTTACATTTGCTGATGAAGCACCACCCAAACCTCCACGCCTTTTTCTGATGGCCAACTCCAAAGAATCAACACCGTCTCCTGCAGATTCTCCGGTAATCCTCTGGGCTAATAGGGAGACTTTTCTTTGTTGGTTGGTGTTCTTTCAAGGCCCGGTTCTTCTTACTTGTTTATTACTGGAGAAATTAACTATACTTTAGACAGGCATCTCCTCATTATCTGGCTGATCTCCAGGGATTCAGAATCCAGTGAACTATTTTGGCATGGAGTCCTCATGAAAGCGTTGCACCCCTCTTTTTTTTTTTTTCTTTTTTTTTTTTTTCTTTCTTTTTTTTTTACTTCTTTTTTTAAATTACATGTTGCTTTTCTTGGAGAAGCAAAATGGGAGGTAGGTTAGCATTGGGAGTTCGGGGCAAGAGTATGGAACATATGACTGTACAGAGAAAGCAGGGAAAGAGGGTCGGCAGGCTTTTAGGACCAGATGAAGTTCTTTGTCATTAAAGAAACTGGGGAAAACCAAGAAGAGCTCCACTTTTCTGGCAGAAGGAGCAGGAAAATTTTTTTGAGTAGTATAATGGTTAATGACTTATATTCTACCACATCTTATCCTTTCTCATTTGGCTTTGGTGATAGAGGAAACTGCATTCTCTGATCATTGTGACTCTTTTTGGGACATGAGATGCCTTTTTTCTAGAAAGGAAATGTTTTATCCTAGACTTTTAAAATAATTTATTTTAAAAGGTTTGACCCTATAAAAAAATTGTACATGGGAATAGTTTTGTGTAACCATAAAATAATCTGTTTTCGTGCTGCTTCCCTCCAAGCAGAGACGACGACCAACTGTAAGAACTTGTCTGTGGTTATGCTGGATCATGACAGAGGGAAAAATTTGGATGTGGGTGTTCAGGTCTGACTTGGCAATTCCAGAGGATGACACACTGTAATTTTTTTTCTGTTCCTAGTGTCTGAAGAGGCTGCATGTTGAGGAGAAGTCTTGCAGCTCTGCTCTAACAGAATTTCCAACCCAGGCATCTCCAAGGTAACTGTGGACAGCATGGGCTGTCTTGGGTCGCAGATCAAAGAGGCACTGGGCTGAAATTTTTGAGCATGCAGACTAAAATTCTGCTCAAGATATGCTTTGGTTTCTCAGCAGCAGACTCTTAGTGCTGAGCATAGACAATACCATGGAAAGTCTGCTCTGAGCTTTGCTTGTCCAAATGTCTGCTGCACCTTATCTGCTTATTAACCCCAATACTTAGCCTATTGATAGATTGTGCACTACAATGTAATAGATTACTTTAGTAGAAGGTAAAGTTACTTAACTGTTTTCAAGTGCTTCCTTGTCTTTGAAGTTTTATGGTGAAGCATTTTTAGACGTGTCTGCATTCTAGGTAATACATTTCAGAAACACTTTTGGCATCCCTCACACTCTTCTATTGATATGCAAGATACACTTTCATTATGTAGGGAGGCATAAAACAGTAAGTTGTTTGTAGTCTATGGCAGTTATATATACACAATTTGTATGTAGCAAGGATACACAGTAGTAAATATACCAAAACCAGGACAAGTAAAAAAAATTTAATCTTGTTGAACAAATACTGACCAAAAAAGCACAAATAGCAAAATCTCTCTAAGCTGATCTTGCAGTTCAGATCACAGAATTATGTTCATGACTTCGTCATCACTTTTGAGGGGTCCCATCTTCAAAACCCTGTAGTCAGGATGCAGTCAGGCACCTACCTACCCTCTCTCTGAGGAGTCTGAGGAGGGAGTTGAGTCCTTCATGCATAGATCCTCAGCCCCTCATTTCACTCAGTGGAGGAGTATGGAGTGTCTGCAGTCTTTTAAAGATGATCCTGGACTAAAGCTTTTAGGGTGTGGGTTTTTGGGGTTTTTTTTTAAATTCTTTCCAAGCAATTCTGCAACCTTAGTTTCCTTGGTAACACCTTGTGGCAGACATAACGTTCTATAGCATCTCCTCATTCAGCTGCTTTTTTTCCAGCAACATGTCTGTTGTCTCACCATGTTTCATTTCCAATTCCTGTGTGAGAACTTCTCTTCTTATGCCCTTGTCCTACTAGCACTTGATATACATGTTCATGTCTGATTAACAGAATTGCTGTTGAGCCTGCTGAAAGGAGCGTAGGCGAAATTGAATTTTACTGCCCCAAGGATGGGGGTCAGGGGGAACTAATCCTGTTATGGGAAGTAATAGAGAGAGCAAGCCTTGGAAAGTCAGAATTGTTGCTCCTGTTACCAGTACAGATGGAAGTCATACTGCTGCCACTGGGAGCAGTTTCCTCGCTTTACAGTTACTTGCTCCTTTCTTCAGTGGCAGAACAGCAGCAGCAAGCCTAACTTTTCAGGATTTTAGCCTAGGTCAGGAGTGGTTGACACAGCTGTTTGCTTTCCCTTTTGCTATACAGAGCTTCTTCCCCTAACACAAATACATAGTCCTTTGTTATCTGTTTATGCATCTTTTGGGTATTGTCTCAGCAATTCTTTGTTTGTCTGCAGGAAGAGGACCATTCAGCTTGAGGATTTTCACTGCATCGCCATGCTGGGACGTGGCCACTTCGGGAAGGTAGCGTAGAAGTGTACACCTTGTGGAGGAGGTCAGTAGGGCTCTGGTTGTGAAGATGGGCCTGTGCCTCAGAGTCTGAATAGAAACATTGCAGTACAGAAGAGATCTATTGCAATGTAGATACACAAAATGAACCAAACCCAACCACACAAGCAGCTGATAACTCCTGTTAACAGTCAAAACTGCTTAAGATTTGTGGCTTCAAAGCCTGGAGAAAACCATCCAGGGAGTGCTAAGTCATTTCATAGAGCACATAATTACCATTCCTTTCATTATCATTGTGATCACTAGTGGAATAGCTCCATTCCCAAAAACTGTGTGCATGGTTGCTTGTTGTGAGAGCTCTGAGGTGCTCATAAAGCACTTGGCCATCTGTGATACTACTGTTTGTGAAAAGAATATAACTTACGCTGACATCCTTCTGGACTGCTGCGGCACAAGGAGCAGAAAAAAAGTGCTCCATTTCTGGAGTTACTTGAGCTTGGTTTTGAGAATGACTGTCTGGAGTGGATGGAAATAGTTTGTGTCAATGGGTGTCAAAGTAACCCAATAAGGAAATGACAGATTTGTTTGAAGTACAGCTTTTCTGTTGTCTTTCAGGTACTGCTGGCCCAATACAAGCCAACTGGGAAGCTGTATGCTATCAAAGCCTTGAAGAAAAAAGATATTATTAGGAGAGATGAAATTGATAGGTGAGCTTTGTTTAGAGATGGTACTATTGCCAGAGGCTACATTAACACACCTGTAATCAAATGTTAGTAGGTATGATGTGTACTGGTCGTGGTACTATTAAGGTTAAATGTGACCTTAAGGCTTGGGTAACTAAAATCAGGAATACGGAAACTTCTGACAGCTTTCTAGCCTCTGTTGGAATAACACCTGAAGAACACTCTAAAACTCAAGGTTTGGAAGTATGTAAGATAAATATTGTATTAGCTCCCACTTTTTATTTCTCTAACTTAAGAATGTAAAGATTTTCTTCTTCATCCTGTCTTTCTCAAAACAGGTTTTTCTGCCAAGTTTTAACACTGACATTTTCATTCTTTGCATCTTGGCAGCTTGAACTGTGAGAAGCGAATATTTGAAGTGGTCAATTCTTCTGATCATCCATTCCTTGTGAACATGTTTGCATGTTTCCAGACACCTCACCATGCTTGTTTTGTGATGGAATATACTCCAGGTGGTGATCTTATGATGCGTATACATGAAGATGTCTTTCCAGAGCGTATGGCACAGTGAGTTAGAATTAGTCTAGTTTCCAGGCATTATAAAT
Source organism: Gavia stellata (assembly GCF_030936135.1). Classification (NCBI taxonomy): domain Eukaryota; kingdom Metazoa; phylum Chordata; class Aves; order Gaviiformes; family Gaviidae; genus Gavia; species Gavia stellata. The sequence continues at coordinate 6,892,733 of NC_082617.1, forward strand.
TTTTAACTCGATTCTCATAGATATTTCCTGATAACTATTTGTCTCTTTTAGGTTTTATACAGCCTGCGTAGTCTTGGGGCTCCAGTTCTTGCATGAGAAGAAAATTGTTTATAGGTAATGCAGCAAAGAATAAGTATAAGACAGTTCAGCAACTTGAAAGTTTATTTTTCCTGTAGCTATATGTCTGGAGCTCACTATCTTGCTGGGGTTTCATCTTTCTGTCCACCTGTATTTTCCCCATTGCCTGTTGCTATCAGCATGTTCATCATGCTTACAGTAAAAAAAGAAGTTATTCATTTGACATGTTGCAGGTGATTCATCCTCTGTGACATGTCAATACATTCTGGGGTCACCTCTAAGTCACTGCTTTCTTTTTTACTGTGATAGCCAAGTAATTTGTCATGCTGTTGTGGGATGCTCTTTTCCAGATGAATAAGCCCCACCCAGCTCTAAGCTGCTTTGTGAGCCTTTCATTAAGAGAAAAATAATAAATTAAGGGGAATCTTCCAAATAATACATCGTTTAAAATGCAGACATTACTCAATTTAGCTTTTATTCTCTCTATTAACATCTAGTTTCTGCCTCTTGCAAAAAAGCTGTTGGATGGCAATCCTCAGACTTCATCCACCATTTTATTTCCTCTCCTTTGCCTGCAGGGACCTGAAATTGGATAATCTGCTTTTAGATGCTGAAGGATTTGTCAAGATCGCAGATTTTGGATTGTGTAAGGAAGGTGAGTGACTTTGTTGAAGCCAAAATTGAACCATCAAAACGAGTTTAGGATCTGGGCTTTAGTAAAATGTTTGCAAATGCAGGTACTGAGGTGGCTGGGTGTAACTTGTATTCATTGCCATCTTAAAAATAAACCAAAACCCACCAAAAACAAAACCAAAAAAAAACCCCAACAAACTAAACAATGAAAAAACGTTACCTGTCTGGCCATGATGAACTTGGAAAGAATACTTTGTCCTTTACTCTTCAGGAAACTTGTGAAGGAGTTTGCAATGTGCTTGTTTGCTCAAAGGAGCCAGAATATAGGATACTACAAACCACATACTTGAGTAAATGAGCAATGGAATCTGCAGGAAGTTTCTGTGTTTTTGCTGTTTATTTAAGTATTGTCTGTATATTTCATATTCGGAGTTTTTAGGGCCCCCAGGTTTCATACTTCCTCATTGGCATTTACAAGCATTGATGAGAGCCCTTGCCCAGTTAACAGCATTAGACTATCAAGTGATAATCTATGGCTTTCAGAAGGTGAGACTGCATGTGATCCATTTAGTAATGTGTGCTGGATTTTACAAAATTGTTCTTTTACTACAGGAATAGGTTTTGGAGACCGCACAAACACCTTCTGTGGCACCCCTGAATTTCTGGCTCCAGAAGTCCTGACAGACATCTCATACACTCGGGCAGTAGACTGGTGGGGATTGGGTGTACTCATTTACGAGATGCTTGTTGGTGAGGTAAGACCACCTTTCTCTAAGAGGATTTCACTAAGCAGTTTTGGGGAGAGTAGTACCCGACCACCTGAGATAAAATTTTGCTGAACGTAGCCAATTATTTATTAGTACTTAAATTACATTTTTCTTATTCGTAGTGCTTGCCAAATGCTAATTAATCCATACAATTCCCTGCTATTCTCATCCCTATTTAATGGTGAGGAGTGGGTGCTATGTGGATTAAATAATAAAATGTCACAATTGCAGTCACCGTTCCCTGGAGATGATGAGGAAGAAGTCTTTGACAGTATTGTCAACGATGAAGTCCGGTATCCACGATTCCTTTCATCTGAGGCACTTTCTATAATCCGTAAGGTAATGGGCTTGATGGGTCTCTGGGAGCCTGAGGAATTTGCATTTACTGTGTAAGTGCATCCAGAGAGACTGTATTAGGACCGGATAGCATTCATGTGTGTAATCTGGAGCTGCCTACACAGGCTAAGGAAACATTTAAAATTTACACATATTTTTCCTTTCCTTCTTTTCACATAAATGCTATTCTTCTGTCTAAGGATGACTAAGCAGGCTTCTTACTGAGGTCTGTTGCTGCTAACTCTGAAATGGAGAAGTGTTGATTCAAGGGCAAGAATGTCAGTCATTCAGTGGAGATGGCTTGATTTAGTTGAGTGTGACCCAGTAGTCGCAGGTGCACAATTAAGATGAGATGCTTCATGCAGTTTGTAGCAGGTATCTTATTGATGTTGGCAAGTTGTTTACAAGGAACTAGGTCTGAGCTATTACTAGCAAATTATGACCTTGCTGCAAGGTGAAAATTAGAAGATACTGAGGGGTCAGTCCATCTCCTTCCTTTTGTTTTTCTCTCTGGAACAATATTTCTGTCCATCATTGTTCCCGTTGTTTAATTTTGAACTGATACTTCCTGCAGCTTCTTCGGAAATGTCCAGAGCGTAGACTGGGAGCAGGGGAAAAAGATGCAGAAGAGATTAAAATCCAGGCCTTTTTTAAGGTAGGAACTCACGTTATCCCTCCCCCTCATCTCTTGAGTTTGAGCTGAGTGATCTGCTTTCTGTTGGCATTGAGGCATATTTCCATTAGTTATCAGTGAGATCTTAGTTGTAGTTTCTGTTGCACCTCATTGCTGTATTCAGGAACATGTGTTTCAATTAATGTTTGAAATGACATCCCCCAAGTGTGTTTTCTGGGATCTGTAAGCTTCCAGAGCCAGTTTGTTACTTCTGATTGTACTTCTATGTACAAATACACCTACCTTTTGAGCCATCAACAAAGACCCCTTTTAAATCAAACTGTAGCCGTCAAAGATGCAGTCTAATGATGACAGTGATTGCCAGTCAGTCTGTTTGACGGCACCTGCATTTGCAGGACATACATGAATCCTAAGAGAAATTGAGGTTAAAGGTACATTCGCTTTGGGTCAAGGGTATATGTCTGTTTCAGGCAAAGGTGTTACCATTCCTCCTTGTTGTTACCCATCTGCCAGAAGTTATTAGCTTTACAGCCTCTGGCTGGCTTGGCACTGGAGTAAGAAAAGAATTTGGACGTCAGCAGAAATTGCTGGGAAGTCCACAGATCCACCTGGCCACAGCTGCACTTCAGTTTTGTCCCTCCTAAATATAGTTTGAGCTGTAGCTTTGTTTCTTGGTGTTCTAAAGAACAGCCTCAGACTGTATGGAATCTCTGTACTACCTGGCCTGCACCCACTATGCTGTTTGGTTTAAGCCTTTTTTCCAATTTTCTCTCTCTTTCCGCCCACCCCCCACCCCCCCCCACCCCCCTTTTTTAATTAGTAGGAATAAGACATGTTGCAAATGATCTGGAAGGGAGGCTGCAATCCTCCCTCTTACTTTCACATTTCATAAATAATGTCAATCTGGCTGGTTCACTTCCTTCTCTTACAGGAAATTGATTGGGCTGCCTTGTTTGCCAGGACTCTGAAGCCCCCTTTTGTGCCTACTTTAAGAGATCCAACCGACATTAGCAACTTTGATGAAGAGTTTACATCACAAAAGCCAATCCTTACTCCTCCAGAGGAGGTTGCTGTCCTAACCCGTAAGGACCAGGCTGTCTTCAAGGACTTTGACTTTGTCTCCAGACACCTTTTAGATGTTTGATTCCTGTGCTATAAGAAACATGAACAGATTGTTACCACCTTGAGAGAGTGTAGCGAGGACTTGGCACAGGCAATGGAAAAGTCAACAGAATTCATAGAACTGCTAGTGCTGATGACCCCAGGATAAGAGTGCCCTGCAAGCTGAGTTAACCTACTGTGGGTGTTTTCAGCCTCATTTGTTGGAGGGATACTGGATGTCAATTATCTGTAAGGAGCAATTAATATTTGACTGGATGTATCTTCTGCTGCCATTGAATATAGATGGAAATTGGGAACTTAAGCTGGACTTAATTTAATGAAATCAAATAACTTCTGCAACCCAGGTTACTCTTTGCAAAAAGCCTAAGTAAGTAGCGCAGCTTTTTAAAGTTGCATCGTAGCAGGGAATGGCCATTTCTCACCTATTTTCTAGAAAAGATATGCAGCATTCCCTCTTTGTAATGATTTTATGCCCATTCCCACTCATAATTATGTATGCCAGAGAAGGAATGGATTTTAACACAACCAAGGTAATGATGTTTGGGTTTGATAATGATCCAAGTTGATACATCTTAAGGAAAAGGAGTCTCTTTCTACTTCTTTGAGGATGCTAAATCTTAGCTATTGTTTTTAATTACATGAAAAAGCCACAGCTTTGCACAGGCTTTTTTTTTTTTTTTTTTTTTTGAAAATAAAGCTACCTTTTCTTATAATGAAATTTGAGGTTTTCATCTCCTTGGTGTTAGCTGAATGTTTCAGATCAGGGCTAACCATATTCTGCTCAACAGGCAGGATTTTATTTTTCTCTGTAAATGTCAATAGTAGTTATTTTCTTCCTTCCTTTTCACTCGTCTATGTACGTATTGCATGGTGTCATCAGCTGTCACATACAAATGACTGCAGTCAAGTTGTCTCTCTCAGATTTTATCAATATATTTATCCAGTATCTTCTTTGGGATAGCTAAATAATGACAGTGTTAATATTGGAAAATCAGTAACTTAAAGGCGATTTCATTTGCCTGGTAACATATCTTGTAATTATACTTGGTAAGATAAATTTTATTCTCTTAAATTCATAATGTTAGCTTGTTGGGCAAAAAAAGGAAGTACATCTAGAAATTATGCATCACACTGATGACAAATAGGGACACACAGCTATTACTCTTTCAGTTTGTCTTCAACAGAAGTAGACAGAAGTTGAACAAACGCAATTGTGCTATATCTGGAGATAAGGTTGGGGTGCAGCTAGTGAGTCATCATTATTAAATCAAGGCTAGTCTAAGTGCTTCAGAATTCAGCAAGGTAAGAGCATACATTTGTGCAAAACTGAAATAATTCACACTGAACCTAGATTTCCTTTTTCAGAGCCAAGTATAACTGCTTCTGAAAATTCCCGCGTACAAATATCCTTTCAGCTTCCTGCTCTGCCTTGCAGCGTAATGGGCCATTTAAAGCAGGATATACATTTTCCTCACCCTTGTTTGAATAGTAATGGTTGGCTTGCTGTTGGCTCCTACCGTGTGTTTTGTGACTTTTCTTAAGGTCAAGGCCTCTGTGAAGTGGCAAATAGCACAGTGGATTGTTAGCACAGGTGAAACCTATAACTTGGTTTCAAAGAGAGAGGCATAAAGAACCAAAAAAGGCATATTTAATCTTTTAATTCATAGTTTATAGTAAAGTAAAGAGACTGTAAATTACCATCCTGGTGCATTTAAAAAAGAATTACCAAACAGAGTAAAACTGTGTGTTTTGAGCTGTAGTACCTGCTGACAAATTTTTGTTTGACCGATACCTGAAGAACTAGAAATTGCTATGTGGCAGATGAGCCATGCTTTAGCAGGCACCACACTGATGCAAACAAACTGCAGAATTCTTTCTGGATGGTATACCATTGTTATGAAAACAATTCTTAGTGTTCTGATATCCCTCTGATAGGAGTTTCTACCCTGAACAAAGCAGACTGGACACAGATTACAAACTCTGGAGTTGGTCAAAAAAGGGATGCTTCTGCTGTTTTTGGACTATTGTGCTGTATTAGTGACTATACTGTCCTTTCGTGAGTGCTCATCAACTTCAAACCCTGAGTGCGTCCTACCAGCTTGCCAGATGTGCTCTTGAGCTGGTGTTAATTCCTGAGCCAAGGCAATTAAGGCACAAAATAATTTTAACTAAGGTTTTGTTGTGGTGCTGTTTTGGTTTTTTTTAAACAGAAAAGGGTCAGGACTAAAATTCACACCACAGCCTTTTCTGTTTTTAAAGCTAAAATTGGTAATCCCAAACTGCTTTTAATTCCTCATGGAAACTTGAAGTATGACCTTTTATTACGCTGGAAAACAAGTAAACTTGCTGCTATCCTAGAAGCTATTGGCACCCCCTCATCTCAATGAAACAAACAGGACCTAGAATCTTTCCTCATGCATTGAAACTTTGTATTCTTCTATTAAAATTTTACTAGTATGCTGAGGTAGTAGTATTACCAACAGTGTTACTTGAGCTAGGCACGTACCCACCTCTCCTACTGGTTCTCTCCCCATGAGCTACAGGAAAAGCCTGAGCATGAAGTTATCTGCAGAAGTAATTCAGTAAGCAAGTATTACTTTTCTGTCCAAAGAAAAGCGGATGGTACCATTCTTTGCTGACTTGATTCAAAATAGCCTGTGAATTGTTAACAGCATCATCAACTTAAAGAAAACTGTTAGGAAGCTGGTTGGGGCATCACAAAGTACAGGCTAATTATCTCATAAGCTGAATTTGGTGCATTACAGCTGTTTCTCATGCACATTAACACTATTAAGCCTCAAATCTTTGTGAAAAGCATTAAGTTGAGGCATGTGGTCAAAATGAAATTTGCTTTTGACTGTCCAAATATTTAGTCAAATATTTCTATTACATGCCCAACACTACTGACAAAAGGCACTGCAGTTCTCACAGTGAGAACTATGTTGAGGAAAGGCCCCAGGAATGACATTGCTTCTGGCTGGTTTTGTCTGTAATAGCTGCTGTTCCCTAGCAGCAAAAGGAGAGGGAAACTTTGGGGAAGAGAAGTGAACATGGATGCTCACACTATTCTTGCATCTCTTCTGGAAAGATGTGGATGCAGTTAGCAAAAGGAAGTAAATTTAGAGAGATACCTTTGCTCAGTCCAGAAATCAGCCCTGCTGGCCTTCCCAGAACCAGCGACTCCCCTTTAACAGTGTTATTCATATATAAAAAAAATAACCCTGACTATCCTTGAAATGTAATTTGCAGGATGAACAGGTTGTGGAACAGGCTGCATAGTTCATGACTACTGAAGTTCCGTGCAAGGAAACAGCAGCAATTGCATTAGCAAAGCTTTACCCAGCAACCTGCAGCTGTGTTGGCACTCTACCAGGTAGGTAGTACCGTGACTAGACAGGCTCATTGTTCTTGTGAAAATAGATTTTCTCCCATGCAGTGAGGTGGCATGAACAGAAGAATCTCCAGAGATTGAGGACTACTCCTTGGTCAAAGGGATTCTCCAACTCGGAGTGTCGCAGGTAGGAGATGCGATGGTGTGACATGAATTCCCAGGTGGTGGTGTTGCACGAGATCAGATAGAGGTGTGAAATAAGCAGCAGCAGGACAACAATGGTGAATACGACTATCAGGAGGAAGGACATGAGGAGGAGAATGTTGTGCTGCAGCCAGTCCCAGGACTGCTCAAAGTAGAGGCCTGACCTTTCAATTCAAACAGAAATAAATTCTCGGTTAAAGATGTAGAACTAGTTACATAAGCCAAGCAAACTTGATGGCACTTCTGATTCATAACTAGCGAGCTTCTGATAATCACTTACTACAGAGGGTTAATATACTGTAAAATCTTAAGAGACTGCACTAGTAGTGACGTACAATCTAAAAAGTTTAAAAGATGCTGGTTCCCCTGACAGCCGAGAGAGACAATCGCATTCAGTTAAGTCCTCTCCTGAACATACAGCTGAAACCCCACTGGAGTTCCCAGTACTTGGATTTGTAAACAAAGATCGTATTACAGTAACTGAAGCAAAATTAGTTAGCTTTTGTACTGTTGTTAATTCTGTTAATTTAAGCTTAAAACAAAGATGAACCCAAATTATCAGATTCTGCTCAACTATTGATCAGCTACATTGTTCCTCAGCAGATTAGGGAGCTCAGAAGAGCTGATCTCCAGGATGCAAAAGAGGGTGAAGATACAAAGCCAATCCAGTCACTGCTACAAACCCTTCAGCTGGGCTCCAGGAGCACCAAAACTTCTAGCAATCTCAGAGGTCAAAGTGCCGCCTCCAGGCCTTACCAAGCAATGTGACCTCCCCACAGCAGAACTACAAGCTGCACGCTCAAGTAGACTATGAAGAGAGGGTGATTCTTTTCTCCTACACAGTTCTCAATCCAGGGACAGTGATGGTCGTAACGCCGTACACAGTGTTGGCACAGCTGGCAGTGCTTGGCTCGCATTGGTTGCTGCAAAACAAAAACAAACAAACACTAGCAATAGCTCACTGGTTCAACTCCCTGTTTGGTAGAAGAGAACATCATGCAATATCGTCTTCCTCCACAGCAGTACTGTCCCAAAAGCACTCCATTTTGAGATAACAGCACAACATAAAGATTCCGAAGACAACTAAAGGGGATCATGAGCGAGATTCAAATTAAATGACTCTCCCATGCTACTTCTATCTATGTATTTTCTTTATTATCTACCTATTTATAGGAAGTCCAGTGTGCAAAGGAGGGAGATAGAGCCAGTCTGTTCTACTCAGGAAAGCACAAGCAGAGCATTGAGGTGAAAAACTAGGACCGCCGCTATTGAAGACAGTGTGCAGGGATGGGATGTCTTTATGGGACTGCATAGAAAGGGGAAGTGTCTACAAGACACCTGCACAGGAAAGCAGCTCAAGTACCAGGAACAGAAAAGATGAAAGATCTGGCTCAGGAAAGTAGTATGAGTATGCCTCCTAGGATTTGTTCCCTGAAGCATATATATGTTTTGCCAGCTCTTGCAATGAACTGACTTCTCCTGGTAGATATTCTTCAGGAATTTATGGAAGCTGGGATAATGCTGGATTTTATTAAACTGATAAGGAACACTCTGAAAACAGGCCTTTCTAGGCTTTAGGCAAACTGTTCTAAGAGCTAATTTAATTGCTCTAATTCTTCCTTCATACTATCTTTTACAATTCAGGCTAATGTTTTGTTGTTTTTAGGCCTCCAAACAAGCTCACAGCTACCAGCAGTTCTTACATGTCACGCTCAACTGCTTTTCTGACTCTCTATCAAGATATCTTCAAAATAACCTTTTTGACAATACTGTAAGGTCTGACTGACATGGCAGGAAGAATGTAGAATACAATTTTCCCATGGCAAAAGAAGATCCTCATTTCTATGAGCCAGCAGAGACTTGTTTCACCCTTGGAAAACTAGCATATGTGCCAGTGTCCATCACTACTACATCTTCAGCTACACAGTTCACTTGGATCACTTTTCAATTCAGGAATTCAATTTTCTAGTTGTATTTACTTTTTCTGTGAATTTTTCAGCAGGAGGGTGACCCTATGACAGAATTAATCAGATCCGCCATGCCTCCAAACCACTGAGCAGTGAGCAGCAATGATAGAGCAGAAAAACACTGGCAATAGCAGCTGAACAAAGATGTTGCCAAAAAATGTAAGCTTGCAAATTGCTCATCCCATCCTCTTCTAGTGTGTTGTGAATGCCTACCTTCACCAAGCAGTAACCACAACGCCGCATCTTAATATTACTTGGAACTTGGGGTATCACCAGGCTTTGTTCTTCACTCTTGCCTGCCTACAAAAAAAAGAGAAAGGGAGTGACTAAGGAGGTTTTGTTTGCTGCTGTCTGAAGTACAGCAGCTATTATTGCACTTGTCATGACCGAGCTGTCTGGATCCTTTTACTTAACAGTTACACGGTGCTGGCTATCATTAGGAAAGTTAAAATAATTCCTCAGAATTCCTACAGACGCTGCTATATAAATACTGTAGCCTGAAATTCCACTGCAGACAGTTAAGGTACATTGAGAGAGAACAGGCTACTGTAACCATCAAAAGAACATTTGGGACAGAGGCAGAAATAATTGTGGACAACATACCACACCAATCCCAACAATATGCTTTAGGACAAAAATAAGCAAGGTTAGACTTCACTTCCGAAGACAATAATGATGTCTTTTCAGTATAAGCAGTGCTACTTATTCATAACACAGACAATGTTCATGTTAATGATGGATGATTAAAATTGATAATGCTTTTGTCCTACACAGTCTGTAAGGCTGTGAACCTGCAGTAGACTACCTCTCGGTTAATGAAACTTTGCATCTCCATTTACCTCACTGTAACTTGTTTGTGTACATGTCCTCTGAGAGGGCAACAAATCTATAAACAGTTCGATAAACAGAGCTGTAGAGAGCACTTTCTTCCAAGCTTGCCGTTCAATTTGGGTTTTTTGCACCTGTACCACTTAGCGGTGGTTAGCATAACATAGCTCATGTATACATTCCATAGGGTACTGCAGCCTCTGATGCAAGAGAGGACTTACGCTCAAATGGCACAGTGCGCTTACAATGTGAGTGTGCTGTAAAAGACTCGCTTAAAGTCTGTGAACTCTACGGCAGTTACAGAATATGAATCGGAGAGTTTTAGGCCTGATTTCCAATGGTCTGTGTATGTTTCCTTTATGCCAAGTGCAACAGACACTGTTTCAGATCGTTCTAATCTAGCAGAGTGGGGAAAAGGAAATAAGCCTATAGATTTTATAGCCCTAGCACTTTCCTTCATTCATGAAGTGATATACCTTCACTTCCTCTTCAGACTTAACAAAACCGGGATCCATGAGAGACACCTTGAAGTACAGCAGGACAGAGCACAAAACCAGTAAGACGAAGATCAGCAGCTGCAGCAGCTCTCCGCGCTCCTCTTGCTTTTGCAGATCTGAAAGGTACCCCGAAAAAAGAGAGCAGTAGTTCCCTGTAAAGCGTTTAGGATTTTTCTCTCTGGCCTTAACAAAGGGGCCCTGCACCTACGGGAAGGGGGACGGGGAGAAACCGGGCAGCGAGAGGGCGTGGGGTGAGAAGGGGAGAAGCAGGTGACGGGAGGGGCTCCCGAGGGCCCCACAGCGCCCCTCTGCCCGCAGGGCACCCCGGAGGGCCCAGAGGCCGAGGCGGCGCGGGGAACACCCGGGCTCTCCCCCGCTGCCCGGGCGCAGGGGGCGGCACAGCCCGAGCCGAGGAGGTTGCCGCCTCTCCCCAGGGGCGGGCCCGCCCCCAGCCCGGCCCTCGGCCGCCCCCTTCCCGGGGCGGGCAGCCCCCCACGGCCAGCGGGGAGGGAGGGAGGGGCGCGGCGGCCGCGCCTCACCTGTGCGGTGCAGGAAGAGCCCCAGCGTCAAGCCCCCGCTGAGGGCCGTGTGCGCCGCCCTCACCCACAGCCCGCCGGCCCCCATGGCGCCCGCCGGCCCGGAAGGGCGGGCAGCGGCCGAAGGCGGGGCCTGGCCGGGCTGGCTCGGCCCGGCGGGGGGGGGCTCCGCTGGGCTGCCCCCTGAGGGGGGCCGACAGCCCGCAGCAGGGCCGGGTGCTGACACCTCCGGCTGGGCACCCCCCGCGCGGGAACCGGGGTCCCTTTCCTCCCCGCCCTGCGTTTGTAGGGGGAAGCCTGGCTGCAGCCCGCGGGCCTCCTTGCTTCCCCTCAGAGCGCCTGCCCGTGCTTTGCCCTGCATGCTGGCCCTCCGTCTCGGGGGCCTCTCCCAGGAGAAAGGCGCTTTCCTGCAGCCCTCCTTCCCGCTTGTCCTCCCACCCTGACCCCCCCGGGCTCTGCACGGCCCCTCGGCCGTGTTTCATTTCAGCAGGGATCGCCGGGAGCGCGGGGCTGGGTCCCCCTGACAGCAGCGTTGCTGGGAAAGCTGCACATCGCAGTTACACCCGAGGCAAAAACTGTTAAATGTACATGCGAGCGATAGAAGGGGTCTTGCAGAGACCTCAAGGCGAGGACTCACACTGCTGTCTGGGTGAGACGCTGCACCGCGGTGCGTTAACTCTGGTCTCGCCGATTTGATCGTTTCATCTGTTGATTTCCATCCCCAAGGGAGAAACGCGGAGGGTTGTGCCTGACTGAACACGTTTGGACAGCCCTATTAATGCATCGGAGCTTGTAAAATGTCTGACATAACTTTGGTAGGAGGCTGCCGGGGTGGGATTTGATGTGACTTTGGATGTCTGCAGTGAAGGTGTTCGTATCTGAGCGAGGTCCTTAGACTCCCCCGACAGCAGCAGAGGGAAGCAGGCAGGCCTAGAGAATGGACCTTCTCATCTGAAAGCAGACATCTAAAAGTAGTTGAATTGCACCCTAGATGCGTCTTTGTCTTTTGCTAACAATAAAAGAAGCCAAGATGACTAGCTTAGATGTACACGTTTATCCTTTGAGCATCTGTCTAAGGAAGATGAATCTTACCACAGGCCTGTAAAAGTTCTGAAATCGGTGTTTTCTTGTTAAACTCTTTTCAGTTTTAACATAGATGTATCTTGCTGCTTTTGTTACCGCCTTTCTCAGTAAAAATTTGGAAAGAAAAATCACATTCTTTGCAAATTTATCTTCCAGCACCTGAAAAATAGCTGATTCCTTGGTATCGTTTCACCACAAATGGGGTGTTCTTGATTATTTTGGTCTTGCCTAAGTGATTCAGTGGCTACCTGCTGATTCCAGGAAAGCACCTGGCTGCACAGGTCACTTTTAAATGGTTTACCTGAGACAGCTGTGTTGAAACATTAATAGAAATTGTAGTCTAAAATTCCAACAATCGTTTAAATCCTTTTGCTTTTTTTTTTTTTAGTCTAGGTAAATGCAAAACCTACAGAAATCCTCCCTCAGACACCTCATAGACTGCATCAGTGCTTGTCAAACCTCACATACAGAGTTTGTATGTGAGATGGCCCTGCTACGCTCTGCCTGCTTTAAATATCCTGAAGATCTTTCTGTTCCTTGACTTGCAAAGGAAGCCTTTCAGAAGAGTAGGAAGCTCAGAACAGTAACATCAGGCTCTGTCTAGAAACACAAAGAAAAGGTGGGTAGTGTCTTTCCGTTCTTTGCAGAGGTGTAAATTTTAAAGCTTAATGAAGGCAATTTGAGTAGTAACAATTTTACCTACTTGAAAGTAGAAATATTTTGATATTATAGAATAATCTGTCCTAAGGAATGTATTCTTGCTCTCTTTGTGATTAGAATAATTTGGTGCATGTTATGCTTTTTATCTTTTCTTACAGCTTTGAAACCTGTCTTACAGACATCAGAGCTTATCTCTGTCTCAAGGGTTCCAACCTAAATGACTGGTTGAAATAGGCTTAGTTCCAGAGAGCCTCTACTAGCAAGTTTCTGAGTAGAGAATCTAGATTCTTATGGCATTACAGCTAGGAATTTCATGCTGCTGGAAGCCTAAGGTATCTCTTTGTACTCTTACAATGTGGTACATTTTCAGCTTCCTAGAGGCAGTTTGGTTTCACATGATTCCTCCTCCTACTTCAGCCACCTAGAGTCTGATCCTTTAGAGTTTACAGTGACCACTGAATTAACTGGCAGTTGAACACTTGCAGGACCAGAGTCTTAAGAAGAAAGTCACATTGGCCTTAAAGCAGATTCACTGTTTTAAGCTGGAGTCTTTTCTTACGTACTCAGCTTCTGCCCACTTACAAAGCTTAGGCTGTGGAATGCAAGCCGCAGATCCATTACAGAGTTCAGAGGCAAGCTGTACAGTCAAATATTGTTCTGTGGTTTTTTTTCTCCTCTCACATAATTTCATAACAATACTCTCTTCCTCCACGCCTCTTTTCTATTGACAAAAAGTATTGTATCCCTTGGAGTGATGAAAGGAAAAGCCACTGAACTGCATCATCAACACATGGCAGTTCCTTTCATTTTTAAAGAAATATATGACAGCAAATGGACCAGTAATGTACCTAAATAAACCACATTCATAGACCAAAGGAAGAAGACATTGTTAAGCACTAGGTTTAATACACAGCGGGTATCCAATGGATACAACAGAAAAGTTAATTCATTCAGAATTGTAAGGAAGCAACAGTTGTGCATTAATATTTTTTTGCTTGGTTTCACCATGTACAAACATTTGAACCAGGCCTCTCAACATTAGGCAGGTCAATGGACAGAGTAAAAGCAGATGCTTGCTCATTATAACTGAGATTATTTTCTTTAAGCAAAACAAGGAAATATATATTTGGTTAGCTTAGAAACTTTTTTTTAAACAAGGAAAGAATTACAGAGAGAATCAGTGACAATTATATGAAATCAAAATATGGTCTGCTAAAGCAGAAGTGTTTCAGTTCAGCAGGGAATCTCCCTCATTCCTTTTCTTAAGTGCTGTCTTCTCATCCAGCCCCCATGTTACTTTTCATCCATTCCTGATGACCATTACCCTCTGTGCTTCATGCACATGGTTGTTGTGGAGACCAGCTGTTTCCCTACTTTTAACTCTCTTTTTCCAGCACAAGCTACCCTCTGATACCTGAGCTGTGGCAGGCTCCTCCCAAAACAGTCTCAAGAAATCATCTTTTCTGTGGAGTAGCACCTGAATGCAGTGGTGCCCCTATAGCTCTTGCTCTACTGTTAATTAATTACCTTCTTCAAGTGATGAGAGGGGAATAGGCTCACAGCCCCAAGACTTTTCTTCCCGCTCATCTTTTGCGGAGACCAGAGTGACTACAGCAGAAGCCCAACCAAGGTGACAAGCTGGGCAGCATTCAGCGCTGAATAGATATCGTTTCAGCCAGTAGGTAGGTGCAGGGTAATAGCAGCCATGATGCAGATGGGGCAGATCAATTATCTGCAATGTTACTAATTGCCACAAACATCAGTGCTAAACTTCCTTGGCTTGGTTTAGATGAGAAAGTCTAGTGCTGCTGGGTGTAACGCATCATACAAGTAGATGCCAATCGTTATAAGCAATTCCTCCCACAGATCTTGTAAAATGGAAGCACTTGTGGAAAGTTGCCTGCCAATTTGCTCTCTTATCTATTCCAGAGAAAATGGCAGACAGCTGACACCCGGCATGCTGAGGACTGCTGTATCATTGACTTGAGCCACTGAATGACGAGGCATCCTCCAGCCAGGAAGGAAACTACAAACAGTCAAGGTAGAGGGTTCCTTTGTTGGCACAGTCTCTGTAGAGAACTACTGAGTTGTGTTCATGCTCTGCTTGCCAAGCTTTTGAATATTAAAGGAAATATAGTAATGAAAACATGAGTAAGAGTCTGAATGGGACAACAGCTACAGAGCACAAGGAGCCCCTCTGCTATGTCTTTACACACTATGAACTTCTCTCCAGCTGGATTCTCATTTGACAGACAGAACCCTGTTCTAGTTTTCTGGGCAGGGTTGGTCGTTGGCTCTATAATTCTGTGTGGAGTTGAAGTCTCCTGGTTCGTTCCTTTGCTCCAGCAAACTTGGAAGTCCTGAGAGGCTTCTCTGTAATGGTCAAGCATTTCAGGGTATCCAACTTCCCCTTCTACATTAGACCTTCATAAAAAATTAGCCACTTTGCCCTCCCCTCCTTTGCAGAATATTGGTATGACATCTGCAGACAACTATCCTGTTCTGTCCCGAGCCTTGGATCTACAGCAGCAATTCATTAACTCCTCTTTGCCTCCAAAAAGTGCTTTCAGGTCATGGTACATGCATTATGCCTAGGGTGAAACAACTCCTGTTGTTTCAGTTAGGGAAACAGGTACAACCTAGTTTCAAACTCCCCAGTGCAGGAATCCCTGGATTACACTCAGGTGTTCCGATGATACCTTTCTCTCTTTTGCTCCTTACTGAAAGTAAATGTTATTTTTCAGCTCACAAAGTTTGGCTTGAAGACATTGAAGCTTGTTGCTAAAGCTCATGTTACTCTATCAGGGATGCTACTTCTTTTAAAATGCTGTCTCAGGAATTTACCTTGCTGGTGGCCTGACTCAAAATCTTATGTGTAGCTAGGTGTAACAGACCTGTTCTAGTTCCCCCTTCCCCCTGGGATCAGTGACGGATTTCAGAAAGCTAAGCTTTTCTGGCAGGCTGGCCTGACTCCATTAATCTCCGTGTTGCTGGGAATTTTAAATCTTTTTATTCTGGTTCAGGCTCAGGTACAGCTGATGAGGATATGTGAGCAGTGAGGACAGAGGTTATCTTTAGAATCTGAAACAAAACAAAGGTTTGATGCAGCTTGTATCTTGTTAGTTTGGATACCATGGTCCAGCTTGCAGCAGGTGAGGCTTCAGTAATAGCTGAGCTTATAGGAGCACTGGTTTGAAAAGCCCAAACCTTTGGGGTCTTGAGGCAGATGGAATCAAGCCATCAGTTGTTCATTAACCTTAATGTCACTGTGCCAAAGTCTCAGTGTAAAGCCTGGTTGTTTGGCTCTGATTACAATCCAAGGCTGAGGTCTGCTCTAGCTGAGATAGTAGTTTCTGAGCTCCGGCTGCCTCCCCAACGTGGCAGCTGCATTCTGGGGACATGGGTTTCTGATAACTCTCGCATCTGTGATGCGTCCCCTTCTGCTCCACTCCCACCTTGCCAACATAGTCAGAATCTTGAGTGCTCTTTGTCATGTGATTCAAGATTTTAGTGGTAGCTTTCACTATATGGGCATTAGAAAGGAAGAAAGCCTAGTGGGTGCCACTGTTGTGTGAAACAACTTCAAGAGGACAGTAGCACTAAATGGAGAATTAAATGAGCAAAGCCTGACTCTCCTAATGCTCCGAGGTTGGCTGGCAGTATTTGCAGCCTCTCTTAGTTTTGCATCTAGAAGGAAGATTAGCAAATGTTACACAGAAAATAGATCTTGAAATAAGCTTCCCTGTCTCAAAGCTCATAGGGACACAAATTCTTGGGGAACAGGAATAAGAAAGAGAAAAATACATTTCAATCAATCAAACGACTGCAAAAAAAGTATAATTCGTCAAGTTTTGCAAACCATATGAAAACAATTCAAAAGTGACACAAAAATATATATAAGTTTGAAAAATACTTAAAGAAAAAAGTACAGATCTCACAATATCAAAACAAATGACGTATGGTTAAAAAGGAAGAAGAAAGACATCGAGTAACACCATATAGGCAGAAAAAGTAAACCTCTCCAGGGCAGCTGTGTTCTGTCATTTAAAGTGTCAGTTTGTGTATCTAGGATCCGTCTATAACGTGCTCAGCAATGACAACATTAACTCTGAGCATTAGAAGAACCTCATAGCAGCGAGTCAAATTTGAGAGCAATGTATAGAAGGGAAGAGAGCAGCAAGGCTGTGCTCAGAGGCCTGAAATGTCCTAACTCACATGGCCGCTGTCTCCTCTTACTACTACTAGACATAAAATCTTTTCCAAATCCCTTCTAAGGGAAGCTTTGTGAATTGCAAAGGAACTGTGGCAGGCAGAGGGCTCTAAGCACGGACTGCACGCTGTGTTGTTGAGTGCCTGGCTGTGAGGCAAACCTTGGCCTTTGGGTTTGTGAGCCTTTATAGGTCTAGAGTCTTACAGGTGAAGACCACCTTAGCGGGACCCTCCTCTCACCTACATGGTATAAATTGGAGTAATGCTGCTGATGCGAGTGGGACTGCACTGGTAAGTGCTAGTGGGAGTCAGGTAAGAATAAGGCCTTCTGCTTCCCAGAAGAGGGGGAAGATGTTGGGGTGGAACAAGAGGTGCTGTTTCATGGGATCACCCTCCAAAGGGTGCCTGGAGACTCCCCAGTCTCACGAGAGGACTTCAGCACCTCCAATTACAGCATTTGTGCTGCAGTGAGCTTCCTATAAAGGGAGATTACTTTGCCACTGAGCATGGCTTGCACTGATGCAGACTGAAAAAGAGTAGAACAGCTCCAGTCCATTACTGGGACTCACACAAGTGGTACAAGCCGCTCTGGACTGGGGCCTAGCAGAGCTTACTATGCGGAGGGGAAAGAGGCTTTCTGGCATTTGTAGCCCTTCCCCATAAAACAGAACACAACTAAAAAGGTGTTGAAGAACTGGAATGAAGATGTGTAGCCCTTTGTGAACAAACCTTGTTCCTTGTTGCACAGGCTCCCTTAGAGAGAAAAGCTCTGTGTTGCCAAGGATGCGTAACTGGTTTTACTGGTCATCCCTGACCTTACGAGGCTGGGTGGGCAGGCAGATCCTACTGTACTGCCAAAGGGGACAAAACAGACCTCTTGACTTTAACGGGAATGTCTTACTTCTGAATGACCCACATACAGTTAGCAATGCTTCCATTAATGTGAGTCTTGTATTAAAAAAAACCTTAAGGGAGTGAATTGACTTAAAGATCATTCTTCCCCATTTCCTCCTTTTACGAATATCACTAAAAAGGTCAGTTCTTTTGGTCTAAATCTCTGGTATTGTGTCCCCCAACCTCTCTAACCAAATAAATAACTCATCGCTGCCTGTAACCCCATTGAGCAGCCAATACTGATTCAGGACTGGTGTTCTTGCAGACATTACAGGACCTCATGCAATACAGCAAAAGGGAATTTTCTAAAAAGTGGGAAATAAAAATGTCACACTAGCGATCACACGACTAGGTTTTCAAGCTCATGATCATTTGAGGCTCTCTGTGTGGTCTAAAATAAAAAGGTTAAAAGATACATAATGTAGTTGTCTTTGTTTTTTGTTTTCTTTTTATACAGAAATCATACACACAGAACTTCAACCTGAAACTTCATAACAAAAAAGTCCACTAATTTAAGGAAAGCATTTTGTTGTGCAAAAAGTCCCTCCCCCCCTCCCCTGTTCACCTTCATCTACTGAGGGTCTCACACACACACACACATAAAGTTTCCTTCCAACAGGCGAGTTGGTAAGAAAGAGTCCTCCCTATATACAGTGAATTAGAGAGAAGCTGGATACAGTGCTGGCCAGGGGCATTAGATGATTGCCTCTATCTGGAAGTGTCCATGTTCTCCTCCTTAAAGTTACTGCAGTGCTCTATAACTTTCCTATGGATAAAACAAGGACAAGGAGAGAGGGTTTAGTTCAATGCTTATTGCACGACAGTTGTGGGACAATAACATAAGGACTGTCCAACAGCCTGATCTCTATGTAAATGTATACTATTTGCTGCAGGCAGTCTCTTCAGAGATATGAATCAACCGGTATTTGTGTCAAAACCAGTATACTCCACAAAAGCAGCTTAGAGCTCACAGTTCATCCCCTTGGAATTCCAAGTCATGTTAGTATACATCCAGAGCCATATGTGACCGTTCATTCATCACCCCCGTATCCAAATTGTCAGATAACTTTGAATCACATCAGGAAACATGTGCATATGGAATGTTTGTCATTCACTCTGCTGTCACCTCTCCCTGTTTTTCCTGTTCTTTTCATTTAGCATTCTGGCACTGTCCCATCACCAGACACAATCTGCCTGACTGTGCACATCTTCTGCGGGCTTCAGCCACCTCCAGCGTTTAGCAACCCCTCAGCTATGGGGAATGCCTGCTGCCCACCCACGAGGTACCTATCCCCAGCCGATCGCTACCTCTCTTTTGTATTCATCCTGCAGGTATGAAATTACAGCTCTCAGTTTGGCAATGATTAGAAACTGCAGCTGGCTTTTAAAATTCTGAAAGAATGACTCCAAAGGAAGGTCACATAACAAAGTAAGTTAGGAAAGCTCACAAAGGTGATGGACTCGTTCCACCTTTTGAAAAATCCTCTCATTTTAACTGTGCAGTCAGCAATTTTACTGACAGGCCAATATGATTCTGGAGACAGAGAGCCCCCACAAGCATGGAGAATAGTGATGACTGGAGACTATCGGTGTAAGAGATGCCAATTAGCCATGTGGCTCCCCTGTCCAACAAGCCACTTCTATAACCAATTTGCCCAGCATCCATCAACCCTGAATGACCTGTGTGCATTGCCCACCTACAAACACCTCTCTAGTCTTCTGTTTTCATCCTCTTTTTCCTGCTCTTCTCCTGTGTTCACTTTTCACCCCTCGTACACATCAGTATGGGCCTTTCTTTGGCAGCCTTACTTGATGTAGAAGAATAAAAACTAAACTAAAGCTAAATGGAATGTTTGATGATAGTGCATTGGCTTCCTACCGGGCCATTTCCTTGGTCTCTTGCCGTGCTGAGGCCATTTTAATCATGTCCTTCAGAAGGGGAATCCCACCTTCTTTGATCAGCAGTGGGCAGTACTTGTCAGCTGCAGAGAAAAGAACAAAACAGGTCCTTGTGAACCTTCACAGGAGCGGTATTAAAGGGTGGCAGGAGGGGAAGGAGAAACTTGTGGCCTGAGAAGCCACAAAACTTTTCTTTTTTATGGAGCCAGCCAGCCTGCTAGGGGTGCCCTGGCTGTGAAAACAACAGACACAAAATGGCTGAGAACATAAGAGCATGGCCAGAAGGATTGAAGGAATTTCCTACACACTAACTCTCATTGGTTTTTGTTTGGCTGTGCTGCCTGGACATTCCTGCATCATTCAAAGAAGGTTCTCTCTACCTACATAGCTAAGCTGGGAAGATTTTTTCAGCTAAGAGGCTCAGATCCACACCCTCAACTTTTACAGCGCGGTGGATGTGATTTCAAAAAGGGAACTTACGGTAGACAGAGACCAGGTTATACAGTGCCCAGGTAGCCCAGTGCTGGCTGACAGGGGAGATCCCTTGTGGAAGAAGTCGAAGGATTGGTTCAAATGACCTGCACAGAAATATTGCAGAAGTTGTTAAAAATCCAAGAGCTGCTACTTTCAGCACCTTTGCCACTCAAAGCAATACAAACTCTGTGCTCATAGATACCATAGGAGTAAATCCATTGGCATGTCAAAGATGCTGGCATCAAAGACTAAGTCCGTGTCACACAGCAACACTGGCAGGCTTACAGGCCCCACCACTTTAGCATAAGCATGCTGCTCAGATAAATAGCTGCAACAAATGCAACTGAGTCGAAGAACTGATTTCCATCCGCTGTCAGTCATTTTGTCATGACAGCTGAAGCCCAGCAGCACTGATCTTTCTGCAGAGGGACCAAAGCAAACTTACACCCAGCCAAAGCTGGCTGCTCAAGTGCAAAGGTTGCTGTGTTTCTTCTGACAACAGTGATGTGTCTATGCTGTAGCTCAGGCACTGGAATGCCATTTGTTCTGGATCCCTGCCACGCACTATGGGAATACAGAGTACCTGATACCCTCTTACAGGAAGGGCTTTGGAGGATTCCACCAGTTGTATTAACCCTTGAAGGAATTTCTGGGAACTGTGTCTAAATATCCCGCAGAGAAGAGAGAAAGCTACAGCAATCTGTGTGCCTTTCAGAAGCAAACAGACTTAAAGAGGTGCAAAGGAGAGCAGTCTCAGAGGAAAATGCTTAGGCAGTCCCAGATAGTCAGATTATGGGTTTCCTGAACTACGCAATTTTACCAGAAATGCAAGAAAAATTCTGTTGGGCTCCCACCCTTCTCCCATAGGAATTGCCAGGCAAGATGTCTGTGTAACATGCTTCAAAGGAAGATATAAAACCCTCACTAAAGAATATGTCCCTGAGAATGTTTCTCCTTCATCCGGAACAGAGCCTCCATGCTGGACTATACCTCTTCTCTTTTCTCTGTTGCTGCTCGCTTCCTGTGACAATCCTGGCTCCTAGGTGAGTGGGCCAAACTTTTCTATTCCTCACCTGTAATTGATATTTCTCCTGGAGTTGATATCCCAGCTCTGGATGGCTGCCCACATCCTCTTTACAACTTCCTCTCGGTGGGGCTCGCATATACCCCAAGCCTCTGGACCATCAAACATGATATGGGAGAGCACACCACAGGCATTATAGGATACCTCAATCCCATCTGCTTTGCTCTCCAGCAGGTTGCTGCCAAGAGAGAAGAGATCATTTAGAGGTGCTGACGCACCAAAGGTTTAAAAGTCTCCAGGTGATTCAGGAGCAGAGCTCCAGAGTGTTCACCCTGCCCCAGCCCAGCTGTTCGTTAGCCAGGCACTCACCTGAACACACTGATGAACTGGGAGGTCATGAGCTGCGGGCGGAGCTCCTTCACCTCTGCTACATTGCCCAGGAGGCCCAGCATGTTGCGATGCAGCTCCTGTTTCTCTGGGAATTCCTAAGCAAGTAAAGAAGAGGATTAAACAAAAGTAGGGCTATGGTGATGCTGAGAACAAGCAACCCTGGAGAAAGATTGTACAGCATGTCTAGAAAGGCTGAGCATTTTTGGGTAGTCAGCAACGGTTCTTTAGCAGATGCCAAATGGGATCTCTAGTGTTCAAGATACAAGTGAAATGAGAGACTGGAGGCCAGGGCCCACTACTCGCTGCTGGTCTACTTAAGGGGGACTGTGTACCAGATGGGGAAAGAGGAAGGTGTGTTGAGTGTAAGTTTCTCTGTTCTTCTACTGGTTGAGTGGATGGATGTGAGAAAGAAGAAAGCATGCAAGCTTTTTCTTTTCTGTTCTGTTTTTCTTTTCTGTTTGTGCAACAAGTACTGCTTATAGATTAGTATAGCCAGGGATCCTGCCCAGGCACCTGGATCTCCACTGCTAATGTCAGCATTTCTCCGGAGGAAACCAGACATACTTACTTTCAAGCACTCCAAGAACAGTTTCATGCCACTGTAGTTAAGGAACATCTCACAGTTATCAGGGGTCTCATCAGTGATGTTCCAGAGGGCACTCCAGGAGAATTCCATCACCTGATCACACTACAGAGCCGAAGAGAAAGGGACAGAAACAGATCTTCACTAACGTGGGAGCCCAGTGCAAACCAACTACTTGTGTTTCCTCTCTGGTATCACCCTAGATGGCTCCAGAGGTAAGACAACCTTGTTATTCACTTTCAACTTGTCAGCAAGTAGGTTTTTTTGTTTAATATTTTTCCCTCCCTGTCACATGCCCCCACTCCTGCAGCACTAGCCGAGATCTCATTTGGTAGAGAAGCTGAGCTGGCACTCTGGACTGATCTCCATGCCTAAGTCAGACTGAAGAGAAAATACTCTGTACATTTTGGGGGGAAACACTCACCGTTTTATCAGCCAGCTTCTTCTGAATCAACTTTAGCATTGTCTGTGGGCAGAGGAAGGGGAAGAGTGAGAACAGTTAAAAGAATCACAGAGCTAAAACTAGCAGCTGTAGTACTGCAGGGCTGGCTACAGCCAATTTGCAGGCATATGTAATTTTGATCCTTTGTAGAGAACCTACTTGGTATCTCTCTCTCTAAACCAGTGGGACTGGGTTATGTTCAATGTTGCAAGTATTCACAGAGCTGAAGTATGCCACGGTCCCCAAGCTGTTGAGTTTGCAGTCAAGTCCGTTTTGATCTGTATGACAGAGCCTGGAATGTGGTATAACTGCACTGAAGCAGTGGCCTCCGCAGCTCTTTGAAAACATGAGGGGTATGGGTTGACATGAGTTGGGAAGCTGATGCAAGCTCGGGGAGATGCAGAAGGAGCTAGTCACAAGGTGGTACCAGTTCTGGAAATGATATGGTGTGGTGAAGAGAAGAGGGAAGGTGTAAGGTCAGGCTGCTTCCCTGCTGTTACAGGCAGCCTATCTCTGAGATCATGACTTCCAGTGCTGGCAAGCCAGTAAAAGATGTCACATGGAGGGATAGGTTCCAGGAGATGTTAGCATTGCTGGGACATTAGTTCCCTCCCGTGCTACTGTAAGGTTGGATGGGTTTGGTGGACCACTGCAAGGGAATTGTGCTAGCCTGGGTTAAGGGTAAGTAGACACCTTGGGACCATACCAACCATGACAAACCCCATCTTGCCCACGGCTTCTTTATGATCGTTGTCCACCTGGCAGACCAGAGCGTTGCAGAGGTGCACAGCAATGCGCTGAATAGACTCATCCTGACGGCTCTGGTTGAGGATGTTCAGCAGCAGCTCGTTGACTCGGCGGTACTGGAACTCCAGCTCCTCAGGAATGCTGAAGTTACACAGTGTCAGGCAGCAGTTTCGCTGTACCTGGGTCAAAAGGAAGGAAATGCTGGGCCAGGTAGCTAAGAAAACATGGACCCCATCACCTCACGTTCCTTTGCTGCTTGGTACTGAAACCATCTTCTTGCTTGACTACAACCACTAAAATTTCTGCTACCCTCCTATCTAGCATTCTGCTTTAGCCATGCTCTATCAGTATCCTCTTCTCTCTCACTCTAGTCTCACGTGGCCACACAATCACCCAAAGCCCATCACTTTCCAAGCCAGTTCATTGCTGCCTGTAACTCTCTACGCAGCAGTCACCGTTCTGCAACCCAGTGGCATCGTAATGTACAATGTCAGCCAGCTTCCAATACAGTCTATCGGGATAATGTTTCTTTCTGTTGACTCAACATGCCCAACACCCACACTCTTTTCACCCCACAGTCAGTGCTGGACATCTATGCTGTGTGTTGTACACACCCTTTGACCACTGTAATCAGATAAAAAGGAGCCTTGCTATCATCACTTTCTTCCCCTTGCCGTGGAGAACATTGCGTGGGTAAGGAGCACCCTGCATGTAATCCCCATCACTGAGTGAAGGCAAGGAGCAGATCTGGGCAATAACCTCTCTGGTGTCTGCCTTGGCTCACATCCTGTAGGCTTAGAAGACCCAGATGCTAACACCAGGCTAAAGACTTAAGGGAAGGAGGACCATGGGAGCCAAAGGAGGCTGGGCTGCTCTTACTGTGACTTCCTGGTAGGACTCCATGCCATTCAGCACCACCTGGATGACCTGGCGCCGCAACTTTACACTCTGCTCCATGCGGTACTCGGAGTTGGTCAGGTAGAACAGCGCCGCGCTGCCTGTCACCTGGATGTTTTTGTCATCCTTGTGGCACTTGAGGGCTGTGATCACCAGCTGCGGAGAAGCAACATGAAACTTCAGTGCCGCTGACTTGCTGTTGAGTCTTGGAGTGACTGTTATGGCTGTGTGGGGCAAAGACTGTACAAGCCTGCGAGGAATGTATGGCCCGGGCATCGCAGGAACATGCTTATGAAATGAAGGTACCCAGTTCCACTGCACTACTGGAACTTTCTCCAGAATGGGGAGAAAAGACTGGCACTGCAAAATTTCCCTTGTGCGGTGCATGGGGCTTACCTGAAGAGCTCGCAGCAGCTGGCTGCAGCGTTCGATACGGGCAATGTCAAAAAGGAGGTTGATGGCCCGGGAAGTGATTTCTGGCCGGTGTTCAGTGTAAGCCTCAATAGCATTCAGGACTTGCTCTTCGTTCTTGTCTCCACTCACCTGGCACGGAGGAACAAGACGAGTCAGGGAAGAAATGATGAAGAAGGAAAACTAACATGAGAAAGGAACTCCGAGGGTAGATCTGGAAGGTCGAAGGGTACAGCTTCCCTCTGCCCTGCTAGTAGGATTAGGCCCAGGGTGAGAGCAAAGAGGTTGCGTCACTTCTCAGCCCAGAGGGACAAGAAATGGCACCTTTGGGGCAGGAGGATGCTATTCACAAGCAAGACTCCTATTGTCTTAAATACTTTTCTTGTAGTCACAGACATCCTGGTCCTTCAGGCAGGATGATTTTTCCATGCCCTTCTCTAAGAGGCATGTTTTTTAACCCTTGTAAAAACCATGTGGGGTACAGGTCTTGCCTTCTGGCAGCTTTCCTGCATTATCAAGTAGCTATTGAAAGGTCAGAGCTCAGTTATTGCACCTGAGACCCTAAGATCTCAACTCTACTGTAATTTTTATGTTCTTTCAACTTCTACCAAGTACCTACTGCCAATATTCTTGCAGCCTCATTACCTTGTAGGCTGGAATATGCATCAGGCGGCAGAGGGATGTTTCAAAAAGGCCCAAGAACTGGAGCGGTCGTTTCAGACCCCGGAAGGGAGCAATGCTGCTCTTTGCTGGCTCAATGCTGAGGAAAAAAAAAACAAAGAGATCACTCATGTTGGTACTGTGTTTCTTCAGGTGTCTCCTGCCACAGAGACAGCTATCAGCTCTCCATTCACTCTGTACTGCTCCATAACTAGAGTAATAGCTACACTTCAGTTGTATGCCAGTCAGCTTCTAAACGTAACACTAGACATTCATCCCAGGCGATCCTGAGTGAAGGGCTAAATGTGTCAACAGAAACAGCAGTAAGAATTCATGCAAACAGAATGCAGCTTTCCCAGGCAGAATTTGTCCTGGTGAACATTTCCTCTTAGGAAAGGGCTGTGGATTTCACTGATCCAAACTATTTGCAAACTGGACTGCATGTCACCTGATAGACATGCTAGTCTGCTTCTGTGATCATGCAAGAACACTAGTTTTGCTGCTGTGTTCCTTATTGACCAACAGCCAGTATTTTTTTTTTCACCAGCACGTGTGGAAAGAAGCCAACACTGTCCCACTTGTTTGCTTTTGTTCAGTAAGTGCTCGGGGAATAGGAAGGCAGAGTTCTTGGCTGATCTGGAAAACCAGACCTCTAGGTATGCCCCTACTGAGGTGCACCAGGATTTTCAAAGGTTGATCCGCTCAGCATCCAGGTCAAATCTGAAAATACGCCTTTAGATTCTAAGTTCCTAAAACACTCAGCCCTTCTATGAACGCTGATGTACTGACTCAGTGTAGAAATGCTGTATCTCAGAAGAGCCTGGATTTCAGTGAGGGTAAGAATGTTTCACGTAGAAAATGTGTAAAGGGCTTTGGAGTCCTTTCAGAAGAAATACAGACCACTGCAAGAGATCCCTGGAAGAATGTGTGTGGAGAAGAAGTGAAATACTTCTTCAGGTATGTATGGGAGGCATATAGGATGAATTCTTTATTACTCTTAAAAGTTCTTACATGTGTCACATACAAGAATCTCAGCTGATTCCCATACCAGTCTTTAGCATCAGGAGAAACTAGCAACAGCTGTATCCTGCTTTTTAGTATTAATTAGACCTACAGAATTTGGAAACTTAGAAGAGGGAACTGTTCTTAATTCATCTTTGACTGATCTATCTGTCCAAGCAGACCTCAGTAATTGCTGTTTCCTTACCTTGTCTGGCCCATCTTCTCCTCCATGCTTGGGATAGTGCAGTTCTCCAGCATGGTGTGCCCTGAGATATCGAGCGAAGTGAGGTTTACCAAGTTTTCCACAAACAGGTTTAGAACCCGCCGGGTCAGCTTGAATTTGTAATAACTGGACAGATGGTCTCGGGAGATATCCAAGTGCCTGCAAATGACAGAGAGGAGCTCAGAGCCTGGAAAGCATTAGCTGGGGCTTCTGCCTCTCTACCAGAGGAAGATGACAAGCCAAGTGTGATTATTATTTATTTATTATGGTTATTATTTCCTTCACAAGATACAGGAATGTGGTTCTGTAGTATCTGGCCCTGTGTCTAACCGAAGCACACAGATATCTGGTAGAGGTCTACTTACAAAAGAGCACAATGAATCATTTGGCCACACACCACGAAGGAAATTGCTCCAGGCTCAGGAACTGCTTTTCCCAAGCTCCATCACAGCAGCCACCTGGGCATTTCTGTCTGGTGATTAAAATGCACTAGAGGATCTCTGCATCCCCAGAAACATATGTTGCCTCATCCCACAAATTAAGTTACACAAGTTTTTGTCTGCTTCCCCAATCTCCTATTTTTTCTACCCCAAGCTATTATGATGCCCTGATTTCATTTATCTTCAGGTATTTAAATGCTTAAGCTTTGGGGAAACCCTGATGCTAAGGGAGTGGTGGGACAAACTGACCAGCCACCATGTGCAGGTGGGGTCCCTGACAGGACAGGGGCTGCTCATGCCTGCCAAGCAGTAGCGAAGGCCCTCGCGAGAGACTTTTCTAAACTGCCTAAGACAGGAGCTGACATCCCACTCACAAAAGTGTCTTCTACCTGTTGCAGACCGAGTTTCATTGCAAGTCACTGGGAGTTAAAGTACTTGGATTTAGAAAATGTTATCGAGGACATTTCCCAAGACTCCTAGGTCATATGTTAACATGGTACCCTCTAGTGTCTGCAGTCAGTAGAGATGATACTAAAGCCATTGCAAAGTATCCTTTGTGTGAATAGTAAGGCCCCTCTCTGGCTTGGAAAGTCCTGGATCCCTTTCCCCGATACCACTGTGCAGTTTGAATAGCAATTCTCTCAACGCTGTTTCAGGAAGTCATTTCACTGTCAACACTGTTAGGTCAGGAGTGCCTATTTATTTACACTGCTTTCTCCCTTGGTTGCACCATCCATGCCCAGTGTGCTTCCACAGAGCGCAGCGAGTAGACAGTCTGAGCTCAGAGATTTTTTCCTAGTTTTATCTCAGAGCCAGGCTTAAACTTTGGACATTCCGGTTTCACAAATGGTTTGGAGGACTGAGTTTCACAGTGTGATTATTGCTGTATTAATATATGTACACATCTGTATTAATTTTTTTGCCATCTCTCAGGTATTCAACTGTTATTTTTGTTTGGCGGGGGGGAGTGGTTGGTTTTGCTTTGTTTTTTGTTGTTTTTTTTTTCTTTTTTTGGTGTGTGCAGTTGTGGTGTGTGGATTTTTTTTGGGGGGGGGTGGTGGTGTTTTTTGTTTTTCCAAGAGGGAGTTTCTGCTAAGTGATGTCCTTTTGCAAGCAAAATGCAGACTGTCTTTAGACATGTCAGACATGCACAGTGAGTCAATGAGTGAGCCTGTTCATGGGAAGGTTTATAACCTGAAACCAGCAGTGGGTGGCTCTCCATTAACAGGCAAGTAGACCATTCCTAAAAGACCTTTCCCTGTCAGCGGGAAAAGGATAAACAATGAAGAACAGATCTGCTGACCTGAGCTTGCGAAGCTGTGCGATCACTTGGATGTGCTCCTCTGAAAGGTCCATGTTGTAAAGCACTAAGGAAACCAGACTGTCCTTCCACTGGGTCAGAAACCCCACATCATTCAGCTGGATGCCAGAGAGATCAAGAGCTGCAAGGGAGGCCAAAGGCCGAAGCAACGTCTCCACGTTCACCCCTTCGATCAAGCGGCCCAGGTTCAGGAAGCGCAAGCGGCTAAAGCCTTCAAAAGTAAAGTCCTTGACCAAGACCTGGCGAGTGGGGTTCACCAAACAGTCATCTTCGCAGCCTCCAGGGTTCTCCTCCTCATAGAATATATTACAGCAGCCAAAGAGGCTAAGGGAGATAAGTGTGTGGCTGAAGCTCACCAAGGTTTGCAGACTCTTGGCTGTCAGCTTCTCACAGTTAGTCAAGTAGAGCTCAACAAGATCCTGGAAGATGGGAAATGAAAGTTAAAAATATTTCGCAGGTAGAGTGCCCACCCTGTTTGCTACATCACCTCCCACTGGGAGAGCCTGAGAACACGTATCACCGAACTTGACAGAGTCCCCATTGCATTCCCTACAGTGGCTTTGGGAGCTGAGCAGGGAGAAGCTGAGGTTCTCCCAAAGTAAATTTGGATGGTGAAGGATGGAGTCTTGGGAAATCTCTGGGTGCCTGGGATTCTAGCTGGTGCCCATGCAGCTATGCTGCTATGCGAAGAGGCAGCTGGAGGCTGTCAGTGCAATACCACCTGCTTCCTGATGGCTTCCAGGTCCTGGTCCTGCACAATCTGTTCCCGCAAGTGGATCCGAGCCAGTCTGGTGCTCCGGGGATCTGAGAACAGGGTGAAGAAGCTTTCATGGGGTTCAAAGATGCTGTCCGTCTTCACCAACTCCACATACCTGTATTGGGGCAATGGCATTAGTACAGCATGACACAAAGGCTCAGCTACAGCTCTAGCACCTTCACCGGTTAGAAGAAAATGTGACAAAGAGCGTAAGCACACGCAAACTCCCTCCTGATCATCCAGAATAGCCTTTGGGGTAATTGGAGCTGGCCCATTACCTCTTCTTGCACAGAACTAACAATCCTTAGGAAAACTTCAAGCAAAGATTTGTGCAAGGTCGTGTGTGTGTGTGAGCAAACTGGATTGTGGCAAGCACAGACTCCAGGATTATTTTTTTTCCCTAGCTGTTTAAAGCTAGTAATTTGATTTTTCATTTTCAGAAAAGTAGCTGGCCGAAGTTCTCTGCCAGACTTTGTGGGCAGGAGTTCAGCCAAGAAAGGCTGTGATAGCCAAATTATAAATCCCTGGAAACAGGTCGCTTTGTAAAGCTATGGGAACAGCAGCCTTAAAATTTAACATCTGTTAGCACTTTGCACTCTTATTTCTCTGGTTTGAGAGAGAGTTGTAATGCTTCAGTGGTGGGAAATAGGAAGGCTCCTTTGCTGCTTATTGATGTTCTTGGAAGAAGAAGGGTTTACCTATGCGGAAATGGTGATTTCCACAGAAACTAGACGGATATACAGCAGTACAATAACCCTTGGGGATAGTTCCTTCCGCAGTTAATGCAAATCCTTATTTCCAATATGAGGATCAATTGGAAAAAAAAGCCCTATGAATTCTTCCCCCTTCCCCCCCCGCCTTTTATCCTTTCCCGTCACTCTTCTTAGAGAACTATACTCCCCCTTCCCTGAGCTCCCGGCTCCTTCCCAAACCAGAAAACAGCTTCTCCACAGGCCTGAAACGTACTCATTGACAAGTTTGTCACAAATCTCGCTTGGCAAGAAGATATCAGGATGGAGCCGGAGAGTTTCATTGTCCAGTAGGTAGCAGAGAGTCCCCTCCAAGTTGCGAAGGCAGTAATCTGTGCACAAGGTCATTAGTGACTCAGGGCTATCGGATGCCATCTTGAGGGAAGTTATGGGAAGGGGAAGAGCAGAAGGAAGCTTTTGATTCAGTAGATCCTTTCCTCAAATGAAGTTCCAGGATGAATTTACAGGGACATCAGGACAGCTATAACCAGAGGGGAAGAAAAGATGCATTGAGAAAAGTACATTGGCAAGTGTCCTGCAAAGCTGTTGCACCAGCAGGATGTTGATAGTTGTATTTACAGCCCATCACTTGCTGACCTCAAAAGAACCTGCAGCATTTTGACCTCTCTGGCAGTATGCCCTTAATTCCTTGGTATCCCCGCTCCCAAGAGACACTGTGGGAATGAGTTAACATGAAACATGTTTGGAAATGAGGCTACACAGCAAGAAAATGTTTCCTCATTGCAGGGGTTATCTGGCTGACAAAGGCCCTCTGTAAGGGAAGTGGCAGAAACCACATTGCGTGGTTTCCTATAGAGTGGGCTGGATAAACCACCACAAAATTTACTGTTGGGACAATCCTTTGTGTAGCCCCAGTGGGATCTGGTGGCCCCATATCTCGTGCCTGTAATTGTTTGCCATCGTTCCAAGTGAAATTTCATGTTCTAGCTAAATATTTTTCTGTAGCGTCAAGCCAGAAGCTTCACGCAAGTCCTTGAACTAGACCGTGAAGTGGATCAGAAGCCAGAGGGAAACATACGGACTGGTTTGGCTTCCCTTTGAGTGCAGTGTAAAGCAAGGTTTATGCACGTGCTGGACGTCTGCACCTGGAGCTCCGTGGGACTTACTCAGCCAAACCATTTCAAATCTGTCACAAAAAAGTATGAGCGACTGACCCGGAAAAAGGCAAGACACTTTTGCCCTCCTTCATCTTTAGTACAGGATAAAGAAGGATGGGCAAGGCAGATAATTAGGGGAAGCCATTCCTGTGTATTTTCTTATTTGAAAAATCTCATGGCTCTAGTATTAAGACTCGCTCACTGGCACTGAAGGAGGGCTTGCTAGAGCCTTGGAGGTGTTTAGCAGAAATGACTGAAGACCAACAACGCCATTTCACTTTCAAAGGGTCGAATCACATTAGAAGCAACCCTAATGTGCACCCTTCTACATATTTCACACAAAAATTGTGTTGAAATGTTTATTTTTCATGTAAAACCTGCATCTTATCAGTAAGTATTTCCCTGTTGGCAGCAAGAACACCAGTGCTGCGGTCCTCTGTGCCACAGCTGAGGAGCCATTGCTGGGGAAGTTGTTGCAAAACATCCTTAACTATATTCTGTTTCTGATCCTTATCCTGCAGCTGCAAAGATCAGGACACTTGTCTGTGTCTCCAGCTCTCTGCTTCTCTAAAGCCTTTGGTGCTCTCTCTTTCCTTCATTCCTGCGGTATCAGTACAAGATGGAAGAGTTTAATTCCGTTTCCTCACCTGAATCACTACCCCCAAAGGCACCCAGGGTGGATCAGGCACCTTCCCTCCTCCCCTTTCAGATGCTCTGTTCAGCCACTGCCTGGGCCATGACACCTGTACAAAGGATCAGTTAAGGCTGTGAATGATGTAACCTTTCAAATTCAGGCACCAAATGGTGTCTATGGGTAACAAGAGCACAGCTGTGACTGAGCCTGCCCGGTGGCTTGGGCTCCTGCCCTTCTGATCCCTCCCTGTGCTGCAGAATGGATTTCCATGCAAACATGAAGGCAGCACAAGTTGGAAATGAAAGCTCTTTTCTTCCCTCTCTTTTTCATTAATTCTTTTTCTGAGAGCATGCTTCAGCACCAGG
Organism: Gavia stellata; assembly: GCF_030936135.1. NCBI lineage: Eukaryota > Metazoa > Chordata > Aves > Gaviiformes > Gaviidae > Gavia > Gavia stellata. The sequence continues at coordinate 6,924,648 of NC_082617.1, forward strand.
TCCAAAGAGTTGGCCAAGGAATTAACCCAACACAGAAAGGAGACTCTGAAAAAGCAAGTGGAGATCATCAGAACTGCTCCTCGCTCAGCAATGGAGGAATGGTTGTGCCAGATCACTCCTGCGGTACGCCCACCCTGGGCCTCGTCTCCCTGGGCCAAATCTCATTCTAGTGTAAGTGGACAAAACCTTACAGGCAAAAGCAGGCGCAGGTAATGAACTTGACTTGTCTTTTGGCTTTACTTGAATTTGATCACAGTTTCTCCTTCCTATAAGCATCTTTGGGAACTATACCTGCAGGCAACTGGAAGGATCATGTTCCAATCCCAAACTCCTTCTGACCCACTGTGTTCTGACCTACAACTTCCAATAGCCTTTCCAGTGGGGATCTCGGGCAGGTTATCTGCTGGTTTTGGCTCAAGAGGCAAAAGGTCTCCAAGGAAAAGCAGATGCTGAGGAAAAAAAAAAAAACCAAAAACTCAGCAATCACAAAAATTGTACTTAACACCCTCATAAGAGATAGTCTGAAGGGTGCAACTTGCTCTTCTGGGTCACAGAGTGCTGAGCTGGGGCCATAATAACACAAAACTATGACTCCTCAAGGGTGCCACAACAGCTCAGAGACCTTTGAGATACATGTGGTACAAACAACAAAAATGAGTAAAATGGTGGGTCTTCAATTTTGAAAAAGAAGGCAACCCATAATCCACAGTGCTCTGCTTTGCAGTTAAGTCAGGGGAGAAGTCAAGGATGAAGTGGGCTGCTGAAGGCAGAGTACTGTCTCACTGGCCGTGAGGTCCCGGCTAAGGGAATGCAGGTGGGAGGAAGTTGTCCTGTGCTCTGCACTGTGTCTGCTTTGGAGACAAATCCACTTCAACTCCAGAACAAGTCCCTCTCGCAGATTTTGCCTGAAGCTTGCTTGAGAGAATCTTTCCAGAAAGGCAAGATCAACAGGAAGCTCTGAACCAGCAGGGAAACGTGTTCTGCTATCCCTACCAGTTCCCCTGTGCCATCAGACAGGAGGTCCCCGCAGCCAGTGTTCTTCCACTGTTTACTACCGATGGCCAGAGAACTCGAAAACAAATTCTCATTGACAATCTATTATCACGTGCAGCTGGAAATGGCCAGTGCTTGGGACTTGTCCAAGCAGCTTAGAGCACTAAAGGACAAGGACTGCCTTCCTGTGGCTCTGACAATCCTCTATTCCCCCTCTGCTGAGACCAGCACAATGTAGCCGGTTGATTCTAGCCCTGGAGAGATCAGCTGCCCTTTAACTTCTGAGCTCCCCGTGATCCACCAACAAAATCCCATACAGAAGGTTAATATAGAGGAAAGTGGTTAAAACATCCCAGTAAAATAACACCAAAGAAAAGCATTCATCCTCATGATTTATTATGGATATTTGAGTAGCACCCAGAGCTGCTGCTGGGACCTTTTGTACAAGACATGGTACAACCTAGTCTCTCCCTCCTCAGTTAGACTCAAGACATGGCATGTGGGCAGGGTGAGATGGAAGTACAAGTGTTAATAGCTGCACTGATCAATATTGTCTCTAGTTATAAACTCAGTGATAAATGAACTAGAGACGCTGACAAATCATTAACATTTGCCTAATCATTATCCTCAGGCAGCTTTCCTCAGGCAATAGATCAGCAAGCTGCCGGCCTAGCAGGCTGTCACCAGCGCCTTCCAATGATGGGCCATGAGCTGTCTAGTGCATGTGTGTTTTTGAAGGGTCAGAGACAGGTATGTGAAACATGCTGAAAATTCAAGTGTAGGAATCGAAAAGTGACTAGAACCATGGCTGCCAATATTTTTTCTGATTTATTTCTCTAGTAGATTTGCCTCCATCTTAATGCATGGAGCAATCGAATCCCTTGCAGACACAGGAGGAGGCATATAAAAGCCTGTATACCCAACTGCCCCCAGAAGTAGCCCTCTCCGTGGAGTAACAGCACCCTCCCACCATCCACAGACCCAAAGGAAACCGCAGTACATGCAGCTTCACTCTCCCCCATCACCAGCCTTCCCGGTCCTGCCAGCCTCTTTGGCAAATATTGCTTATTTGTAGGCTACATCCATGTTGTTACAACATTTCAGGCTGCACCGGCACGCGAAGCTTGGGACCGCTCTTGGCACTCCTGGGGCTGCCCGTGCCAATATTCTCTACCTTGGACTTCAGACCGATCTTCTCTCCCAGTTTCTCTCTCCAGGCGGCTGCCCAAAGCCAAGCCTGACTCACCGTGGCTCCACGCCAACGGCATAACGTTTACGCTGTTGCTACAAAAATGATTGGCAAAGCTGACTTTTCCAGCATCAGGGACTTGTCCAAGGAGAGGGCAAACAATATGCACTGATGTGAACTGATTATGATGACTTTAGAATAACAAATTTAATGTAAATGCAGAGTTTGGCACAGGTTACATTTTGAAGGAAAACTGCACTGTCATTTTAGCTGGCATCATGCAGCTGCAAATCACTGTGTTTTTATTAATTGATGGGTCATCACAGCTCGTGCGGGGAAATACCATCGCTGCCTTACAGCAGGGAAGCTGAAGTAGGAGTAGATTGAACTATTCTGCGGCCCAGCAAAGCCTGTGATTTCCAAACTTGTCGGCCTGCCGAGACCGACATTGCAAATGCTCGTCTCATGCTAGCTGAGAAACATATTGATCTTTGTACCTGCCTGCAGTAAAGGTGCTCCCTCGGCTCACTGAATTGTATCACAGATTTTCCTTCCAAAAGGTCACCTGCCCACGAGGACACCCCCGGGAGCCCCTGGGTTACCGCTCCCCGGGCACTGGGGATCCGCCACCGCCAGACCGCGATGGTCTCTGACAGCCTTGCGAGCCCTTTCACCAGCCTGCAGGCAGGTCTGGCCACAACCCCAAACCCTCCCTGGCTCTGCCGACACGGGGCGCCGGCCCCGCTCCATGGGGCGACCTTCCGTTCCCGAGGCACTCAGAGGTCACCTCGCCCGGCACCGCCGGGGATCCTCCCGGACGGGCTGCCGCGGCCCAGGGCCCTGCCTGGCGGGGCCCGGCTGCTGCCGGTAGTCCCGGGGAGGGGATGGGGGCTCCCCGGGGGCGGCGGTTCCGCGTGGGGCGGCGCTGCCTCCCCGCCCCTCGGCGGGCAGGCCCGGTGCCCCCGGGCAGGGCGAGCCCCGCGGGTCGGATGGAGAAGGGGGACGCTGGCACTCACCTGGCGCCAGGCCCCCGCCCGGCGCGGCGGATGGGGGGCGGCGGGAGTCCCGGCTCGTCCCGGCGCCGCTCCCCGGGGCGGGCAGGGGGTCCGCGTCCTCCTCGGGCCCGCTCCCCCCGCCACGGCCTCCGCTGTCAACAAACCCCGCCGTCACTTCCGCCAGCCGGGCCGCCCGCACCGGAAGCGCCGCCGCTTCCCCCCCCCCGGAAACAGCGGCCAGGCCGGAACGCTCGGGCCGTGCCCGCCGGTCCCCCCTCCCGGGCACCCGCCGGAGCCGGAAGGCAGCGCGGGGCTCTCGGGGCCCTGCCGGCCCCGCCCCCGTCACACGCACTGACCTCACCGCCTCCCGCAGCAATGACGTGACGTCACCAGGTGCGGTGGTGGTGACGTCACGGCAGCGGCGCTGACTGCGCTGTGCTGCTGCACGATGTCACGGCGCGGCTCAGCGCGCGAGGCTGCCACCACGCAAAGGCTTGTTTGGCGGCGGCGGCCGCGCAGGGCCTCCCCGGGGCTCCCCCTGCCCGGGCCGCGGCCGCCGCCACCGCCCAGAGGGTCTGCGAGCGCGAGCCCCGGGCCCCCGCCTGCCCACGCGGACGCCGTTCCCGCAGGCCTCGCTCACGGCTGCCGCTTGCAGGGGCCGTAGGCGCCAGACCTTGCCTGGGAGGGCGCGACCGCCTCCGGGGTTCCCTCAGTGCTGTGAGCGCCAGCGGGGCCTGCAACCGGGGAGCCCCGGCGGGGCGGGGGGGGGGTTCTGCCTGCGGGGCCCTCGCTGAGGCGGGCAAGGCGGGCAGCTGTAAGCACCTGGTGCCAGGGGAGGGGGCCCCACCAGGCCCCGGGTGCCGTGAGAGGGCACAACCCGCGGCCGGGGCCGAGCCCCCGGGCAGCTCAGCGCCCCGGGAGGGAGCTGGGAGGGCGGCCCGGGGTGAGAAGGCCGCCGGGCAGGAACGCACGGGCGGCCTGAGGCGGCCGCGGGGGCGGGGCTCGCCGCCACTCCCCCCCCCCCCCCGAGGGGCGGAGCCGCCGCCGCGGGGAGGGGGTGGGTGGGTGGGTGGGTGGGGTGGTGGGCGGAGCCGGGGGCGTGGTTTGGCCGACCCCCGCCCACCCCCCCGCGGGCAGGGTTTCCAGCCGGAGCGTTTATGCGGCGCGCGGGGAAGGGGCGCGGGGGCCGCCATGTCGCGGTTGCACCAGAGCAGGTCGGTGTTGGGGCCCGTCGGCTCCTCTCCCCTCCCGGGGCTGCGCGGGGAGGGCTCTGTGGGGTCGGGGGGGTGCCGGTAACAAGCGTTATAACGGCCGCGGCTCCGCTCCCCTCCCCTCAGGATCGCGGACTTCCAGGAGGTGCTCGGCGAACCCACGGTGGCTCTGGCCAAGCTCCGCGATCTCTGCTTCAGCGGTGAGTGGCCCGGGGAGGGGCGGGGACCGGCCCCGGCCTGGGGAGGAGGGCGCTGGGCACGGCCCCAGCCCCGGTGGGGCTCCCGCCGGCGGTGGGCCCGGGCTGGAGCCGCCCCCGCGGGGCTCGGGACGCCCGAAGGCGCAGGCACGGGGTGTGCGGCCCCGGGGTGTCCGACGGCTGAAGGCCGCCTCAGCTACCGCCAAGTACTCCGCTCCTAGAGCTGCCGTGAAGCGGCGGGTGTTGGAAACCCGAGGCTGGCGGCTGTGTTTTCAAGCCCAAGCTCCGTCAGGCTGCAGCGGTCCCCGCCCGGCCTTTGAGCACAGCCACAAACTTCCAGGCAAACCCTTCCTTCCCCCTCTCGGAGGTGCTTGTGGGTTTCATTGCTTCTGCTGTGCCTTGTCCATCACCTGCACGCTCCCCGGCTTTCTGCTCCCAACGCCTGCCGCAGGCACCCAGCCCCGTGGCAGGCAGCGGCACGTTTGGAGCTGTGTATAATATAACCTCCAGAGCGTCCCTGTGAAAATGTCTTGCCCCCTGGGGAGGAGCGGTGCTGCCTTTGCCTGTGTGTGCGGTGACGTTAGTAAACCACGGCGAGGAGGCTAACTGGGGCTAACGTAGTTATTTCTCTGCCTGATGTTCCACAGGAATTCCCTTTGATGGTGGGCTGCGCTGCCTGTGCTGGAAGGTGGGTTTTCCTTGGGGTGCTTTTGTTTCTTGCGAGTGATGCTTTGCATTGCTTAAATACACGTAGTATTTTTGGGCACTTAAAATTGTAAACAAACAAACAAAAAATTCCTGAGCTTAAAAGCCACTCAAAATTGGCAGTAATTTGTGGAGATCAGCACTGGCACAATTGCAATAGCATTTACTGACCCAGGACAACCATCTCTTTGGATGAGAGAAAGTGGTTGTCTGCTCTTTGCATGAGAACAGCCCTTAGTGTTAAGCTAGGAGTGCATTTCAGTCAGGTTTGCTATTGATCAATCCTAAAAATAGGTCTGTGTTGAAAACCAGTCCCTGAAATATTCCTGACTGTCACTTGGCAAAGTACTGGGCTTTCTGGAGAAAGCTCTCGGTATTTTCAGAGAGCCAGTTTTAGCTGCTGCGTTTGGTTTGCTCATCTTACAGGTATAATAGCTCATTCTCCAAATACTGATTTGTGTGTGTCTGTCTTCTGTACAGATACTCCTGAACTACCTCCCTTTAGAGAAAGCCTTATGGAGCTCTTTGCTGAAGAAACAGAGGTGAGGACATCGCTGCTTGTTCCTTTATTTCTAATGATATCTGCGGAGAAGGAGAATAGTTCCTTAAATAATTAAGTACCTTCATAAAATGAATTGTTCTTGTGTGGAATGCACTGTTCTGTAGGCTGTCTGCTGGGTCAGGTGGATTGACCTCTTCAGCTGAACTCAACTGAAGAGAAAATCAGATGCATTCTGGCTAAGCAGGGTGGTGCTGAGAGATCTGTTTGAACTCAGTCTGGGTGCTTATGTTGACTTAATCTTCTGCTTCATTACAAATTCCTCTTTTCTTCCTTAAGGGATCTGTATTCCCAGTTCCTAAAGGAAATGATTATCCAGCCTGGGATAGCCAAAGCCAACCTGGGGGTTTCAAGGGAAGATGTCACCTTAGAAGATCACGTAAGTGCTCTTAAGTCTTTGTGTTGCAGAAAATTCCCCAGAGCTATAAACTGTTGTTCCGGAGCCTGGACGCCTGGGCTGCTCTTGGCTCTGTTGTTGGACTGAGAGAACTTTGCCCTGCTAGCAGGAGGGACAGTTCCTAGGTACCAGCCTGGTGCGTGTGTCTTAGTAGCCTTCAGTGTGACTTACTGGCAATGCACCAATAGTTCTGAAGAGAGCTGTTTTCAGCTATGCGAATCTCTTTTCCCCTCCTTTGGGGCTAGCTGCCCAGGCTACGGTTCTCCTAGGGAAAGGGAGAGGCTCACAAGAGGTACCTCTAGCAAAGAGACGCTCTCCTGGGAAGTCAGGTCCATGAGTGGACTCAACAGGCTACTCTGAAAAGAGCATATAAAAGAGGCAGGAGAGTGAAGCTGGACTATGATGTGGAAGGCAAGAGACTCACTTATTTCTAGTTCTGCTGCTGGCTTTTTTTTTTTTAATTTACTACTTCCTGCATCCCTTGGCTTTTTCCTTCTCTGAAAGTGCTGTTAAGAGTATATGTGTTGGGGGAGGGAATGAAGTAACTGATCAGAAGAGACTGTAAAATGATACAACTGCTTCCATGACTGGTCCTGAATGTTAACTTCTCTGCTAGCATACAGTCATCTGTGCCGCTGTGATCTCTGGAGGCCTTGGTGCTGTAAAACTAGCATGTTTGTAACATTCCACACGTTGGCAGGTTACAGTGATCTTTGAATCTCTTGGAACGTTGCTTTTTTTTTTTTTTCCCCCCTCTCAGTTAGTTGTTAACTTTGTGTGGATCTTGATGTGGAGAGAGGAAAGTGTGTGTGGAGGGGTAGTTAAGTTTGTCATACTGGAAAACTGGTCAGCTACAGGATAGGCTGTTCATATTAATATGTATTTCCTTTTTCCTGGGCACAATGGTGGTGCTTAATCAGCTTTCTCAGAGCTGAGATAGAGGGGGATACTTGTAACTGATAACCACAACACTTAAGTACTGTGTGGGTGGGTAACTCTTACCCTAAGTACAAAGACTATCTCTGTAGTATAGATTGGAGCTTCAATCAGGAATCTTGTTGACACAAGACAGGATAGCTGATTTGGGAACAAAGTCATTAAGAGGCAGATGAAAAGGGATTGGAAATATTGGCTTCTGCCTCTCTAAGTGATCCTGCATGCTCACTCGTTTCACAAGCTCTGATCTGCTTCCTGCACGCTGTCTGAAAAAACAACACTAAATGTAGCTAATGAGAGAAAAAATTAAATCTGATGTGTTAAGAGCATGCTGGTACTAGATGACAGAGGGACAGCAGGAATGTTAAATCAGTGTATATTTACTGAGGATTTTGATATGTGTGAAACATGCTTGTTCCGTTTCTGTTGTTTATTTCTTTAGCCTCTCAATCCAAACCCAGACAGCCGATGGAATACTTACTTCAAGGATAACGAAGTGCTTCTCCAGATAGACAAAGATGTCAGGTGTGTGAGGCATAATGATTCAGGCTTCTGAACCCGAGTGGTTTGGTTAACGCTTTGTACTTTGAAAATGAAGTTTAATATTAAACTGAGCCTCCTGTTCAACATGGGGTATGTACTTCCTTCTTATGCCTGATTTCTTTCTGTATCTGTCCTAGGAGGCTGTACCCTGACATGGCATTCTTCCAGCGCCCAACAGACTACCCCTGCCTTTTAATCCTGGATCCCCAAAATGAGTTTGAGACGCTGCGCAAGCGGGTGGAGCAGACGACACTCAAGTCACAGACGGTGGCGCGAAACCGCAGCGGGGTTACAAATGTGAGATCTCGGTGGCGGCTGTCCATGGGGCAAGGCATCTTAGCTGATAAGAGGAAGAAGGGTGTTTCTCAGGCTTTTTTTCTGTTTCTCTCTGCTTGTGTGGTGGAATTGGGCAAATACCCCAGCATATACTGTGTGTTCTGGTGGCTAGACAGCTTTGTAGAACCAGCTGATGTGCCTGACAGTTAGTAGGGAATTACAGGTGTATTTAATTTTAAGGATTATTTTTTCCTGACTTCAGGTGGAAGTTGGAGTTGCAGGAAGATGCGAGTATTTTATGCTTGATGTGCCTTTCTGTATGGGAACAAAACACTGAAGGGTTAATTTACTGAAGTTGAATTTACATAGTCTTACAGAACTGGATCTCATAAACCTGCAATTAGGAGAAGAGCTGGGTATCTGCTGAAATGTGTGTTGTCTCTTTACGTTTTCACAAGTGTTACAGCACAAGTGCCACATGCTGTTGGGGAAGGTGGCTTGCTACCACAACGGATCTATACTTTTCCTCATACTACTAATAGAGAAGTGGAACTGCTGTGGTTTCTTACTGCATGGGATCAGGTGGTGCAGTGATTCAGGGCAACTGTCTGTTACTACAGACTGCTTCGTTCTTCAGGGATAGCCAGCACTAGGACTTCAGTGCCTTTGTGCTTCCCAAGTTTATATGAACACCTGCCTGCTTGGTATAAGCTGCCCAAATCTTTTGGGGGCCTATGTGTATTAAAAGCCAAGCTCGTCACGTGTACAAAACTTCCTGTGCCAGTTGGTTATCCTGAATCAGCCCTAGTCTTGTCTTGCTCTTCAGGTGAGCTCCCCTCTTAAAACAACTCCTAATTCTCTGAGCGAGTATGAAGTTCTACCCAACGGCTGTGAAGCTCACTGGGAAGTAGTGGAGCGAATCCTGTTTATCTATGCCAAGCTGAACCCCGGGATAGCGTACGTTCAGGGGATGAATGAAATCGTAGGGCCTCTTTACTACACCTTTGCTACAGATCCTAACAGTGAATGGAAAGGTGAGAGACTCTTTTGACTGCTCAGTAATGGCTGTTGTACTGCATGCTCTCTGTGTAAAGAACTGGTTTGGGAATGAGACTCTCTTTAAACAACTCTGTTTTGACTGGGCCAAAAAGCAAATACAGTAAGAGATGAGGAGTTCTGGGAACCACAGCAAATTGATAGAAACTGAATGGGCTGTGAGTGGAGAGGACATGGGAAGTGAGGATTTTTGAGGGATTTCTGTTTGGTTTTTTGCATGGATCTAAGTTGCACTTTGTGAAACTTAAAATCCCTTTAGAAGCTCTTGTTTGCTCGTGCTATATATACCTGGTAAGAAAAGAATGGAATGGGAGTACTTTGCCTGTTGCTTCTACTTCACAGGAGCTCCGAGGGTGTGTGCTGATGGTGGGGAAAGCAGATGGTGTTCTTGGGCATAGATAACCGGTTTGTGACCTGATGTCATGAAGACCTTGTGTTGCACACAGGGGCTGTATTTGCAGTGGCTCTGTAGACATTTCTGGTTTTAAAAAAAAAAAAAAAGCATCTAGTCTTGTCCCAGTCCAAGCAAGCCAAGATCTTGTGGGATCTGCTACTTGAATCCAGTACAGCAACCAGATTATGGAGCAAGAACAGTTCTAAGTCTGTGTGCCTCTGTCAGTAATGCTTCCTCTATTCCCCCATCATTTCTTTTAATTTTTTTTTTCCAGAACATGCTGAAGCAGACACATTTTTCTGCTTTACCAATCTAATGGCCGAAATTCGGGACAACTTCATTAAGAGCCTGGATGATTCTCAGTGTGGTATTACCTACAAAATGGAGAAGGTCTACTCCACTCTGAAGGAAAAAGATGTGGAGCTGTATTTGAAACTGGTGAGGACCTAGGTGTTTCTCTCAGTCTCGGTTGGAATGTGAGGAGTGGAGCTTAATAGTGCGTTTCAATGTCAGCCAATTTTGTTAAACTGTTACTGTGCTTGAATAGAAAGGTTGAGAGAGTGTATGAAGGGCTTTGCCTGTAAGGCATAGAGGCTCTCTTATCTGTGAGCTGAAACAACCTCTCCTTGGAGTAAGCCTAGAGCGAGCTGACACAGCAGGGCTTTCCTCCCCTGCCTGACTGTGGAAGCAAACAATAGTTGTTGCAAAGCTGCCAGCTGTGAGTCCGAAGTGACTTGGCCACGATCCCTGGTCACCTGGGTTGAGACCTAGTTGGAGCTGGAGTCTTTACTCTCTTCTAGTCACCAGGTAAAACATGAGTTTTGCTGTAGAGTTCCTTGGAATCTAAGGTTACAGGAATTGTGTCTCCGTCTTTAAAAACAAAACAAAAAACAATCCACCTCCCAACACTTCTGTTGCCACCAGATGCCCTGACAGCACTAACTTAAACTGCATGGAGATCATTCAGGAAGTAAACTTAAATCAAGCAAGCTGGTCCATCCCGCTCACCTAATTCTATCACCCTTTTTTGTGCAAGGGTCTCAGAGTGCCTTGGGTTGGTGTGGGTTTTGTAGAGCATCTAGAAGGCAGCTTTTGCTGAAAACATCTTCAGGTCTTATAGACCATTTAGTGTGAAAGTCCAAGGAGAATTTGGAAGGGAAAGCTGCTCTTGGTACTCCAACCTTCACCAAATCACACTGAGATTTTTTTTTTGCATTTAGAGAAATCAGGATATATTTTTTTTTTTATAATCCAAAAGATGGTTTGTTAGCACAGTGACATGACCCACAGCATTGGCTGGTGGCTGATTCAGTGGGGAGAAAATAAATTGCTTACAGTTTAGCTGGCAGGAAATGGTCTTGGCCATGCAGCAGCTGGTCCTTAAGAATATCAGTAGGATCCTGAACTCATTTGATCTTGATTAAACTTATAGTCCCTTGGATTTAGCAGCAGAAAACAAGGAAGCTTGAGGCTAGAAGTGCTTACAGTATGTTTTACTGACCATCAGTGTGAACTCTGTTCCATCTTTGTTTCTTTTTGTGAATAGTAAACCTTTTGATAAATACGGGGCTTCTGGAAAGGAGAGGAAATCCTGACAAAACAGTGTCTCTGCTGGTGGGGGAGGGCTGCGACTTTGCAGATAAAATGCTGTTCAAATGGGAACATTAAAATTACTTGGCAAGTTTGATGGAACTAACACAAATAGTGCCTGTAGTAAGAAAAGCTTCCTTTACTTCATGTTGTAGACAGAGGAGCATTTTCTGGCTTGTCTGTAGACATGGAGCGTGGCTACACTTAAAATCTCTCTCAGTCTAGCTTGAATGTGAGAGCCTTCAAAGGACGCACTGGGTTTGCTGCGGTTGCAGTATGAGTTGACAGCTTAGAGCAGTATCAGGGTGGAGATGGGGATGGAAACATGGGGTGCATCTCTTACTTGTAGGGAACTGGCCGAGAGCACATATTCATTCTTTGCCTGGTGCATGTCTGACAGCAAGAACAGAACATCAAACCCCAGTTCTTTGCCTTCCGCTGGCTGACGCTGCTCTTGTCCCAAGAGTTCCTGCTGCCAGATGTCATCCGTATCTGGGACTCCCTCTTTGCTGATGATAAGCGCTTTGATTTTCTTCTGCTCGTCTGTTGTGCCATGTTGACGTAAGTACAGAGGTGGCCTTCCTCCTCTTTTCTTTCCCTCCTTTACCTAAATCTGTGGATCCGCGAGCCTCCTGTAGGCGTGCGTTAAGGCATCTGGAGAATAGGTTATAGTCACTTGTTACAATGGTAGCAAAAGTGTTTTCAAAGGCCTCTATAAGGGCACAGTGTAGTCTGCTTTTAAAGTTCCTCTGTAAAGAGTCAAAAGTAGCTGGAATAATGTCCATCTTTCAGACTAATCCGGGACCAGTTGCTGGAAGGAGACTTCACTCTGAACATGAGGCTGCTGCAGGTAAGGATTAAATATAGTTGGCATAGGGAGTAATTTGAAGAGTCTTGAAATAGTCCTGTGAGAGAGGGTGATAGCAGGGATATGCATGGCTGAATAGAAGTACCAGATTTCTGATAGTTGCATGCAGAAAAATCTTAAGGTGGATCTTGCAGCATGCTCATTACTGGAAGTATGAATCTTTGCATGCTGTGGTCCCCACCACCCACTGGGAAACTGAACTCCTGACAAATGACTACTTTAACTTCCTTGGTGGTGGTGTCTCTGCTCCTTGTGCTGCTAACCGGGTTTTCACTTCCACATGCAGAGGGTGGCTGTACACTCTGTTTTGTTGTCCTAGCTCTGTATGGATCTCTTCTCTTTCCTCCCCCTTTTTAGTGCTACAGTAGCAATGGGTCCTATTTCAGAGAATAATATTCCTTCTCTGATCTTCTGTTGGTGGGACAGAGTGCTGCTGTCTGGAGCTCAGTATTGCCATTGAAATAAAGCCTTCTTTTGCTTGGGCGCCCATTCTAGCCTACAGAGAAATTATCATAGGCTAGAGGTTTTTAACAGCTTTTGGTTTGCAAAAAAATTTGTATTTTTCCAGCAAAGACGTGAAACCCTGTGTAACAGTGTTAAGTTTATTGGCGGAGGCTTTTGTTTAGTTCTGAGGTCTGTGAGAGCTCAAGGTTGAAAACTCCTGCACTGCACAGTAGGATATCTCTGATTCTGCCAGTTCCTGCTTTGGGCTGTGCAAGATACTGGCTTTGATAAGGCTTTCTGGCATGAAGATAGCCTTTGTAGCAAGCCAGCTTACTGTACCCTTGGAGGACAAATTTAAAAAAAAAAAAATCTTCTTGAAGGGTATTGAGGCTCGATCAGTTACAAAACAGGAAACTGCTAGCTGTTAAGGGAGTAACTGAACGTGGCTGTATGTTATACTAGGCCAAGAATGCTGTCGTCAAGGTTTGCCTTGCTTAAGTGAAACAATGTGTACGAGATACGCTAGGTAGTCACTTACATCACTTGTTTCTTTGACATAGGATTATCCTATCTCTGATGTTCACCTGATTTTGAAGAAGGCAAAGGAACTTCAAGATTCCAAATAGTCCATGAGCCTAACAAAAGGTGTCAGAGAAACTGTATGGCAGTGGATCCCAGGAGATGGCCCATGCAGTGTGGCGCATTAAAGCTCCTAGGGGTCTCTGCAGGACTTCAGGTTTTGTGTTTGGGCTACTAGCCACCTTGAAGACTTCTTCCTGCTCTATTTATTAGGTCAAGGACTGATTACTTCCCTATCTACTTGGATCCTCCACTCCAGATTTTTTCAAATCTCAAATGCCTCTGTGCTGCCAAAAGCAGTTCTTTGTATCTTTTTTTAATGACTTAAATTTTGGGGAGAAAGAAACCATCTGTCTGGGCATCCCTGGAAGGATGGACTCCTGCATCATGGAAGTAGCTCACGTGAAGTGACTTCTGATGGGGAAGGGACGAGCTGAATCCAGTGGATTTTGGTGGGTCAGTATAGAAGGATCTTCCTCCTGTGAATAGAATGTATTCCAATGAAGTCACACATCCTGCCATTCAAGTAGCTTCTGGATTCTTCTTCTTCGTGTCTGCGCTTAGCCATCCACGGGGTGTGCAAAGAAGATAATTGCATCAGTTTCTGGTGATTGTCATCTGACATCTGGCAGTTTGGACCCCTTTGCCTGGGAAAGAGACCTTGAAAAGCTGAGATGGGAGGACACGATTACAGCTGGCAGCTTTGTGCACTGAAACTGCTTGAATCCAGAATCGCCTTATCAACAAGGTCTCCTTGAAAGCAAGACTCTGGTGGTTTTAATCAGTGAGTGAAGCATAGTTTGAAGTCAAGCCTTATTACACACAGCCTTAGAGCAGAAGCTTGAGGCCTCCCTGCAGCAACAAACTGCTTTCCTGGCTCTGAACTGGAGCATATCCAGCTACAATCAGGATTCTGAAATACAAGAAATGGGCATCTAGTCATGTGCAATGAAGACAGCTGTATTTAGAGACTTATACAGGCATGGCACTGGGGTTTTCTGCCTCAGTGGCTTGCATAATACTACCCTGCATAAGCTCTGGTCACACTAACCTTGATATTGTCAATACTGTCTCATGGTACTTCTTGCCAGGAAGACATGGTACAGGTCTGACCTACAAGTAAGAGTCCTTTTCTGGTGTAATCCAGTGGGCATGCAAGCATTTCATCGTTAGCTGACTGCTGGGGCTGATCCGCTTTTCTGTGTACCAGTCCTGTTGGAGTCACAGTCCTGAGTTGGTCACCTCTCCCTCCTGAGAGGGGAAACTGCTGCATTTCAAATACAGTAGAGCAGGCTCAGGTGAACATTTACTACAAGCTATGGAGAGAACTGCTAACCTGCTGGCAGCGGCAAGCTGATGAGAAACTGTAATCCTTGGAGGGCGAAACTGCCAGCACCCAGGTGCTTGGGTTGTGCAGAAGCTCTTGAGTGAACACTAATCCAGCGTGCTTTTCCCTTTCTTTCTGTGCTGTGCTGGCTCACCTCTGCATAGCTGTTTGACACTGCAGTTTTCGGTATTTATGGGTATTGATTTGTTAAAGGTCAGTCTTCTCTGTAAGATCTGCTTAAGCTGCTGATGGCCTAGAATCATCCTAGCAGGAGGGATGTTGTCAGCCTTCAGCTTTTTTACTAGTGTTATTTCTTTCACTGAAGGCCAGTTCTTTACAGGCTACTGTAATTCTCACAAAGGTGGATGGGGAGATGGGAGGACAGGCTGATGCATGCACCAACCTTCTTATTGGCAATCCCAGGCAATCTCTCTGCCTCTTCAGAAGATGCTTGAGTGACACTGGTGCAGCCAGGTGTTGCTGCTGTGGTGGAGCAAGAGCAACTGAAGACTAAAAACAATCTGTAATTAATACCTGTGGCTAACAGTATCCCTCTCTGCTGCAATCCTTTCTAGAGGGTAGAGTTTTCCTCCAAGAAATATGGAACTGATAGACCAGGACAGCTGTGTGATGAAGCATCCTGTCTGCTCTAACCACTGGATGGATGTTCTTCCTGCCTTCTGTCACTGAGCTATTCCAGGTGGTCTCATGGTCTCAGCTCTTGGGTACCCTGCACTGGAGAGGCCAGTAGTCAGACCTTGTATGGCCAAACAGCCAGCTGGTAGGCACAAATGTAGAACCAGAGGGTCAAACTCTTAAGTAGAATTGGACCTCCTCCAAACACTTCCTCAGAACTGCTTTAAATTGCTGTAGCTCTCTCACATTCCATGTACCAGCTCTGCTCTCACCTCCCCAAATACCTGGGCTGTCCTTTTTGGGTCCCCCTGGCAAGTGCAGGGTTCCCTTATGCTGTATTTTCTCACTGGTAACAGGAGCATCCATGAGGGTTCCTGGTCTGAATAGCTAGAAGTCTCCTTAAAAAAAAAAAAACTGAGAAGGCAGCAGGCAAATTGGGATCAAAGCATTACTTGTAGATGAGCTTCCGCTTGCTTTCAGAGTAGCGTTTGGGCCCTGAGGTTGACCTCCGGCAGTGGCGTTGCCCAGCTCTGGGCCAGGTGCTGGTCTGTAGCCTTGCAAACACTCGAGGAAGACGCTGGGGAGGGGGGTACTCAAGTCGCAGTGCAGGCGGCTGTCTGGGTACGGGTGTTACGCTGTCTCCTCCCTGCCTGGGTGCCGAAGGACTTACATTGTGCTGTCTTACTTCTCTTCAGGGAGTGATGGTGAATGCTTTTAAAAGGAGTCTGCAGTGGTTTAATGGGATGCAATGAGAGCTTTGGCTACTGGAAAGGTTCTCTCGGATAAATTCTGTAGTCTTATCCAGGCTATGGCTGCTGAACTGATTGAGTTCTTCTTCAGGGAGAACTTGTAACAACTTTGATACACCCAGGCAGGCTGGTTCCTACATGAAAAGCTGTTTTATTTATGTCCCTCCTTATTTCTTCCTGTGTGGTAGGACTTCTGTCCTGCTGTTGAAAAGGGCTGTTGAAAGGAGTTGTACTTTTCAATTACTTGGGGCATGCGTTTCTTTATTCCAAGACTTTCTCCTTTCTTTAAAAGCAAAGCCAGATTTTTCTGAGGGGAGAAAA
The DNA here is from genome assembly GCF_030936135.1 of Gavia stellata. Taxonomy (NCBI): domain Eukaryota; kingdom Metazoa; phylum Chordata; class Aves; order Gaviiformes; family Gaviidae; genus Gavia; species Gavia stellata. The sequence continues at coordinate 6,940,613 of NC_082617.1, forward strand.
GAAAGTCTTGTTACCAGCTTTTGAATTCCCTCATGAGTTTCCTTGGCTTCATTCCTCAAAGGCTTGTGGTGGTTTTTTTGTTGTTGTTGAGGTCAGATGCTATTTAACTAGTGCTTCCTTGCTTGTGTGGCCAAGTAGTGACTGCTCCACCCTTGAGACGTTTCCACCTCTGATTTCTTCCAATCCTAATCTGCTGCAGGAGCAGCAAGGTTGGCTGAAGCAGCAGTTCTTTGGGTGGGAGGTGTTAGTCTGAGGTGCCTTGGGGACCCCTTGTTTCACAGGGGCCTAAACAGAGGATGTTTAAATAGCTCGTGCAACGCATTCTTTGTGGACAGGACTACTGCCAGGCAGGGGAAGGGGTACCCATCTTCAACTGGGAGGAAAAACAGGACGCTGTGCTGGATGTGGGGAGAGATGAGCCTCCCCTGGGAGGAAGAGCTCTGCTCTACCTGCACCTGGCTGTGATTCAGGCTTCAGGAAACTTTGTGGCTTTGCCAGTGAGGTAGAAGCAACAGGATACTAGAGATCAAATCATTGATGGTGGTCACTCGGAACATTGATTTTTGAGTTTGAATTTTGTGACCTAACCTAGAATTATTCACACTTTGGCAGTGAGCAGAATGGAGGCCAGAAGTTGCTTTGGGGGAGTCTGGGGTGTTTGGGAAAGCAGAGGCTGTTTTCCCTTACGGAGTGTCAGTGACTTTGTTTTAGCCATTTGGAGCACTCTGAAATGCCCTTTCCTTGAAAGAGAGGAACATGTAACACTTTTTCTTTTTTTTACCTTGTCTGGAAAGAATTGCCAGCACAGGGTCTAGAGAACACTTCCTCACTCTAAAACTCCTTTTATGCTTCTTTTTAAACACTATTTTTATAACGCTTCCTTGAACTAAACGGCTGGCTTTGTGCAAGCGTCTCCTGGGGACGCGACTCACCGTGTTGAGCTTGGAGTCAGTGCTGCTACAGCTGCTGACTACCCGACTTCTGCGTGCCCTGTGACCGTGGCCGGGGGAGCCAAGCCACCGAGCCGCAGCAGCAGCAGCAGGCCGTGGCGCGGAGCCCCGCAGCGCTGTGGGTTTGGGGGTACAGGCCTGCCTCCCTCGCCGCCGCCTCGGCAAGATGGTGTTGCTTCGCCTTCACCCGCCTCGCCGCTGCCTGGCTGGAGTGGGGCCAGCCGGGGGAGCGGTGGTTTTTCCTCAGGGAAAGACACGGCGAAGGTAACGCTCTCGGCGCGGGGGAGAGCGGCGCCGGCGGGGCGGGGGCCGACCGGGCCCGGAGGCCGCTGTGGCGTCCGGCCGGGGGAGAGCCGCCTCGTTGGTTGCTCCGCTCTTTATTTTTGTACTTTCGAGCCGCGCTCGTGGCCTCCGGGACTCCCGTTTAATGCTGTTCTCTCGTTTGTCCTAATAAAATGGTTCCTTTGCACACCGGTGCCGCGGCCGCTTCTGTCGCCGCCGGCGGGTCCCGGGGGACGGCGACGTCCCCCCCCCCGGGGAGCGCTGGGCGCCGCGGCGCCCTCTCGCCCTTAAAGGGGCGATGCTCCTGCGGGTGCCGGGCCGCGCAGGGAGAGGCCTGCTGCGGGGAAGCCGCGGCCCGTTTAAGCGGCGGCCGCTCCTGCGGCGCAGCGCACAGCCATGCTGCGGGGCCGGTGGCTGCTGCCCGGCGCCTCGCTGGCGCTGGGCGCGGGGCTGGGGGCGGCCCTCACCGCCCGCCGCCGGGCCGAGGACGATGCGGCGGAGGGGCTGCTGGGCCGCCTGCCCGTGGTGCCCGCCGTGGCGGCCGCCGGTCCGCCGGCGCTGCCGGGCCCGGGGCGGGCCGAGCTGACCAAGTACGGGCTGCCCGGGCTGGCGCAGCTGCGGAGCCGCGAGTCCTACGTGCTGTGCTACGACCCGCGGAGCCGCAGCGCGCTCTGGGTCGTCGAACAGCTCAACCGGGAGACGCTCAGCGGTACCTCCGACCGCGCCGCCTGCGACTTCCAGGAGGACGACTCGGTGCACGAGTACCACCGGGCCACCAACGGCGACTACCGCGGCAGCGGCTTCGACCGCGGGCACTTGGCCGCCGCCGCCAACCACAAGTGGAGCCAGAAGGCCATGCGGGACACCTTCTACCTCAGCAACGTCGCCCCGCAGGTAGGACCCGCCGCCGGCACCGGCTCCACGCAGCCCCGGGGGCCCGCGGGGAGACTCGCCCCGCGCGGGGCGGGGAACCGGAGCGGTCCGTGTTCAAGGGCGGACGCTGCTCCCCGCTGGAAGCCGCCTCGGAGAGTCTCTGGCTCTTCCGTGGCTTTGTCCCTGTAGTGGTTCAGGCAGAGAGGGCCCGAAGTGGCCAAAGGCACTGGGGGGGCTGCATGTCCCGCTAAACTTACCGCCAGCGGTCCTGCAAAGGCGTCTGCCTGCGCGTTCCTCTGGAGCTGTGAGAGACACCGTTCAGTGCAGCTCGTTGCAGGAACGAAGTTAAACGGGCGGACAGATGCTTGCAAAAATCATGGTCTGAGGTGAGTGGGTTCTGTTCCTGGGCGTTGCAAACCAGGACCTGACCGTACGCAGCGTCCGGAGCGGAGGCGATAGAGGAGATCGCTTCTGGAAAGTGCCCGGGATGCTGTGAGACGTGTTACAGAAAAGGCGAGTGTTATTACTCTGAACAGTGAGGAAGTTCCCCACTGACTGACTTTGCCGTCTGTGTTGCCCTGGTTGTGTTTCTAGGATCCTCATTTAAACCAGAATGCCTGGAATAACCTTGAGAAGTACAGCAGAAGCTTGGCGAGGAACAACAAGAACGTCTATGTCTGCACAGGACCCCTTTACCTCCCCAGGTAAACACGAGGGCCAAGCTGCGACCATGCTCGAGATGCATTGTGCTGGGAAAGGAATGCAGGCAGACAGGAGTGATCTGCTAAGGCCCCGCTCAGTAGATGATACCAGCTGTGCACAGAGCTTCTGTGGAAAGGGGCTTTCTTAGGATTAGTTTCTCTCTTTCCCATTCAATTGATTATTTCCTGAGTTAAGGTGGGTTTCTTGAGCTACAACATAACCAAGCTGCTTTTGTTTGCAGTCCTTAACAATCTAGTAGTAGTAGATTACTAGATTAACAGATTAGACTGCAGACCCCTTCCCTGCAGAACAAAGCTTCTAGGTTTTATTTCATGGACTATTTCTCCACTTAAAAGCATGACTTTATTTGCAAAGATGTTCATGTAGCGCTGAAGAGCAGCTGTCCTGTGTTGAGATCTCTTCAGCAGCAGTAAATGGCTTGGAAAGGCTGTTAGAGACAGCAGGGAAGAGATTTGGGGGGAGCAGACCCAATACGCAGCTCAGTCTCACCGTGTCATGTAGCCTCTGTTTCAGCAGTGTTTTACACCTCTACCGCAGAAGTAGGGCTGCTCCCTGCCATGCTGTGGGGCAGGGGCTCGCTTAGGGGTAGTGGTGGAGGGCTGAGGGGGCGGATGGGGCACCAGAGTAGGAGGTAACATGGGACGTTGCTGTTGGTGCAGGATGGAGGCCGATGGGAAGATGTACGTCAAGTATCAGGTGATCGGGAAGAACAATGTGGCCGTCCCCACCCATTTCTTCAAGGTGCTCATCCTGGAAAAGGAGAGCGGGGAGATTGAGTTGCGCTCGTATGTGATGCCCAACAGCCCTGTGGATGAGAAAATCCCCCTGGAACGGTTCCTGGTTCCCATAGAGAGCATTGAGCGAGCCTCGGGGCTCCTTTTTGTCCCAAACATCTTGAAGAGAACAAGTAACTTGAAAGCCATCACAGCTGGAAACAAGCGTTGAACCCTGACTAAACAAATCCAGGTAGCCCCTGGGCAGGGACTGACAGCAGTCACCCGCAGAATAATAGTTCCTTGTGCAATTTTAAATGTAGGAAATAAGAATCAAACCTGTGTTTCTCTTTACCCTTTGCCTCGTTTTGTGTAACAGTGAAACACGCACACATGGCAGGTCTCAAGGGCAGTCATGCAGAAGGCTCCTGGGCACTTGACACTGTAGCAGGGCTCTAAAATTTGCCTCTAATCTGCAATACCGAGCATACTCCTGTAATTGCTCCCTTTGAGTTGTGTATGGCTCATTAAGACACAAAGGGAAGTTACTTAATTTCTGCTATTTAGCAGGGAAGGATGGGAACAGGGGGAGGAAAGGAGCGGTTCCTGCCTTTCTACAGCCAAAGGATTGTATGATTGTTTTCTTTCAGAAGATGGTTTTAGCAGTAAAGCTTTGAACATCCACAGTATTGGTTGTTTCTTATCGGCTCTTACCAAAGCTCTGAATATGTCAGCAGGAGGGGGGAGGATAGAGCCAACTTTTCCAGCTGCTTTCCTGTTTGAGCTTGCTCTAGGCAGAGCTTAAGGCATCATAGATGGAGCCAAACTGTAACAAGGCCCAACTGAAGCTCCAGCCCTTCCTGCTGTTGGGAAGGATGAAGCCTGGGAGTTGAAGGGGGGGCTGGGGGAAGTCAGGCAAACTGAGACAGGAACAGCTTCTTGGCATAAGGATTAACTTTCAACTTCCTTTAAGTTTGAAGGCCACATGGCTCCAGAGGCACTGCACGTGGAGCATCTCTGGACATTGAGTGCCCATCTGCTAGACCAAGGCACTCACACACAGACTTCAAGGCAGCTGAGGTTCCATACTGCTTTATTCCCCACCCCAGATATCTGAATTGCTGAGACCCAGTCTGCTGCCAGGCTTGTCCCAGCTGCTCAGAGGCAGCAACCAGCCCTTGGCTGGACCACGCAGGCAGGAGGGCACTGACTTGCTGGTCCCAACAGCAGCCAGACACTTGGTCGAGCAGCGCTGCCAGCTTTAGTCACGCTGTGTCTTGGCCCTGCCAGGCTCTTGGAATGATTTGCCCAGCACCCATGTTTGAACAGCCGCTTCCCTGAGGCAGTCCTCAGCTGATGGCAAGGTCAGTGGTTTTCCTTCCCTCTGTTGTCACTGGGTGTCTTCACAGCCTCATCGATGTGGGGTCTCAGGGCAGACAGAGAGATCAGCAGCGCTTCCTGGAACAGAGCCAGGCAGCAGTCAGAACCGCTGCTCTCTGAGCAGCACCAGGCAAGCCAGCCGCTCTCTGCTGAGGCATCACCGTGGGGAACACATGGGCTGTATGTGTCACTGCCAGAGGCAGAAACACAGCACTGCTCTGTGCCCACAGGCATCGCACCCCTTAGCCGCCTGCCCTACCTCTGTCCGGATGGTTCTGCTGCCTTGGCTGGGACAAGTGTTCAGGTAGAAGTCAAACAAGACACTTGGGTCGGTGACCTCCAGGTTTGGGTCCACATCAACCCCAGCTTCCAAGCCCTCAAGACCTCCAAACATGACAAGGGCATGCCTAGGCGAGAGCACAGGGACAGGGTGAGAGGGGAGACTGGCTCTTAGCCCTGTACCAAGGCAGATGCTACAAGCTTTACATAGGAGAGCTGCTCGTATGCCTTGGACCTTCAAGTGGATTAAGAATTGGTGTCACATAAACAGTTCTCTTAACTTGATCTGCAAGAAGCAGACTTATTTCTTTTGTTCAGGTCTGTGTTCAAGCTCCTCTGTGCTGCTGAAGCAGGAAGCTGTGTCCCTTGCTGACAATGCCCAATGCAACTGCCTCCCTAACAAAGCCTCACAGCACTTAGTCACTGCGACAGTCCCTGCTACCAACTCCAGAGAAACAGGAAAGGAATTGGCCTTGTCCTGGGATACCTCCCCCAGCTTCTGTCATGCTGAGAAATGTGCAATGGTGCTAAAGGGAGCAGCAGAGCACAGGAGGGAGCCTGCAGCCAAGTCTTGCACTTATACCTAGGAGTGTTCCTGCCTGGGAGAACACCAAGGCCACAGTGCAGCTCTGCTGCCTGCACCAGGCCTCCCTGGGAGCTCTGAGTGGGGCCAAGCACGCAGGACACCAACCTGAAGGAGGGGAGAGTGGCCTGGTCCACGGAGCTGCCCCGCTCTGAGGTCCCAATAGAGAGATCGTAGCCTTCCTTGAAGGGGCACTCCGAAAAGACAGCACCTGGGAAACACAGTATCGGGTTATTCATATGGTGCCCTCGCCCATGCTGTGTGCCTTCTGGACAGGCTGAAACACTCTACAGGTGAGTGGTAGCAGCAGGAGGAATCGCTTTTTGGTGTCACTAGTGCACGAGGAGACAGAAGAATGATTCCTCTTTCCTACATAATTCCCTTGCTGCAGGAGTCTCTGGCACCCTTCTCAACTGCAGTACCTTTTCCTCAAAGCTCAAACAGGTGCCAGGAGCCATTTCTTTACTAATGGCTTATGGTTTTCCTAGGAGATCCAATCAATCAGAAGACAGGAAAAGGATTTTGCAGGGCTCTTGAGCTCAATTGTCACTGCTGGCTTTGATATGAATGAGCACGAGGTATTTGGAAATGGAGATGTACTGGCTGGAGATGGAGAGCACCAAGTCTTGTCTCCTGCTACAGTGTGGACATTTGGCGCAACGGTGAGCAGAAGTACAGGGCAGAGTACTGGTGGGCGACTGAGGTGATTCACGCCCCTAGCTTTAGTCCTTAAATGTGACTGCCACATGCCTGCTAGCTGCATGTGTAAGCTGCCTTTGAGACAAAAGAGATTTCTAAGAAAGAGGTGTTAATGTGTGCTGCCAGTAAGCCTGAAATTGGTGCGGAAGCCCAGGCAGAGACATGGCAGAGCGCGGAGAGCCCCTGCAAGTACTTACTCAGGCAGGAAGCAAGGCGGACGCTGTAACCCCAGTACAAGCCTGAGACTGTCCGAGGGTGGTGTGAGGACACCACGGTGCCTTTCCGCACTTTAGCTTCTGGAAGGGAAGCAAAGAGATTAACAACCCCTGTGATCTCCTAGTGAGAGCTCGATTTGACCAGCTACATACGGCAGTTTCTCTTGGGGCTGGGCACTGACTTGGTGTGCAACCAAGAACCGCCCTTTTGAGCACATTCTGGAAAGTGTGCAAATACGTTTGGGCTGTTTATTGTTGGTCAAAGAGCTGATAGTTCTTTCCAGTTAACTAGGGAGGTATGGTAAAGGTGTTATTAAAATTGTGCATGGAGTGAAGGGAATGCGCAGAGCTGTTGGGTACCTTCAAACATTAGTAATCTGAAGGCTGTCATAGGGAAGGACCAACTCCTGCAGGACTGAAGTTTACCGATGCTAATGGAACAGTGGATTACCTGGCTTCTGGGGTTCCTCCAGGCGCACAGTGACTCGCAGACCGGGGTTCAGCTGTCTGTCGATCTGCACCTCCTGCAGCAACAGTCACCATCAGCATCAGGCATTCTGGAAGTACTGGGGAAGGTGGGGAAGGAAGGGAACCCTCTGAGGAAGTGGGGGTCTGTTCTGGCCAGGAGCAGGAATGAGGAGCTCTGCCATCAGGGCCTGTATGGCACATGCAGTGCAGAGCAGGCTCAGGGTGGCTGGGTCAGCAGTCTGAGACTTACTTTGCTGCTCAAAGGTTCACCTCCAGCAGTGAAGCAATGATGTGCTGGAATGGGCAGCCCTGCTAGGACTTGGGAAGCTACAACCATTAACAAGCCAGAAGGGACAAGATAGCAACAGCATTAAACCCCATGCCAGCCTGCTACGGTCTTCAGAAACTCAGCAGTACCCACCCTGCCTGCTTCAAATCTGCCAGAGAGACAGGGGAAACTGTTTTGGCATCTGTGGGTAACAGACATACCTTCCTCATCCCACAGTTAACAAAAGAGCCTTTGCCTGGCTTAGTTGGCCGGTCCAACACTACACCTTCTCGGTACTCTGAATCCTCATCCACACGCATGTGGTGGGGGCTGTCCAGGGGGTTGAGCAGCCCTAGAACAGCACAGAGGAAAGCAGCTGCTAAGGAGAGGACACAAACTGTGGGAACACAGGTTAAGTACAACTGCTCTGCTGCCCTCTCCCTCTCTGTTCCCACATACCACAGCACAGCACCCTGCCTGTGCTGTAAAGTGGGGAAAAGTTTTTTTTCAATTCTATGCATCCCATGCAAAACAAAAGCCAGAGCTTGGGAAGGGGGAGCCAACAGCTTGGGACAGAGACAACTGAATCGTTACCTGCAAACTGCAGATCCTCATGTTTTGGAAAAAAGGATTTCCTCAAGTACCTGTTATCAGAGAAGGTTCAGATGTGAAAACAGTTGTTTCTAAGGAATCCAACCCTCAGTTCTAGCCCTGTTCTGACTGAAAGGAGCTGAGTAGAGAAAAGCATGCTTAGCTCCCTCAAGTCCCTGATCTACCTCTAACGTGTCCTGCAGGCTGTATCCTGCATTCACTACTCTTCCTTTAGTTAAAGTCCTGAACCAGACGTGTAAAACAATTAGATCCAGGGTTCTTGCATAATTATGCAATATTATAAACAGAATTTGTCTCCCCACACCTCTAGCATGGTAGTCAGTTCTGATGCAAATCTGAGGTACAGTCTGACCATGGTGGACTTACTGAGGGCACTCCAAGTACTGCAGGATCCGAGCCAGCTGCACGCAAGCCTTGCCTTTCTTCCCAATTCCTTCAAAGTCCCCTTCCACGCTCCTGAAAGAGAGCAGCCTGTGAACTCAACATGAGATTGCACAGCCCCAAATGGCCGGGTCTCCAGAAGACCAAGCCTTGCTCCTTAATCTGAAAATAGCAGCACCCTCCACCCCTAAGAAATAAATGGGCTGCCTTATAAACGGGCTACTCCAGAGGTGGAGACTTAACAAATCATATTTGGAACTCTCTCTGGAAGCCAAGTATCTTTTTCAGTTTGTTTCTGATCTTTGTGCATTGACACAACCTGGCAGTTGGATGCTACTGAGCTGGATGCTACAGGATTGCATGGCTTGGCCAGTTAATACAGATGCAGGTCCAGGCTGAAAAGCTGAAGGACAGGAATTAATCTTCCGTAAGGATGTAGGCATGCCCTGTCCCTCCACAGCAAGATTTAAGAGTACAGGAAAACTTCACCTCCTGCTGCTTTGTCATCACCATGCTGGGATAAACGATCCTAGCTGCCAGTTTTGCCCAGTGGTATAGCGGTCCCTGTAATCCTGGCATTTGAGAGAGGCTCAAACATTTGCTTGAGGTACATGCAGTTCTTGCCTGGTCTTGGTTAGCTTAATAAGAGATTGAAGAAACAGAAAGCAGAGAGGAAACGCTTTCTGCAGAACAGGATGGCTCTTCCTTACTTTACATCTTCTCCATGCTCATCAAACACTACGATCTCATCCACACAGAAGATGGCACAGGCCCGAGCAATCTGTCCAGCAAGGTATGTCCGCAGCTCCACCGTCTGGGCGTTGTTCAGGATAGAGCCTGGCAGGGCTACGCTCAGCGTGTAGTGACGCCCTGGGGAACAGAGCGCCATCAGAAGACAGCCACAGCATGACAACCACACGTACAGCGTTTTAGTTACTACTTCAACTGCAATTGTGGTGGGGGACAAAGCAACCTCTCTTTCTTAGATTTTAACCACGGGTTTTCTCTTAATAAAGGTCTCTTGTGTAGCGCTTGCTGCATCGTGTTCATGACTGTTTATGTGTGTGCACTGATCTGTATCAGATCTATGAAGCCGAGTGTCACCTTTCCTATCAATACATAGAATTGACTGACTTTTGAAGACCAAGTTCTCCCAGCTCTTTCAACCCAGGCCTCCCCACCGGCTCATAGCGGCACCACCTTTGTCTTCCTTCTGCTCCTCCGGCTTCTCAGCTTGTTTTTCTGCCAGCTCCCGCATCCGCTGTTTTTCCAGCTTCTTCAGGAGCTTCATTTCCTTCCATTTTTTCTTCTCCGCTTTCCCTGAACGGAGAGGAGTGTCGCGCTTTAAACGAGCCGTGAGCGCTCACAGCAGGGCGGCTGGGGGGCCTGGACGCCGCGGGGAGGGCCGCGCCGGGGCACGGAGCGCTCGGGGACGGCTCCTCCCGCTCCCAGGACCCCGCCGGGCCTCCCCGCGGCCGCGCCCCGGTTCGCCTGCCCACCCCCACCCCCGCGGGGGCCCGGCCTTACTCTCCCTCTTCCAGCGCCGCCAGTCCACCTTCCTCTCCTCAGCCTGCGGGAGACAGCGACCGTTACCGCCGGGCTGCCCCCAGGGGCCTCCCCCGGCAACCGGGCAACCGCCCCGCGCCCCACCTGCACCCCCTTGGGCCGCTTCGCCGCGCCGCCGTCCGCCATCTTCTTCCCACGCTCCCCGGCCACGCCCCTCAGCGGTGGTGATTGGCCGGAGGGCGCCGGTGCCCGCCCACGGTGGGGGCGGAGGCCGGCGTCACGTGAGCCAATGCCCAGGCAGGGGGCGGGGGCAGTGTTTAAGTCGCCGGCGCGGGCTGTCAAGCTAAGCAGGGGCCGATTCGTTCTGAGGGAGAATGGGTGACCTAAGGCGAACCGTGGGAGGGCGCGGGCGCGGGCGCGGGCGTAGCTCAGCCTCGCCGGGGACGGGTGTGAAATCCGGACACCCGCGACTGGGTGTCTTTGCACAAGCACCGCCTGCGTGGAGGAGGATGGGGACACGAACCTTGCCCCTTGCGGGGTGCGTCATGGCCTAGAGCAAGAGCCCACACGCAGGGGGATGTTGCAATTAATCTTTATGCTAATAATCTAACCTCACAGCCGTTCATCTGTTTCAGTGACTGCAGCGCTCCCAGCATTTGGCACGTGTGTGGGTGCAAAAGGACCTTCAGCAGCACCCTCGCCCACCCAGGCTGCACAGGCAGGTGGGAGGGGACGCGTCTCCCGTGGGCGAAGGCAGGCGGTGGGTGTTTGCCTCCCTCCCTCCCTCCCCTCCACGGGGGTCGGTGCCACCAGCTGCAGCCCGACACGGCAAACCCGCAGAGCCTGGGTGAGACGGGCAGCCACCACCGCCAGACGCAACGCAGATGTTGCACGGGTGACAGCAAGCTCTTCAGGAGAGCTGCGTCAGCCCTGTAATCATTACAGAGACATTTACTCTTCAATAATTGCAGTAATTCATCTTTAATAATTTAACCGCCACAAATACTTATCGCATGGTCTGTTGCACATAACTCCTGCGTGATTGATGATGCTGTTTTACATTCTTATCCAGCTTGAAATCAAGAATGATGCAAGAATTACCTTTCAAAATGCTGCTCACGTTGCCCCACCACCCACCAGCCCGGCGGGTGGGAGGCTGCAGGGGCCACCAGCAGCCGGAGGCCACTGTGCCCTTCCTCCCCGGCCACTGTGTGCACTTGTCAAAGGCCTGAAGGTTTTGCTTTGCAGCCTGGACGATGCTGCCAAACCCTGACAAAGTGCCAGGGGTGGTTTGGGGCGTGCACGGGGAAGATTTGGCAATAGCCGGCCTATTTATGAAAGCCCATTTCCTTGGGGGAGCCAGATTCTGTGGTCACCTTCCCCAGAGATGCACAGAAAAAAAAACAATAGGAAAATTGTTAATTATGGGAAACAGCATTTCACTGGGTTTATAATTTTCAGGATTGTAGGAATCAACCTACTGACAGGTGGCGATACTGCATAGTCCCGTGGGGAACTTGGGTGCTGGTGGAAACGCTGTCCTCCGCCCTGGGGTACATAAGTGGGTATGTGGAGCAAGACAAGCCACAGTAACCCCCAGCATAGTCTTAAAGGTAGGTCCTGAAACACCTTTTCAGAATTTGGTCATGGAAAAACCCCCAGGAGCCATCCTTACCTCGTGTCTTGCTGGATGCATCCCAGAACTGATTAGCAAAGTCTTTAAACATAATAAGAAGAAATGTCGAATACTGGCAGCGCATGTGAAGGCTCACTTTTTGCAAGGAACAGTGCAATCATTTCACAGTGACAGAAAGTGTCCCCCAGACCCTGGGCATGGCAAACCTCTTACCCATTTATCTGACAGAAAATGCGGTTGAGCATAAATACGGATGGATCAAAGTTTATAGCCAAGCAAAGGAAGAGGAGGAAGAGTGGTTGTGGCAGGTGAGGACCAAGGAGATCCTGGTTTTCTCTCCAGTATGCTCAGGGACTAGTTTTCTCCTGTTTCCATTTTTGCAATATGTCATTTCCTGCCTTCAGTGTGGCTTCCTCCTAAAAAAAATATGCAGGTTCAGTCAGTGGCTTCCAGCCAAATCCCCTTTCCCCTCATTGCAGTCATGATTCATATAAAAATCCCATTCTCATTCCAGAACATCGCAAATGCCCCATGTTCAGTATGAGACAGGCGCAGCATCTCTAGGGCAGGCATAGCCACTGGGCAGTTAAACGTGCACCCAGAAGACTCCCTGCCCTGAGCAAGAAATGTGGGATGCTGATGGGGCAAAGCTTAGGCTGGCACCCGCACGCCTCCTGCCCCCAGCTCCGCTCGCATGCCTGCAGGAGGGGGTTGGACCAGCTGTGATGCCACGCTCAGGCTCTAATGCCCAAGGCACTCTGCATTTCTTCTTGGCATTTATCTCATTAAACCAGCCCTGATTATTACTCCCAACCTCGCCTTCCTTCATGCTGCCACGTATCTCACCTTTGCGAAGCAGAACCGGATGAAATGGTTGTAGTTGTTCTTGTGGGCCCCACAGTAGAAAGCAGAGAGCGGGATGGCAGCAAGTCCCTGGGAAGGGGAAACACGTGCAGTTGAGGTTACTCTTTCTGGGTGGGCATAAAGCCATCCACTTATTGATCGCAAGTCTCACGGATGGGCTTGTAGATGCCCTTAGTGCCCTGTCTGCTCACTCTGCTCAAACTCAGGCTTCCAGAGTCAAGGCCAGCTGCTGACAGACACCCCCAGCACCCCCCTGGATGAGCTGCCGGACCCGGCAGTGGTGTTGTGCTGCTGGCTCCCGTGAACACAGCCAGCAGGGAGGGCACAAACCCATGCAGGGCAAACGTGGCGGAAAGGGCCAGATGCATTTACCTTGTTTTTGACCATCCACTTTGCAAATCTGGAGTCATAGGGCTCATCAGAATCAGGGACATCAGGGACATCAGATTCTGCAGGAGAAGCACAGCAGCGTGGAGGTGGGGGCTGCTGCCGTGTGCCTCAGCCAAGCCCCAAACTCACGGCCTCTGGGAGCTTGGATGGGAAACACGCTATTGTCTGTCCCTGCTTTGGTGGTGGTTTATGCAGGTTCCTGTCCCTGCTAGTGGTACCACTCCGAGCTGGCCCCCCATACTCAGCCCTGCCTCAGCAAAACCGCAGCTGCACAACTCACTGAACTGGGAGATGTCTGCCACCAAGAAGTAGGTGCCCTCAGGGATGATGGGTTTCATCCCCACAGCATCCAGGCTCTGGACCAGCCAGTCTCTTTTCTGCTGCAGCTCCTTGGGCAGTTGGACGAAGTAGCTTTCTGGTTTCCCGTAGAGCCTGAGCTCCCTCTGGAAACCCTGAGCCACGGCCTCCTGTGAGAAGAGAGGAGCCCGGTGGGAAGATGGTCAAGGCTTGCTTGAGAACCAGAGTATTTGCTCTGATGCAATTCACAGGTGATTAGGGAGCAGGGGGTGGTTTCTCATTGCACCAAGCCAAGCTCTCTGCCTCCAGCCCCTCCAAATAGCCCCTTGGATTTGTCAATGCAAAATAAGGCCAGGCAGGCTGGATTCTCCCCTTCCTCCCAGGCATGGGGCGACTGCAGGGAGAGGGGAAGGAGCCTCTTCAGGGCACCACGCATCACCCTGCCTGTGTCTTTCAGTTCAGCTGTGGGCAGAAGGACCATCTCTTACCCCTACTTCAGGGGTTTGGGAATTGCAGGGCCAGTTGCAGAGAGCCGCCTTACCTGGGCAACCGTGGCACAGTGGTACACTGAGTTTTGGTGCACAGTACGGAGGTGCTGCAGCAGCCGGTTGGGTCCCACAGTCCAGCCCACCTGCGGCCAGGAGAGGAGGAGGAAGGAGGTAAGTCTCTGGGTACCTGCTTGGGCTCCCCTTTATTTGCCTGTGCTGCCTTCACTGTGTTTTCCAGACAGGGCTATCATAAAGCAGCTTTCAGACCTGACTCAAAGCTGAGTGTGTGGCAGCGGTGTCCCCAGTGCTATGCTGTGGCAATGGGACCCATGCCCTGGAGCAAAGGGATGGGGATGGGGTGACAACGAGGTGCCACACAGGGGAATTCACCTTCCATCCAGTGGCGCTGAAGGTTTTCCCAGCACTCCCAATGATCACGGTGCGGTCCCACATCCCTCGCAAGCTGGCTGGCAACAAAACAGAAAAAAACAGAAGGAAAAAAAAAGAGAAAAAAAGAGAAACAACAATGGCAGAGCTCGGTGTGCTTGCTTCTGGGCTGCATTAATGACACGGTGGCAGCTCTTTGCCCACCATAATCCATGGTGACCTTTTGTGTTCACAGCACATCTTTCACCCGGATGAGCCTCAAAGCACATCCCAAGCAGGCAGCCAGGTTTCTCAAGAGCATCTCTTTGTAATTGTTTTTACACTCATGTACCAGCCCGAGGGGTTCCCAGAGGTGCCAAGCACCTTCACCCTGCAACAAGGTGATTGCATGTTACTGCAACAGGAAGAACAGGCTTCTGAACTCATGTTGAAATGGATGTCCCAAAGCTAGAGACACATAGAAAACTGTGGTTTTACAAAGTATGGGAAAAAAATTCAGTTTCACCGGAACCAAAGGGCTCTTTGCTCTGGATCTCATGCTGCGAGGCCAGCTCTCTGTTTCCTCTGACTAGCTCTGGAAGCCAGGGCTCCAGTTTAAGTCCTGATTTGAAGGCTGAGACTGAAGTGCAGCAAAATACCTCTAATGGGGATACAAGTCTGGTAGAGCTGTGCATGCAAGCAGCCCATGTAATTGCCAGGGGACCCCAGCTATGTCACCAGTTCCTTCCCTGAAGATGCTGTACCCAGAGAAGACACCCAAGCTCAGCCAAGCCGTTCTCCATACCGATGCGGATATGCTCCTTCCCATCGTAGACCAGCCACTCGTACACTTCGTCGCTGATGCACAGGACGTCATGCTTCACACATAGATCTGCAATGAGCTCCAGCTCCCCTCGGCTGAATACCTGCAGCAAGCAGGGAGTGGAGCGGAGATGCAGCAGGCGTACTTCTGAGCCCCTGCCTCTCTGCAAAGGCTGCGTGCCCTGCCTGCACCGTGTCCCAAGCCAGGGTGGGCAGGAGCTGGCTGCAATGGTCTAACAGGGCAAAGCCACTGCTGGCACAAACGACCAGGCTTAAAAACACCAGAAGAGTGAGCGCAGCATGCAGTGCTGCCACAACAGCCCTTTCCCTTGTGTGCAAGGAAGGTCAAGTCACTGCTACACTGCAAATGTGGCTGGGTGAGCTGTAGCACCTCAGCTGCTTTCAGGGCCAGCCACAGCAAGGCTAGAGACATTACCTTGCCCAGAGGGTTGTTGGGTGAGTTCAGGACGATGGCTTTTGTCCGTTCACTGAATTTAGAAGCCAGTTCAGCTGGGTCCAGCTGCCAGTCTGCACTAGACATCAATTTTCCATCTTTTGGAGCTTTCTAGAGAGAACAGAGGGGAATCTGTTTACTTTGCTTACCACTCACCTCTTCGTTCACTTCACTACATCTCTTCTCTCCTCGACAGCTTTGCTCTGACCCACTCACCGGTCTGAGCGGGACAAACACAGGCATCCCACCAGCCATTTTGACCATCGGCTCATAGCAGTCAAAGAAGGGCTCAATGATTATCACCTGGAAGAAAGGGACATGTCAGCAACCTCCTGGCCCTGCTCAGACCTCCCCTGATGGGTGCAGAGGGCAATGGGAGGGACAGGAGATTTTAATCCCTGAATTACTGTAATGGAGAACCTGCATTGCCAGTGGGCAGTGTCAGGGAAGAACAACATCACTTAGGGCAAAAGGGTTATTTTGGCTTATTCAGAAATGAGACAGTGCCCTGCAGCAGAGAGGTTTTTTCCTTTGGAAGCTCAAATGTTGGAGAATGGGGATAAAACTTTTTCTGCTTTGCAGAAGGACTATGTAAACCTACCCCTGGCAGACCTAGAGCCAGGAAGGGCTCTCCTGGGGGAAGGCTGCCTGGGCAACAAGCCCAAATCTTGGGTTACCTCATCGCCTTCATCGATGAAAGCCTGGAAGCAGCAGAAAAGGGCCTGGTATGCCCCCACAGTCACCATCACATTGGTCATAGGATCCAGGTCTCGTTCAAGCAGCTTCCCAAAAAACTGGGCTAGGATCTTCACCAGAGGTGGGTGGCCCTGTGGGGTGAGAGGAGGGGTGGAATTTGGGTTGCAGAAGCCTCCTAAAACGTGGATGAGCCCTTGGAAGGGGTCTGGGCAGCCAAGCACCCTGCAACTGAGTGTGTGGGGCATCTTCCAGCCCGGCTGCTTCAAACGCCCTGGTAAAGCAGGGTGTTACAGTCCTGGGCACAGGGGACCCAGCCTGAGGCTGGATGCATGTTTTGCTTCATGTAGTTTGCCCTGTTTATTGCTGCCTGATGAGCCCTGAAGTGGCCCACGCTAATGGGGAGTGAAGGGGGTATTGCCGAGGAGGGGGGGTCTGTCCACATACGAAGGCACGGGTGTACTGGTGCAGCATGTGGTTCTCCCCGCTGAGGGCTTTCACTAATGCCTCCTTCAGAAAGTCTGGTGGGGGGAAGTCGGGGAAGCCCTGGCCCAGGTTCACCGTGGAGTAGGTGGCAGCCAGTTTTACAAACTCCACCCTGGAGAGAAGAAAGGGAGAGAAAGACAAGCATTTACAGAGGGTCTGGGCAGCATGCTGGCACTGGCTCTGCTTGCCAGCAGCCCTTTGGAAGTGAGCGAGGTTGGTGTCCTTCTGTGGAGCCATCCCGCTGCTCACAGGTGGACAGGACAAAGCACAGGTCATTTCAGACCCGTTTCAATTAAAACAAGGTTAAGCCACGACTGCACTGGGGGGTGGTTTTAATTTGTTCTCGAAGGAAACAGCCGTTGTGCTGTTTGGGTGTGTGGTCGCAGCTGAAGCCGCGCACTGCTTCTGATCAGACCAGACCAAGCAGGAGAGGTCTCGGAAGTTTTCAAGCTCATACCAGTTCTGCAAAATTTAGCAACTAGACACCATGAAGGCCTCTGCAGAGGGAAAAGCAGGCTGAACTCAGTGCTTGCCTCACCCAAAAGCCGTCTCATCGGCAGTTTGTACCTTGAAAGCAGGCATAGCAGTGCTTTGGTGAAAGCCCATTTAAATCTATTCTGCAAGCATGCAGCTTTCCCAATGCCTGTGCCTGGTGGGCTGGGAACGGCATTTGCAGCATCCCTTCGCCTGCCTCTCTGCTTGCACTGTCCTCGGGTGGGCTTGAAGCAGACACTGGGCTGAAGCCAATGTGCTGCGATGACTTGGCTCGGATTTGGGTGCTGCTGGGATCATTTGGGCAGAGGGGTCGTATGGAGTGCAGTGCACTACAAGGTGCTCCTGCCTGTCTTCCCGCAGGATGGTGCGGGACACCTGATAAAGTGTGAGCAGCAGGTACAGAGCTGAGCCAGGGTAAAGTCTCCCGGGACAAACTTGCCCTGGTGCGCTTCCTGAACAAATGCAAAGCAGCCAAGGGAGACTGTGCTGCTCTGTGCTGTGTGGCTGCAGTGGTTTCTATCTGGTGTTAGGCTGCCTAAAACCACATCTACCACCAGGGTAAACCAGATATTCTCTTAACTCACCAGATATTCTTATCTATTCCCTCCAGCCTCCGAGCTTGCACTGGCTTTGACATTTTTGCCTGCAAAGAGAGAGAAAGAAAGTGAGTTTGAAGCTTTTATTAATGGCAATGGGGCCATGTGCGAAGGGAATGTGGCAGCCCCAGGTATGTTTTTCCCAACAGAAGGTGTGCCCTTTAGTATTGCTTCATGGGTTGTTGCTGACCGACCTTAGAGCAGTAATGCTGATGCAGTGGCTTCTGGAAGAAGCTTCACATACTTTTTACGAAAAATCAGACAAGAGCTGGCAGAAGAGGATGTTTCATTTACAAGTTTCAACAAGACTTGAGAAAACAAATGAACAAAAGAAGTGTGTGTACACTCACTGGGGACTTGGCAGTGGCTTAAACCTCATTTTCAGCTGGAATAAATCATGGGGTCAAATGAGCTCAGCCAAGCTGTAACAGCCAGGCCAATGACCCCAGACCTCAGGCTTTTGCCTTCCATAGCCTCTCTTGTCCTCTATCGGAAGGACCTCCTTGTTCTCTACAGGCCACAAAATATCCCCTTTTCCTAGAAGAAAAAACTTTTCTATTCTGCACTGCTCTAAGGATTAGCAGAAGTAGTATTTACTCCTTTGTCCTACTGGAGCCCTTGGTGAAGGGAGTTGCTCTAGATCCTAAACAAAACACTGTTTTCTGCACCTAATGTTCATGGCAAAACCAGGCAGCAACGGGGTACAGGCAAGAGAAGAGCATAGCACACGTGTCAGTCTGATGTACGGAGACACCAAGGTACCATTTGCCTGACGGATATCAGATTTCCACATGCATCATGGCTAGCAGGGGTGGCAAGAAGGTCAGTAGGAATCATTGAGAGCAAAATTCTCCTACCAGTCAGATAAACACAGTGGGAGAAATTTAGATGTGCTTGATGGGGAATTTATCATGAGGATGATGAAAAGCAACAGAGGCAGAATTTAATAACTCAACAGTGCACGGAAAAGGTAACCAGACAGTGAAGGGACTGGAAACCAGAGACAAACGATGCTCAATGCACCAAGAAAAGCCAGTGTGGGAACATGAGGAGGGCGTCTCTGAAGCAATAAGCCAAGAAAACAATCATCACCACGGCAAATAAAATACATTTGAACAGAGACAAGGAGGACACGTGAGAGCAGCTGAGATATGAGATGCAGAGCTGGGATGTGAGGGGATAGGGTCTTGTGCTCTGCCGTGCCGGGATGGTGGGGAGGATACCAGGTCAGTCCCCCTTCCCAGGTTCTGCTGCAGTGGTAACTCCCCACTTACCTGCTCACCTCTGACGTTCCCAGAGGGCTGCACCAGAATTTGAAAAGTGCCCCAGTGATATTTTGTGTTGAGGTCTTTGGATTTTCATACAGCTTTAGCCCTCACTAGGGATCTTTGCAAATAACTTGCTGAGGAGCCCTGTGTTTCAGAGGGCACCGGGTGGACTCTGTGCTCCCCCGTGGTGCTGGGCAGGCAGCCAAGGGCGAGCAGAAGTCGCTGCCTCCCCGGGTCTCAGGGAGCCCCATTCCTCTCCCCCAGCCCCCTGCTTTGCTCTTTCTGCACAAGCTCGTGGATATTATGGTCAGCAAGACCCGGTGCCTGAGCTGATTTTGGTGGGAGTAGAAGGATTTGTGGCTTGGTAAATAAAAGATAGCTGGAGGTGAAATATTAACAGCTCCAGCACCATTCTCTTGTGGTGGGGCTGGTGCTGGCCACAGTTCAGAGAATTTAACAGCATTGGCAAGTGTGATGGGGGTCAGTGGGAAGAAGGTGCCTTAACCCTAGAAAATCCCAGTTTTGAGGAAAGGCCTTGTCTTCTCCAGCCCTTTCAGGAAGGGAAATGACAAATACTTTCTTCTTTTGACATCCATGCCATGCCATGCCATGCCATGCCATGCCATGCCATGCCATCCCATCCCATCCCATCCCATCCCATCCCATCCCATCCCCAGCCTGCGTGATGCTGCCATGGGCGGCTGCCCATCAGGCTGGAGAGCAACACAGGCTCGGGGTCACGCAGCCCCCAAATCTGTTCAGCCTGTTCTGCACCCCAGATCGAATGATGTTTCTCCAGTTGCAATTTGCCTGGCAGCCAAACAGGGTAGTTGAGTGCAAATGTAGAAGACTTAGCGGCCACAACCTTCCACCACTGACTCCCTGCCGCATCTAATTTCCTTGCTCTGCATGTTTGCATCTCCAAGAGGGATGCTGATATTTCCCAAGTACTTTGCAACCCAAGAGATTTTAGTAGAAGAGACCATCAGTGGAAGCAACCCCATGAACAATGAGCTTTCGTCTGTATGAAGAATATTCTCTTGCTTATGAGATGTTCCCTTTAAACAGGCTACATGGAAATAAGGAGGTACAGAGGAGATTGCACCAGTGTGGGTTGTCGTGACATGCCCTGTCTGCCATTGCTGCCAAGGCTAGCTCCTGGGCAGTGAGCTCCCCCGGGCTCCACACCGCTGCAGCCTGAGCCTGAGGGACCCGGGCTGCCGGCCAAAAACAGTCACGCTGGGCATTCAATACCTCACTGGAGTACGAGCTATATCCAGCGCTGGCCTTCCCCTCCAGCAAGAAGTGACGCAGAGACGGTCCTGCTCTCCTGAGCATGCCACGGCTCCTGCTGTCTCACTCCTGTGGGCATGGACCTGCATTTCCCCCGGACACAAAACAGAGGGGTGAGATAGTTGCTCCACGGCTGCAGGGGCAAAGCAAATGCGCTGTGTTCCTGGGGATGCAGTGCAGATCCAGACCAAAAGCTGTGGTTATTCTGCCACAGAAAGGAAAAGGGGGAACGAGCTGCTTTGTGTGTTGTCGCTGCAATGTCAAAGAGCGCTGGGATTGTACTTTGTGCGCATGACACACACAAAGTCAGGATTATAAGGGCAACCATGGGCTCTGTCTCCTCTCTCCCCAGTTCTAGGCTCCCCCCACTCTCCTCTGCACTGGGAGGAGCAGTACAGACACCAGTGAGAGGGCATCCTCTGGGAATTCGGTATTCAACATCAGCTTCCCATCCAGCTTCATTCATCTCGGGTATCTCTTGCCTCTGCCCTTCTTCCCTTGCAGCACCTCCAACTTCCTCGCCGACGGGGCTGTGCCTTGGCAGGGCTGTTTGGACACCCTGCCTCTTGGGGCTGCCAAGGGAAACAAGGGGCCTTATGGATGTACGCTGGGCAAAGCAACTCCACACAAATCCTCCCCTTCCTCTTTCTTCACGTTCTTATGGTTACAAAAAAGAAAAATCAAAGCAAGAGTGCGGCTATTTTTGAGAATTTCTGGCCTCTCAGCTGCTGCAACTCCAGGCTGTTTAGTCACAAATTTTATTCTGATTAACAACATGTCAGCTTCCATATCCAAAGTGATTTTCATGTTCACCTTTCCTTCAAGGCCTCAAACAAATTAATTTCTGTGCTTGATGCAGCCTGTTCCTTCACTTCAGGTCCCCTCAACTATTCTACAGCATTGCTTAAACATGCAGTATTTAAGCTAAAATAAGTTAATGTTATGTTAGGTACTTGAGATAAAAGCGGTGAGTCTGGAGGATGCATGTGCCTTTATTTTGACCAGCCATGGATTAATTTACCCAGCTGCCAAAAAATAAATTAAAACAGGTTTGAAGCTGGCCAGCCCACAGGTAAGTTCTCAGTACTGCTAGGTGTACTTCCATCCATTCAGGATGTGAGTCCCCACTGTTTGCATTTTGTGTTATTTCTAACAAAAGTGTAAAGGGGCTGCCAGCTGAGACCAGTGGGGTTTACATCTCTTTGCCCAGGTGGGAAAAAACAGCACAATTTGTGGAAAAACGGGAAGTCACAGCATAATATTGCTCGGGACTGCGAATTACGCACCTTGTCCCTGTGCACGGGATGGCTACACGTCGGGGACAGGCACTGAGATGTGGGGGGACACTGCTTTGGGGTGCAAAGCAAATGAGTACTGGAATGAGGGGACTAACCTTGCAGGTGACAAAACAAAAGTGTGACAGCAAAAAGGGCTTCACTGGGTTACAGAAAACTACAGAGGTGGTGTAAGAGCTGTGCACAAGGCTCCTGCAAAGAGCTAGAGGCAGCACCAGGGTCAGGGTGCTGCTCCTGGTGGGAGCAGCCGACCGGGGCTAGGGCAGAGCGCTCTGCCTCACCTCCCCAGCCCTGGACAACATTTTGGAGTGTGGTCAGCCACTGGAGAGTCAAAAAGCCTGGGAAAGCCTCAGGGAGCCTCTCACCTGGTTAAGCACTTCAGGCTGTGCTGTAAATACACTCCCTGCAAGGGAGCTGGGGCACCGCTCGCCCTGGCGGGGTGCACAGGACAGAGCACACCAAGGATTTCGGAGGTGACAGCTGAAAGGTCACCGCGGGGACCGGTCACTCACCACCTCCTGCCCTCCAGCCTGCGGGCACGAGCCGTCTCCTCTGTCCTGGTGCTTCCCAAGCACCTCCGCGGTCCTGGCCAGCCTGGCCGCTCACAGGTGCACCCAAAGGGGTCTGGGGACAAGGGCCCCCCTGAGCTCGTCACACCGTGGGGTGCAACACCACACAAGGAGCACGGGCGAATGCAGCAGCAACAGCCAGCAAGTGCACACACATAGGCGCAAGGCAGCTCCCAGAAGCGATGGTGGGGGGATAAAATCAACTTACATCAAGCTGGACCACGCTGCCTTACGCTGCGAAAGTCTGGCACAACTGCCCGAGCTGGATTTGCACACATGCCGCCCTCTCCCTGGCTCTGAAATGCTTCATCTGCAGCTGGGACTTCCTGGGAGGAGTCGGAGAGGCTGCAGGAAGGCAGGAGTCGAGCTACAACACTCTGATGCGGAAAATCGTACCGGGGAACGGGAGATCTCGTGTCACTTTCTAAAGCACCAGGGTGAGAGAGGAGAGGGCTTTTGGGAGCAGGTCCCTTCCTTCCAGAGGGTTGGAGCCAGAGCTGCCAGAGGATTTTCGCTGCCTAGGAAAATATCCCAGCATATTGTTCAGATGGAGGCTCATACTGGCATAATTATAGCGGGATAATTTTTGTGGTATGGCTATTACTTTGGCATGGCAACGGCAGGGAATTTCCCTTTGAGTGAAGCCTTCAGTCATTTTGAAAAATGAATTTTTGTCAGTCAGACACTCTCAGAAATTTCACCCCGTAGGCTTAATATTATTAGAGAAGAGAATGGATCACAGGTACAGAAGGTGAAGGCGTCAGCGATAGGTTCATCAGAGGATAATGACCAACTGTCCATGATACAACCTAAAGCAGGATCCTGCAGCATCGTCCGACCCTGGGGCTGTGGATGGGCAGGGAGACAGGCAGCAGCCTCAGAGGAGGATTTCAGTGCATGGATGCAGGAACTGAACACTCCATCACTCGTTTGAAAGGTGACAATTGCTCAAGTGAGGTGTGGAGAGCAAATTGTCCCCTCTTGGCTTCCCTCTTCCTTTTGTGACAAGGCTTTACATGCACCAGTGAATCAGGTCATGTAGCTCTCCTGAGTGAGTAATGACTCCCTTTCACAGAAGGAAAAAGTGAGCCACAGGGAAAGGAAGCGACTGATGTCCGCTATGCCAAATGTTCCCGAATCCTAACCTGACGTCCAACCGCTGGGCATCCCTGCCATGACTAAGCGGGAGGGAATGTCAGTCTGGGCAGATGCAAACTCTTTGTTTTCTAAACTTCTGTTTAACTCAAACACTGAAACAAACAGATGGAAGGAAAACTTGTGTTTGCTTCCGTAAGAATGCACACAGCACATCCTGAGCCATCTAACAGCTCAATGTCATTTTCTCCTGCTGCCCCTCGCTATGCTTTCTTTGCCCCCTCCTCTGCCAGCCTTGCACCTTCCCTGGTCTGCCTCTGAGCTGAGCTCACTTGACTAGCTGAATTAGCAAAAAGCCAACCTGGCAGAAAAGTGGACAGCTTTCTGTAAGGTCCGTGAGTTGAACTGGCTCAGGGCAGGGTGGGTGTGAGTGCTAAAGGCACCGCAAGGAAATAGAGATCTGGGTAGAGACCAGAGCAGAGAGGAGTGGGGAGAAGAAGGGATGGACAAGAGCATGAGCCCCCACCTTCTTTGGCAGGATTTGGCCTTTATATTGGTTTAACAGTAACATGTAACTTCACCTTAATGTCCTCTTGAAATTCAGCAGAAATTGGTGGATAATATGCATGTGGCCAACAAGGAAAAGGACACTATCTGACCTTATTGGAGTTTGTACCGTAAAAGTCAAGGAGAATTAGAGCCTCCCTTTCTTCAAGTCATTTTAATTTAACAAGTGCATCTAGACATGGACAATTCTTCTTAATGATTTTTTTTTTTTTTAAATCTAGCTATTGCCCTAGGCTGGTGAACGCCTACAACACTGTCCCCTGGCAGGTAGGTTCATAGCTCCTCTGGTACAGGTCCTGTGCCTATGGTTTACAGGAGGATGCTAAGACCTATCATGTTCCTAGAAAGCCACAGATATGCTTATTTTACTATAACAGTGATCACGGGTGTATACAAGTTAAAATTGGCTGCACTTAAGCACTCAGAATTGCCTCTTGTACACTAACGAAATGATAATGAATGCCTTTGAACCATCCTTTATGAATTTTTAAAAAAATGATGCTGCCCAGTGCCCTCCAATGAGTCAGCCAAATGAAAATAACCATTAGTGAACCAGCCTGCCTTTTTCAGGTACCACAAAATTACTGTTGGATATATCCTCGTAACACACCGCTGTTACTAATCTTGCTGTGAGGAAACAAACGCTGTATTTTTCAGTGGCCTTAGTCTGGTGAGCTGTTGTTAGAGAAAAAGAATGGGGTTTTCAAAATATGCCACTTTAGAAATGTCACATAGGTTGGTTCTTAAGGAAAAAGTGGTAAAAGCTGCAATTTAAATTATTTTAATTCTCTTATTGTTAACTAGCCTTAAATGTTCATACTAGGTGTATCCACTATTTTTTATTTGAGGCATCCGGTGAGATGTTCACCAGATTTTCTCCACCTATCTGGACCATGTGCCCGTGGTCCCTAAATACGGATGATGTCTGTGGCCTCGGTTATTGTTTGGTGATTTGAAGGATGGGAACCAGGCGCGCATCAGAGTTTTACGCTGGTGTGTGAGAGGAGGACTGGGTGGTCAGGCCTGGGCTATGTACCATCCCTCCTCCTGCACAGAGCACAGCCACAAAGAGAGGCAGGTGAAGCTGATTTTAACCATTTAGGAGCTAAGGAAAGGGTTTAATGTCACCGGAGAGGAGGTAGGGCCCGGACAAGGAACACAGCCTCCTTATTTTTGTGAGCCTGGAGGTGACTCGCACCAGGCCCAGACCGCTGAGCGGACGCTTCTCTCAGGGCTCCGCAGGGCCTGAACCATGCCGAGGGGCTAAACCTGAAACAATGCGATGTCAGGGCATGGCAGCTATCATTTTTTACCCTTCTGTGTTTTCACAGCAGTGACACCAGACTGAATCAGAGCCTGAAGCGGTCCTTGGCAGGCCTGGCTTTCTTCCCTGTTCTTTCCGAGGGGCAGAGGCTGCCGTCCCTCAGCGCCACAGGCTGCGAGACCAAGTTGCTGTACTGAGAATGACATTAAATGAAATAATGACAGAAGGCGTGATCATGATTGGGTCATAAACCTTAATAAAGAGGTAAATCTTGTGGGTTTTTTTGACAAAAAGAATAAATTCTGGACTCCAAACTCCTGCTGTCCTGCCACAGCAGGGGAAGGCACTCAGCTCCCCACCCTCCCCTTCGCCTGCTCAGCACTGAGGCTGGAATTCTGGCGGCCCCTTTAAGACGCTCACCACTTTGCGCGTTGCCCCATACCAAGATGGCGCCTCCGCCCTCAGTTTCCCCTCCCCGCCTCTCCCTCTCTTCATTATCCCCCCGCCACTATAAATGCCGCCCACCCACTGGGGTTGACCGCGCCCTGCACAAAGATGGCGGCGTGCCCTTTCGTCACGCCCGCTCCCAAGATGGCGGCGCCCTCCTTCGCTCCTCGCCAGCGGCGGCGGCGGGACGGGCTGATGGCCGCCATGCCGGGCAGCTGAGGTCAGTTCCGGGGTGGGGCCGCCGCGGTGCGGTTAGGGGCGAACAAAAGGAGCCGGAGCCGGCGTGAGGGAGGGTGGGGGCTGAGGCGGCCAGGTGGGTGTCGGCGGCGGGCTGCTGCGGCCCGGCTCACGCCGCCTTCCCCTCAGCGGCCCGGGTGCTGGCCGGGCGGGGCTGCGGGGACGTCTCCTCCGGGTGGGGCGGCCGTGAGGGGACCGGGACCGGACCCCGCGGTAGGCAGGGCTGGGGCCGGCGCTGGGGTCCGGCGGCGGGGAGCGCCTGAGGGGAGGGCAGCGGCCGGGTGGGGCCTGAGCGCCGAGCTGCTCCCCTCGCACCGCCCGGGCGGCGGGGAGGATTTGCTGACTAATTCGGCAGTAATTCGTTTCCTCCGTGTCCCCGTCGTCCCTGCCCTGTCATGCGGCGGGGCATCCCGCGGCTGGCGGGGAGCCGGGGCAGGTGGGCCCCCCACCGCGTCCGTGGGGCGAGGCGGGGCCGTCCCGTCTGGGTGTCCCCTCCGAGGGACCCTGCTTCTGCGGCGAGGGGGAGAAGCCCTGGGGTTGTTACCTGGCAGCGGTGCTGGGGGCGGAAGCTGGTTGGGATTTTTATTTATATCTTATAGAGGGTGTCTTTTCTCTTTCTGGAAAGCTGAGGTGGTGTGGCAGGCTTGTGGGCAGACGGGGCTGGGGCGCAGTCTGCCTGTGCGGGAGCTGGTACCGAGGTGTTCGGGCTCCGGGCTGGTGCTGAGGCCGTCGCCTGAGAGCAGGGGGGGGAGAAGGGCGGAGAGTCCTCTCCTTTAAACGCTTCCTTTGCTGCAGTCTGTCACAGCTAAAATAGAGTAGCTTTGATTATGAGGGGGTTGCTTCAAAACCTGTCAGCCCTATTGGTAACTTTGGGGTCAGGAGGAATGTATTCTTGAACATCTTCACCATTATGGGGTTGTTTTTTTTTTTCCCAGTGATGTCTCTTCCTTTTCATTTTTCCCTATTGTTGATGAAATGCTTTCTGAAGTTTTGCAGTCCTCTCCTACATAGCTAGGAGGCTGGACGCTTGAGAGATCTCTCAAAGCCTAGGTTTGCTCCCTTGTCTGTTTTCCCATGCCCCATGCTGACATGCAGGAAGCAAGGAAAAAAAAGCTGTTGTAATTCTTGTTGATGGTGCTAAACTGCTGCCACTTTAGAAAGGTTCATGTTGGTAGATATGTGTTGGGAGGAAGGGGGACATTTGCTTGAATCCAGAATGGAAAGAAAGGTGATTGACACTTTCAGATACTCCTGATCATAACATTTAAAAAAAAAATCAACATTTTCAGACTAGAAAGTAGGTAGTAAAGCTATATAATTCTTTTTCCCATCTAAAAATTTTTGCTTTTTCTTCCAAAAGGTTAATCTGTCCCTACCAGTTTAGACTTAGTTGTAATATTAATATTCAGCATCTCCTTTGTCTGGGTCTGCAAAATCTGCTTTTTGGTAACTTCTGTGGGAATAACAGGTGTTGGAGATTCCTTCTTAAGAGTGTTACTTAGCTGTTAGAGCTCTGACCATCTTTCCAGGTATCAGGCTGTCTCTTTCTGGTTCCCAGTGACCCTCTGAGTTGTTCCTTTCTTCTTAGATATCCTTTACGAAGCTTTTACATAACATGGTCCCTCTGTGAACTTGATCCCCTCTTCTTTGCTGATAATTTCTGCTTCATTTCAGGGAAGCTGTTCCCATGGAGTGTGGGGAATGCAACGCTTCAGCACCCGCTGAGGATCCAGCACGCAGGAACATCATCCACTTCCAGCACAGAGAACTGAAGTGCAGATAGCAGAACCCAGCTGCAGGGTAAGGGCTACAGGCCAGCTCTTGAGTGGTAAAGCCAAAAAAATGACCAGGATACTACTTAAACACAGTTGCAAAGCACAGGGCAATGATGAGGTGGCTGATAAGGAGCAAGGAGGAAAGGTGGTTGATCAGAGGCTGATATGGGGAAAGTGGTGGTAAGCTAATTAAATTCTGTGAGCCCTTAGTCAGTGTGAAGATGAAAAAAGAATAAAAGAACTCACCATTGTCCAAAGTAGAATGTAACCGTTATATATTCACCCATACATCTAACTCCTGGCCACATAAACCCCAACTTCTCATTGCACTAAACAGTAAATATTTGAAGGCTGTCCAGTAAATGGGTTGGTGACTGCTGCCTAAACAGAATGCAGCTGAGAAGTAGTGAGAACTGTTCACTTTGGTAGGTGCTCTTCCACTTCCTGCAGGGTGGTATTTGTATTGCTGTACAGCCATCTCCTAGGCAATTGTTCACAGCGAATTCTTAGGAGTACACTGGCTAGTCACCCGTGTGGGTGTCAATTAGGCAATGACAGAAACTAGTTGCAAGAAACTCCCTGCTTCCCTGGTTTTTCACTAGGATAGTGATGAAAGGTATTGCAGAATTCTGTGCTTATCTTCAAGATGAGAAATGCTGTCCAGATTGGCTGTGTTCTGCGCAGCGAGATGTGTAGTTTGTTGCTTCTGGAATACAAGTATTCCTAAGACTTGTCTGATGTTCTGGTTAGTGTTCTGGCAGTTCACTGATTTGGTTTTTGTACTGATCCTCTCATGGTATTTGGAAACCCTAACTTTATTCATGTAGGTCAAAGACAATGTGCATAAATATTTCCTTAAAGTATGCTAGAAGCCATGTGTTAAAAGCTAATGTTTCCATGTTTGAAATGTGAAGTGCCTGAAGCCTTCCAGTGATGACTTCCTGAATGCTTAGAGTTGATTATGTTCTAGTAAATACCGGCATTCAGAAAGATGGTCTGTGGTTTGGGGTTCTTTGATACTGTTTTTTTTAAGATAAGCAGTGGATGTCAAATGTGTAAGTTACTGTGTTATTGATGTGTGACTGGAGCAGGCTTATTTTGAGGCCTTCATGTAATTCTTCTACATCCTAAAGAAGGATTTTTTTCAGCAGAGTACTTATAAAGGAAGTGAAATTCACTTCTGGAGTTAGATTGCTAGATTGAGCCTAACTGGTGTCTAGGAAAACAGAGGTGCGATGTCAGGTGAGTGCTGGTGGAGCACAGAGGAGAAGGGTTTAGGAGTTTTGTGTGGGGCTCCTTAATATGAGGGGGGGGGGATGCCTAGATATTGTTTTGGTAATGCTTAAAAGTTAACGTATTCAGCTGCAGTGTGGTGAGCCGCCTTTGTGCATTTTTTCCAAGTGTTTTCAAAAACAGCCTCAGTTTAGGATATGCACACTAATACTGAACAGGTGTTTAACAGTCTACATGCTTTGAAGAGCGTATCTTGAATGCTTCCAAGCAGCTTTTTGCTTAAACTGTTGACGTGGTGCATGTATTTGTACTGCAACTTGAAATCCAGTTCATATAGCTGGATTATACATACCCCTCCTGCTGCTATGAAACTGCAATTGAAACTAAAAGCTATTCAGTCATGAGGTCTCCGCTGAAATAGTAGTGCTTCCTTCTCATTGTGTATTAAGAATTGTTAACATTTGCTACAAAATGACTTTGGCAGTTCACAAAGCTCCTCTTTCGTGACAAATATGCAAGCTGCTTCTGTAGCTACAGTCTACCTTTGTGCACAGTAAAGCTGTGTACTGGACTAGTTAACAGGTTCTCCTTTAGAGTCTTGGTTTTATCAGATCTTGGTGATCAAAGGTTAGGTGGCCCATCCCTTATTAATCAACTAATGTAGTCAGAGAATGTTCTGAGCTGGATGTCATAGTAGCTGTTTCGGAGCTCATGGTCCTGAAGGCAAGGCTCATAGGATATGGTGAATGTGTGAATATGTACTTATTCCTCTTCTTTCCTCAGACTGAGGCTAAGTATTATTGTGCTGGTAGTTGATGTCTGTCTTATCTTGCTTTGCTCTCATATGCATCTTCTTTCATCTTAACTGGCTCATCTCTCTGAGCTTGAAAACAGCTGTGGCAACACCCATCGATTTGTGCATGTTGTGACAGTCTGTCAACAATCAAGATTATCCTTACTTAAAAGTTTTTACTTGCTTTGAATCTAGTGTCTTGATTTCTTAATCTGTTGTTAGATATGTCAAAGCTTTGCTCTGTCCACCATTTCTGTCTTTAGCTGAAAACAGTTGGTTACCTTTTCTTGTATGGCTCTTCTCAATGCTGGAATTAAATGCTGAAAAGCCTTCTCCTGCAGCTGATGAGGTGCTTGAAGCTGTTCTGGTTGTTGCAAGTTAATGCTGTTGCTGTCTGTTTGTCTGAAGTAGTTACTAACAGAATTAATTCAATCACTTGCGTTAGTCAGTATGAGGGAGTGTTTCATAGTGTCCTGTTGGAATAAGGCAGTTGTACTTTTCCAAGATGAGCTCCAATGCCCTGTCCTTGAAGCATCTTTTTATGGCAAAGAGAAAATTAATTTTGGATAGGAAGCCTGTGACCATGTACATTCATAATTTATAAGCTGACACAGACATTTTTCTCTGGTTTGCATCACTCTTGCAAGTCATCTGATAGCACTTAAATTTACATATCTGTATGACACTGACATACAGTCCCTGCTCCAAGTGTCAGTGATGCTGATAACTTCAGACTATGTTCAATTCTGTGCAGCTGGGGCAAAACGCTGTCATAAGTCAGAAGATGTGGCAGGCTGAGCCCGGCCTCCAGCATGGATTGTTCTGATAGTGCAAATGTTCTTCCCTGTACTTGTTAGGACAGGCTTGCTTGTGTGACGGTAAATAGGAGCTGTTGCGCTAGGCTGTTAAGAAAAGGTCAGTCCTGCATCTGACACGAAGAGTCAACTAAGGGGTAGCTGTAAAGATTACAAAGTGCTATCTATAGTGTTGGTGGATTATTCTTTTTCGTGAGCTTCAGTAAAGATGTTGTGACACAGTCAGTTCATTTCATCCTGCTGTATCTTGTGGCTTGGGTGGGGCTGCATGTTGCATGCAGCTGCTGGATGGTGGTGTGAAAACCAGCTTACCTTGCTCTCAGTGTTCAGTTCACTGGCTGACCCACGAAGCAAAGAGCGTAAGTTCTGGCAGCTGCTGTTCCACTACTCTATCCTCTAGTCTAAATCATAAATGACCCTTAAACTTCACATGTTCACTTCTCTATCTCAGAAGACATTTTGTCCCACAGGAGGGATTTATTTTTTGAATGCGGAAGGGACCTGATATAGAGATAATGGTTGGTCAGGGCTTTGTCATCTGGCTTCACTGCTGCTTATTTCTGAACAGTGAAGGACAAAATCACTTGAGTTGCTCCATCTCATGTCTTGGACTTTTCCAGTTGATCACATGGCTGTCTTTGTATTTGGAACGTTTTCTGAGAGGTGCCTGAAAGCAGCTCTGTTTCAGCCTCCTTTTTTTCTTTTTAATTCTGTGTCTAATAAATATGGGGGAGGAGACATGTAAATTCCCAGTCCCATTTCTGACCAGCAAAGCTCTTACATTTCCTGGTTTTTGAACAAAGGGCTCTGTGTCATGCCCTTCTTCAGGATTTCAGGTGGCAGCATGCTGGGGAGGGAAGCTCTGCTCTGTTGAAAACTTACTGTAACGTGTTGTAGCTCGTCAATAATCAGGGCTATAGTCTTAACAGCATCAAGGTTTTTCTTTCCCTTCTCTACCTCTGCTGTTGGCACATTAACAACTCCCTCTTTCTCTGGGCTTCTGAGAAGTGAGAAATTCTGTCACCAGTGCTTGACTTCTGCTTTGCAGTCCACAGTCTTAGAGGGAAATCCACTGAGAATTAAGAATATGTATAGTGGAAACTAAAGTGTTGCAAGATCCAACATACAATGCATCCATGTCTGCTTATTTAAAACTGTATTATGAGACTGCATCACTTGAAAGCTGCATGCCACTAAAAGTGAGGAGAGGACTTCCCTGATTTCAGGGAGGTCCTGGAAGTAAAGGGTGGAAACTTAAATTCTTGTGCAGGTGATGAGATCTTGCATGTAGTCCTATTTTGCCAGTAGCTCCATTAGTAACAGAATGGCCTACAGAAAGGAGGAAAGAGGAGGCTGGATAGAATATTTGGCCTGACAAACTAGCCAGTGAAACAGAACAGTGATGTTGTTTCTGTTTACTTTGTCCCTAGCTGGATAATGCTGGCCAGCAGTTGCAGGCAGGAATTTCAAGTGCTGCTCAGCCAGGTGTCTGTCAACAATAAGTCAATCTTCACTTGTTTAGGTTGGATGGTTTTGGATAGAGGCATTGACCAAATCAGAGGATGTTTGCTTCTGCAGCAGTTGCTCTGTTAATACCTCAAACTTGTTAAATATCGCAGGGGTCCTGGGGTTTGTGGAAAGCATTCATGCTCTCAGCTCTGTCAGTCTTTATCTAGTAAGATGCATGCTGCTTTATGATGCCTCTGTTAGCTAGATATGTTTAATCTTGTTTCTGACTGGTTTTACTATTTAGGTGTGGTGTGCTCAGAATGTCCCTGTTCTTCTAACATGAGTGATTATCTATCTTCTCCAGGTGTGTCTAGTAAAACATAGGATTAGTACTTGGTGATGCTTATGGTTGGCTGAAGTCTGGGTAGGTTTGGCAGGCTGGTTATGTAACTCTGAAACTGCTGTTTCTTCTGTTGTATCAGCCTGTTCAGCATTAATGATGAGGCTGTGCTGCACATAGTATGTAGGTGCTCAGGAGGCTGAGGCAGGGATAATCAACTGGCAAAAGGAGTCCCCGGTGGGATGCAAACTTGGATCCAGGTGAATCTGCAGGCACTGAAGAGGTATGTAGCATCTAAATGTGGAATGTGCAAAGATTTCAGGAGTGTATTTATTTAGGCTGGATTGATCCTGCTGTATGATAATGACGTTTTAGCATACAGATTTTTCCCAGTACAATCTCAGATGTTGCTGCTATATAACTGTCCTGAGGTGGTTCTATATTGGATATGAATTGTAGTGCTCAAAGTAGTGCTGCTTTGGTGTAGCTGAAACTGTCAAAGGTAAAGTAATTTCTTGGGGGGCGGGTGGTGACGGACTGCTCAGGGACTGTGTGGTAGCTAGGATAGCACTGCGGAATGCAAAAGCTGAAACACCTGAGACAGATACTTGTAAGACTTTTTATTTTTCCCGCTCTGTGTGCAGTACCTGAAGCCTGCCTATTTAATTATACCCTTGGAAAACGTACTTCCTTATGCTTCTGATAAGTTGACAGGAGTTTAGGCAGAGATGTTCCTACCTATCAGATTATGCAAACTTTGTGAAATCAACTTGCCTTTAAACTAGTAAAACACTCTTTCAAAATCTTAGTATTGATGCCTTCCATGCAGCAGAAGTAACTATACTGTAAGCAAATTACCTGTTTCTGAGCTCCAACTGGAAGGTTCTGCAACTTGAAGTATATATGAAGGAGCCTGGGTCCTTCTTCACCAAGACTGCTCTGACATAGTACTTCCTTTCCAGTTATGACTGTTCCTGTCTATAAACTCCTTCACTCAGTTTACATGTTCTGTGCTTAGCCTTCAGTGAGGCTATATGACAAACTGACTTAGCAAATGAAGCTTCTTCACAGTAAACACTTTTCCTGCTGACAAAGCATACTGGAGTTAACTTCTGAAAAGAGCAGAAGATTGAAATCTCTGCAGTCTGCTGCCTGCTGGTCCTGTGGAGCTTGGTCTGGTCTTGGTCACAAGGGAGGTAACTTTATTTTTGGCCAGCTGTCTTCATGCAAGGATTGTTCCTAGTCTTATGCCAGAATAATGTCCTCCATGTAAATCATCCTGTTCTGCTGCCTGTGTACTTGTTGGGAGAGTCTGTGTTCCAGCTACCCGCTTGGTTTCTATATAGTGATTGGAATCACAGTCACTATGGGAAGAATCCTACCACATAGGGGAGCATCAGGTGACAGAGATGGCCCCTGAGAATCTGACTTCTCAGAGTTAGTCTGCTGTTGTCATCAACCCCAGCAGCAAAACTGCTTGCTCTAATCCAGAAGAGTGTGTTGCAACAAGAATTGCATTCTAAAATGATTACAAAATGGAGTCCACAAAATAAAGATGACGTTTGCATCTTGATGCAGAACTGTCTTTCAGGAACTAGAGATGTATTACGTGCATGGGAAATCTGGGTGAGGAGGGATGCAACTTTCTCACCTATTTTCTTAAGGTTTTGGTGGGCAATTTTCCCTTTTACTGCAGGTGCTGGGAGTAAGATTAGATAAGACATGGCAAATTCCAGCTTCTGTAAAGGTGGTCCCTAGTTTTATTGTTCTTCTGGGACTGGAACAGGGTCTCCACTGCTGCCAGGAGGAGTGGGGACTTGCTATAAATATTCTTTTATTCCTCCAGTGACCCTGTCATTGTTACTGGAAAGCAGGAGATTTCCTGCTCCACCCTACTGGGGTTTAATTGCTGACACTGAGCTGTAATGGACTATCATGGGAGACTCAGATGATTCTTTCCTTTTTTTTAGCTGTCTTGTAGGTGCACAATGTAAAGGGAGACTTCCTACCCCAGGTAACTGGTAAATGGAACTAGGGGGCCTGCTGTGCTAATCTCTTGTTAGTTTCCTTCCTAGCTATCTTGAGGTACAAATCAAAGTGAGCACAAGGTTAATTTCTTGTGAGAAGAAATTAGGTGTTTCCTGGATTGGGCAAAACCCAGCACCACAAGTCAAGTCTGAAAATGCCTTAGCCATGAGACCCCAATTCCTGAAAAGAGATCTTCCCTATTTCATAAGCCTACTAGGGGTAACTATGAGGGGCCTGACAATTCCTGCAAAAGTTTCTCTACCAGGAGTGATGAAGCACTGGAGGGAGGAGGAAGGATCTTTGGTGAGAAGTAGTATCTAGGCAAGAGAGGGAAGGAGATAAATATATTTTTTTTCCTTGGTGCGGGGTAGGAGGAGTAAGGAGTTGTTTAAATAGGGAGCAATTATTTTATGAGCAATATCAGTGTTTTCACTGCATGTTCCTGAAAAGAAAAGAGGAATAGGATCTTATGTAGCATTTATGGAGAACAAGGGATGATATGGCAGCATTTGTGTTACGTCTTAAATGTAGTTTAGAAGGAGTCACTACAAAAGCTTTCCATTACATCTGGCAAGAGTGCTTTAAGATGTGTGCTTGCTGGGAGACTGCCATTAGACTCTCTTGGAGCCTTAGGGTGGTATGTAGTGAGACCTCTAGCTCTCGAAGTCCCGCCGGGTTATGAGTCTGGTAGAATTGAAGCTGTGCTCACCTGCAAGCGTATTTGGATTTCAGAAGCTAAGCCATGTCAGAGATAACTGTTCCAGCAGATGACCGCAGTAGCTTTTGATGTTCCCCTTTCGCAAAGCTTTCCAGGCTTTCTCCTGTTTGGACTGTAGAAGTGCAGGACTCTGCTCCCTCAGTCTGATTAGGGTGGGAGGGATGCGGAGGGTGACAGGGAGGGCATGTGTGTTCTTGTCTTGCTTGTTTTCCCTTGTGGTCCAGCAGTATGTTAGTGGTCCTGCCCTGGCTCTCAAACCTTTCGGTAGCTGAACTTCCTAGTTTCTCCAGGAATTGTCTTGCTTTCCTAGCCTGGTGTAGTAGGGGTCCTAACAAAACCAACCAAACAAAAAAGCAAAAAACCAATCAGGTATGTGTCCTGTTTGGTGCTTCTGAGGAGGGAGGGAATGTATGGGTAAGGGGTCTGGGATAGTATAAGGCTTCTGTCAGTAGCGATTAAAGGCCTCTGTCAGAGCTATAGATTCTCCTGCAGAAAATACAGATATAAAATGGGTTTTGACTCTGAATTTTCTTGTCTGTATAGACAAACTGAAGAGACATACATCACCAGGAACTGTGATTCAGGGAGCTGTTTGACTACTGGCTTTGTCTGAGGTGTCCTGGAGTGCAGGGGGTGTAAAGAAAATTTCCATACCCTGTTTTATCCTGGAATTAATATTTCTGTAGTATGCACAGGCAGCTCTTCTCAAATGTATCTTGCACATGGACTCTCTTCTCCCTGAGGTGGATGTATTCAGAGAAGGAAGCTGAGGCATGGCTGAAATGCCTTGCCTAGGGCCTTGCAGCAAGCTAGCAACAGGACTAGGAGTGGGGCTCTGAACACCTTGTTGCTTCTCTTATTCTAGCTGCTCAGGTGCTCTTCAGAAGATGTTCAGTTTTGACTGTTCGTCCCTGTGAATGCGTAATCCTCTTGACTTAATCTGCTCAGTGCAGTCCATTCTGCAGAGACATGCCAGCTGCTTTGCTAGTGCTCTGCAGCCTAACAGGACAGTAGTTTCTTCTGACAGTGCTGTAAATGGCTACTTCATCCCTTGTTTCTGCATCCTGTGCCAGGATTGCATGAGTTTACTGGTTGATAAATTAATAGATTTGCTGTTCTGCCTTGTTTTACTGGACTTCTAGAACAGGTCCTGCCATTTTGTGTCTCAAAATTTCCCACTCAAAAAAAAAAATTTGCATGTGGAGTTACCCCAGTCTGTCTTTTGTGATGGATTAATGTAGTATTGGAACTGGATGGGCAGAAGGGCAATCACTTCTTAAGAGATGGCTGTCATCTTTCAATCTACCACCTCTAGTTGCTTGGAGCCTTCCCAAGTAGCACTAAATCAAAGCTGGCATTTTACCATTTATTGTTGTAAGCAGCAAACCAGGGAATAAAGTTCTGTATTTAGTGTCTCTAGGGAATGTGGTGCTTTTTGAGTTCATATTAGAAAGGGCTTCCTTTGCAGTTCTGTGCTGGAAGTTCATTTTAAATAAGAACTTGAGTTCTACCAAGACAAGTGGTGTGGGCACCCTGCTTGTCAAAGAAAGCTTTCTCTCAGCCAGTGGTGTGTAGAAACTTACTATTGACCCTGCAGTCCCCCAGGACTTGTTGAGACTCTCTGTACCAATGCTATCTTATGGGTTGGGGAACCATGATTGAATTTTTGCTCTTTCTCCTTTACAATTGAATTCATGTGAGTTTCAGAATGACTGCAAGATTAGTGCTTGTCCTATTCCTGAACTTTGCTAGCAAGTATGAGGTGATATTACTGCTTTTTCACCGTCATTAGAACAAGCTATGATGACTTCATGTTCTTTGCTTGTGTTGCCTGTCAGGTGAATTTTGAGAGCTCAGTTATCCATGGATCAGTCAGGCTTCCAGGCTTTCTGTGGCTTGTTGAAGAATGTGCTCGAAGTTTCATCTGGAAGTCTGAAGGACAGAACAAGCACTGCTATAAGGCCTCTGCTTCCCAGAACCTTTTGATTTCCTTTGTGACACTTAAATCCCAGCTGAGATGAACTCTAGATGGGAGTGGTTTGTCAAGGAAGTGAATTCTTCTTTTAAGTATGTCTCCCCCTTCTACTTCTGAAGTTAATAAGGCAAAGAGCAGCTGTTACAGGATTTCAGTACTGAATCTATCAGAGGGCAAGTAACTAATCTTTCCTTGGAGAATTAATGCAAAGGGGGGAAGCCAAAAGTCCTTATATGAAAGGAAAAGTCATGATATCAGCCAACTTTGTTCTTTTTTCCAGCTTGCTTTATCAATGTGGTGTTGAGTTGCATCAAAGAAGTGGTTCTAGGAAATATAGCTGTATTGTATGTAAATCCTGTTCCTTGCCCCTACAGTTTGAGAACAACACAAATGCAGAATTATTATTTTCTAGCTCTGTAAAAACAGTAACAAACTCACGATGTATATGCTCTGTGTGTGGATTTTATCACTTTTAACAGTGCTGGTGAATTCCTTCATCCCTGAAATAAAATCCCTAGATAAAACAGTAAACTTCTAAATACTGGTCTGGCATGGTAGTTTCAGTCTGTCCTGTGAGCTTTGTTTAAGTGTGAATGTCTTGCTCCACAGACTGCTAATGATAAGTAGCAGTTCTGATGTTTTGTGACAATTCATCTGTCAGGGAAGACAGCAACAAACTTACTTAGGAGTCTCAGCTGTAGCAAATTACTCACAGGAAGCCTCATTTATTTGTTTCCAAGTGACTTGAAATTGGGCCTCGGTTAATACCAGTCTTGCTGTGCCAGCATGTAAAACATGAGTTTCCTGATGCCCTCTTGAAAAGCAGAACAAAACAGTTTAAGCTAGTAATGGCTGCTTCTGGTTTCCTTTCAGGTGAATCATGATTCCAGTCACTGAATTGCGCTACTTTGCTGACACTCAGCCGGCATACCGCATCCTGAAGCCATGGTGGGATGTCTTCACAGACTACATTTCCATAGTGATGCTGATGATTGCAGTGTTTGGAGGGACACTTCAGGTCACCCAGGACAAAATGATTTGTTTGCCCTGTAAATGGGTTACCAAAGACTCTTGCAATGACTCAGTTAGAGGTTGGACAGCCACAACCCCAGAGCGTACCTACTATAATTCTAGTCTTGTTCCCTCTACTGATACAGGGCCTACGGGGATCCGATATGATTTGGATCGGCACCAGTATAACTATGTGGATGCGGTGTGTTACGAGAACCGTCTTCACTGGTTTGCCAAGTATTTTCCCTATCTGGTGCTGCTACATACTCTCATCTTCCTGGCTTGTAGCAACTTCTGGTTCAAATTCCCAAGGACGAGCTCCAAGCTGGAGCATTTTGTGTCTATTTTGCTTAAGTGTTTTGACTCTCCATGGACAACGAGGGCATTATCTGAGACAGTGGTGGAAGAGAGTGATACCAAGCCAGCATTTGGGAAAATGAATGGCTCCATGGACAAGAAATCCTCCACAGTCAGTGAGGATGTGGAAGCCACTGTTCCCATGCTGCAGAGAACAAAGTCTCGAATTGAGCAAGGGATTGTGGACCGGTCTGAGACTGGTGTCTTGGACAAAAAGGAAGGTGAACAGGCCAAGGCACTCTTTGAGAAAGTGAAGAAGTTCCGCACACACGTGGAAGAGGGGGATATAGTTTATCGCCTGTACATGAGACAGACCATCATCAAAGTGATCAAGTTCATTCTGATCATCTGCTATACTGTTTACTATGTCAACAACATAACGTTTGATGTTGACTGTAAAGTGGACATTGAGAGCTTGACTGGCTACAGGATGTACCGCTGTGCTCATCCTTTGGCTACTCTTTTCAAAATCTTGGCATCTTTCTACATCAGTTTAGTGATATTTTATGGCTTGATCTGCATGTACACACTCTGGTGGATGCTGAGGCGATCACTGAAGAAATACTCCTTTGAGTCTATCCGGGAGGAGAGCAGTTACAGTGATATTCCTGATGTGAAAAATGACTTTGCTTTTATGCTCCATCTAATTGATCAATATGACCCCCTGTACTCCAAGCGCTTTGCTGTCTTTCTGTCAGAGGTGAGTGAGAACAAACTGCGGCAGCTGAACCTCAACAATGAGTGGACTTTGGAGAAGCTGCGCCAGAGGATCACCAAGAACTCCCAGGATAAACTGGAACTGCATCTTTTCATGTTGAGTGGCATTCCTGACACGGTCTTTGACCTCATTGAGCTGGAGGTCTTGAAGCTGGAGCTTATCCCCGATGTCACTATTCCCCCGAGCATTGCTCAGCTCACCAGCCTTAAGGAACTGTGGCTCTACCACACAGCTGCCAAAATTGAGGCTCCAGCCCTTGCCTTCTTAAGGGAGAATTTGAAATCTCTGCACATCAAGTTCACAGACATCAAGGAGATTCCTCTTTGGATTTATAGCCTGAAGACACTGGAGGAGCTTCATCTGACAGGGAATTTGAGTGCCGAAAACAACCGGTACATTGTGATAGATGGATTGAGAGAGCTGAAGAGGCTGAAGGTGTTAAGGTTGAAGAGTAACCTCACCAAGCTGCCACAGGTGGTGACAGATGTTGGTGTGCATCTTCAGAAGCTTTCCATCAACAATGAGGGCACCAAGCTCATTGTTCTCAACAGCCTTAAGAAAATGGTCAACTTGACAGAGCTTGAGCTGATCCGTTGTGACTTGGAACGCATTCCTCACTCTATCTTTAGCCTCCACAATCTGCAGGAAATAGACCTGAAGGACAATAACCTAAAGACCATTGAGGAAATCATCAGCTTCCAGCACTTACATCGTCTCACTTGCCTTAAATTGTGGTACAACCACATTGCCTACATCCCCATGCAAATAGGCAACTTAACTAATTTAGAGCGCCTTTACCTGAATCGCAACAAGATAGAAAAGATCCCTACCCAGCTCTTCTATTGCCGAAAACTTCGGTACTTGGATCTCAGCCACAACAACCTGACTTCCATACCACCAGATGTTGGACTTCTTCAAAACCTGCAGAATCTAGCTGTGACAGCCAACAGGGTAAGTGAGTGTCGCTGTGTGAGTAAAGTAACTCTGGCACTTCTGTTATCTGTGTGATTAAACATGCTACAATGGTGTGTGTGAAATACTCCTGGCACTGCCATTCTATTTAAATTCTCAAGCTTTTGTTTCTCCCTGAGGGGTTTATCTAAGGCAAAACACGGTGAATAACTGCGGGGCAAGCCTTTCTTCAAACAGCCCTTGTTCTGTAGCATTTCCTCTTTTAACAGTGAAACTGCTACTAAGTGGCAATTGGAGGCTGTTTAGAAATCCTGCCTGTCAGTTGTTTCTCTGCAGTTGAAGCTTGTAGTCTCTAGCTTGGCATCAGTTTGAGGCTTAAAATGGAGATCTGAGAAACTGTAGTCTTAATCTAGAACTATGCACTTAAGCCTATGTACTTCAGCCATGTATATACATTATGGCAGCAGCCACCTAGGGCATGTATGTGTGTGGCTTACAGCTTTGCTTATAGTAGTTTGCATTTCCAGGGAATACTCTGTAGTTTGGTCTTGAAAGCATGCATTTTTTTGTGAGAAGCTGGATATGGACAGACTTATGAAAAATGGTTCCTAAGCTGTCACTTCTAAAATGCATTGTCTCGTTCTGCAAAGGTGACTTTGGATAGAGCAAAGCAATCTTCTGCAGTGTCCTTACTCAGGGCAGAGTGAACTAAACCAGGTTTATCAACTGGTAGTCAGTTAGATGTGAAAGTGTGAGCTGTGGCAATTCCTTGACTTTGAGAGAGGAGGAAATATGATGGCACTTTGCTATGTCTCAGTATGATGGCTGCGGGTTTTCTTGTGTAATATCCCAGATAGTTTAAGTCTAAGTCTGTCTAAGCACAGGGCAGGTTAGAGGGGATGACCAAGTGTGCTATGCTGCCTGATTACCACAAGTTGTTTCTTGTGTTGGAGGGTGTTTATTTACTTAAAGCAAATGGTACCCATGTTTTTTCCTGAATCTTTGCTCCTGTGTTTGGGATTAAGGAGACTTCATTTACCATGTATCACAAAGATCAGTTTGTGACTGTGGACTGGTGTGCTGAGCTGAGTGTCTTGAAGCTTTCATTCACTCTGTCTGCAAATTCCTGGGATGCTCTTTTTCTCTTGGAGTTTATTACCACCTGAAGTTGCAAAAGGCTCTAACATAACTACAAATTGCAGACAGATATAATTAGTGGCTTCTGTGTTCTTCTGGGAACATGCAGTAGAATTGTCCTGGAGCAGTCCTAGTTTTCACTGTCATACATAAAGATCCTTACTGCTATTGGCAAGATGTATTCATAACTGAACACTGTCAAATTGCCTGTGAGAGGCAGACAGCGCAGCTCTACTGTGGTTTGGCTTTTCACGGGGGAAATGCTCTCAAATCAAGTATTTAATTGCTAATCCAGTTTAGTATTACACAGGGTTCCTAAAACTCCAGCCAGCATTTTTGAAGTTGGTGTCTGAAAGTTCAAGTCTGTTGTGCCACTGAAGAGTAACGGCAGACAAGCAGCAGCTATTCAGCTATCCCAGTTTAATAGCTGCTCGCTCAGTTTTCCCAGCACTAAGAGACTGGATGGCTGTGCATCTGTTTGCACAGGTGGCTTAAGCTCTGGTAAACTTCATGGTATGTACGCATCATTTCCTATTAAGTTAAAAGCCAAAATATTCTATGGGGGCAAGCAGGGCTGATATGGGCAGTTTCTGAGGATGGCATTAAGCAAAGATGAGGGAGTTGTAAAGATTCTTACGCTACTGTTCAGAACTTGGATAATTCTGCACCATTTGGCTTCTGGCAGCCTTCCTAGCACAGCTTTCCAAGGGTTAATCTGCAATGTATCCTCTGCAGTCTTGGGGTGGAGCCTCTCTTGGATAAAAAGGAGCAAGAGGCAGCTCCATTTTCTGCAGCACAGTGTGGCACCACCCATTTCTCTCTGAAAAAATGCTAATGCAACAGGAAGGCTGGAGCAGTCTTTGCTCCAGTGTGTTCTGAAGCAAAAGGTGGTGAGGACCCAGTGAAACAGCTAAGCTGTTTGTATTTCTGCAGGTGCCTGGGCAAGGCCACAGTTGCCCTGGGGCTCTGACAGCCTGGTTACTTACAGTAAACAGTGACAGCAAGAAACATAAGGACTGGTAGGCTGGCATTTCCCAAGGCCAGGAATTATCTCAAATGTCCTCTCCTGGCTCAGCAATCTTAGCAAATAGAGACTTATGGAGTTGGCTGGTACCAGTGTACCATTCTGGGAAGCGGGCTGTATTATAGCACACCGTTTCCTTCCTAAACCAATACTTGTCCCTTAAATAACACTATTATTTTCAAGAGTCTGTGATCATTTGATTGCATGTTGCTGTTTGCAAACACTCGGCAGTACCAGTAACGATGACTGAATTGAACTGTCTTTAATTGGTCTGGTCTTCTCTTGGCTTTTCCTTGGACTCAATCTCTTTCGGAACTGATTACAGTCTAATTTAGCCATGAATGATGTAATGCGTAATTTAAGTTTCAAAAAGAACACGGTTGTATTTAAAGGCAAATGATAGCCTCCAAGATGAGACTTTGAATTAAGGGGAGAATACTGAATTGCTATGTTTAGTTCATAGCCCAGTGTTTGTTAAACCTTAGCCATATTGTTTTCCTAGAAATTCTTTGGGAGGACTGGACTATTAAAAGGCTTTAATAGAAATAAGCCTTATTAAATTAGTGACTCATGGATACATGAAGGTGGTGGTGGGAAAGCTAACAGCTGGTGGCTTCATTTTTTTTGGTTGCATTTTGGCACTGTCAAAAAAACCTGTGCTTTGGAGCCCAGAAAGTCCTTGCAACATTCCAAAGCCCTGCAGAAATGGTGAAAGTATAGCCCTAGTTCTCGGGGCCTGGAGATCGTACCCACATAGCCTCTGCTCTTATTACAGCAAACTTAGGAGTACTGACTAAATCCAGTCTTAATGGTGTTTAGTATAATACCAATTGTACAATGGCTACTTAAAGCAAAGGGGCTATGATCCAATGACGGTATAAAGGGTTTGGGATGGAAAGAAGCTAGTACTGACGGGAGCATATGACAGTATAGGCCAGTAGTATAGGATAGTAAAGGAGCAGGTTTCTGGTCCTCTAATCGTGTCCTTGGTGATGTCTTCTGCTTTAGCCACCGTCATTGGTGATCGTTTGTAACTAATGTAATAGAATGTCTGAAAGAAGAATCCATACAATCACGGTGTAGTGACTTTTACTTTGGGAACGGTCCTTATGGTGGAAAGCAGGAGCTCACTCAAGGGAGAAGTGGATGATTGAAAACAAGCGCTCTGTAAACCCTGAAGCATTGTGTGGGCTTGTCGGTGTCTTATGAGCATGTGTCCTGTTTGCTGGTGACTTTGCCTATGATTGATTTCTTTTTTTTTCAGATTGAGAGTCTCCCACCAGAGCTGTTCCAGTGCAGGAAGCTGAGAACCTTGAACCTGGGAAACAATGTGCTGCAGTCGCTTCCATCCCGGGTTGGAGAGCTGACAAATCTATCGCAGATAGAGCTACGAGGGAACCGCTTGGAGTGCCTGCCAGTGGAGCTGGGAGAATGTCCTCTGCTGAAACGCAGTGGGCTTGTAGTAGAGGAGGACCTGTTCAACACACTGCCCTTGGAAGTCAAAGAGCGGCTGTGGAGGGCAGACAAAGAGCAAGCTTGAACCCTTGAAAAAAGGGAGAAGCCTCTGACCAACTAGAAGGAAACAAAAGGCCATTCCAGTCCCCTTTTCCCCAGATCCTCCCTTTTCTCCCCTCCAATCACTACCAGACTAGCCAAGGAGTCCCTGAACAAACATGACTCTGAATGAGGTGACTTCTTGCCTCAGATGCAGGGTGGGGGAAGCTTGGGATCAGGATGAGGATCAGGACAGATTAGTTGGCCTCTGAACAAGGGCCAGTGGGAGTAAGCGGTGTTGCTGTTCTTCTGGACAGGAAGTGGGGTGAGGTGGATGGTGCTGGTGAGAAGAAATGACCTTTGAATGGAGGAGGAAACGAAATGTGGGGATTGCTGCATTGCTCCAAATGGGGCTTATATGTGTCAGGGACTGAGAGTGTCCAGTGTCCTGCAAGCAGAGATCAAGAGACTAGGAAACCTCTTGAAGCTCCGTCTCTTACTATGACACCTGACTTAGAGATTCTGACTCAGAGATTCAGTCAGTGAGGCCCCACGGTGGGGTGGGATAGGATACAGACAGCTGATTTCATCTAGATGCTGGCATTAAGGATTTGGGGGATAAACTTCTCTGACATCAGCTTGAATGCAGGATCTTTTTTACTAATTGTCTTTCCCCTTTGCACTCTACACCTTTTCCTCTGCCCCTGGAGAAGGAGCCAAACCCCCCCAACTCTATCTACTCATTTAAGATTGCACTATTTTAACAGTTTCAAGTTGCTTGTGCTGATGAGTAGATCACATAGCATCCTTCTCCAGCTGATGTGCTGGAGGCACTAACTGACATAATTCCAGAGCTTTAGCCTGTTCTGAAATGGATGGCTATAGTGCAAGTGGGAGAAAAATCTGGATAAAAAGCAGTCGGACTGTCTATTCTACTCTCCCAGAAGCATTGAGTTGCTTCAGGATCTGGCTTTTAAAGTTTTTAAGCTACTTTTAAATTCCTGATATCTTGTCATATATCAGATATGACCATAAAATTGGCCAGTGTGTCAGGGTGCCTCCTGGGGT
This sequence comes from Gavia stellata, assembly GCF_030936135.1. Taxonomy (NCBI): domain Eukaryota; kingdom Metazoa; phylum Chordata; class Aves; order Gaviiformes; family Gaviidae; genus Gavia; species Gavia stellata. The sequence continues at coordinate 6,985,014 of NC_082617.1, forward strand.
TGGTGGTGTTAGCAAAGAGGAACACTCGGGTTTTCTCTGCACCTCTTGCTCCCCCCCCAAGTTGTTAGATGCTTTGCTAGTGTTTTTCATGAATGCAGTCTACAGAGCTGCTTTCTGTTGTCCTCCTCACTTTAACAGCTGTCAGTTCCTGTTACACCTCTTGATGTAAATAAGAGGCTAATGCTGATTGAACTTGGTGCTGGAAAAGAACCCTGTCCTCCTATTTCTTCCCCTTTTCATTCCTTCAGCGCTAAGGAGCAGTATGAGAATCCCCTGTGGGCTGAGCTCCTCTAGATCCCTGGGGCAGAGCAGTCTTTATTGAAACAAGTCTGACCTGTTCGGTATTGTTTGACGAAAAACCCCAACCTTCTGCACTGGCAGAGGGAGATAACTTGTAATAGCTACTGATAATCATGTCCATAAGGTGGGATGGTTAAGGTGTGCCTACAATACACCTTAAGTCTGCTCTTTTCCATCAGAAGGAAGAGGAGGCTCAAGGACCTGCAGGTCCTGGTTGTAATACTCTGCATCAGACGGACAGGTTGGCTCCAAGGTGGAGTTGCTGCAAGCAGAGGCGTGAGAAGTTTGGAGGCCTCCCATGTGTACAAAAGGGGGAAGCTGCAGCCATCTCCAGAGTGGTTCCTGGCAAGCTGCCAGCGAGTGCCCTGGCTTAGCAAATCGTGGTGATCCCTTGGATGTTGGGGCAATAAGGCACACTGTGGCTTTCTTCATCAGATGTAAGATATGAAATATATACACTAAACATGCTGAAACCATGAACAATGTTAACTGGGCTCTGGATTTGTTGATGTTCAGATGCTTAAATAAAGCTACATTAAAATCCAGGAGATCTGTTTATAAAACTGCTTTTAAGAAAGATGTAAATTCTGCTTCCCTTAGTCCATTCATTATGAAAAGTTTAAACAGTCCAGGGAATAATATAATTAAATCTCTTTATCTGGAAGGCAAGGTACTGTAAAAACTCTTCTTGTTTCTAACAGGGTTAGTGTCTTGAAATTGTGTTAAGAGTTGGGGCCACTGCTGAAAGGATGGGGAAGTACTGATGCTGATGCTTCTTGGACTGTCCTCATTCTATTTGCACAAGCGTTTTGTATCAACAGAGAGGGCAGAAATTGCTAGGTGGGCTTAATGCTTCTTAAGTAAAGCGGGAATGGCTTCAGGCTTAGCTACAGTAATACTGTTTTCCAGTCAGTTCCTCGTGGTGGGTGTGGGGGCTGTTTGGATTGTGAAGGAAACTTTTTTTCCCTTACTCTGTGCCAAAAGATAGCGCTGGAGAATAATGGCTACTGAATAGAGGCTTGAACTCTGTTTTGTATTCAAGGCTACTGGGTAAACTGGTTTACAACACATCTATTTTCGTCGAGGCAGGGCTGAAAGGGCAAAGCAGCTCACAGGATTTTCACCTAGCTTACAGGAGTAGAGAGATTTCTTTTGTATGTCTAGGTCATTGTAGGCAGGTGCTTTGACGCTTGATTCTAGTTGTGGTCTTAGTTATACAAACTAAACTTTACACAGCTACATTAAAAGTTTCTATAAGCAAAAGTATGCTGCAGTGCTTCTAGAAGCTTGCGAGCCTCCTGAATTGCCATGTGTCTCAGTGCTGGGTCCATAGGACAAGTGGACAATAGGCTATTCTGCCAGAAGTCAGAGACTATATCTAACTTCTGATCAAATAACAGAGCTATACTGCTGCTTGCTGAGTAGAGACTGCCCTATGCCCGAGATCTACAAAGCAATTGTAAGACAGGCCAGTATCGATCATGCATGAAAACACTAGCTTTTTTGCTGCTCTTACAATATTCCAAGCTCAATTTTTTTTTTGGTCATGGCTGCTAGGGCTCGAGATAGCTTCCTGTGTGGCAAAATAGGGATGAGCAGTCTGATAACTTCATGTACCAGAAACACAGATGGCACAAAAATGCATTGCCACTCTGGAAGACAGCAATATGTATTATTTACTCCTGATATGTGCTTCTTGGTTTTCCCTCAAATAGATACTGATTCCAGAGTATCAGTCTCGTATGATGAGAAGGAAGAAGCTTTAAAACTTCAAGGATAGGGTCTAAACCATGAGGTCCTGAATGTGTTTACTGCTCAGGACTCCTGCAAAACTCAACCCACAGCAGAGTGAGTCATCCACTTCCCATACTTGTCTGGATTGCTCAGTTTCTGAGGGATGAGCTTACATCAACAATCCTTCCTCATTTGCAAGTATTCAATCAGTGTATATGATATTTTTTTCCTTTAATTTTCCATCAAACTGAAGTTTAGAGGTTTTATTTCTGACATGGATTTGTATGTTCAGAAAAAAACATTCAACTTAAGCAGACAATCAACTGTCTGGTCAGTGTCTTGTTCTCCTGACAGGCTTTTCAAAGCACTCTAGTAGTAGCAAACCAGATTATTTATTAGCTGCTAAACCATACAACAACTTGAACTGAAATAATCTGTTTCCTTAATAGCACTTCTGAGCTGAATGAGTTCTTGCAGCCCCTGTAGATCACAAGCACACTCATCCCATGTTAGGACTGAAGGTTAGTAAAGTGGAATTCTACCTTTCCTGCTAAATACCCCAAAAAGTAATAAGTTGCAACTGATTATTTTGAACCAGCTGAAAGGCAAGGAATACCAAACCTATTAAATGTGTTAAATCTTGCTGTATCTCTGAAACTATGCACTGGAATGTTAGCTGAAGTTGTTCTTTAAGATTGTTTTCTTATTTTATTATTTGGTCCCCAGGTAACTCAGCAGCTGGAATTAATTTACTCTGCCAGTCTGAATGGTTAAATAGCTGTTACAGGTATCTTTCATGATGTGGTGTTCTTTGGTATTAATTGTCACTTCCTGATAATATCCTACCTCATTTTTTATTTTTTTATTACCATTTATACACTCCATTTAGCTCACTTCATTTTAATTAAAGTAAGTTCTTGGTGTTCATTACCATAAATAGTATTAAGTGGCTTTCTGTTGCTGAACCACACTGAGGTCCTCCTTTTTGTTGTTTTTTCCTCTCTAACAAATGATTCTAGGAATTTTGAGAACAATAAGGCATCCTTTGCAGAGGATGAGGTGTATGGAAAAAATTTCAAATATTATTGATTCAACAGCTGTGACATTGTTTCCTTTCCTTACCTTTTTTCCTGCTTTGGAAAGGGACTTGTGTGGCTTGAGTTCTTTAGATTTTTTTTAAATTTCTTTAGTCCTTTGGGGAGGAGTAACTTTTTTTTCTCATTAATAGCTGTGCCTTCTCTAGAGATGCATTAATGTAACTTCTCCACAGAGGCACTTGCTCCTTCAAGTGTGTTTGTAGTAGTCTCTGCCTGAAGCCAGCTGTTCCTCTGACATTTTCTTTCAACCATGGAGAGATTTCTTAACTTTTGGCGTGACTTCTCGCTGACAAACAATATTGTCATACCATAAACAGTAGAGTCATCTACTCTGAAATGTTACCTAAGGTAAGGCTGTGTGAATGCTAACTCGTAAAATTATTGCTTAAACTTCACTTTTTTTTCTCTCGTTGCATTTTAAAAGGAAATTTTTTCCCCCACCATTTGGCCATGCAGTGGATCCTGTAGTTTTACTAAGCACGTGCCAAATCAGGGTGAGTTTTCTGTCCTACCTGCATTCTAACAGTGCGTGAAGCAGACTTGGAACTGGACAAGAGTATTGTTTGACTTGGGCCTTTCTCCCTCCATCCCTCCAGCTGCAGTGGTAGGTTAATATTAAACTGCTTTGGCAGTATGAAATCCTCCAGAAATCTCATCTCCAAAATCCCTTTTCAAAAGTAGCTGTACTTGAATTGCTGGACCCCAATAGCAAAAGTGAATTTTGTGTGAAATCATGCAAAGAAAGGCTTAATTTAGGATTTCTGGAATTACCCTTCCTCCCTGTTGGTCTCCTTTAAAGGAAGTTTATGGAACAATGGGGCAAATTTTTCTAGAGAGACTTAATGAGAAGGGGGCTAATGAGCCTGAGTCATCTTTTACAGCTGACAAATATGTCCATTTAAGTAAGACACTACTCATGGCTTAAACATTGTTCACTCCCATTTTGTAAATGTACAAGCAGGGTTGTGGTTTGGCATCCGAGACCTGCAACTTGATGTAACATTTCAGAATCATGACATTCACTTTGTATGTGGGATTGGGCAGCTGATCAACAGCACCTCCACCTTAAGCACTGAAGGCTGCTATTGTTTTCTCTGAAAGACTTGTAAGACTGGACACTTTAACAGAATAAAAGTTTTAATTTTTAATTTGCATTTGCCTTTTATGTCTGCTTTCTTTTAAGTTTTCTGTATGCAAAGACACTTAGCCTTTCATGATCTCGCTTTTCAGAAGACAGATGTTAATAATTCCAGCTATTGTGTAGGATTATTGGGTTTTTTACTCATCACATGAGTCCTTGTGGATTATGACATTCCTTTATGAATATGCCAAAAGTAGATGTACAGCAAAAGAGGTTCTGCACAGTGGCAAGCCTGGACTGCCTTATGTATTTCACCACACTTTAACAAATGGCTGAAACAGTTTACATTGCCAAATACAAGATTGTTGGAGTATTGTCTGCGTAGACCTATAGAAACTCAGCTGGGTTTTCAAAATACATATTGCGCTCCCCTTTCTTAGGAAAGGGATAAGGACTGGAGTCAATGGAGAAAACTGCCTGTTGCCATAGAAATAATGTTTTCAGCCAACTGCTGGTAACAAACTATTTAAGTGTGTCTCCTAGCTGTCTGCCTACCCCACGCACTACTTCTTCAGCTGAAAATGCTGGCAGACAGCGTCTTTCTTAATTGAGCATGTTCATGATGTGTTACAGAGAATCAGCCTGCAACTTTCAAAGGAAGTTTGAGTTTCTGTGCAGCTCATTTATTGTATAGAAAGGTATCTCTTGTGTTTTGCCTTCCCTTGCTTCCTTTGTCCAAGACTACTTTTCCCCAGTGATGTTGGCCCCACTTCAGTGACAGAAAATGTGAGCAGGCTGTGAAACAGGTGAAAGGTGGGTAGTCTCAGATGCTGCTTATTGGCATTGATGAGTTTTAATGAAATGCTTAGCAGGACTGAACCAAGAAGGGGGAGGACACAACACACCTTGTCATCTAAGGCTTACTTGGACTGCAGCTCCTTTTGGCAAGGATTTACCAGCTCTTTGAATAGCTGAGCAAAAGGAAGGAATGAAAGGCACCATCAAAGAAAACTGGTGCTTGCTGGATTCCTGCAAGACTAACACAGTGATGGGGAAAGAGCCCAAGGGTAAAGAACTGATCTGTCTTCGTGGGAAAAAGACTTTTAATCCTGATAATTCCAAGTTTTCTACTTAGCTCATTGAAAAGCATGAAGATGCAATAGAGGCAGCTGGAACTATATTGGTTTTATTCCGGTAAAATCCTCTAGCCCTACTGCACCATAAGCTTTTTACCTTGCTGATTTTTGAAGAAAGTAACCATCTTGTTTGTACCTGTTGATGACAATGAGAATTCTCTTGATGGAAAATTACTGCTTTTCTGAGGCTTCTGATGACTTGAAAGAAAGGACTGCCAAGACAGGGAAAACAAAAAGTATTCAAGTACCTATGCCATTTTAAATACTAATATGCTATTCAACACAATTTAAATACTTGTTATTGTTATCGTTGCTCCTGTGCCCCTTGTTTCTCATTAAATATTCCGTCACTTGTCGATAATGTTGAAGACTTCAGGAGAGGTGATAAGAGATCTAGCTGAAATCTTCGCTTACCTAATAACCCTGGCAGCTCCAACAGCAGCAATTTTGGCGAGAGTGCTGAGCTGCTTAAACTGGCTCTGGAGAACTGGCAAGCTGGCTTGGGTCCAAATGGTTTCAATAGGAACTGTTATTGAGGAGGAAATGAGGATAATTGTGCCAGTCAAAAAGGCATTTGAAACACTTGTGCTTTGTCTGCTGCAGGGTTGTCCATGTTCCAGATGTCACTCACTCCTGTACCTTTCATATAGACATGGGATGGGCTTTGGCAGCCTCCAATGGAGTTTTCCAGAAGTGCAGTTTTTATTGCAGAGCTGGCAGGAGAAAATGTTGTTTAATAGTCTTCAAAAGAGCTCTCAGAGGGGGAGGAAGGGAAGGAAAAGGGGGTCATTTCCTGGTTTTGTCCAAGTACTTTCTACCTTCCTTATTTAAACTTACTGGCAGAGAAGGTATTCACAAAGATGACATCCTTCTCTTTGACTTTTTTGGGCATTATGTGGCGGAGGTGGTTTTCCTCTTGCTGAGTAGGTCTTTCTAAGCCTCAAAATAGGAGCACGTCTGGAGTGGCAAAGAACTGGAGGACTCCTAAGGACAGGCACTGATGAATGCTCCTGTAACCAAGATGTGTTGCCTCTCCTAGTTTATGCAATCAGTTATCTTCTGCTCTTGCTGTGTTGTGTGCTGTGATCTGTTTATATTGCTCAAAACAATCCGTAGAACAGGAAAGCTGTGGTTTATTGTCATGCGTATGAACTAAAACAGCTTCTGAAGTCATCGCCTGTGCGTAAGGTGGGGAGTGGAGAAGATGACGTGCTAAATTACTGGGGAAAAAAAAAGACTGGGAATGAGAAGTACATGACATTACGAATGACAGAGGTAACCGAGGGACTGAGGAGTGGCATAGGAGTGTGTACAGAAGGCATGTTTCTCCAGGATTGCTGCCTCCCGGTGAGGTGGGTCCTCACGAGATCAACTTACAGGCAATAGCTACAGCAGGGATTTTTTCCACTGGTTACACACCTTAAAAACATTTCAGCTTGTTCAGTTGGTGAGAGTCCTTTAACAGGAAGGAGGAATTACTTGATTATTTGAGTTTTGCAGCATTGGAGGTTGATTGTTTCCCCTCCATGTTTGTAGCCCAGTGATTAAATTCTCCGGCAAAATTTAGCTTTTTAAACTACCGAATTCACGTCCTCTTGTGTGCAGAGAAAAGCTTGAAAATAAGCTGTAAATACTCAAAAAGAGAAAATACTTATTTTTCCCCTTTTCATTAAAAAACAAAGCCAACCTTGAACAAGATGAAGAGGGATTTTTATCCAGAGTTGATTCCCTCACAAAATAGAGGTCTTTGTTTTTTCTAATAATATCTCTTCAAGATAGATTTTCAGTTGCTAGCAAATGTATTTGTAGACAAACACCTTCCCAGGAGCATTTTGCTCTCCTTCATTTTGTTGGGTGTCTTTTTTGGCTAGGTGAGTGATGCATAAAACTGCCCCCATGATGTTGTTACTTTGTAGAGTGCTGCTGAAAGGATGGGTTTGGTGTTTCCCACAAGAGCCAAACCGTTGGTGTTTTTTTTTTTTCTTCCCTCTGGAGAGGAAAACCTTCCCCAGGGATTCCTGTGCGATGGGAGGGATGTGTCGGCGGGGAGCGTCACTGCTGGGCTGGCATCTATTCTTTGCTCTTTTCTGCCTTTTCAAGCTAGTTTCTGCATTTTCTCTCTCTGGTTTGAGCTGTGGCTTTGGGTTCACCTATTCACACGCACATCTGGAGCTGCAGGAGAGAGAACCCAGCAAGTGAAGGTGTGCATCGCCCAAGAGCAGCTGTGAATGAAAATAACAGATAGGATCCCTATGAATTTTACCAAACCCTTAGTGAAAACTCTTTAGCTTTAACACCTTTTAGTCTGACGTTTGCCATCTCCGGGGCTGCTGAAGTCCCTTTCAGGTGAGTGTGCTGAAGCGCTGACAGAGCAAAAAGGGCTCTGTAGGAGTTTAAATTGCCACTTTAAATTTGTTTCAAAACTTTTAGATCTTTTAATCCCACTCGAATCTTATTTTACCTCCCTTATCTTATTTTACTGCTTTGCTTACCGTCTTAACTGCTCTGTTTTTAAATCTGGGTTATTAATTACAACCGTGATTCCTCCTTGGAGTTAAGTGAATCAAGTTTGTGATCGCACTTGAGCAAAACTTTTTTCTGCGCTTTAAGTAGCACCAAGAGCCAAAGCAAAACTCCGCAGCCCCAAATGTCCCTGCCAGGAACAAATGGCCAGAGATGGGGACACAATTCCTTGCGAGGCTGCTCCGCTGGCTGTGCAAGAGTCCGGCTGCCCAGCGCTTGCTGTTATCACATGCTGGGAAGAGGATCACGTGAAGAGGCGGGGAGTCAGTCCTGCAGAGCCTGGTGTTGCTGGTGAGATCCTGGGAGCTTTTGCCTCTGATGGCGTTTGTAACCCAGCATCAGATCCAAAAGGTAAGGAACGGCACCCCGGGGAAGGAGCATGTCTGTAGCGCAGGCGGGTGACACTACTTGTAAGATACGGTCACTGCTAGTTAACCTCTGATCAGGTCTAGCAAAGATCTGCTTTACAAGCACTTTATATTCTTCTCAGCTTCTTATCTTACACTCATTTTGAGTGTGTGAGGACCCTGTCATGGCTACAAACTCTTCCAGAGGGCAACTTGTCCCACAGAGCTCTTGGAGGAATTTTGCTTGTGCCCTTCTGTCTCTGCTGCTCAGCTCTCACCCTTGAAGTCGAAATCTGCCTGTCAAAGGCTAATCTCCAGGGTGTTCTATATAAAGAAACAGTAATGCCAACAGAGTTCACTTCATTTTGTGCGGGATTGTGTAGTCAACTGTGAGAAATCACCCAAGGATTTTTCCCTTAGAGAAAACAACGCTTTCCAGCTTGTAAAAGAATCTAATTCTTACTTGGAATCCAGGTATGACTGCTCTGATCATGTTAGCAGGATTTGTAATTTAATAGTTGCTGGTTGCTCATCTTAGATAAGATATCCTTAAGCCACAAAGGCTCTAGTGATCATATCTTCTCTGCTTTGTGGACTGAGGCGTTATTCTTAACTGTATGGAATCTAAGCCTGTTAATGAACTATCTTTTTTACAATAGAAACCCCTTCTGAAATTAAAAATTAAGAGCAGGTTGTCCAGCTGCAGAGCTGAAGTTGGGATGCTTTTTGCACTGAGCTGAGGCACAGCGAAGGGCCAGAACTGTTTTCTCTTGCTTTGTGCTGCTTCCCCCGAGGACTCTGGAGGAGCGCAGCCACCCTCTCTCTTCCAGTTCCGCAAGGATGGCTTCCTTGTCCTAGAGCATTTTTTCACCGCCGAGGAGTGTGACAGCATGAGGAACCAGATTCAGAGAATCATAGCGGAGATGGAAGTGCCACCGCACTGCCGCACCGAGTTCTCCACCAAGGAAGAGGAGCAGCTCCAGGCGCAGGTACCGAGAAGGGGAGGGCTGTCCCCGTCAGAGCGCTGGAAGGAGAAGGGGGAAAGGAAAAAGCAAATAGCTGCTCAGGATTCACTCTGAGGGAACATGACTCTTCTAACAGAACATAACACTGTGAGAGGCATTTGCTCTGCAGCTTTCTGCAAATGTCTGGTGGTGGCCAAAGGGCGAAGGAGGAGAGGATGCGTGAGGCTCTGCTCTGCTTTCAGCCCCCACAGCTAACGCCCCAGGTAGCCACAAGCAGCTCTCATAGATCACTTTGTACTTGTTCTGCAGACAGAAGATAGGTTATTTTCCGGGCAGCCAGCAAAAGAAAAGCAAGGGTAGCCTCTATGCGAGAGATTCTTGTAAAATCCGAACCAATGCCAAGAGATTTAGTATTGTGGAAAGCCTTTGTACGAGTGATTTCTACTGACTGTGTTTTGTTTTATGCTGCGGCCTGATGCGAGAAAGATGCAGGTGAGTATTAACGCTTTGATCAAAGGTTCATTTATGTTCTTACAAGGATACTATCTTTACTGGGCTCTTATCCCTGGCAGGGTAGCTCGGATTATTTCCTAACCAGTGGAGACAAGATTAGATTCTTCTTTGAGAAAGGCGTTTTGGATGAGAGAGGTAAGCTCTGGCCTGAGTTACAGCAGGGAGGGGACAGGAGAAGGCTGAGCGAGGGGCCAGGGGCCAGTTTCTAGCTTAGGGTTGATCCCTGCTTTGCAAACAATGTTGAATTCTTGTTTTGTAGGTAACTTTCTAATTCCAAAGGAGAAATCCATCAGCAAGATTGGCCACGGTATGTTTAAAGAATGGGGTTTTGAGAGGGATGGACAAAAGGGACATGTTTTCAGACATGAGGATTTCTCCAGACCTACTCGCTCTAAATAACCTTGGCCATCTGACTTGAAACCTTTCTGAGCAGAGAAGTAACTTCTTCCCTCTTCTGTTGCTTCTCTGTGCCTCCTGGGGACTACTGCATCAAATCTCTCAAACCTCACCCCTTCTTGCCATTGTGGCCGTGCAGCTCCTGTCTTCGCAGCCCCGGGCTGTCTTACCCTGGGTTTCTGCATTAAATTCTTCAACTTGATTTCTACACATCATTCTGCTTTTCCCCACATCGCTCTGTCACTGTCTCTGCAATTCTCTCCGTGTTGCCCCTCTCTCTCTCTGCTGTCAAAGGACTTCAAAATCTTCTGTTACGGTCCTTTACAAAAAAAACCCTTCAAGGAGGTTTTTCAGCTATGCATAGCTGAGAGTCACTGACGTGTGAAAGTTTGGACTTCAGCCCTTGTCTCTTTTATGTAAGAGATTGCTCTAACAAATTTACCACCTAAGACCGGTCATATTCAGTACAGATCAAACTGTCTTCCGTATCCTGTGCGGTGGTGGGTTGCCAACGCTGAAGCTGTCTTCCCTCCTTTGGTGTCACCAGCACCTTTTCTTTACTCTTACTGGTTTCAGTTTGACCTATTTCCTCTCTCCCAGCTACCAAACTTGCATTTTGATCCCTTTTGTTTTCAAACAATACATGGAAAACGAGAACAGGATTCACTGCATCTCCAAACACACGAACTTTGTTCAGATTAAACTTCGCTAAACTTGGAAATTCAGTACCGAGTGTTCTCAGCGCTTTGGTTTTCTCAGAAAAACACTCTCCCTCCTTCCACCCCCTGCCATTCTGTTATACTTTAGCTTTTCCCTGGGGGAAGTGAAAACAACTGTAGATGCCTGCTGACTCAGCAACTTAACAATTCAAAAGGCTTCTCTTGACTTATTTTCTGTAATTACTCCTTTTGGTCGAGTGTAGTCTCATCCCTTGCTCAGGAGCAGCCTCTGCTGGACCTGGTCATGGGTCCTCTGGGCAAATTCCATCATGATGAGATGGAGCCACGATTCCAAGACTTTGCTTTATGGTTTTATCAGAGCTGGGCTGTAGCTCTGACCCGCAGGCTGTGGGCCCCTGCGAAGGGCACCAAAGATAAGCCTTAGCTCATTTTTGCAGTAATAACTTTTCTGATAGGTCTTAAGAACTGTGTTTTCTAAAGGGTGAATTCAGCTATGTGCCTCAGGGTCATGTATAGTGGTGGTTGTGTTAGCATTTGCATAATATAATACTTAATCACATAATACTCAATTTTTGTTCGCTCTGTTAAACACTAATTTTTGTATAGCTGCAGCTTGTGGCCAGTGAGTGATTATATTTTTGGTTTCTAAAGAAGATTGTACAAATCTACAAGTGTTCTATCGCCTTAGGTGTGATAAGCCACGCGATAGAACGAGAGGAAACGGCCTCAAGTTGTGTCAGGGGAGGTTCAGGCTGGATATTAGGAAAAATTTCTTTACTGAGAGAGTGGTGAAGCACTGGAAGAGGCTGCCCAGGGAGGTGGTGGAGTCATCATCCCTGGAGGTGTTCAAAAAACGTGTAGACATGGCACTTCGGGACATGGTTTAGTGGGCATGGTGGGGTTGATGGTTGGTCTTGATGATCTTAAAGGTCTTTTCCAACCTGAATGATTCTGTGATTCTGTATATCCACTCTTGGGAGGGATGAAAGTTTCTGGCTGCAATTTATCTGCTTGGCTGTCACCTCTGCAGCTCATCATTGAGAGCTGCCAAGTTCCCTTCTGTTAATGAAATCTTCAGTCTGAGCCTTTTCTTTCCCCTTAGCTTTACATGCTTATGATCCTGTCTTCAAGCAAATCACCCACTGCTCCAAGGTGCAGGTGAGCTGTTACTGTTTCCTAGAACGGTCTGGGAAAAAAATGATGGAGTAGTTAATCTTAATTTTCTAGGCTCCCAAGGATAGTAATTTTGTCTGTAAAAGAAAATTTAAATATCTTCAAAGAACAATACTTTATAGTGTGCAGAAAACAACAAACATATATCTTGGAAAGTTTTCTTGCAGGAATTGGGAAGAAAACTAGGCCTTGAGAGACCAGTAGTTGTGCAAAGCATGTATATTTTCAAGGTACAGTAATTCAAGTCGTCTCGTCACTCAAGAAATAAGAGCCTGTTAGGTGGGAAGCTGTGAAACTCTTCACACATCACCTTTCTTTCTTTGCAGCAACCTGGCATTGGTGGTGAAGGTGAGATTCGTATTATCTCTGTATCACACTGCAGATAATACTCCTTTAGGAAAGGAATATCACCAGGAAAAAGGCTCAGAATCAGACTTAAGCCTGTGAGTTTTGTGGTCCAGACCTTAAAATTATTAAAAAGCACCCACGTTTTCCAGAAATGTTTCTACATCATATGCAACTTGAACAAAGAGCTACTTTTAGATTTGCAGCAGGCTGAAAGGTGGTATTTTTACGTAAGATTTAATGTGTGTGACAGAAGGGTGGGCAGGGTAGGTCAGGTCAAGTCAGGGAGAAGCAGCCCGCTCTCCTTCTAGCGGCACTGAATTCCTCAGGCATTAAAAGACCCTAACGGCCGTGTCCTGTTGCAGTGACCCCGCACCAGGATGCCACCTTCCTGCACACGGAGCCTTTGGGCAGAATCCTGGGGTTCTGGATTGCCCTGGAGGATGCCACGCGGGAGAACGGCTGCTTGTGGTTCATTCCCGGCTCCCACACCAGTAAGTCACAGTAGTTCGGTGCGTGCTGTGAAACGCGCTCCCTCGTCTTGATTAAGGGTGGGGGGTAACACGGGGAGTGTTATGTTCTCTGCATTGTGCAGTGCCTGCAGAAACACACTACTATTCTTGTTTGTTGAAAGGATGACTTTATTTACTACAAGGATCTCCCCCTGTGCTGTTGTCAAATCTACAATCACATTTTTCAGCAGGTTATTAACTGCTTCGCTTTGCTCTTGGCCGCCAGTCCATCACATGAGTCTAACTTAACGATGTTTTCTAACGAAAAATAGATAGTATATACAACTGACACTGTGTTTAGTTTTAAGTTGATATCTAGCCTAGAAACAAAGAATCCAGGGTACTGGGCCAAGGAGGGACAGTCCTCCTGAATTTTTATTTACTCCAGAACCTGTTAAGGGGAGGCCCATTAAAACTGCTCCTGAATCTTTTCTTTTCGCTTCAGTGAGAAGCTTCGCTCAGAAGCTTCCCCTGCAAGATTCAGTCTTCCTTGCTAAGCCACTGAGATTAAGATGTTGATGTAAGGAAGGTCTTAAACTACTGGGTCCTTTCTTCCTGTAGTGAAACAGGTCACTGCTACATGTTGGTGCTCCTTTCACTGTTTTGACTGCAGCCTTGAAAACGTTCATCAAGTCTGATCCGGACTGCAAAGAGTAATAATCCTCCTTTTGCCTTCCAGAGTAGGAATACACTGGGAAATCTCCCTTTTTTCTTTTTTCTTTTCCCCATCCACTCACAAAACTGTTTCTTTTCCAGGTTGCATCCCCTCCACAATGATCCCCTTTTTTGCCCTGGCCAATCAAATTTAGTCTTGACAGCGCTATGTCAGGGGAATAAAAATCCTCTTCCACACACACACACACAACTGTCAAATATTGGTCTGAATTTCAGTAAACAAGGAAAGCCTCCAAGTCTACGCAAGGATCATTTGGACACCACCCAAGCCATGGGCGAACTGTCAGTGTCCCAGGGGAACACACGGACAAAACCAGATCAGCACAGTCGTGTAATGGCTGTTGTGACCAATGGTAGTTGCTGTGTGTGCGTAACCACTATTGGATTACCAGCAGAGTTCCCTGTTTTTCACTACCTCTAGGTCACACTAATCCGCTTTAAACTGTTGCTCACCTAAGCATTCGCTCAGTGAGTGTAATCGTAGTTCTCTTACGACTTTTAAGGCACTCACCCCTCATAAATTCTGGAGTCAGCTGCACTCCAATTGCAATTTATGCTCTTCTAGAATGGAGAAATGGACCAAAGGTTGGCTTTGCATGAGTGTATGACTATTTGTGTTCCTAAAGGGCTATGTTGCAATGCACAGAAAGAGCCAGAAAGGCAAACAAAAGGCAGTTGTTTATCAGTTTCTGCCACAGCTGGAAAATCCTAAATCTTTGCTTAATGAAAAAAACCTACCCAAATTACTAAGGAAAAAAATTAATACACTGTAATTAATAAAGTTTCTATTGTTGCCAAGAGAAATCACAGATATTGTTCCTCTGCTGTGCAGAATGTAGCTAGCTGTTTCGGTTTTATGTGCGTTTGCTTATTTTGTGGATTTGCAGGTGGAATTACCCGAAGAATGGTCCGTGCAGCTCCAGGTACCTCAACATGTGTAGAGTTTGTAGGGTCAGAGCCAGCCTACGATGACAGCCAGTTCATACCTCTGCCTATAAGTAAAGGTAAAAACAATCCCCAAACAAGTCTGCTTTACAGCTCAAGAAAAACAACTGAGCTAAAATTGTATTTTAACACTTTCAGCTTCCCTTACATTTTAAAGCTGGCACTCACAATTCAAAAAAAGCCGTATGGATGTTTCTTTCAAACAGGTGGACTCATTCTCATCCATGGTGAAGTCGTCCATAAAAGTGAACTGAACAGCTCGGAGTCTTCTCGCCATGTGTTCACCTTCCATGTGATGGAAGCCAAAGACACCAGCTGGAGCAAAGAGAACTGGTAAGGTCGCCATCCTAACAAGCAGCTGAGGAAACTAGAGCTTTTCAATGCAATAGCCAGGATAAACTTTTATTAGTGGTCTTGCGTGTTTCTGTTCGTAGTACCTCAGTCAGCATTGGTTTCATACCCATAGAACCGGAATAGCCTCTGAAGTTTCGTTTTTACCTCTTCCTTACTTCCTAGGCTCCAGCCAACTCCCGAACTGCCTTTTCCATCACTCTACACTTGAAGTTAGTGATTGGCTTCTGGAGTCAACAGCTGATCAATATCCCTTTCTGATCGTTTGTTCACGTTCCCTTTAAATAGAACTTTCACTAGATCAGCTCTCAAGATTAATTTATCCTCTTCTCAGAACGAAGACCCTTGACACAGCCAAATACACCTGCATTTAGACAGAAGGTTCTACTACAGCATGAGCCCTGCGACCATGAGAATAGTTGCCCAGTCCCTTTGGTAAGGAGACTTCTTCAGTCTTGAGAATAGACCATTAAAGACCATTGCACCTTGACTGGGACCAGTTAAGAAATATTTCTTGCAGATACTCTATTTTCTTCTGTTTAAGTCAAGAGCCTGCCTAGTGCATTTTTTGGCTGTGTTGATCCCAGCAATGCAGGTGAACATGTCATGTGAAGATGGCTGATTTTTACCCTTGTTTGAATAATAGTGATTAAAAATTATCCTATTCTGGGCAAAATGAAGCAGGAAGTCTACTTTTGTAATCAAACTTCTAAGTATTTCAAGCAAACTGTAGCTGAGTGTTTGATCTCTGGGCGTGTTGTTAAAAAAATACTACAGTTCTTAAAGATTCACGTTGAAATTATGAAAACAAACCCCAATCAAACTCCTAACATTTAAATAAAAAAATAGAAATTCTCCTTTTCATCTCCCTCATCTTTTCTTTGAGGAAGACGCAGTGTGACCTGCTCCCAACAGATGGGGCCAGTGCAAAATTGTCTGATGACCCATTTGAACTCAATGTGCGTAAGAACAATTACTATCCCCCAAACCCCAACAAAACCAAACCAGCTTACAGCAAGGTGAAACCTAGAGAATGTTAAGAAACATAAGTTCCATCTGAGGCAAGCTCAAGCCTGTATCCTAAACTGAGCAGAAGCCGTGTAGGTGTAATTCCACTGGCAACCCTGAGACACGAGCCCGGCATCATCAATGCACTAATTACATCGCAGTAACCTTAAGACTGTGCGGAGTCCTGGCAGAGTGAGCCCCAGCTCTTACTGGCTCATACCTTTCGAAAGTATTGCCTGTCTCTGGCATTTGTTTGATGTGAAATAGTCAAATTTGGTTTCTTTACGGCAAGAAGTTCCCTTTCAGCCCTTCGGGCTTTGCTGGGCAATGCAGAATAGGTTCTGTACGGCAAAGAATTCATCACAGGGGAACGATCAGGTGGCTGTTGTAGGAATTAGGAAGCTGGGTCATGGCAACAGCAGTAACCTTGAGTTCAAAGCTTCTGCAGGTACAGCTGCTGCCCTCCCCTACCTTTTCTACAGTTTGTTTGAAAGCTGTGAGTGGGGTGGAGGGAAAGTAACTTCCTTTCATGTCATAAAATAGCACCAGAGTCAGTCGTGAAGCCTGTGGCTCGTGATGGAAGCAGCTGAAGCTTTTTCCATGTCTCTCCCTTAGAAGAGTTAATAATTTAGAATAGCACCTTTCTGCTGAGGAGTGATAGTTTGTCCTCTGATTATACGCACCACTACCTGCAATGTACAAAACCGCCTAGTTCAAGTGCACACAGAAAAGCAAGAAGCTGGACTGGATTTGCAGGATTTCCTGTTAAATGTGGAGGAAACTCAGTCTAGCGCAATTATCGAGTTTGGTTTCCTACAAAGAGTATCTGACAATTTTTTGCGTTATTAACCAAAACCGACTCTGGGCAATTTTGACATCCTCAGGAAAAGCAGTATCAAATCTCAGGAGCCCTGCCCAGGCAGGGGGGTAAATTGGGCAATGCTGCCTCTCAGCTATTCGAGTCCCGGCTTGTCACAGGGACAAACACAATATTAGATTCTGGGGCCAATTTCGCTGGCTGGGTCTGCTGGCCCAGCGCATTAGTTTCACTCCACCCCCAGTCTTATTCTCACTCCTAAGACACAGTCTCAGGGCTAGGACTGCAGCGGAGTATTGTGTAAGCTATCTTGGACTCGCACAAAACTGTTCCCAAAAGTGAATAAAAAGTGTCAAAAGTTAACTTCATCCTGCAAACAAGAATCTTGGAATGCAACTATTCTGCTTGGATGCTTCTCAGGGGAAGGGAAGAGGCAGGGAGGACGCGCGGATGTGTCGTCTTCTAACGGACACTGAGGAAACTGGTGAGAAGAGATTGTCAATACAGAAGTGTTTAATACATAAAAATTAGGTGGCTGCTTTGGCCACAACATGGTAGTTAAAATTCTAATTAAATGGACAGGATTAAATGGCTTTACTCAATTTGTTGACAGAAGCAATTTTATAAATTATTTGATTAAACATCTAGCTGAAAAAATGTGAAAAGTAGGAAACTACAGTAGTATTAAAGAAGTTTATTGACTTTAACAGACTTTCTGCTTTCATGATTAATGTGTAATTAGTTTTTTTCTGTGACTTTGCTTACATCTTCTTCCCCTATATTGAATGCTATTCCAAATGAATTTAGCGATTAAAATCTTGAAGATAAAACATTTTTCTTGTTGCATAAATCTCCAGGGCTAAAACTGCAACTCTCTTATTAGTACTGTTTGGAATAAACAGTCTCTTACATTCTCAAACCTCCTGCACCCGCCCCGGATAAACTTAGCTACGACAGCTATGGAATTTGAAGTCGTGTTCATACATGGCAGTGCATTAGTATGGCTCTTGTTGACGGTGACGGGATATATTGGGACAGTTGTATTCACTCTGTGTAGATGGTGGCCACCGTCATTATAAAACATGCTTTAAATGGTGCTTATACAGAAATGAGGAGTTTGCATATGCAGTAATACAAGATGTCAGGGCTCAGTACAGTAAAACAAGTTTTGGCTCTGATGAAATATAGAGGTGGCAATCTGGGAGGTTTCCTTTTTTTTTCCCCCTCTCATTGACTTACCTCTTACTCCTCTACCTCCTTTACCTCTGAGCACCCAGAAGAGACATAAAAATAGCATTTGTGTTTAATAATCCAATTTACAAGTCACATTTGTGTTCTTGTGAGAACATCGATCAACTCGTGCTGTTTTGAACAGGGGAAAAAAAACAAGACCAAAACAAAACCTTTATTTTAAATAGGTCTTTTTCATTTCTGTTTTTAACAATTTTATCTGCTGTACCAAAAGCAGTGTTTAGATCAGCTTTGACGTCTCATTACAGTGCATGTTCTGTTACCACTTTTCACTAGAAAGGGAGAAACCTCTGTTCCTGGAAGTGCTTCTAAGCCATAAACATTATCTGGAGGTAGAGAGGCAACAGCAGATTATCGATTTGGGTAGTATAAGCTTCCAAAAGAGAAACTAAACTCACAGATGCCAGAATCCAGGCATAGCTGGAGTTCAGATTCACGCTGCTGTCAAAGATCAGAATAAGAGCCACAGCAATGATCTGAGCAAAAATAGCTGTCATTGTCCCTTCAAAGGTCTTCTTTGTTCCTGGCCATTTGATTTCCCCCATTGTACTACCAAAAACGGAGGCAATAGTGTCTCCTACCCCTACTGCCAGTACCCCAGAGTAGGGGACCAGTGCTCCTGCCCCAGACAAGGTCCCTTTAGGAGCACACGACCTGGGGAACAACCACACTGGGAGGGACATGCCAAGGAGGAGATAAATATGAGTCAAGATTAGAGGTCCACTGTCTCTTTCATCCAAGAAGAGAGACAGCAAATGCCTAAGGGTTTGGCCAAATGGTTTGATCCTGAAGTACCGAATATACTCTAAGAAGATAAACACTGCCAGACACAGTACTGCAGCAACGTAGAGAAGCTGGCGGTCATAAATTAGTCCAGGAACGTAAGTAGCTACAACAATGAAATGGAAATATTTCCTGGTAATAGTTGAGGCCTGGTGTTTTTTAGATTCGGATGATCTCTTAGCATTCTGGTAGAAAACTACGCCACATGCTGAAGCAGCCAAAAAGGTCCAATATACAAGAAGGTAAACTCTTGTCTGTGTCTGAAACAGAAACTGGAGTAGCCAGAACAAAGGGTTTCTCCGGATCAGTCGGTACAGCCAAGGCATGATGACCCCTAAGCCTAGCACCGCTGTCATCATGTGGAAAAACATGGAGGAGATCCACGTACCCGAATCCATGAAAATGAAGAGCACAGTGAAAAAAAGCCCAAGAAGAACAACTCCAACAACTGCTACCAGAAGAAAAAAGTCTATGGGATCACCTCTGCCCTCGATTACATTCAGTGAGCGTTTAATGAGCTGATTGAGAACAAAACTTATACCTCCGAGAACTAGCAATGCTTCTCCAGGAGTAAAACATCGCGGCAACAAGTACAGCAAGATCATACTGAGGTAGACAAAAATTAGCAGCACTTCTAGGACCTCTATCACTTCTGAAACAGTCAAAGAGTGCTTCATAGTATAGATAATTATACTGCCAGCAACACCAGTAAGTATGCAAGTGTTGGTTGGCACAGGTTTTGTGATGCCAACCGCTATTACAGACAGAAAGAGAGCAACCAGCATGCCAGTGGAAGCTACAACTATGCCAAAACGTTCAAAGTACACAATGCCAGCAGACTTGCACCTCTCCTTCATTGCTATCCCCAACAAGGGGATGACCATGCTAGCTGGCAGGAGGCCACTGTTTGCTGCTGTACGGAACTGGAATACAGCCCCACCCAGCTGGAGCAGACGGTCCCATTTGAACTGGACATAAAAAGCCTGGACAGCGAGAGCAACAGCGCACCAGGAATACCGGTCCCACACCACTGTGTGCACAAAGAGAACGATGACGAACACGATCAGGGATTCCACCAGCACTGGTTTGTTTAACATGATTCCAGTCCAACGTGGCTCAAGCTTCTGAAATCCTTCTCAGGAGTCCTGATGTGCTCAAGAGTTGTCCATTAGGAAAAATTCCCTTTCATGCTACTGCAATTCCTATTTAAAAAAAAAAGCAAACAATTAAAGCAACTATTGGAAAAGCTAAAGTTTTTGCACAGCTGTTTTGTTCTTAAGCTCAATTTAAACTGTAGTTATGTGCCAACTGTTAATGTCAACACACAAGTGAATAAAAAAATAAAACCACTGAGGTAATGGAGGAGCCAAAACTGTTATCCCCCTCTGAGAATCAGAGAAGTCAGCCTGCAGTGACGGAAACGAACCACTGAATATGGGGGTATTCAGATACAGTTTTAAATATTTCTATTGCAGTGTCTTTGAATTGAAATGTGAAACAAACAAGCCATAAATATTCCCAAAAGGCTTCATTGTGATGGTGTGAATTTGAAATATAGTTAATTTGAAAGTTTAAAAGTAATTTTAGAACCTAATTTTGTATGTGGTTTTCACCGTATTTTTACAGAATGTTCCTCCTTTTAAGTATTTCTCCTCCCACTGCTGTGTAAAACCCCCTACGTACCTCTTCTCTCCTGTTACTGGTGTTATGATTGAATATGTCCACTACTGCAGCAGCTGTTTTATAACGCTACATAGTATTTACAATAGAATTAGGAAAGAAAACATCACAATTGTTAAAAAACCTGCCAAATGACATACTTTATCTAATTTTGATCTATTACCAGAACTGTCAAGATAAGCTAAGTTGGAGATCAGAGCACAGAAAAATGAAATGAACAGACCTCATCTTGCCTGTAGCCATGACAGGATGTTCATCACATCCTTAGTATTGAGCAGCTTAATTTGTTTTGCTTCTACAGCACTGCTGGGTGATATTTGTTACAAAGATATCTATTCTAAAATATGCTTCTAGTCCATCTTGACGTATTGGCAATATTCCATTCAACTCTAGGATGTGCTGTAGCCATAGGATTTAACTATTATAGAGCTTCATATGTGAGTAAATGAGTCTGATTTATTCTTCCTTAGTTTTAAAGAAAGGTATTGGCTTCATTTCTCTTTAACCCATAGCACAGCCTCCTCCCCCTGTCAGCTATCTTGAGTCCCATTTTCCAAGCGAGAACCCTGCATTGCTGTTCTACATAGACTCTAGATCTGTACAAATAAGTGGAATATTTTAATGTTAGTCAGTCATTAATGACACTACACAAATATTCGCAAGTCTCATCCCCAAAATGCATCATTACTTTATGATTTGTTTAACCTCTGCTATGCACTATTTTCCTCAAATTCTTCAAGAGTAAGTAAACCTTGTAAGCCATTCTTGGTCATGATCTAAAGCTGTCGTTGTTTTCTATATCCCCTTACTCCCTTGTCTTACTAACATTTACTGCATTTACAGCACTCCGCCTTCTCTGAATCAAGGCTCCCAGCCAATGACAGCTGCACTGCAAACTAAACTTTCCTTTAAACTTTTGGACTATAAGATAAATAGTTGAGATAATCAGCAATGCACATAATGACTCTATTAGGTTAAATCATATCTTATCATCTTCGAAGTACTGTGGGCATTCACAATGTTGTGCAATTCTCACCAACATTTATTGCTTTCCAACAACCTTTATTTCTCCTTATCCATAACCTGATGTTATGTCTTAGCTTATGTAAGCAAATGCCATTATACTGGCATCTCTTCTGGGTCCTTTGAAGATAGCAGTTTCTGTATTTCTGTTGGCAATAGAATGGCTGACCCAGTTGTACGTACCCCTGCCGGATAAGATATCTCCAGCTGAAACTTTGGATTGCTTCATCTGTTCTGGCCCATGCATAAGCCGATTGGCAGCAAACTTATTGAATTCTGCTCCCCCAGTCTCATTACTAATATCTACATTAGCTCCCTCATGGAAGACTAGAACTTTAAATAAAGTTCTGTTTTCAGTTTTCATCCAGTGTTGAATGGTGTCACCAGATTATAAAGCCTACAGAGGTCTCAGTAGTAACATTACAGAGTAACTATTAAAGTTTGTACCATCAAACTCCCTTACACTGTGGGTCTGGAGCATTTAGTTATTTATGACTTTTACTGAAAACTCTTAATTATTAATAGATTGCTTTTTGGCATCCTTATTTGTATAGCCAATACTGGATTGCCAAACAACTTCATTACATTTTCTGTTGCTATACAGCTAGATCAGGCCAAGTGTAGTCTTTTTGCCATCACAATTAATTGTTTAAACAGAACAGGAGAAGAATTAATCATATAGTCAATAAAACAGAACTAGTATGGGCAATATCTGGCTGTGGTTCTGGGGTCCCTCTCCTTGTTCTTTCTGAGCACAGGGGAGGGGGAAGCTTAAGGCGTATTTGAGAAGAGGCAGGGTAAATACCACACGCTAGCCAAAGAGTGAAAAAGACTTCCCACTCAGCCTGGCAACTTTAAGGTTGCAACCCAGCTCTTGCATCAATAACGACAGACGCCAGCTTGCCCCAGCAGGCAGCCTGCCAGCCGGGCTATAGGCCGAGGAAGAGTTTCACCCCATGGAACGCGGGTCTCCTACTCCAATGCAGCAGCTTCGAAAGCCGCTGACCTGTGGAGTTGCAACACGATGTGTTTCACCGCCGAATTATTTCATTTTCTTGTACCTGCTGCAGTTCCCTCCTCCACACCTTCGTTCAGGTAACGTGAAGCTCCTCAGCACTCCCGCTCGCTCACACCGAACGGGACCCATCGCCCCCCGTTTCAAGCCGGACTAAGCGTTTTCTGCCCGATCCGTAAGCTGCATCCCGGCTGCTCTGGGCGGGGAAACTTCCCCCTGCCGTGCTCCCAAACGCCCGGTAGCCCTCGCCTCGCTGCAGCACCTGCCTCCTCCCTCTCTTCCCCGTGTCCCCCGCAGCGCTGCGGCTCGTCCTTCCGCGCCGCCCTCCGCCCCCTCTCCCCCGCAGCCCCGGCCCCCTGCAACCCGGCCTTCGCTACTGGGAAGCCGCGGCGGGGATGGCGGCCGCAACAGCCCCCGGAAGGTCTCGGAGCCGCTGCCCGGGTGAGCCCCGGGTCCCGCCGAGGAGCTGCGGCCTTCCCCACCCGCCCGCCCCCCCGCAGCCCAGGAGCCGAGCGCGCACCGACCTCACAGGACGCCGCCATCTTGGCGCTGCCGTCCGTCACATGACCCGACCCGCCGGAGAGGAGGCCGGAGGCGGAGCGCCGGCCACACCACGTGATGCCGGCGCCGGGGAGGAGGGTGGGGACGACTCCGTGCGGCGGGTCACGTGAGAGGGGAGCGAAGATGGCGGCGGGCGGGCTGTGCGCGAGGTGCGGGGATGCGGCGGCGGCTGCTCCGGTGGGGGGGGTGTGTGGGGGGGGAAGGCGGGGGCGGCCCCATCCCTCGTTGCGCGCGGGCCCCCCTCCCCAGGACGGGTCGGGGGGGCGGAGAGGGGCCCCGCGGGGAGGGGGGGAGCGGGGCGGGGAGGGTTAACGGCAGCGGGGCCCGCGCCGGCCTGGCCCCGCCCCCCGCGCGCGCAGCGAGGCCCCGCCCCGTCTGTCTCTGAGGGGCCCCTCGGGGACCCCCCAGGCGGCGAGATTTCGGTGTCGGTAGTGACTTCCCAGTGCATCTGCGTTTCTTTTGTTCTGCCGTGTTGTAAAGGATGACGCGTTGACTGGAGCTCTTCAGAAGCCGTTGCTTTTGCCAGGCCGAAGTCTCGGTTGGCGCTGGCTCTTCAGAGGCGTCTGTCAGACCTCCCAGGCCCCGGAGTTGCTCTCCTCAGGTGCAGAGCGTTCCAGGGTTGATTGTCACCTTTTGGACAACTCTTTGCCAGTACAAAAATCAGAATAGAGATGTGAAGATGTATAAGGGAAGCTATTCAGTGAATGCCGGGTTCCATCGTCACTTTAGATCGGTGCCTTCGTTTGTCCTGAGCGCTTTTTTTGACATTTATTGTAACATTTTTAGACTCAGGAGTGTTCCTAGATGTCTAATTTTTTTTAAATTAATGTCTGTAAGCCCTAATGGGGACAAGAACACCACTGTTACGTGTGATCGCATAAAGAGAGCTTTCCTTCCTTAGCCGTCTTGGAGCCTAATTAACGAACTGGCAACAAACCGTGGTCTGTTCATTCACAGAAGGGGTTAGGAGGGAATGAAAAGTAGAAGGGTTTGCTCTGCAAGGCTGGTGCGCAGTTCTGCAATGTGATTCTTTTCGTGGTAAAATTCGGTGGCCTTTCGGTGCTCTGTGTGGGCGGGAGAGGTTGCACCCACAGCTGGTTGCTGACCAAGTCATGGGGACGTTCGTTAGCGTCTACACAGGGAGGCGCACCTAACTATCGAGGAATTAGCAGGTAGAAATTATGCTGGTAGGTGTACTGGAAATAATAGGTCTTATCATGTAAGTGGCACCATGTGTCAGAAGTTGCAGATGACTTTCACTGCCATAGCGAGTTATTTTGATGATGCTATTCTAAAATTAAGTTAATGATTGTTTTTGCCTTTGTAGACAGTCTTTGTGTGGGGAACTGTGGTGTTTAACTCCTGGTTTGTATTATGTTGCTATCAAATCAGCATTTGTCTAAGTTCCTGAAATATTCTTTTTGGCAAACGTCCTTTTTCAGAGCTGTTGTAGGGACACTCATTTTTCTAGGTGCATATGCCAGGGCCAGGATTTGATTTGTAATACCTTACAGTGCAGATTGGCTTTTCTACAGGGTTCTCGGGTGGAAACAAGAAGCCAAGGGTAAATGTTCTGAAGACCTCTAGCAAATCATTCTACCTTATGTAAAGGTGTTGCAGTTTTCCACTTCACCCAGTTTTATGTTCCATTTAGAGTGAAGGATGAAACTGTTATGGAATAATTTGTTTGGAGGAGAGCACTGAATGTAACTGAATAAAATATTGCTCTATACTTCCATTAGGTTTCTTTTTACTAACCTCAAGCATCCAATTAGCAAAATCAAATTGAGCTAATAAACTGATATAAATGTGATGCTTTTTTAATATGAGTTTGCAAGCATTGCTATATCCGTTGTAACGCTCTTTGGGTCTTTCCTGGTTTCTCCCAGGACGTCTGAAACTGGTCAGCTAAAAACCAGTGTTCCTTAAATCAGTTTTCTTATACTGCAGTGTGATCTGCTCTGAGTTTCAAATTGCAGGTTTGAAAAGGTGTAAGCTGAACGGAGGCCTGAAATAGTGTTCATCATTAAAATACTCTCCACCTTTTCTTTTCATATACAGGAGCAGCAGAGAATTATGGACAATTCTTCTGGGCAGATCAGCTTTAAGAGAACCAGTAAGTCTGTGTCTTCCTAAGCAGGTTTGCCTGTCACTGAATGGACTCCGTAGCCAAATATATAATTTGTACATCTGTTTGCATATTAGTGAAAATATGTTTTGCTGCTTTTCCCTCTTCCTCAGTGCGATTTTTGTTCCTCTGTTTCCGCTACTTGTTCATTCTTCCACTCCTTGTTTATAGCTGCTTCATGAACTACCTGGAAGGGTGTATGTGAAAAGGTGATTCCCTTTCTGGAGCGGACACAGGTGCTACTTTCTAGATTGGCTGGCCTGGGGTATTCATGAGTGGTACAGCCTGCTTCCTTATTTTCTGGGATGGAGCCCGTGCTTTCAAGAATTTGCCCAGAGGTTGGAAATCCAAATGTTTCTGAACCTAGTCCATTGCCTCCTGTTTCCTCTCCCTTCCCATGATTAGGCAAGGCAGCAAGCTTTCTCATACAATAGGCACCTTGAATCAGTCTGAATCATAGATGCTTGTCTTGTGTTGTTCCTGTCTCTTTGTGGTGGTGGAATTTCTTTGCTTCGCTTAAATTCAACAAATCTGATACCTGGCAGTGTAAGTTGAGGAATCTGTTCAGTAGTATTTGGTTCTTTTTTCAGGCACAGATCGCGGCAGAATTGAACAAGCACTGGCAGAGATTGTTAGAGGGACTTTCATACTATAAACCGCCAAGGTATAGTAATTGCCTGATACTAGAAATTAACCTCTAAAATGAGGTCTCCTAATAAGTAGAGGAGCATGTTGAATATTTCTCTCTGATTACATAAAAATAGATTTTCACCCTCTTGCATGACTTGAGATTTCAGAAGAGGAATAGTAAGAGAAAGTACTTAATCCACATAACGTTTTTGGGCGTGAAATACAGACCAGAAAGAAGTAACAGCAGTTTCTGCTGTCATTGCTAATGTTAGGTAGCTCTTAACCATTGCCTCTGCTGAGCTGCGGCTGTCATGTGCAAGTGTGCAGTCTGTGGAGAAGTGACTCCTCTTGACACTCAGTCATCCCAGAAAGATATCCAGATTCAACCAAGGCAAGTGTAGGGGACTGCATCTGGGGCGGAATAACCCCAGGCATCAGCACAGGTTAGGGGCTGACCTGCTGGAGAGCAGCTCTGTGGAAAGGGACCTGGGAGTCCTGGGGGACAACAGGATGACCATGAGCCAGTAATGTGCCCTTGGGGCCAAGGTCAATGGCATCCTGGGGTGCATCAAGACAATTGTGGCAAGCAGGGCAAGGGGGGTTATCCTTTCCCCTCTACTCTGCCTTGCTGAGGCCGCATCTGGAGTGCTGTGTCCAGTTCTGGGCTCCCCAGTTCAAGAAGGACAGGCAACTGCTGGAGAGGGTACAGCAAAGGGCTGCAAAGATGATTAGGGGTCTGGAACATCTTTCTTATGAGGACAGGCTGAGGGACTTGGGTCTTTTTAGTCTGGAGAAGAGAAGGCTGAGGGGGGATCTTATTAATGCTTATACACACTTAAGGGGTGGGTGCCAGGAGGATGGGGCCAGTCTTTTTCCAGTGGTGCCCAGTGACAGGATGAGTGGTAACGGGCACAAACTTGGTCATAGGAAGTTCCATCTAAACATGAGGAGGAACTTCTTTACTTTGAGGGTGGCAGAGCACTGGAACAAGCTGCCCAGAGAGGTTGTGGTGTCTTTTCTGGAGGTATTCAAAACTCACCTGGACGCATTCCTGTGCAGTCTGCTCTAGGTGAACCTGCACTGGCTAGGGGGTTGGACTAGATGATCTCCAGAGGTCCCTTCCAACCCCTGTCATTCTGTGGTTCTGTGATTCCCTCATTGGAGAAGGTGGAATGAATATAGCCTGCATTTATTATAGTAATAATTGTGAACAATGTTACGTTTTGTCTGGTGGGAAGATTACAGAATATTGTTGTATGAAATATTGAAAGGCCATTGAGGAAAACACAAATGTTCAGTTTAAACTGATAAAACTGAGATATTTGAAATTGAGCCTCTTTAGTTCATTCCCTGGGATTGATGCATTTTTCGTGACTAAAATTTCTTTTTTCTTTAGTACAACTTCCGCAGAAAAAATAAAAGCTGATAAAGATGTAGCTGCTCCACTGAAAGAGTTGGGTCTGAGGGTCAGCAAGTTTTTGGTGAGTGAAGGTGCATTCTGATTATTTTTTATCCCTGCACTTGGAATGCATTGTTATTGGCATCCTGTTACTTAAGTAAGCTTTTTGATGTTGAAAAGAGGCAAACTTAAGTTCCTTTCTGTTCAAAATAATCTAGAAGATGTTAGAAGTACATGTTAAGGCTGTAGGTGAAAATTTAAAAAAGCAATTAGTAACCTCGAAGTGCTTTGGTTTCCTGGTTAACACCGCCTCCTGCGGCAAAGGGCCCGGCTTTTCAGAAGCAGTCACCCACTTTTGGTCTTTCTTGGGTTCTTTAAAGACATCTGAAACTGCTCAGCTAAAAACTGATGTCGCTTAAATCAGTTGCCATGTGTGAAAATCCTGTCGGTTTACCTGCAAGGTTATGTTCCTTCAAGCCAGGAGTTGGAATTCGGTGACTGGTGGCGGTACTGTTTTTTTTTAAATCACTGTTGTGCTCCTTTTGCTGAAGTTTAACCGGCTACATCTAAGTGACATCAAAGGTTATGTATTTTGCTTTAAACGGAAGTGCTGACTAAAGCAAGCATCTGCCTGATGAAAAAAAATTTCTTTTGGCATATTTTGGAAGTTCTTTGTTTTGAAGAGAAGAGCTGCCTGAATATTTGGAGAGAATCTTCATCTTTAATGAATTCAGTTGCCTTTTATTTGTTTCAGAGCATCTCTCTCTTTTTCAGGGTCTGGATGAAGAGCAGAGTGTGCAGTTGTTACAGTGTTATCTTCAAGAGGATTACAGAGGAACAAGGGACTCCCTGAAGGTCCATAGCTCCCATTTACGTTCTATTTACTCCACATCTTTCCTTAATACCAGTAGTTTGTTGATGCATATGGTCACATGTGAGTTTGAGTTCTGATTTGGAAATGCCTTTGTAGCTTTTCTTTTCTGAACCTACAATGCTCAAGTGCCGCTTTAAGGAAATGTGATAGCAGATATCCAGGCCTAATTTTCTAGTACTTCTTCCTGCTTGAATGTCCCTGCAGAAACTCAGCTCCTCTCTCTATCGCAGGGATACAGGAAAGCTACAGATTTGTGAAGGAGTGTGAGTGGAGATGAACAAATATGTAGTTGCAAATGAGTGTTTTGGCTTTGTACTTTTGGAATCTGTCTTTCCAAAAGAAATGGAAAGAAAAATTGTCTTTTGTTTATTGCAGGGTTTTTTTGTGAGTATGTATTTTGTCAGTAGGTATTTCTGCGGTAGATAATTCTTTATTTTGTTGTGTTTTGCTTACAGACAGTTCTTCAGGATGAAAGGCAGAGTCAGGCTCTGATGCTGAAGGTTAGTCATTTCCGTTTGTATTTTCTGTTGAAAAGATCTGTTGACAGCCGACTTTATGGATCCAAAAAATCTTGGAATAATTGAAGTATTGCTTCATATAAAGAACAGATTTTAGAAAATGCTTCTGAAATAGAGGGATGTGTGTAAAGATTTGAACAGTGTTAATAGTTGCTACAGAAAGAACATTTTAGGCATAATATCAGGGAATTTAGCTGGGCAGACTTATGCTCCCGTGTTTTCCAAAGCTTGTAGGTTTATATGTTATTGTGACAACTCTGAAATGGAGACTGATGATCATATCCGACAGAGGATAATAGGGATGAGGAGTGAGAGATCATCTCTGTCTTTTTGCCTTTCTTTTCCAAGTTTTCTCACTTAGCAGTGTAATTATAGACATGTCCCTATGGGTGTGTTTTATTGAGTTCTGTAAAGTTAATTATTATTTTTTTTTTTCAGATAACTTAAAAACTGCTTAGTTGAAACTCCATCTGTAGTAATGTTTTGAGCACTATATATTCTTGTGATGAAGGCCTTGACAGTGTATGGGAGAGGAAAGTGTATGGGAGTTGGACACTATAGCAAATTGATATCCATGACACTATATATTCACAGCTTGCTGACTATTACTATGAAGAGAGGATCTGCATTCTGCGCTGTGTCCTCCATCTACTCACTTATTTTCAGGATGAGAGGCACCCTTACACGGTGAGTATAGAAGCCTTTTTCTGGATGTGATGTCATTGAAATAGGCTAAATATGTTAGTTGTGTAGTAATTGTCCACTTGTGATTGTAAAAAGCATGTGAGGGTGCGTGTGAGAAGTTTATTTATTTATTTGTTTATTTAAGGCACAATACTTCCAGTGTGTTGAAAAGTTGGACAAGGAACTAGTTCCTAATTACCGGAAACAGTTTGAAGCGCTGTACAAAGCAGAAGCTCCTACATGGGAAACGCATGGAAATCTCATGGTATTTTGTTTCTTGCTATTATTTATCAAACTTTCCTTATATGTAGTGTATTGGAAAACGCGTATGTGCAGATGCAGTTAGAAAGGATGTTTCTCCTGGACCAAGAAACCTAACATTTCTTTTCTCTCTAACAGAACACACTTTTGCTCAGAAACAAAAGAGTTGCATGGAATGTATTGTTCCCTGTAATAAATGCATTGATAGCCCTAGGCTAACAGATCCACTCTGTATTTACAGTGGATTTCCTTGCTATTGACACAAACCGCTGACTATACAAGCTGTTGAAATGCTTCAACACTTCTCAGTTTCTAACTGCTTTGACTGACCTGTGAGCTTCGACGTATGATGGTAGAACTTTTCCTTGTGCAGACAGAACGACAGGTTTCCCGTTGGTTTGTGCAATGCCTGCGTGAACAGTCCATGCTCCTGGAAGTCATCTTCCTCTACTATGCATACTTTGAAATGGCACCTGATGAGCTTCTGGCGTTTGCAAGGATGTTCAAAGAACAGGGATTTGGCACTAGACAAACCAACAGACATTTGGTAGATGAGAGCATGGATCACCTGGTGGATCGTATTGGGTAAGTATCATGTGTATTTGTGAAGTGAGTATAGAAGAAAACAATCGTTTTCCTCAGTAAAAAAGTACTTGTAATTATTGCTGCTGCCTCTTAAAATCACTGCTATTTCAAGCTAAGCTTATTGTGAGGAAGGCAAAATAGCTTTTCTGGTCACATTGGAGGTTTGTGGCAAAATGATGGTGTGATTGCAAGGTAGAGATGTATCCATATTCTAGCTTTAATCTAGTATACAATCTCGCCTCTGGTACGAGTGGCAATGAAGACACAGTGCCACTCCTTCTTAGATGGTCTAGTGGTAAAGTGAAATTGCGTCTTCACAGTCCTATGCTGGTAGTCTGGCTACTACCTGCATGGAGGCTAGGACTCCCTCTCTGACCTGTATTGGTAACTGTGTTGCCTGAGTTCAAGCTATTTTGGGTCTGCGTACAAAAATGGCGGTAATACCTTCATTTTGCTGCATGGGACATAACTCGAGCTGCAGCCAGGGCGAATGAAAATCCTGCCAGGTGGCAGAGAGGTACAAAGGTGGAAAAGCTATCTTCAAATTTCAGTGACCTTTTTTTGTCTGTTCAACCAGAAATGGCAGTTCTGAAGATTGTAATCTGTCATATACTAGCATTTCAAGACAAAATTTGGATTACCTGCTGTTAATTTCACGTCATTTCTTATTGCTTCAAAGAACAGCTGAACAAAAACAAACTAAAGGTTGTTTTTTAACGACTTATAATTAAAAAAACCCGCCCTGAATTCTTAAACAAAGTTTCTGACCTACTTGGTTTTATTCTTTTCCTGCTTGTAGCTACTTCAGTGCTCTTATTTTGGTGGAAGGCATGGAAATTGACTCCCTTCATGAGCGTGCTTTGGATGACAGGACAGAGGAGCACAAGTTAGCCAACAATGAGCGCATCCACCAGGTAAAGCACTGGCGGGGTAACCCCTTGTCAGGCCTAACAATGCAGAACTTACTGTTGTTACTCATGCAGTGCTGTTTAAAGATTATATCTGTAATTTTGTAATCCTTGGGTTTGTTGACCAAGTGTAAGAACTAGCATCTACATGACATTCTGGGGCAAATAAGAATTAAGTCCTCTCCCACTTGCATTTCCTTGGTTATCTTGGACCTTTCTCTAAAGAAAGGTGTGTGCCAAGAAATAGGCAGTGTGAACTTTCCAGAAGAGAGTGAAATGAAAGATTTGTAGTGTTAGGGCTTCTGGGACAGAGATCATCTGAGGTTAGACCAACTGTAAGTCAGTAAACAATGCAGAAAAACAAACTGAGGCTGCAAGTATGTAGTTTGCTTAGTTGCATGTTTGAAATAATTATCTGCAAGGGAAAGGTGACTGTTAACAAGCAGATGCAATCAGTTATATGCATGCTGAGTATGAGCTTCTTTCAGAAGATCTCAATTATTTTGCTTTTGTATTGTCTCTGTGCAGGAGATGGACAATCAGCTGCTGCAGTTGGGGGATGTCTCACATCATGCTCTGGTGCTTTTGGCCTGGGCTCTGCTCCGTCACACTGTAAACCCAGAGGAGTCAACAAACATCATCAGGAGAATGGGCAGCACTGCTATCCAGATGAATGTTTTCCAGTATCTGACAAAGCTTCTGCGATCGCTAAGCAGTGGGGGGAAGAATGTGAGTTTCTTACAATCATATATGTAAGCTCTTAAAGGTTTTTAACTGTTACTGATGTAAAGGTGTGATGGGAAGCAGATGATTTTGAACCAATGTTCTTTCAAACTACATCTGGTTTTAAGCAGAGCATGCAGTAAATCATGTTTTATCATTTTACCTTCTTTCAGTGAAGATCAGAAATCAAGCTGTAATGAAACAGATTTTTATGCCCAAAGAATAAAAAAAAAAAAAAAGAGCTTTGTCAGTTGAGGAACTACATCTCTTGAGCAGAATAGACTGCATTTAATCACATTTGTTGATTTGCCTCCATAAGTGTGCTTGCCATTGTGGATCTTGAGTATTAGATGATTTAACTCTACAATATTCTCTGTATATGGTTTCATTGGACAATACCTTGTATAAGAGTAAACTACTTTGTAGGCAGAAACCAGTGAAAGCAAATCCTTTTGATTTCTATGAACATGGAGTGCTTCTTTTTTTGATGTAAAAGGCATTTCTAATGATAATGGTAGTTGCAAGATTTCTCATTTTGGTGAAATATTTCATGTTAATGCAGAGCTTAACTAATGACTGCTTCCTGTTTTGCTGCCCCTCTGCTGACTGCAGCAAGGATGTATGAAAGAGGCAGTTACTCAGATGTGCCCACAGTTTGTAAAGGAGACTGAGTACAGTTACAATGTGTTCTGTAATTCATAGTCTTTCCTATAATGGACTTGTGTATTCTTTCTTTCCAGTGTACTGCCAGCACAGCTTGTATGTGTATTTATGGACTTCTTTCCTTTGTCCTGACGTCACTGGAATTACATACATTGGGCAATCAGCAGGTAAGCATCCAAGGCTCATTGTGTCTGTTACCTAATTTAAAATAACTTGTTATAATTGATGCTAATTACTTTTGTTAAATTGTAATCCTGCATTTGAGACTGCAAACTTTATGTGACTTAGATCTAAAGGAGTGATTTGCCGTTTTTCCTACTGCATGTACACAGTGCAAACTTAGTAAACACCTCTGCAGACTGGCTGATTAATAATGAAAGAGCATATCTTGCACTTCAGGTCCTATGGATTTGAAACTAATTGTTGATGTGTTATTTCCAAAGCAATGGAAATAATACGTACTCAATTTCCAAGTTTGAAAAGACATGCAGATATAGTGGACATATTTGTCCTGGCCACTCCATTTGTGATAAGGAGCATGGCTTTAGGCTGGCTGTGTGTTCTGGGTTTGGATGTGTTGGGTGTTTCCTTCTGTTTTGACTAGAGGAAGTAGTTACATCTTGGCTAGTAAATACGGAAACTTAAGTTCCAAAGATGTGGCAGAACTTGTATGGGATGAAATACCCCTGTGTAAAAAACCTTTTATTTTCTCCATCTTCTTTACCTTTGAAGGATATAATTGATGCTTCATGTGAAGTTCTGGCAGCGTCTAGCATTCCCCAGCTCTTCTGGAAGACGGTGAGTGTGTTGGCAACTTCTTTGACCTACCTTGCTTATAACTAAAACTTGATAAAAGATCACCTTTTAGGAAAGGAACAGACTGATTGTATTTATTTAGTTAGTTTCTAGGAGGGCCTGAGGAGCTAGTGTTCATTTGTACCTATCTTTGATTTACTTTTGCCCTTTCCTGCCTTTTAGGTACAGCCTTGGCTTTACTCTTGAAGGATACTGGAACAAGTTTTAATATAGGTGATAGTTTAAACCAGGGCTGGGGTTGCAAGGATTGAACTAACTGCTGGCAAAAGCATCATGCTTATTTTTTTGTTGTCACAGAATTAGGATGATACGTAATGCATTAGTCTTACTTCTTGCCTTATACTTGCACACTGCCTCATGCTTTAGTCTGTGCAAGGACTGGAGTGATACTTTTGTGCATGATTAATGTTAAATGTACAACTTAAAAAGGAACTGTATCCTTGTGCTGTACTGAGACCATTTTAGCATTTCTTTTTAGTAATAGGACATTTGTTTTCTGTTTCCACTACCAGGAACCTACTGCGGGTCTGGGCATTATCCTGGACAGTGTGTGTGGGATGTTCCCCCATCTTCTTACTCCTCTCCTTCAGCTGCTCCAAGCCCTTGTGTCAGATAAATCTACAGCAAAAAAGGTACAGATCTCTCTTGGGTACTCTGGGATAACATGCTGTCTGATAATGCTGTCTGATTCTGTCTTTCCATTACATGTGCTTATCTCAATTGCAATCTTAGATAACAGACATCAAGCTTTTGTCAAAGAGCAGTAGACAGGGCTCCTTTTTAGTCCTGTGCTGTTGCTGGACACTGTTTTCTGGCTTTTAGAAAACTCTTCAAGTCTACCGGCTGAAGATTAAGATACTGTCTAATTTTTTAGGTTGTACTTTACTTGTAAGAAGTTCCTGATTCATTACATCAGACTTGCCTGGATATGTGGGCTGTCTAATGATGTTTTAGTAGGGTTGACATATTAGAAGGATATTGTCCACGACAAGAAAACTTGCCTATTCCTGGAAATGACCTGGTTGATTAATTTTTGAGAAGATCTGGCTCTTCGACTGTGTTGTTTAAGCTCTCTCTGTGTGTAGGTATACAGTTTCCTGGATAAAATGTCCTTCTATATCGAACTATACAAGCATAAACCTCCTGATGTGATCTCTCATGAAGATGGCACACTTTGGCGAAGACAGGCTCCAAAGCTCCTCTATCCTCTTGGTAAGGAAACTGCACTTAATAAGGAAAGGTTGAAATGCTTTGGGGAATTTAGGTCTTTATCTGACTTCTAACTCATGGGTAAATTTGTGACTGTATTTCACCTGCTTCTTCAATCTTTAGGACTAGGTCAAACAAATCTGCGGATACCTCAGGGAACAGTGGGACAAGTGATGCTGGATGATCGGGCTTATTTGGTACGATGGGAGTATTCCTACAGCAGCTGGACACTGTTTACCTGTGAGATTGAGATGCTGCTCCATGTTGTATCAACAGCAGGTGAGATAGACTGGGAGTATAAAAGAGAATAAATAATGGTTAATCAGTATCAATTTGAGGTTAATAGTAGGATGGAACAGCTCTGAATATTTTTGAAAGAGCATGGAATACTTTCCCAGAAACCTGATGATATTATTATTATTATTATTACTACTACTACTACTACTACTACACTATTACTATTATTATTCTTCTGTAAAATTCACTGCAAAAGGCCACAAGCATGCAGTGAGATGAGATAAATTTTAGATGGGGGAAAAGTTGAGATAGATAAAATAAATGTTTTTTGGTATGGGGAGTGGTCATGGGGATGTGTGGTAAGATTAATGTGCGTTGTTCCAGATTTGTTTACTGCTTAAGTATGATTTCGCATTCTAGTGTTAGTTTTCTTTACCCAGATGTGATTCAGCATTGCCAGAGGGTCAAGCCAATAATTGATCTGGTTCATAAAGTCATCAGCACTGATGTATCGATAGCAGATTGCCTTCTGCCAATCACGTCGCGAATCTACATGCTCCTGCAGAGGTAAGTCACTGACCGGCATGAAGTCACTAACAGTGGAGGTACCTGAGAAGATACAATGAGCTGGAAGAATGGCTAATTACTAATTTTGCCAAGAGCTTTGCAAGAAGTGTGTCTCAGTGCTTGAACTCCCCAAGGCTAGTGTTCAGTTCTCAAGACTGTTTGGCTACACACTGTTTAATGCTTTGATACAGCAGAATGGCCCCTCTTCCACGTCTTTCCTGAATGTCATGCAATTTTATCCATTTAAAGGCATTTTTTATTGGTAGCTATATTTACATGAAAGGGGAGTAAAACATATCATTAGAGCAGTAATTTCCATGTGTTAAAACAGTTGTACTTGTTAACTCTCCTCTCAGTGTTAACTGCCTGGGAATTGATATTCTGCTGTGTAATTATTGTTCGCTGTGACAGTCTGCTGTCTTGCCAGCCCTGCCTCTTGCAGTAAATTGATCTGACTCAGGTGTGAGGGGGAGGTGGCAAGTCTAGACTGAAAGTGCAGATTCTGGTGTCTGTATTTACCTGGTTAGGTTTTATACTTGTGTGCTTGAGTGGGAGAGAAGCTTTTTTGATAAAAACAACAGTATGTAGGCTAGACCACAGATGGCAGTGCTTTTTATGCATAATACTTCTTTTTCCTAGGCTAACAACTGTAATCTCTCCCCCTGTGGATGTTATTGCTTCTTGTGTCAATTGTTTGACAGTACTGGCTGCTCGGATGCCAGCCAAGGTGAGGAAATAACCTTCTGGATTTGAGAACTAGTAGACATGTATATGTGAATGAGAGGGAATATCTGTACTTCTGTTGCAGGTTTGGACTGACCTTCACCATACCGGGTTCTTACCATTTGTTGCCAATCCAGTGTCCAGTATGAATCACATGATTAGGTATTCGTGATCCCCCAGCCCTTTTTTTTTTTTTTTTGTAGCCTAACCTATTCATAACCTGTCGTAAGAACTTTTTGCCAATGTGTAATCTATGCATCTGACATCTCTCACTCATGCTGGAGTCCTGCTATTCCTGTAATAAACCCTCTTGCTCATTTCACAGCGCAGAGGGAATGAATGCTGGCGGCTATGGAAACCTGTTGATGAGCATAGAACAGCCTCAGGGCGAGTACAGTGTTACCATCTCCTTCCTGAACCTGATCACAACTCTTGTCCGGGTGAGTGCTTCTGGAATGGACTGCATGTGAAGTCAGCTGTAGGCTGGTGTGATAGGACAGTGAAATACAGCCGTGTCTGAGATCCCCTGTGCAACAGGTCTCTGAGAATCCTTGGTTGAAACTCCTTTCTGCACTACTGTTTGTGCTTTCTTGGTAGTCTGATTCTTTCAAAAAATTGTTTTGATTAATCTGATCTACAAAAGAATAGAAGTTGCTTGTGAATCTGTGTCCCCGTGCTCAATAGTTTTCTCACACTTTAAAGTGTGAGAATGCAAAATGTTTCTTGTCCTTTTAACCAGAAGGTGAACAATAACATTTCTGTTTCTCCTAGGGACAACTTGGTAGCACCCAGAGCCAAGGACTTGTGCCCTGCATTGTGTTTGTCCTGAAGGAGATGTTACCAAATTACCACAAATGGCGTTACAACTCCCATGGAGTGAGAGAGAAAATTGGTAAGGATGTCGAGGGCGCGGAGAGGGAGGAGGAGGGGGTAAAAAGGATCACCTGTCTTCTCAGAGAGGATGTGTGACTTTTTACTCCTTTTTTATCATACCTTTTCTAGCAGCTGTTTGGGATTTGCTTTGTACATATACCAGTATTGCCAGATGCTGTGATTTGTTTGAAAATAATGGGAACTAGGCAACAGATCTTCCTGAAAACTGAGTAGTCCATTTCATCTCTGTTTTAGGATGCCTTATTCTGCAGTTGATCCACGCTATACTGAATTTATGCCCTGAAATGGATCCTCGCAGCAGGTAAGACAGGTGATGGATTTCAGATCTGCACTAGTCTGGCTTACAGTGCAGGAAGCCTCTGTTGCTATCTTTTTGTTTCAGTTTTTGAATGTAAATGACTAGGAATGAACTGGCACGGTTGTGTAGTGCTGGTTTCAGCTCTTTTCAGTGTTACTGAGTACAGGAAGGGTAGAAAAAGATTAGGGACATTGTTTTTTAGAATACCTGGTGAAGAAAGAGAAAACAGTAAATTGATTTCCTGGGACAGACTGCCATCCACTTTCCTATTTGGTGTATCCACTCTGAAGAAAGTAGAGGGAGAATGAAGTAGTGGTCAGTGGGGGTGTAGAAATTAAGAGGTTACTTTGTGGTCGTCTTCTAAGTGCTAGGTGGGAAAATACTGCAGGTGCTCCTAGTGATGATGTCCTGTGTTGTTTGTGTCTCACAGCAATGCCCCCAGCCTTCAGTCCTTGTGCATCTTCAGCCTGGCCAACACTGAAGCAGGGCAAGCTGTCATTAACATCATGGGAATTGGTGTGGACACTATTGATATGGTAATGGCCTCCCAGTCTAGTAGGTGAGTCGTGTGTTTCGTTTCAGTAGTGTGAGGAAAGAAGCAAATGATAATATTTGAAATGTAGCTTTAATTGATTGCACTTAAGGGGGAATCAGCATAGCGGCTCGCCGCGACAGCCTGCCTTGTATGGCCTGGAGGAACAAGCCTTGTTTGTTCCAGATCTGTATATAGTCTTTTCTGTGCACTATCCATTTCATGCAGTTGTTTTAGTTTTCTATTTCTAAATGACACTTGGAGCATGCTGGTGGGTGTAAATGTACTCAGTTGTTTAAAGTTTGCTAGCAGTTACATTTTTTTAATAAAGAATTCACTTGAATCCAATTTATAAGATTGCATGAGTGAATTGGAAGTGAGAAGATTAGAGCCAATGTTAGAAGTTTTGTGTCTTCAAGTAACACAATAGTTCAAGTGAAGCTATGCTCATGAATAGGTTGTAATAAAGCTTGAACTGTAATTTTGGACGTGCTAGGGATGATCAGTCTTTTCAGGGTGGTTCTGAAGGCAGCTTGAAGTACTCTGGAAGTATTGAAGATGTCTCCAGTGTTGAGCGCCTTAACCTCCTTATGTGGCTCTTCTCACTGAGGCTTGAATCTCTCTCCTTTCCTCTGTTCTCTTTTCCTGGCCCACCTTACTTGACACATAGCCAATCAAACTTGCTAGCAGGTTGTTTCTGATAATCTGCCTTTTTTTTTTTTTTTTTCAAAACAAGTCTGGAAGGGAATCCAGACTTGTTAAGGAGAAAGTGAGACCTATCTGAGAAAACTTTTTGGCTTTAGTGTTTCTTTAGAATGTTTATCTGATAAGGAGAGCTTTAGGAAAATACCAGACTTGGAGCCAGTTTTATCTCTTCATCCAGTTTCGGTACGCTGTAATTTCTGTGAGATTGGTTCTGTAAAAGTTTCTTCCTCTGTCTTAACATATTTTAAATCTCTGTGTCCCAAAGAGGGGAAAAAAAGGGACAATAGGCTGTCGGGCTATTTTTCTTTTTTGTTTGATGCTGAAAACTCAGGGCTGGGTAGACTATTTTTTGTGACTATGTGGGGGTTTGTATTTCAGCAGCTGTTACTGGTGGTGTGACAGTCTGAGTAAAAATGTCTTACAACCCCCAGTTCACAGAGTGTAGAATTTCCTCACTGAATGTTGTGCAAATAATAAGTGTCAGTTGTCAACACAGCTACTTACTTTGGTTTCTTTTTGGAAACACAGTGATGAATCACAAGGCCAAGGTCAACTGCTGATCCAAACAGTTAAGCTGGCATTCTCAGTTACCAATAATGTCATCCGGTTGAAACCCCCCTCTAGTGTGGTATCTCCATTAGAACAAGCACTTACTCAGCATGGTATGTATTTCTCCATGGGGACAGCCTGGACAGCTATGCTTTTTTGTTATTTGCAAATAGTCAGTGTGTGTCTCATTACAAACAGTAGTTAAGATTTCAAGGTTCCAAAAAGTGGTTTCTAGTGATGGCAGAAGGCCTGTTCTCCCTCCTCTAAGGCATTCTTCTCCTCTGGGACAGCTTCTGAAGTATTAAGCAAACATGGCTTGTTGTTTGCTGCTTTGTAATGAGATGGGTGTAATTACAGAATATAGTAAATCAGCTGCCATTAGTACTTCCGGCTGGGCCCATGACTTCTTCTTTTGGAAGATTGACGTAGTTCTCACCTTCTGCTATGGGAATCATTATTTGGTAAATAGTTACATCTTGTTGCGGTTTCTTCTCTTTGATTTTAATTGTGTTCTATCCAGGTGCTCATGGAAACAATCTTATTGCAGTCTTGGCCAAATACATCTACCACAAGCATGACCCTGCACTTCCACGCCTGGCTATCCAATTGCTCAAACGACTGGCTACGGTAAGATGAGACTCACATAAGAGTTCCTTTGCTTCTCGCCTTGTGACTGATTCCACCGCTGAAATTCTTTCAAGATAATTTCGTCAGTCTGTTTTGTGTCAGGGAGCTTGATGCAAGTCAGTTGAAGACAGTGTGGACTGAAAGCTGTAAGGTAGAGCACATTAAAAATCACGTAAAGGGCCCTTAGTTTTTTAACGTAATCCTCTGCTGTTTCAGAAGTCACTCAGTCACTGAGAGGTTTCACATGAGTGGGGCGTTTTCTGCAAAGTATTTGCACCTCCAGTTGATCTCTTTCCACTTTTTTGAGCAACTTTCTCAAGTCACACTCAAGTCATACAATTCCTACACCTTCTTAACTGGCACTTTAACATCTTACTGAGAAGAGGATCCTATGTAAGTTTTTATGGGGAGCTTTCAACTTTGCCTTTTAGACTTACTCTTTTTGTCTGCTAAACTTCTGAGAATGTATTTGCAGTTTTATTAAAGCATATAAATCCAGCTCTGGGTTTGTTTATTTCAAGACACATTATTCCAAAACTGTTTTTCTCTTTGTTGTAACCCTTGAGAAATAGGCGAGGGATAGAGCAGAATTGCCAAAGAGGAGAGCTTGGATCGCTTTGCAAGTTTCTTCCTGCTTAATGACAACAACAACTTACTTTTGAGTTCCCTCGCATATGTTTGTAGATTCAATATAAAATATTTTGGAGTTTCAATTTGGAATGCAAATCACCTTTTAAATAGAGAAGAAGCATTCTGTAGAGTTTGGTTATTCTTGCTTCTGATGTTTCTTTCCTTTTGCAGGTTGCTCCCATGTCTGTTTATGCTTGCCTTGGTAGTGATGCTGCTGCCATCCGTGATGCCTTCCTCACCCGCCTGCAGAGCAAGATTGAGGACATGCGTATTAAGGTCATGATACTGGAATTCCTCACAGTTGCGGTGGAGACACAACCTGGGCTCATTGAGCTGTTCCTGAACTTGGAAGTGAAGGATGGCAGTGACGGGTCAAAGGTAGAATAGCAGACATTTGCCCAAGGACTCACTGGTCTTTTATTGTAGCATTCATAGCAGTCTTACCGCACTAGGCTCTAAAATCTGATAGTTCTTACATGTAACATGATGTAAAGATAAATGCAGCTCGCGCTTGCAATTGATGGATGTGCTGCTATCCCAGTTTCACTTTTTCCTCTAGCCAAAGAGAAACTTTCCCCAATGTTTCAAGGCAGATACTGAGTTAACGTAAGAACATCTACTGGCTCAGATCAAAGATCCCTGTGGCCCACCCTCTTGACTCTGACAGTGGCCAGTCAGTGAGAACACTGAAGTTTGAGGTACAATGGACAATACCAGTTTTCCAGAATACCCATTCTGGTGCTTTGCAGTTCAACGTCTTCGTGGGTTGGGACGTTCTGAAGGCACTCGGTCTTACTAAGTCTTAGTTTAGCTCATTTTCTATTCCCCATAAATATTTTTTTCTCTCCTGTGTTATGACTACATTCCTTGTAGTTATATACAAAATATATGATGGCATCATGTACTCAAGATTTATTTGTCTGTGTATGGTTCAAGTGGAATCAAGCACATTCTGTTTTAATAGGTGCCTACATAGTGGTTCTGTGGCGATGTAACCTCTCTCATTTCCTTTTGCTTTAGGAATTCAGCTTAGGGGAGTGGAGTTGCCTCCAAGTAGTTTTAGAGCTGATAGACTCCAAACAACAGGAGAGGTACTGGTGCCCTCCCCTCTTGCATCGTGCTGCCATTGCCTTCCTGCATGCTCTGTGGCAGGACCGTCGAGATAGCGCCATGCTAGTTCTGAGGACAAAGTGAGTTGTTGTTTTTCTGCAATGCATTTTCCTTCCTTTCTTCCAAAACACTTTTTCTTTGGTTTATCAGACTTTTCAGGGGTGTTTGCATCTTAGTCTTTGTGTGCCCTGGTAAGGGTATGCAGTGTATGGGCTTTGAACTTAGTCTCTCAGGAAAGAAGATGAGAAGCCTGCATGTGCATGTTCAGAAGCAAATATATTTTGTTGTGTTTCTTTTATACAAAGCTATATAAGCTTGTATTTACTAAAGCATGTTTCCTATGAAGTTTGGAACAGTCAAAATGCTACTAGGCATGTGGTGTGGGGGAGATAACTGATTTTACTTCTGTATATATCTTTTAGGCCAAAGTTTTGGGAAAATTTAACCAATCCCCTCTTTGGGACCCTTCCTCCACCTTCGGAATCGTCAGAGGTGAGTTACATACAAACAAAATGAAGGTAGTTTTGTACTTCTCAGAAAAGGGTTCTAAGTGATGTGGCTCTTCCCTCTGCTTGCAGTTTTCTAAAAGAAAGTACGATCAAGTGGTTTAAACACAGGCAAGAGATGAAGTGAATGCTTTCTGGCTTTGCAGAGACTGTACAGCCATGAACTGTCTTTTGAAATTCTCTGCTCTTTATTCACATATGAAACAAAAATAGATCTTACCTAGCATATGTGGTAACGCTCTTTAGAAGGTATGCTGTCTGTAGTGTATCCATGCTACACCTTGTGCCTGTTTGGCACAAGAAATTCTCCTTTTTTTTAAGGCATAGCTCAGGCTGACTAGCATCACAGAGGAATCGATACGGTTCTTGTTATTATTCCTTTCTGTGGGAGTTTTCCCCTTCATTATGAAAGTCCTGTGCTCTCACTCAGAGTGCCTCTTTGAATACAGCATTCTTTCCTTATTATCATCAGACCATGGTCAAATGACATAACTATTGCTATCGTGGGAGAAACAAGTCTCCTGCAAAACTGGAGTATCAGTCACTGCAAGTGGATGAGTAGGGATAAATCAGAATTCTACTCACCCTGCAGAGCTAGGTGCTCAGATTTTGCTTTTTTTTTTTGTCTTTCTAGCTCAGTGTCTTGGATACCTGTGCCTTAATCATGAAAATAATCTGTTTGGAGATCTACTATGTTGTCAAGTGAGTCTTTGGTAGTCTCTCCTTTGTTCCTGTACCTTTTAATTATCTAAACTGTGTGTGTTAAGTCTTGATAGACCATGCAGGCTTTGAGGGACAAAGTACATGTAATCCTGTGAAAATGTGGGAGGAACATGATTTATAAACAAGTCACAAATGTGCATTTGAGATTCTTGCAATCACCAATTGCAGAAAGAGATGTTACAGTATTTCTGCAGCCTGTAGGTGAGAACGTTAGTGTTTTCCTTGTACTCTGCAATGAGAATATACAGTATTTATTAAAACTAATTGTAAACTAAGTTAAGTACACCTACTGTACTGATTGCTGAATAACATTTTAGTAGTTTTCTCCCACTCATTTTGTTTTTCTGAACATAACTGTCATTTATGTTGAAAAGTCACAATTAACTAAAATCTCTGCTTAAAAAAAATCATAGATTTTCTTCAGGGATCGTGTTTGTCCTTCACATTTGATATAAAAAGTGGGATTCCCTGCACAGGTCTAATATGTGGAATAACCTTCACTTGCAAGCTGTGTCCTTGGCTTTCCTACCTGAATCTCAGAAGAAGTATATTTTCTGACCAAAGAATAAATGAAGGTAACTTCTCCTCTTGATTTGGTCAGGGGCTCACTGGATCAGTCCCTGAAAGACACGCTGAAGAATTTCTCCACCAAAAAGCGCTTTGCCTATTGGTCAGAATACGTGAAGTTACTGGCATATCACGTGGCAGAGACAGAGGGTAGCAGCTGTGCCTCCGTGACAGAATATCAAATGCTGATCTCAGCCTGGCGGATGCTGCTGATAATCTCTACTAGCCATGTAAGAGCTACCTCTTATCTTTCATGATAATCTGAAATTAACATTTTGAATAATACAGTGTCACCTTCTCAGGGCCACCTAAGCAATAATGAAGAATTGACTGTTTTTTCTTTCAATTTACTTGTATATATGTGTACAACACAAGTTGGCACGAGCATGGTACAAGAGGTTAGAGTAGGTGGTGTTTTGCTGTTTGATCAAAGTAAGAATATTGTCTGTCTGAGCAGGAGGAAGGTAGTAAGTAATTTTTATAGCAATTCTAAGTAATTCTGTAATCCCGAAAAGATTTTGCTGAGTCAAGTGAGGCAGGGATGCACCGTTAGGGAAAGTAGTCATTGCTGACTTCTTCTCAACTGTTAGTGTAATACTTCAGTGATTTCTGTAAAACTGCATCGTTCAGCAGCTATAAAATTTGGTGAATTCTTAAAGTAACAAATTAAAACAGTAGCCTGATCTTAGACTGCTAAGAAGGTGCATCTTTTGTTGTGCTTGATTGATCTCTGTCTTTGTGGATCGTAGGCGGATATAATGCATCTGACTGATTCTGCCGTTCATCAGCAGTTGTTTCTGGATGTGCTAAATGGGACCAAGGTTTTG
The DNA here is from genome assembly GCF_030936135.1 of Gavia stellata. Lineage (NCBI taxonomy): Eukaryota > Metazoa > Chordata > Aves > Gaviiformes > Gaviidae > Gavia > Gavia stellata. The sequence continues at coordinate 7,028,818 of NC_082617.1, forward strand.
GTAGGTGCTGCTTCCTGTCAGTTCTTTAATTTCCCAATTGCTCATCTCCTTTGTACTACGAGGAGTTCTATTTCTGCAGCTGCTTGCCATCATAGTTTTTTCAGATCTGTGAAATTGGGCTGAATCGATGAGCTTCTTATAAATCTTTATTTTGTATGTGTTGTTTTTGTCATCACTAAGTGACCCTGCAGAGGGTCCTGACTCTGGTTCCCTCAATGCAGCTAGCTGCTGAAGAACAAACCTGGTCATTTGATGGCGATGCTTGGGCTGAGGATTTCTTAAGTGTTCTTACACGTGACTGTTGCAACTGTAATTCTTGTGGTATTTCTTCTTAGCTTCTAGTTCCCATGTCAGTATCCTGCCTGCAGCTGGGGTCTATGCTCTGTACCCTTCTTCTGATCCTGCTCAAACAGTGGAAGAGGTAGGTATTTTGTTTGGATAATTATTAGTCACTACTAAATACAAAAACTTGGGAGATAATGTTTAAGTGTTTTGCTCTAGTGAGATTCCTTTAGTGATTTGGGGAGGAAACTGAAACCTTGTCGCAGAATTATTCTCTTCTGGGATGGCAAATGTCTGTAGGTTGTTGCTGAAATCTCTTGTAGTAATACATTTATGGTTTGGCTTCCTGCTTGCTGGTGAAAAGTATGTCAAAAAGTCTTTTGTGATAGTCAGTCCTGCATCCTCACTGTACTGTGGAATGTCTTTAGTGAGATCCAGGTGGTGACTTAAATTTTACTTTGAAGAACTGCTTTTATTTATGTGGATCATATAACTTATGATACACACAGCTCAGTCGAGCCAATATATTTATTGAGGGATCTTGTCTAATCTGAAGAGCTCTCCCTTTTTGTTGTCAGCGAGTTGGGTTCTGTGGATAAAATCATAAACTCCTTGACGCAGATTCTGGAGGGAGTACTACAGGCAGATCAGCAGATGATGGAGAAAACCAAAGCCAAAGTGTTCTCAGCTCTTATCACTGTGCTGCAAATGAAGGAGATGAAAGGTGAGGTGGTGTATGTACAAGTGTCAAGAGCAAGGCTGCCATGGCTGAATACACCCTAACACTCTAGCGTTTCCAAGATAAAAATGCTTTTGGTGTTAGTATTAGTACAGGATGCTGAATATAGTCACCAACCTGTGGGACTTCTCTGCTTTTTTCTTACTCGTTTTAGCTAGTTTTAGAAATACATGAGGTTTGTCATTCACAGTATGTGTACGTCTTCCCTTCTCTTGTCTTTCCCCAACAATAATCTGTGTTTGATCAGTTCGATAGAGAAAAGATAGGGTTCCCTTGTGCTTTTGAAAATAGCTCAGCAGGTGTGGGAAGGGACACCCTAGTAATGCCATCTCACAGAGTGACTGTAGAGCTTAGATTCTGACATGAATTTCTAGTTAGAGATAGCAAAAGACCCAAACACAAGAAAGTCTGAGGGTACATTTTGTTACAAACCGGAGAAAGTAGTCTGGTTATTACCCCTGTCACTTGTCGGACATCTTACGTTGCAGTAGCACTTGAAGACCCTCAGTGGAATCTGGGCGTTATTTCTCTGTACACCACATACAAAGGCAACTGTGGTGTTCAGAATTGTAGCAGCTTACCTTTCTGTATGTTCCTTGTCCCACTGCTTGGGCCCTGCAAGGCCATATATTTTGGAAAATAAATAGAAAGTGGAGGGTGGGTTATTTTTAAATGTTTTTCTCTGCTGCTGAATTTGAGTTTCCAGTCATGCTGGTAAAAGGTGGTGCAATTTATTATAATGGATTTGATAAGAATGTAGTATTTATATGGACTCACAGAACATAGACTGCACCCAATCTGCATGGGCCAGTACCAGCAATCTGGAGAAATGGGTAGGACATGCTGTAGTGAGCAGTTATGGAATAATCTGTCCATAGTAGTGCTTGATTTGTGCCTTGAAATGTCATGAGTTTATATGATTTCTTGGGAAAACTACATGTTTTTATTATCCAGATGACCGTCTAATCCCTTATTATATCCTCCTAGGCTTAATCATCTAACTTAGTCACAGTTCCTCCCATTCTGTTTTGTAGGTTTTGAAATGAAAACAGAATAAATACTAACTCCAAGAAATGTGGCCCAGTGATGTTATCAGTTAAAGTGGAAAGCTAAGTACAAGGATTGTGTGTTAACTGTTGTCTGTTCTGTGTGTGTCACAGTGAATGAGATCCCACAGTACTCCCAGCTGGTGCTGAGCGTGTGTGAAACACTCCAAGATGAGGTCATTGCGCTCTTTGATCAGACTCGACACAGCTTGACCTTGGGAGATGCTACAGACGACAAGGACAGCATGGAAACAGATGATGCCTCCCGAGTTAAACACAAGGATCAGCGAGATGGGGTAAAGGACCTGTTCATCTGCTTTGCAGCTATGTTTCTTTTCTCTAAACAAAAGTTCTGTGTGTGCTTGGAACAACTTCCCTTGCAGCCTTCTGCCTTCAAAGGAATCACAGAATCACTATGGTTGGAAAAGACCTGTCAGATCATCAAGTCCAACCATCAACCAACCCCACCATGCCCATTAAACCATGTCCCACAATGCCACGTCCACACGTTCGTTGAACACCTCCAGTGAGGGTGACTCCACCACTTCCCTGGGCAGCTTATTCCAGTGTTTCACCACTCTCTCAGTAAAGAAATTTTTCCTAATACCCAGCCTGAACCTCCCCTGGCGCAACTTGAGGCTGTTTCCTCTTGTCCTGAAGTTTCGGCAGTTTCTATTTCAGAATTACTCCGTGTCTTTTGGCGCACATCAGTCTGGGAAATTGGCTCTTGCTGCCTCTCTTTCATATCCGTTCTAAAAAACGGTGTCACAATTGCTAATACAGCCAGGAAGTGTGCAGAGTATAATATGAGGGATACCAGGTGCTTTAATTTATGATTCTGAGAATGAACTTTAGGTTGTGTTAGTAAATGCTTTCAAGATCATCTTGGTACCCATGTCAAGCCTATACCTCGTTCTCCTGTCCTTGTCACTGCAGGTGTGTGTTCTGGGTCTGCATCTGGCTAAAGAGCTCTGTGAGGTTGATGAAGATGGAGACTACTGGCTACAGATTACTAGGAAAGTCCCTGTGCTTCCTACTATCTTTGCTGCATTGGAGATCAGCCTGAGAGTTAAACAAAACCTTCACTTCACAGAGGCCTCATTACATTTACTGCTGACCTTAGCAAGGACTCAACAGGTGAGAGATGCAGAGAAATGAGAGCATATAGCTATACATTTTTAAGAGGAACTGTTTATCTCATTAGTCTGTCTGCGATGCAGCTGAACAATGATCTGTAGATAGAGGGGTTTTTTAGAGGCTGGCAAATAGTAGGTTCTCTATGTATGTCTGCCTAGTTTGCCTTGGTCTTCTTGATAATGGGATGTCTTGGATGAAGAGCTGAGCCAGCCAGAGCAGACCTGTAATTTAGAGCAGGCACTTTCACTGGATGTATTCTGCAATGCAAATTATCCCCCCTAGTTAAAACAGCATGAAGTGTTGGAACTGTCCTTCTCATTAGTTGTAATAAAGCGTTATTTATCTTATTACAAATTCAACTTTGTGTGGGGCTTTAGGTGAAAGCAACGTCATTCCAAAGCCAGCCCTTCTCAAAGATTATATGTGTACCAAACCAGGTGATATCAAAATGGAATTCATGGTACAGTTATGCAGGTTATATTTTACTGGAAGAACTGTGTTGCGTGTCTTGATACTGAATTTTTAACAACATAGAAGAAGTGTGTGTAGATGAAAGTTCTCTAAAAGGGTGGTGACAGTGCAAAGGACAAGAAACATCTAATGCAAAGTAAGTCTCTTTAGTCTCAGAGAGGAGAGAGACATGCAAATTTTAACAGTAGTTTGTTCTGTGTCTTGTAGGGAGCAGCAGCAGTGGCTGGAGCTGGTGTCACACAGAGTGTCTGCCTGCCCCTCTTGAGCGTGTACCAGCTCAGCACTAATGGAGCCATTCAGGTGGGTGCTACTTCCTTTTGGGTGGAAATGCACCAGGAGAGCTTGCCATGCCCTGCCTTGCGGGCTGCGGTTGGAGCGGAGCCCTCCTGGTCTGGAAAGGACAGCAGCCACCTCTAGAGCCTGGAGACTTTGAAAATGGAGTGAAGGGTTTGTGGTGTGTGCCACACTGGGCAGCAGTGTAAAAAACTCATCTATTTTTCTATCTGATTTGTTCAGACATCTGCTTCATCTCGAAAGTCTCTGGATGCCCCCTCTTGGCCTGGGGTCTATCGTCTCTCCATGTCACTGATGGAACGCCTTCTTAAAACACTTAGATACAACTTCCTGACGGAAGCACTGGACTTTGTTGGTGTCCATCAAGAGAGGATTCTTCAGGTATGTCACATACTTCCTCTGTGATGGTTCGCTTGGCTTCTGTGTTGCAACAGCAGTGGAAACATGTCAGAAAGTGCAGAAGCATTGAAAAGAGGCTTCTGCCTCAGAAAGATTTACGGTAGAAATAATTCAATAGTGGGAGAAGGAGGATAGAATACACAAGCCACGCGGTCAGGCAGGGATGATTCTTATGATACTTGTTAGAGCTGGGAAGTCACCATCTGTTCATCCTGTTTACTCTTTGGGTTATAACTTCGCTACAGGTGTTAAATATGCCTACTCAACACAGGAGCAGAAGTGAGAGTTTGATGGGAACTCACTTTGTGGCTGTCTGCTCTGGAAAGAAATATGAGAGGGCTGTTCTTGGAGGTGGCTTCAACTCAGACTTGCTCAAATAATGAAAATGCTGTGGTCAGGGTTCAATCACCATTCAGGTCAGAAAGCTCTCATGTCCTGCAATACTGAAATACCTGTACTGGCTGCACTGTGTCAGTGCGGACATGCCGAAGAGTCCTGTTTGTACACAGGTGCTGAATTACCTGTTTATAAGCATGTTCCCTAGACAAATAGCTATCTTCTCATATGGCAGCATAGCTCATAAAATGCATTGACATCTGACTAAGAATATAAAGTGGTCTGAGTCTGACCTGTGTGCTGTGCGGCTGCTTTTATGAATGCATTTTCTGTCCTGAAGGGCACATCCTCTGCCTCTTCAGTTTTTTCCTTCTAGAAAAGGGAATGGGCTTTTTGTGATTTAACTGTAATCGCCCTGATTTACTTCTCTCTCCTTTCCAGTGCCTGAATGCAGTACGGACAGTACAGAGCTTGGCCTGTCTGGAAGAGGCTGATCACACTGTTGGCTTCATTCTTCAGCTCTCGAATTTCACAAAGGAGTGGCATTTCCACCTGCCACAGCTTATGAGGGACATGCAGGTAGGAATCAGGATACTGCTGTGGATAATACATTGCCTTGGAGCGCAGGGATTTGCATGTGTTAACAGAAAATGGCACTATATCACCTTTATATTGCTGTTCTTTTAATAGGAACTATTGCTGAGGTCATTTAAATGTCTGTTTTGTCAGTACCTTGTCTGAATTGAGTGAGGAAAGATAACTGTTTGGGACAGACAGATGGTAGCTTGGAAAAATAACCTGGGGTATTCAATGTCTTGCTCTCAGTTCTCAGTGCCAGGTGACTCTCAGAAAATACTGGGAAATCAAGAGACTGCATTGATCCTTTGTGATCACAGTGTTGTGTTTAACTTGATTTTCTAGCTTCCACCAAGGGTAGTGAATAGATGGGTTTTGAGCTTTTAAGAGATTTCTCCTCACCTTATTTATTTCAGGTGAATCTGTGTTACCTGTGTCAGGCCTGTACCTCCCTCCTGCACAGCCGCAAAATGCTCCAGCACTACCTGCAGGTGAGGATGGAGACTGTAAGCCAAACTGTAAGTTAGGAGTATTGCATGGCCATGCTCCCTGTTAAAAGGCAAATATTGTTCAATATCCAGGCTCTTGAATATTGAATTGATTGTCGGTAATCCTAGGGATGATTATTGGCAGTCATCAATAGTTAGGATTTGCATTTCTCCACAGCAAAAAAATGTGCAAAGAGTAGTTGGGACTAAAAACTCTGGACTGCGTAAAGCGAGTCCTAGAGAAACAGCAGCCTGTGTTTGAATTGTGCTGTTATTGTTTTATAGCTGCCTACACTGCAGCAAGAAAGCTGCATTGCTGTAGTACTCTGTAGTGCCATTAATTAAGCCACTGTTGACCTGGTGTCCTTGATCTGATGTAATTTCTTTAAGAGATAGCTCTTGTTCTTGGGAAATCCTTAGATTCATGAGGTAGAGAAGATGCATTGCTACGGATGTGTTATTTCAGCATGGCTGAGGCTTGGTGTGTTGATTCGAGATTCTTTTTCCGGAATGTGGAATCTAAATAGCCTCTGCAGCTGCCTCCCTGCAATGCAGTGCCTCCCCTGGTGCACGCTAAGTGTAGATTCTCATGCTTTTAGCAGGTGACAGACTTTGGGTGCTTTGTTTCCTCATTCCTTTTGTTCACAGCGTTGTTTTTTTTTTTTCTGAAAGTAGTGCAAAATAATCATATCTGTATTCAAGACTTTCTTTTTTTCTTTCTCCACAGACAAAAAATGGTGATTCCCTTCCATCAAGTGTGACTCCACGAGTGCAGCGTAATCCCCAAGCCTCCTCCAAACATACCAGCCCTGAGTCAGAAGCAGCAGAGCAGAAAGCACTGCTTACAGTGCAGTACAGCCTCTTGAAAATCCTCAGCAAATCTCTTGCTGCCCTGCGCCATTTCACCCCTGATGTCTGCCAGATCCTCCTTGATCAGGTAGAGAAAAGGGAGAGATGCTGCTTCCTGAAGAGGGGTTTCCAGCATTTCAAGTGATGTTCTGGGTCTATGCAGTGAAGCACATTCTGTCTGTCCTGCTTGAGGCAGTGACCCCACCATACATCTGTCTGCTGTTCTGTTGTACAAAGCAGGAAGGCAGGACACAAGGAATTCCCCTTAGGAATCAGGCACTGATCAGTGTGAAAGGAAGGCTTGGCTGGACTTTTGTGTGATCTGCACAGCACTGTGTTCGTGTAACCTTACTGGAGCAGACTAATAACCCAGCTCGGTTTATATCCTCAGTATGTCACTCTTCAGAAAAGACATCCTCTTGTTACTGTCCTGTGTCGGTGTGATCTGATGGTTGGTTGCCAAGTTCAGAAAAGGAAGGTTTAATCCTTGATTCTGGCAGTGTCCTGCTGCTAACTGGATAAACTTCCTTTTCCTCTGCCCCTAGGTATATACACCTGGGCTTTTGAAAACAATCTGGAAACAGTCATTACTTTAGCTTGCCACTTGGTGGCAAGCTGTACAGCTTGGGAGTTGGAGAAGGTTCATTCATGTGAGGAGATCCACATAGTCTGATTGTGCAGTACTGTACGGAATGCTCTCTGCTGCTGCATCTGTATTCTTGAGATTTGGGAAATGACCTCAGTGCTTTAGTTCTCCATACAAAAAGGGTGATACAGGGACTAGGTATTCCTGTTACTAGGACGATAGCATACTCATAGCCTCAGGGGTCGGTCACAGCTCTTTCTGTTTCTCTACAGTCACTGGACCTTGCTGAGTACAACGTGCTCTTCGTTTTGAGTTTCACCACACCAGCCTTTGATTCAGATGTCGCACCTTCATTTGGGACCCTCCTTGCCACAGTCAATGTGGCCCTTAACATGCTGGGAGAGGTACTAGCCATTTCTCTGTTTGGGAGAGCACAGCAGTTGCAGTGATCTCCGAGTGCTCATTCAGCTGATATATTGAAGAGTAGGAGTATATCCTCTTTTCTATTTCCTGTCTCTAATGCCTGTCTTTTTTCCCCTCTCAAGTTGGATAAGAAGAAGGAACCTTTCCCTCAGGCTGCAGGGCTGAACATGCAAGAGGGAACCAAAACCCTCAAGTAAGTTTTGAGCTCTTTGATTTAGTCATGGCCAGGGAGCAGAAGCTAATGCTTCTCAGATCAGAACTGAGGTTTACATGCATTTGTGTAGCTCCAGAGCTGTTCACTCTGAATCCCAGGAGTTCAGATAGCCCATCAGAAGCTCTCCAAAGCAAGCAGGGATTTTTTTGGGAGGGTGTGTGAAGCCATCCCATCCTAAGATGCAGTGTAGAGAGTTGTTTTGATGCTTATTTACCAGTGTATTTAAATCGGACTTCCCTGATGGCCAACAGGGATTTCTGCTTTGCATACCATAGCTTTTGGGTATCACTGCTTGAGCAGAATGTGAACAGTAACAGTGTTCCCTTGTATGTACCCTATGTGTGAAGTCTTTCTAAGAGTCTGTGACCTTGAAACTAGAGTGTGCTGACCTTCTTGGCTCCTGCTGATCTGCATTTTTTTGCACAGGTCTCTGCTCATGTTTACAATGGAAAACTGTTTCTACCTGCTCATCTCCCAGGCTGTTCGGTACTTGAGAGACCCAGCTGTGCATCCCCGTGATAAGCAGCGGATGAAACAGGAGCTCAGCTCTGAGCTGGTAAGCAGCTTGTACCATCCTTCCTTGCGGTTCAGTGTAAATGTGTCTTGTGGGAGAAGGTCATTTGTCTTTGGCTGCCCAGCAGAGCCCATTCCCCAGCATGGGTCAACAGCCTTAGGCATCTTGGCTGCACGTACTGCTGCCTGTTCCTCTGCCACCGGCACCTTGTTTGGGGAGGGAGAGGGGTATGTGTTTGGAAGAAGCTAACTTGTTAAATGCTTCTAATTTCAGAGTACACTGCTCTCCAGCCTCTCTCGTTACTTCCGTCGCGGTGGTCCCTCTTCACCTGCCAGCGGGGTTCTTCCCTCTCCCCAAGGAAAGTCTGCCTCCAAGCTGGGTCCCGAGGGGCAGGAGCCTTTGTTTCAGCTTGTGCAGGCCTTTGTCCGGCACGTGCAGAGATAGATTCTATCCTGCCCCTGCCTCCCTTTTCAGGACTTGCAGCAGAATGATTCATGTCCACCACAGAAGGCATCACCTTTGGCAGAGCTCGTAACAAGGAGTGGGAAAGGGAGGGAGGCCTGGTGTGGGCAGTGGCGTAAACCCAGCTGTAACATCAGCAGCAAGATCCCGTTGAACTCTTCAACCCAGCAGCAGAGTGAATGTAGGAAAGCCGAGCGCGGCTCTTCAGTGCGCAGCCCATGTGCGCAGCCTGCCTGCTCCATCTGCTAGAGCATCCTGGCTGGGTACAAGTGCTGAACAGTCAAAACCTTTATTTTTATAGCTTGTACCTCAGCTGGGGAAGCTGTGGCTGGATGGGGAGAGGAGACAAACTTTCTGCTGGGCTTTAACTCTGCTCTTAACACAAGGTGCAATCTGCCTCTCCCTCGCAGTCAGAGTCCAGTTAAGGCACAACCAAGGGATCAGCCAGCAATTCAGAGACCATCTTTCTACTGCTATTTTTGTACTGAATGGTTCAAGGCACGATGGTGTATGTGTGCTCACGCCTTCCCTTCACCCTGCAGTCTGTGTGTTGTGTGTGTTTCTGAAGAGCAAGGCCTCACTCAAGGTTTTTAAGTCAAAATTCCATTGCTCCAGTCTTGCAGTTTTTTGTAACTGTGCCCTATTTATACTGATATTAAAACCTTTATAGACAGCACCTGGGTTCATGGTTTTGTATTGGGCATAGCAGCCTGCAGCACCCATTCTGCATCTTCTGCCTAGTAGTTCTGCTGCGTCACCTGGGCTGAAGTCCCAGCTAACAGTGATGCAAGTTGTGGCTTGTGAGTGACGATCCAGATACTGTTTGAAGCGATTATAATCAAAGGCTGATTCTCTCGGCTTTCCCACACCCACTTCCTTTCTCTTACGCTCATGTTGGGGAACTCGTAGGAGGTTTTAAACGAGTATCACTATAAAATACTCCTCAGGAATGATTCTTCTGCAGATGGTGGTGTGGACCATGCGCAAGATTACTCTGCACAGGTCTAAGCTGCTATTCTACCTGTTGCAGCAGCAGGGGAGGGTGCGGGTTCAAGCCAGAAGAAAGACTGTCTACAATGAAGTTGCATTGTGCTGTTCTAGCGCTCTCAAGCAGATCAATCATCAGTGTGTGATGGAGACAGTAAAAGAAGGTCAGTGATTATTGCTTAAAATAAAGCCTGAAATCTAGACAGGCTTTTCTAAGGTAAGAAATCAGATTTCAATGTAGCTGTGAGGTAGTAACCTACCACTTGTTTCCTAAGAGACACTCGATTGCTTTACCAGTCAGAACCTTTTTAATCTCAATGGTTTTAAAGAGACTAAAGCGAGAAAATTAGATTATATTGCTCTGAGGTTTTTGGCTTTTTCCTTGTAAGCTTAAGTGGTGGTGATATTCTAGCACATTTGTTTGATCTAGTTTTACTTGCCCTGCAGGCTTTGGAGGGATTTGAACTAGCTGGCTGGAGCAAAGTGGTCTTAAAGTAGAAGGGAGAGGGGCTTAATTACCTTCCAAAAACTGAGGTGAGCTGTGCTGACAGTGAGGGAGGTGGCGTGGCAGTCCCAAGCCTGATTGCGTTTAGATGGGGTTACCTGTAACCGTTAATGCTTTCTGCCACAGGGAACTATGAGCGCGAACATGGAGATTTGAAGGTGAAGAACTGTGCAGAGAAAACAGCAAATTGGTGACAGGTAGCTATGGGGAGTAGAAGTAAAGCCGGCATTCAGTACATCTAAGCAAGTTCAGTAGTGCTTCGGGCTGTTATTTGATAGCTCTTATCGGTGTCTTTCCTTTTGTTACAGCTTTTGAAGTTACACGCAGTGTGCTAATCACTTTATTAGTGTTCAACAAAAGCAGATAGAATGAGAATTTAGGGAGAAGTAATAGGTTCTTTTAGGTATTCACTGAAGCACTAGAGTGAGAGTTTATGGTGCTAGGCAGGAGTCCTTGGTGCCAGATAGCAAAAGAATAGCAGATGCTGTTGGTTACATCTGTGTTTTGGAGCTATACCTTCACTTTAGACAGCAGTATTTCAGCCCTGAATTGTACCTTTACCTACCCCTCAGCCACAAAGGGCCATGAACAGCCTTCAGCCAAGGGACATCTGCAAATAAGCAGCTTGAGAGTGTAACCTTCCTGTAGAGAGCCAGGTAGAAGTAGCACTAGATTTTCCATGTACTCTTCTCTAACGCAGAGGGAAGGGAGCGCTGGTGCCAGGAACAGACTTCCTTCTGGCTGTTCTGAGGGATGAGACACCATTTTCTGCATCATTAAGCTGCTGCTGTTTTTGCTAAAGCTGTTCTTCCTCTAATGCACCAGGGAGAGGAGGACCAGGGAAACAGCGATGTCACTGGCCTGAGGGAGAGGTACACGTACTGAAAGGTGGAAGGGAAATAGGCAGGGGTAGATCTACAAAAGGGTAGAACTGAGGTAGTGATAATCATGGCAATTGTAAAACTAATTAAACAGTAGCACAATGTGATTTCCCCATTCCCTTTCATTTGAGTTTAACTGTAGAAAAACTGAGTGCTATAGCTACACTGCAGAGCATTTCAACATCTGCTTTTCCCACAAGTTCTTTCTATCCCAAGCTGGGTGCTAGGGACAAGGCTTTAGGATTTTAGATTAGCAGCAGATCTAGTTCCCATAACAACAAAGAAGTCTGTTAGAGCTAGAATAGCATTTCCAGTCTCTCAGCAGCTAAAGTCATTCTGCTGCTCTATTTTTGCTTCAGGTTAAGGAGGAGCTGTTGTTTCTTAGAGTTCTTGAGTCTGTAGTACAACTGAGATGTGTCATCTGGGAAAGGAACTGCAAGACATTAACAACTGTAAGGCATGTTGAGAGTTTCAGCTGGGATGGGAAAGATGAGCAACTTTGTTTTGCTTTTCCACCCGGCTTCCAAGACTGGGATAGCAGAACGGCACGGCTCCCACGTGAGCTGCCTCCCTGCCAGCGCTGCTTGTCCCCACAGCCTGCAGTCGCACAGCTGGAGAGCAAGGGCAGCGCTGAACCCACACAAGACGCTGAGGCAGGAGGTCAGGCAGTTCGTTTATTGGCAAATAAGTGCTGAAAACCATGAGCCCTACATACACAGGTGCTCAGTGCCCTGTTACATTAGAGTGGTCACGATACCATTGGGGAAAAGTGCAAAAGATCAATAAACAAGCAAAGTTAGTTCTGACATACCAAGGGGAAGGTAGTGAACAGAGAGCTTGATGCAGGCAAGTTTCTCTTCCATCGAGCCTGAGTGGAAAACTAGTTATACAGCAGCGGAATTCCTTTAGGCGAGCTCTAGCTAAAAAGCTCCTTAGAGGATTGAAAGGCATACACACCTGAGGACTCCCTTTGAGCTAAACCACCGCATGCATCAAGGGCAGCCTGGATTGTTTAGTGTGTGTATGGCCAAGAAAATAGCTCATTGTTGGAGATAACAGCAAGTGGGACTGTCCCTTACTGTACCAGGATGCACCAACTCTGTTCACTGCTGAGATGGGAGGGGAAATCCTAGTTAAATCAGTGATCTAGGGTGAAACTAAAGTCAGGCTAAAACATGCCTGGAACAGACACACTGAAAGGAAAGCCCGGACGATTAACACAGGGAGCAAAGCTTGTAAAAAGGCTTGTAAACTCTTTGCAGTCCAAGAACAGTTTCTCAGAAGAAATGCAAGCAAGATGCATGGTCCCTTGCACTGAGGTTTGATTTTCAACGTACAGGCCCTATGTTACTAGGTTGATCTTCACAAAGCAATTTCATTCCAGCTTCAGAGGACAGTTCTAGATGGAAGCCATCAGGCACCATGATAGTAAGCGTGGCTCTTAGAGAGCCTTGCATTACTGTTCTCCCACAGGTGAGCAAGGTGGGTGGGTTAACAGGCTTTTAATTCTTAAATTCAGCTTCCTTGCCTTAAGAGCTAGAACACATCAGAGGGTTTGTGTGGGACACTTCCCACTGGAATGCTTGATTGTTTGTCTTAGGCAATTCTACTGCTGGAGAAGAGGGAGGACAGGAGGGGCAGACAGGTACTAACTCACATCAGACAGAAGGGAAGTGTAACTTAAACTCCATGAGCAGCTGCTGAGCGAGACAGTTTGCTGGCCCTGGGAAAGCCACTGCGATAAACAAGACTAGGGTAGGGTAGAAAAAAAGTAATCAAGGAATCTTGCGCCATCAAGACTAACCTCAAAGCAGGCTGCACTGGTAGTTAACGAATTCAGTCTTGGGTGCCATCAGCCCTTTCCCAAAACCTTACTGTAACAGTTTTACCACTTCTTTCCCACAATTCCTGTATTAGCAATGGAGTGTCAACCCTGAAGAGAGCAATGGTCTCGGATGAAGAAATCCGCATTAGAAGTGCCAGGAGATGAGGGGTGCATTCTGCTTGTACATTCTTTTTCCTGGAGACATTTAACTTAACAGTTCCAAGTAAGTGACGGGAACTTTCCCTTTCTGGTTCCCTCTTTCCCCTATGAGCCAGTCTGGATCCATGCCTGGCAGGCTGTACACAGTGATCATCTGGGGAGAGAAGACAGCATTAGACAGGACCTTATTCTGCAGACAGAGCCAAGAAGTTCAGTCAGATGGATACTGAAGGAACAATAATTCCTGAAGTTCATTTAGCAGGCACCTGTGCCCTTTTCCTGGAGCTATCTGCAGCTTTAATAAAAGATCTACAGCAACCTGCCCAGTGATGTCCCTGTTGCCTTTAGGTATTTTTGCATACAGGATGGCATGATACTGCTATGGCATCCCTTCTGAATACAAAAGTGGAGGCTAGTCAACAAAAGAGTTTGCAACTGGCTGAATTTCCTTTTTTCTCAGCATGATTAGACCAGGCCTCCAGCCAGTAGCTTATCCCATTGCTCTCAGATAAGGTATCTCAGATAAGCTGTATCTGAGGGTCACAGTGAAGATACTAAGTACTGGGATGCTTTGTTAGCTGGGTACAGCTAGACTCCAATAGGAATAGAAGAGTTACTAGGGTGATATTCTCAAATAGCAAATGGCCGTGAGCACAGGCTCACTGCAACTCAGCAGATACTAGTGGCAAGGAAAAGACTATTAGTGGTTTCATAAAACAGGGTTTTTAGGGGCAGGAAAAATAACCAAGAGCTTGCTGAGCATGCAATGGGCTGCTAGGCAGTTACAGCAAAATTCAAAGCAAAGGAAAGCTACCAACCTCATCTGCAAGAAGTGCCAGCTCAGTGCTGTCAGCTGCTTCATAATCATAGAGGACTCTGGCCTTCCGTGTCCCACTGGCAGGAGGCTTGACTTCATTTGGGTTCAGTACACTCTCTGCCACGGTATTAGGCACCCCAACAATCGTGGGCACAACTGGAATAGTAGGCACAGCAGGGAGTGTGGCAGCAGCAACAGCTGGAGGAGAGGTAGCAGCTGGGGGAGGAGATGTGGATTCTGCGTTGCCTACGAATGTGCCTGAAAATCTTACACAGGAGAAAAAAAGCAGATTTCAGTAAGGCTCTAGTATGAAGAACCAAGAAAGAGCTGTTTCTTTCAGTAGGTACACTACAGACATGATGCTCAAGAGTTCCAGCTAACAGCTGTAACATACCTACGCTGCCCTTTGAGTGGGGAAATGCACTCAGTTCTCAGGTGCTGAGACTATGCAACAGGTAGTATTTGCTTATTTTGATTCCAGGGTCCCATTACAGGACTGGCACTTAACTTGCAGAGTACGAGACTGAAGTGTGGCACCAGAGAGGGGTCTGGGCAGGTGGTATTCTTGGCTCTGCAGCTGTTTTACTGGGGCCATTCTGCTGCGTCCTTGCCCTGCTCTCAGATGGTCAGTGTTAACTGTTTAGTCTGCTAGTTCTTCAGGAAAGGGACAGTCATTGTTGCTGTTAAACTGGATGCCACAACTGGAGGCTCCCAGGTTTTCTGGGCTCTCCAGATAGAGAAGGTACTGGAGCTTGGTCTCATTTATCTGTAGATACCCCCCTCTGTGCTAAGGGAGTGCAGCTCTGGCCCTTGCTGGCCTTTGTAGCGAGTCTGCAGAGACTACAGAGTTTGGCTGAGGTGGAGAGCTCTTAGAGCCAGTCCTGTGCAACATCTTACTTACATTTCTCCTTTGGAGCTGCAAGCATGGAAAAGAATGGAACAGGCATAGTGAGTGAGTGTGCACAGGCAACAGCTCTTCCTGGGTCAGCCCTCTACAGTGATATGACAGGTTAACAGACAAAACAGCCCTGCCCACGCCCATGGGATGTGCAGCCAGCAGCACAGAATTAGTTACTGCTGCAGCTGAGCACACTCAGGCTTGCTGCTTGGCAACAGGAATTTATCTCCCATGTGATTAATTTAGAGGAAGAATGTTCTAACCCTCATGGCCATCATGCTTTGAGATGAATGTATAAAACCCAGATGAATCCAATGGCAAAGCCTGCTCTAAATGCACTACTGCCAGGATTGGTCACCATTCTGTAAGTTCAGAAGCTCTGTCAGAGCTTGGAGGGGGCTTTAAAACTTCTACCTGACATTATGATGTGGGATGGGGAATGAGGCCTGAGCTAGGGGTAGCGAGATGAGTAACCCTTAGAGAAGTAAAAGCAGTCTCTTGTCTCACCTGCCCAGTTGCTTCTGCAGGTCCAGCATGTATTGGTAACACTGAGCATAGTAGTTGGTCTGAGACTCCACGAACTCATGGAGACAGCGAAGATGATTCACCTGGAGGGAGAAGGACCATAAGCAGGTCTGTGAGTCTGGGTGCCAGGCACGGGAACCCTCTTCCTGCAGCTGCTACCTACCCCCACGGGAAGCAGACTTGTGCAGGCCAGTACTTAAAAGAATTACTTGGTTGGCTTAAATATGCTAATTTAAGGTTGGGAACGTTGCATAGGCCCAAGGGTGATCTCAGAGAGCAGGCTGCTCCTGGCACTCTAGCCATGCCCGTGTGGCTAGTCCACAGCTCTAGTGAGAGAACAACAAGGTTTTTCTGGCTCGGAAGCACCTCCAGGACTGCAGAACTCCAGGTGTCACAGTGGCACTGCCTGTGCGTGCTTCATTATGTGTTTAGTCTGAGCATTCCAGCATCCAAATTTATGACCTCTTCTACCTCTACTCCCAGTGCAGGGCTCCAGCATCCTCTTGGCATTCTTCTAGAAAGGAGCCAAGAGTCGCTGTAGTCCCTGTCACCCCCCCAGTGACCTAGGAAGACTCACATGTGTGCTGCTGATCCCTTCCAGCAGGAGACGCGTGACCTCTGCCTGTCGATCGAACTCGGTCTGCGTGAGCCTCAGCTCGTGTTCTGCCTGCAAAACAGGACGGGCTGTTGCAGACAGCACAAAGCAAGGACCGCTATTCTGCCTCTTCCAGGGAGAGGCAACACCCACCTCCTCCACCAACCGCTCCTTTTGGCACTGAGACAAGTGTGTTGTTGGCTCAGTAGGATCCACGTGCACCTATGCCACTGAACATCAGGCCCAAGACACCCTGGGTGAGGATCCCAGAGGCCTCTGGCAGTATTTCGACTTGATTCCTGCTTGATCCTACGCTGGATCACTGCAGGTCATGGAATGGCAGCTCAAAACTGACGCATCAAGCTAGGGAGCTCCTACTCCCACAAGACTAGAACATGAAGATGGAGAGGCTTTGTTAATCTTGAGGTATGTGGGAAGCCAGTCCCATGCTAGCACCTGTCCTTTTATTGCCTGTTGTAGGACTCTGAGAATGGACAGCTAATGCTGTTCATCAGTATCTGTCCCCTGCAAAGGTTAACACTGGAAACAGGACAGTTCCCATGGTCAGCATGCCTATGGGTCTGCTGCAAAACACAGTTGTGCAGCTCCATTAACCCCCTCTCTAAGCCTATAGGCATAAGAATGTGACAACCTCCCTAAGTTTCTCTCCAGAAGTGCAGCTTTTACCAGTATCCTTTTTATCACCACAGAGCAAAGGCTGAGGCCAGGGAGCATTTACTAAATTGCTGTTACTCAACTACATCTCTCCACAATGGAGATGAACATCCCAATCCAACTTCTACCCGAGGCTCTCCTTTGAAGCTAGTTACTTATTTTGAGCTAGGAGGACTTAATGGTTAATAGAAGGTAGCTATGCAGCAGACATTGGGAATTCAAAGACAGACTCATACTGGAGACCCTATTTACCAAGCAGACAGATCACATCTTTCCCCCCATAGCAAACAGCATATTTACACTAGGGCAGTTTTGCAGTACCAGAGTACCTTGGTGGATCCGTGCAAAGAGAAGAGCTCCGGAAATGTTGGAGCAGTCAGGTGCTCTGGTGCGTGCTCTTCCCTCCCTGCTGCCACAGGGAAAGGGGTGACAAGCAGGCACATTTGTTCTCTCTAGCATGCATCACCCCTTAACACCAAGCGGAACATGCCAGTTCCCTCTTAGGATGTGCTGGGACCGATAGCACAGAAGAGTGATGTCCACTTAGCTACAGCTTGCTGGAAGGAGAGGAGTACGGGTCCTGTGTCTTTTTCCCCTTCTCGAGGAGGGTGCAGCAATCGGAGGGGTGCCTGCCTTGGTGCAGTGGCTCCTGCACAGCACCAGTTCTGCCACTGAGCTCCTTTTGCTGGTTTGGAAATGCCCTGATCGTTTTGGCACAGGACTTGTTTTGACTTGACCCTAGGGAGCTAATCCAGACAGGCTGATAGTCTCAGAGCAGAGGCCACATCGCTGGTGTTTCTGAGCAGGGTCGCCCCCAGGGAGACCCAGCCTTCTCAGCCGGGCACGCTGGAGGAGCTGCTGTGGGCCATTACATCTCTCATCTGGTAACAGCGTTAACAGTACTGCTGGCTAGAACAAAGAAATGCTTTGACTGTCTTTTAATCAGATTTGTCTATTTTAAGCTACAACTGATCTATTTTCTTGCATCCTCTGTATGAAAGGGATTATTTAAAGGAGAAGGGGGAATGTAACAGGAAATACCAGTGCAATGCCTTACTAAGCACCAAGAGATTCTTGCTCCAGTGAGCTGAGCAGAGACTTCAGTAGCAGCAGAGCTATTTGAAACTTGTGACAGGCAGACCCAGCTCCATTTGGCACCGCCTGGGATTTGACTCATTGCCTCTCCTTGCTAGCTCCGAGCAGTTGCAGGATGTAGTTTCCCATAAAGCCAGCACTGGACTGTGACCTGGGAGGTCCCTTCCAGTCTTGTGCTTCTCCAAGACACGGAGAACTTTGAAAGTTTACTGACATACCTTGGTCTATCCAACCAGGATAGACCGACGATAGAGGAACAGAGCCTTGCATGCTTATAGCTGACTGCAGTCAGCTTATTTGTTTGAGGGACTGAAGGATTGAAAGTACAGGATGAGCTGGTTCAAAAAAAGCCAGTCTGCTCTGATGATGCATTTAGAGTAAGGCAATAATAGGTTGCTATCATGCATAGCATGCAGGAACGTGCCATTCTATCACCTTGCAGTTCAGGCTTCAGGCTAGTATCTGCTGGGGGTGTTTGAGGTATGAAAGGCAATGGGATCCCAGAAGGTGTCTCTGGAGCTCCACACAGAGCTTACTCTGGTCTCCAGTCCACTAGCAGCCCTCCATCCATCTTCATAGACAAGTCACACTCCCCTTGCAGAGCCCAGAAAATAAACAAGAGCTAGGACTTTACCTCCATGGATCCACTCAGAAGGGTAAGTAGAGCTCACCCAGACAGAGTAAACTCCACAACAGGCTCCAACCTCCCACCCTGCCCTCCTGACAGAGCTGTTCCCTCCAGCAGCTGGGGCTGCTCATGGGGAAACCCTCTGTCCTTGCTTCAGCTCTGCTCAGAGCTCCTGCTCGGACCCCAGAACAAGCAGGCAAGGGGCTACTAGAAGACTAATGCATGGCACATGCAAAATTGGAGCAGGCAGGGCCTTTGCCACAGGAGCAGAGCTGAATCACGTCACAGCGTATCACCTCTGCTCCTGCGACACCAGTGCAGGGCACTCAAGAGTTGCGTTTTATCACATACAAACACACGCCTGGTTTGCCTAGGAAGTCTCTGGCACTAGGTACAGCCAGCCGGCCTGGGGGTAGGCTCTTCCCAAGCCACTGTTGGAGCCACACTGAACCATACAGCTGCAGGATCAGGACTAGGGCTGACAACAGCAGCGTCCCACTGATCCTCCCCTGCATGTGTGCAGGCACACGAGCAGGAAGGAATCCGCAGCACCCCTCCACCCCCTAAACACCACCAGCACGCCCAGAAGGTTTGAGCACAATTTCAGCTGGGTACTTACTTTTTCCACCTCGTCGCTCCAAAGCTGTAGGGGCCACAGAGCAACAGGAAAGGAGATCAGTGTTGGTGACGTCGAGAAGCACTCGGCATTAACACCAATTGGCAAGGACGCTCCGTGGACACAGCAGGCCAACTCCAGGGACAAGCTAGCCCTTCACCCAGAAGCAGCTGCCAGATCGGTACCCCTTCCCCTCATTCCTGCACCCTCGAGCTCAGTTTCACAATGGGAGAGCAAGTCCGTGCCACCAGAGCCAGCAGCACTCCAGCTCTGCTCCCTGCCAGGGCTGTTACAGCAACTGCATTCAACAGGCTCCAGGAAGAGAAGGATTAAGCAGCAGAGTCCTCTGAACAGCAAGAGTTACTTCACTGAAGCTGCAGAGGTTGGTGTTGAAGAACAGCCCTTCTTTTAGCATTGTGAAGAGGCAAATGAGCTGCTTGAACCCACAAATAGGGCCTGGGAACTGCCGTGAGCTCAAGCCAGACAGAGGCCAGCGTTCCTCACCCACTGGTCTAGAGAGCTCAGGTTAATGGGATCATAATCCAGCCAGTCTCCACTACCAACAGGCATGTTTAGCTACAGGAAGGAGGCGGCAATGGCTGGATGCTGCCTTTGAGCCAGGCAAAACATCACACTACTCCTTCCTACTCTCCTCACCCACAGGAGCACATTCAGGGCAGCACAACTCTGCCAGCTGCTTGCTGGGATCTGGCTCCAGGACATGAAACAATTGACAACAAAAGTCACGCACAGCGATGGGAAAGGGAGAGAAGAGGTAGAAAAACACATTGATCCTTCCCAGAGGTTCTCGGCTTGGCCTTTCCTCAGCAGGCTTGGCCTTTCCTTGGCCTTGGCCTCCCTCAGCCCTGGCAACATGAAATCACCCTGGATCAACTGGGAGCACAGCAACCTGCCAGCAACACCCCACATCAGTGGGGCCAGGGGAGACGGCCTCTGAGGACCTCAGCGTCACCCTATGATGTCACCTTTGCAGATCAGGGAAGTTCACTATAGCATGGCTGAATTTGCACTGCAGGCACCTGGGAGTCCTGCGCTGGATGCTGTGGTGTCAGAGGGAGAACACGCTCTGTTTGGACCCCGGGTCTCCCAACTGAACCTTGTTGAGGTTTGCTCACCAGCAACTGCCCTCAGGTGGGCTGTGGCAGCCCCAGGTGCAGAGACAACTTCACCAGCCAATATAAGGAGCACCTGCAGAAGCTGCCTGTGCTAGTGAAGGGCTGAAGCAGGAAGGTGTTATGCCTGGCTCCTTGGCTTGCTGCCTGCTCCCATTCCATGGTACGTAGCCTGATTGGCATCTCTTCTTACTTGAGTGGAGTTATTGTAGCTGGTCACCTTATGATCGCAGGCTGTCCCTGGGCAGTGCTCAGTGTGCCATGGCTGGGTGTTTCCTCTGACCTTTAGGAAGATGTTTTGTTACTGCAAACCAGGAACTGGTTCAAATAAGGCCTGTGCAATTTCAGCCATGCATGGGGACACCAGCCCCCTCCCCTTCTCAGTCTAAGAGCTCCTACTGTGGAAGGCAGATGGTGGGAAGATCCTTGTAGGCAGCTGAGAAGCAGGTCCCAGCCTGAACTGCTGCTCTGCCACAAGGCCTCTGCTAGCACACCCTCATGTTTTTGGAACAAGGTTTACTATAGAGGCAATAGGAAGCTTTCACTCTGGCCCTGGGTCTTCCTACTTAGATGCTGTAGACAGTACTTAAGCCATTTCAGGCCCATTTAATCATTATAGTAGCCACTGAATTCATAGCTAGATTTGTTTCTCTTCTGTTGGCCTTACTGTGCAATCTCCAGCTCTGACTCTGTGGTGTTCTGAGGCAGTCCAGCTTTGCCCAGATCTATCTCTGGGCTAAGGCACTATGTGGCTATAGTCAGAAGCATTTCAGACAGCTCAGGGAGCAGAAAAGGCCATCACCTGCGCCTTGTCCCCCTGCACCCCAGCTCAAGCCAGAGGAACCCTCTTTACGGGATTCAATATGTTTTTCTTGGAATCATTCCTAGGAGTACAGTGCATGGCAAGTGGCAGGGTCTGAGAGAAAGGGATATTTAGGCTTACACAGCCCACGGTACACCTTCTTGCACAAAAACAAAAGGTCAGTGTGGGAGAGAGAAGAAAGGACTCCTCAGCCTCTAACTCATACAAAGTAAGAGAGGTGCTTAACTCCATGTGGATCTAATTCCATCTAAGCCCTCCTGTTATGGAAGGGGAAAAAAATAAAAGCACCATGTTATCCACCTCTCCAAAAACCAGCAACATAGATTTAGAATCCAAATCAGAGCCCTGCTGAGGGCATAGGGTCCAGGAGAGAGTTGACCTGTTTGCTCACCTGTAAGACAAAGTTGTTACCTGGGCATAAGCAATCCCTCCCTCCAGGAGGGAGCAGAGCTCAACAGCACAGTGAGCAGCAACCACTGCTCTATACTGTCAGTACACACTAAGACTAAAGTAGCAGAAGGACTTTGGCCTGGAAGAAAAGCAGAGCAACAGTATGAAGAGCTCCTACCTTGCTGCAGTGCCTGACCCCTTGGGATGAGTGCTGGGATTAGAGAGCTTGTTGCAAAGCAGTCCTGCCTGCATGGAGCTGGGGAGCAGTCTGGGCTCAGCCCACATTTTGCTAATTAGAGATGCCAATTGTTATTCAAGTCACCCCTGCTACTGCAACTGGACTTCAGGTGGCATTTCAACTACCAATTGCAGCCTCTGAAATAGACGGTTTTGGAAGCCACAAGGACCACTGCTGGTGAGGCCAGCAGGTTTCCTACAGGTGCCCCTGGTAGGAGGCCCTGCTGTGCAACCATCAAACATGATGAAGTGATCAAGGTCAGTGCTGGCTGCTTACCTAAAGCAAGTCAGTCTCCTACAGCCCTGCTCTAACTGTCCCATATCATCATCACAGCTGTCAGAGCTTCAGTAGCAGAGCTCTGAAAGGGACCACTGAACCTAGGCAGAGATGTGCCAGAGTAGACACCTGTGGACTAAAACCCCCCGCAAAATTTATTTCTCCTGTCATGTTGCTGTGCTTGGCATCTGCTCCCCAGAACAGCTTTTGCAATACAGCAAAACCAGACCAGCTTGCACTTTGGTGATGACTAGACATGTTCAACTGAGCATCTGGGCACTCTGCAAGATGCTAATGCATGTTAAGCAAATGCTTGCCTTCAGGTCTGATTTAGAAAGCATCGGGGAACAATCAGGATACCCTGGTCTAACCAGAGCTATTCAGAGGCAGGGAAAGCCCAGTTTCTCTCCTCTGATTGTCCTAGGGCTCCGTTTTAGTCTGTTAACACACTGTCCTTGGAACAGACCTTTCCAAGGGAGAAGCCAGAGCCACAGGCTCGCTGCTAGTTGCTGCACTAGGAGAGATGGAAACTGAGCAATTGCTACAGCATCACCAGTATCAGCTTCTTCCTAAGGAGTCTCATCACCAGGCCTGTTACCTATGGAAGCAGTTTTCTAGTTACTGTGCAAAGCTATTTCTGATCCCAGCATCACTCTCCAAGAAGGTCAGGACAGATCCCCCTGGGAACTAACACTGATGCTATCAGCTCAGACATGCCTCTTTCTCCAAAGGGGATGGATTTCCCATTAACCAAATCCAACTTGTTTCCATGATGTCTTTTGTTTGCTAGAAGGCTGGGCTGTTCTTTTTCATATCTACAGATCCCACTCCCCAGCCCTTCTACTCCCAGACTATTCTATTAACAGGCATCAGTGTTGTTCTGAATGCTATTTAGGAAGCAAGATGATCAGTTTTCAACATTTTAACGAGAAATGTGACATTGTGCAATGGGGAGCCATGAACACAGCACAGAAAGTCAATTGCTTGACCACAATCACTCAGTGCAACACAGTAGAGATGCAACAGGCTAATCACCCACCCCCAGCACATCTGGCTGCATAACAGCTGCCAACAGACAGGCTCCAAGATGGAAGGGAAAAAAAACCCGCAACCTCTATTTGCAAAACAGACTAGCCTGCACTGATCAGCCTACTGTGTTACTGACACAATGGGTGGCAGACATTCTTCCACCTTTGCTTCTCTTGACCAGCTACGAAGCTTCTGAGCACTGACACCACAGTACTGATCAAGCAGTCATTTATGTGACATTGCTAGTGTACAGCTGGAACCATCCAGAAAGGCTAACCTTTGAGGTTTTCTCCTTTTAATGGCTCCACTAGCAGTAAAAAAGTCAGAAGATTCCCACTGGAAACGTGGAAAAGGATTGGCAGAGAAACTGGAAAGCAAACCAAGCAGCAAAACTGCTAGACCCTGACCATGCACCCCCATGGGGTTGATCTGCATCCTTAAGGTTGAGTTAGAGGAACCCTGGGCAGCCCATGTCACATTAAAATGTTGAAAACAGCAGAGCGCTAGGTCTGAGTTTAAGTCAGGTGAAGAGAGGGGCAGGAAGAGGTTGGAGAGGCAACATCTAGGAGGAAGTAATCTTACCGCTGATGCACTGGCGGAGAGAACGTAATTACGAGGTCTAGTCTCCTGAAAGTCAGGCACAGCCTAGTGGGGGGAATAGAGTTTCATGTACAAGTCACGCAGAAGAGTCGATAGAGTCAGTCGGGCAATGGATGGAAGAAGGGACTAGTGTTTTTTTCCTGTCTGTGCTGGGAGCTTAGTTCCAATTCTTATGGGATGGAAGGAGGGAAGTCTCCCAACAGTCTGGGCAGTGGTGTGTGGAAGCTCTCCCCAGGTGGAAGCCAGGCTTGTGCAAGAGGAGGTGGACTGGCTCATGCAGTCACACCCAGTACCTGAACAGCAGATATTTCTACTGTAAGAATCTCTGCCTGTACTTACAGCTATCTGCTCATACAGCGGCCAGTTGGAGTGGAGATGAGACAGCACAATCTCAAATGCATTTCCCATTCCCTTGCAGCCAGCAGGTTGCTCATGTCATGTTGGCTTAGTCCAGTGGGCAGGATCTTCTTTCTCCTTGCTTCCCATCTACAGTCCTAGAAGTGTCCCTGTACAGGGCCTTATCCTTAGTAGTGGGCATGTTTACTAGAATCAGAGCATCCTTTCCACAGTGCCTTTTAAAGAAACACATCTACTTGTTCTTACTCTCACCAAGCCTCTGGGCATGTTTCCTTCTAACGGACTCAGATCTGCTATTTTCGGTAAGGGGCATGGCTTAACCAAAGCAGATCTAGTCCAAAGCCTTGCTTTTGCCAAAGTTAGCATATGAGTTTTCATCTCAGAGGTCAGAAAACCTCCAAGCTACCTTCTCCATAGCTAAACCTTTGCCTGGGGGCAGGAAGACTTAAGCACTCTGGAGGTTTTCCTCTTGGGGATCCAGTCCACACCCCCACAGGTGTGGGCTCACTAACCGTCACATAACATGGTCACTCTATTCAGCTAAGCTAAGACTAGGCCTCCTCCTAGGATGGCCTTTGGCTGTAGCATCACCCAAAGAAATGAGCCAACTAGCTAGCTTGCATTAGAACCATCACACTGGTGTGATGCATCAGGGCATCCTCCTGGTCAGCCTTTACTGTGCAGCGGGTTGGTGTGCAAGGCTGGCACACAACCCAGCTGTAATCCAGCTACGTTGTTAATCCTCCCAGGCCCCATGTTTCCTCTCCCAGGTTAATCACTTTGCAGCTCACCCAGATCTACTTATACACACTGACCCAATTTGCTGGGCCCCAAGCAGTCTGCTGGAATGAGTGACCAGTGTGTGGAAGAGCAGTCAGGCAGTCCCAACAAGAGATTTTTTTTTTTTAAACTATCTAGGAGTTTTGGGATTGGCTGGAGGAAGGAATAAGGAGGAGCGATTCCTATTACAAGTCCAACCTGAATATAAGGAGAAAAATGAACCAGTGAGATTTGAGGCCAGCACCGCAACTAGGCTTGACTCCTCCCTGTGGGGAGAGGAGATTTCCCCAGAAATAGCTTCTCATGCTTTTTTCTTTTTTTAAAATCAAAAGTAACTGAAGAAACCTCTCCTCCCATTCCCTGGTCTCCAGAGAGTCCCAAAACTAGTCATAGCACATGGGATGAACGAGGCAAGCTGCTCTTGCACTCCTATGCATGGAGACATCATATTGCAAGCAGTGGTCAAAATGGACCCACCTCCCTCCCCCTTCCGCTCTTGTAATGGGGAAAACGGGCAGAGCCCTGGAGCCTGGAGGACAGAACAGCACCACAACCAGACCAACCTGCCTGTCATTGTCTCTGGGCTGTCTCCCTTCCAGGAGAGGGACTTGCCACCCAACCTGACCTCCTCCTGCCTGCAGCTGGAGGAGCCTGAATAGGTTTTTACAGGAGGCCATGACTCTCTTGAGCAGTGCTTGCAAGCAGTGTTGATGGAACAGAGTGCATGCTCCAGAGGGGCTGCAGGCAGCTGACAGATGCTCCCATCTTTCTGGGGCACCTTCCCCAGGCAGCCACAGCCCTGACCATGCTCAGGTACATGCTCCAGGGCCAGTCCCAATGGGACAAGGGAGATACGAATTTTTATTTAAAATGGGAAAGAGACAATGAGAGGTGTTAAAGGAAAAAAAAAAAATCACAGCACTGTTAGCACAGTCAATACTCACATCTCCCTCACACTGAGCAAATTACAAAGAAACAAAACAAAAAGGTTAGTGAACAAAACAGCATCAACAGGAAGGACAAAGCACGAAGTCCAAGGGGAATGCACAAGCCCAGACACTCGAACAGCAGGTCACAGGTCTGGGCAGCAGCACACTTGGAGAGTCAGTCACAAGACAGAAGCTATGGGAACACAAGTTTGCACTACAGAGGGGAAGAGCAGCAAGAGAGTGGTGAGCTGGGAGAGGTGCCATACTTTAGGCCAGCTTGGATGGAGAGGTGTGACACAGGACTCCAGGCACATTACAGGGAACGTTGCGGTCTAATGATGAGTTAACACACCTAGAGCAGAGGCAGCAGGTCTCCCCTCCATGCTGGGAGCTTCCACCTGTGCCTCGACTTCTAGTAGTCAGAGAGGTGGCCAGAGAGCCCTGAGGCCAGGGCCGCCACCTTTAAACTAAGCTGGGTAAGAGATCAGTGCCCGCAACAGCAGCTGAGGTTTTTCTTCTGTTGTGTGATCTCCGTTTCAAAGAAGCAGAGGTTCTGGAACGTGGCTTGGGGCAAACACCCTGGAAAGCCTGGACTGGCTCTGCATCCTGCCTGGGATACCCCAGCCCTGCAGTTCCCGTGGGAAACCAAGCTTTTCTTTTCTGGGTACAGAGAAGTCCCTCACCCAAGGGTCAGTGTGCAGGTGAGAGGCCTTGGGATCACTTCAGGTAGGAAGCAAGGTGAAGAGGATGGAAAGGGAGGAAGCACAGGAGATATCTGAATTCCTGCTCTGATTTGAGCTTTAGGTAGAGCAATGGCCACCACGTCCCACTGAGACTGGGCGCACCATCCCCTTCAGAAGGGGAATCGGGGATCCCTGAAGTTACCTTCAGTGGATGTGGGTGACCTGACTGATGAGAGGAGACTTTTTTAAAAGGGCAGTATCGCTTTTGTTGACCTAAAGTTTTGTGCAGGGCTTTCCCACATAGGCCTGAGCGCTCTGTTAGACCTGCTGATGGAGGCTGCTGAGCTTAGCACAGCTTCCCCATATGGCATGTATGCAGTTAGAGCTGGAGAAAAGGGAAAACACCCGGGAACTGGCCACCCAGGGAGCTGCAAGGCCAGAGGCCCAGCTGAGCAGATGGCTAGAAAATGGGCTCACGGCAGGGCTCCCAGGCTGGTATCCCAGTGCATCCCAGAGACTGACAAGGATTCCTGCCTATTCTGATTGCACACGTTTGCTAGCTGAGCTCCTGGCCCCAGGCTAGAAGCAGAACTTGGCAAGGCCTTGTGCCAACAGCCAGAGTGCTACAGGATGGCAATCTGCTTCAATGAGGCCCTCCAGGGAACCCATCAGTGCCCAGCTACATCCTCTCTGCCTCCTGCTACACTGCCTCTGCCCAGGGAGAGCCCAGCTCCAGGAGGTGCCTCAGGCCCAGGGAGCACCCTGAGCTGACAGGTCTTGTCAGCCTCAGAGAAGCACTTTCAAGCACTTGTCCCCATTGCTTAGGCCTGTGGACAGTGATACTGGCTGACTTACCACCCCCTTCTGCACTGCTCTGACCTGGGACCTTTGCTAGTTTACTTGCCATGAATTCTCCAAAGCCAGAGGGCAAGACTAAGCTGTAACCAGACAGCACCATGAATTAAGTGAATAGAGAGGCTGAAGGAAGGACCTCTTGGTAGACAGTCTGAAACTGGCCAGCCCTTAAAGGCTCCCCTGGCACTCCTGCCTGGGGAAGACTGAGTTGGCAGAATCTTAACTAGTCTGAAAGCCTGGGACTGCTGCTTGAGCCCCAGCATGCTTTTCCCTTGCGCACCTCCCAGCTCAGCTCTCTCTTGGCTTGCTTTGAGATCCCCAGGGAAACTTAGCAAGTCTTCAGAAGATACAGCCTTTTAGTTACTAGCACCAATCATCCAGTAACCACTAGCAGACAGGAGACAGGAGCCTGGGTCAAGTGGAATTTTCCAGACTCTGGAAGCTCAGAACTATTTGCTTCAACAGCTCCCCCATGGGAGGGCATCTGAGGAACAGGCGCATGGCTCCTGCTCCCAGTTCCCTTGCATACCAGATGAGGAATCCCCCCACCCATGCCTGCCAGAGCCAGGACATAGTAGGGCAGCCTAATTTTTGTCCAGAGAACATGTGGCATTGCTCATGCGAGCCAAGCCCTGGGGCCAGAGTACAGCGAGGGGAATGAGAGAAAAAACTTACCGCTGCTTTTGCCTCGGCAGCTTTGGCTTTCTTCAACCTGGCTTTGCAGGCATCCAGATCCAGGCGGCGGTTCTGCAGGATCCTCCGCTCTTTCTGGAAGGGATGGAAAATGGGATAAGAGCAGACTGCTTAGGAGCTGTTGAGGAGGAAAGAGATTTGATTCCTAGATCATATCTTGTCCCTTTCCTTATTAAAAAATGCTAGGGAGAAAGAAGCAGTTGCTATGTTCATCTGGTTAGCAAGAGTTTTGGGCCTGGCTGCCAGGGGTACAGCCTAACCTCTGGAAACAGGGCAGCCGATGGGTGAGTGGTGCCCAATAAGCTGCAGGAGTCAGGAAAGCAGTTACCCTCCTCATGCACACCAGTTGGCAATCCTTCCCTGCCACAGGAGGAGCCCTGAGCAGATCTAAGATTGGTATTCCCCTATCCTTGCATTCTTTGAGGGGAGAGGCATGGAGTCCTCCTTTCTCATAGGGAAGGAAAATGAGTTTTTCCAGCACTGTCTCCCTCTCCCCCCACCCTCCTCATCTCTGGTGATGTGACAAGGTTCCCCTTTCCTGCTACCATACTTACAGATATGGTTCGCCAATCCCCCTCCAGGAAGTTGCGCAGTGGGGTCAGGAAGTTGATGGAGGCAGAGTGGATGAAGTCCCGTTCTGCTGCACCTAAGCGCCTTTGAGTCTCTCCAACTTTTATCAAGGTCTTTCCTGCAATGACAGGAGCCTTCAACTCCAGGAGAAACCAATTAACATTGTGTTGGCTTCAGCCAACTCACCCAGAGCTACCAGGCTCCAGTGACAGGGGACAAAGGCACAGTGTACCCTGCCTGGGCAAGGTGACCATGCCCATACCACACCAGCTTCAGTCCTAACCACCATCTGCTTTTAGCTTGAGGCCTCTTCTCAGCTGCTCCCAGTGCAGCTTTGATCTTATCTATCTGCTGAGGCACTTATTCCACTGACGTCCTTTTACTGCTACACCTGCTTGCGCAGAATGATCTTTGTCTCATAAAACAGAGGCACAGGAACAGAGCAGCAAATTAAAAAGCACCAGAGCAGAAAAAAGGAGTTGATTAGGCAGTGCTGGCTATAGATGCAGTTACAGCTGTTCTGCCTGTAACAGGACTCGCTATTGAACAACTATTGATTTGGAGGGCAGTAACAAAGCTCACAGTGGAGGCAAGGACAGCTGGAAGTTAAGGCTGTGCTTCTGTGCAGGTCTGCTGCTTAAAGAAGCCCAAAATTCCCCCTGGAAGGGGCAACTGTTAGGATTTAAGAGCAGAAAGATGCTCTGTGTGGTCAGGAAGTGGCCTGTTGAGGCTTGTAGCCAAGCACCAACCTTCTCAAGTCTGTTTTCCTCTTCTCTTTCTGCTGGAGAAAGATTTCCACTCTCCATTTGCAGGACACAGTTAAAGGATAGTTCTCCTGTTCAGACTCTAGAGAAACTCTGCAACTAGATACCACCTTAGACTGAAAATATGGTCAAACTGGACAAAGCTAAAGCCGTTCACTGCAACTTCCTGTTCAGGCTAGTTTAGAAAGCCACAGAAATAGCACAGAATAGTTTGTGTCCTGTTACCAGTTCAACTAGCTACCCTCGATCCACTTGTCTTTATTTCTTCTCTAGCTCTGCCAGACTTGAGGACTGTATTAGGAATGGGGAGATCCCTGCCCCTTTTCCCCCAGCATGGAGCATGCTTTGCTCTGGAATAAGACTTGACTTCCTACTCCAGATGGGCTGTTTGCTTCTGTGCTAGAGAAGACCCTTCTCTGGCATCAGCTTCAACACACTAATAGGCAGGTTGCCACAGGGGGAGCAGGCCACCCTGCCCCCTTCAAGAGGCAGGCTGCGGAAGTCTTAACCCAAAACAGTAATGGGGATACTCTCTTAGGAAGGGATGGATTCCCAGGGCTTTTTAAATAGCCAGGCTGACTTACCATAAGGTGTCCCTGGCCCAAAGTCATTAGCTGCTTCTGTCATGTACTGTGCCAGCAACTCCCCATTGGTGACCCGGGAAGGCACCTTCCGGTCAAGCTTCTCATAGAGGAATTCTTCTACTCTGGCACCTGGAATGAGGATGCCACTAGCAGTTACAGGATGCAGGATGAAGGAGCCCCTGGAATAGGCAGCCCACCCTGTGCAGTCCTCAGTAATGCGTTGGATGGCAAGCACCAGCAGCAGGAGAAGGTGTGCCTTCCCCAGTCCTCAGGAGCATTGCCAGGCTGTGTAGGGCAGCAGCCAGTCATCTCTCAGCTACATAGGGAAGGAAGGTCAGGCCCTGCAAAGACACATTTCTTCCAACCCCCACAAACTCAGTGCAACAGAGCTCTCTGCCAGAGAGAGTCTTAACACTGAGCTGCAAGTGATATTTGTCTTTCAAGCATTAGAAGAAACTGGACTTACTAGGGTTTGGCTGTAGCAGAACTTCAGTCTGACGCAAGATCTTCTCTGTCCAGTTCTTTGTGCAATCTGCCCTGGCCAGGAGGTTTTCAAAGTGGGCATCTAGTTCAGTCTTCTCAGCCTGGCCCAACTTTTCTTCAGTAAACTGCAGGAAGGAGGTAGTCATTAGAAGGTCTGTTCTACTACAGCAAAATTACAGTGTGCTACAGGGCTATTAAGAGACACTGAGGCTTCTTCTGTCTCATGCATTTATCTTAAGAGTAGAGCTTAAAAGCCTTCAAGGTGTCATTCTTTGTTCCTAGGCATCTTTCAGGGGAAGAGGGCAAATTTTTGCCCATCAGTGGACAAGCACTGAGCTAAAAATAGAGTCCAGGTTTGAGAGGTGTTCCAGAATAAGCAACTTTTAATAAGGTCTGGTAGAAAAATACTCTAGTTGTTAGGAATCTATTTAAATGTGTACATGGCTTGCAGTACTTCATGCAGGAGAGCAACAGACATCCTTCATGTGAGGGAAGGTGCCATCTCCTTTCACCTTCTCCTAACCAACTCTATGTCCTGCAAACCCAACAGCATCAGAAATGCCACTACCACCTCACAAGTCAGGCTTTCTTCTCATCTTATTAGACAAGCATGTACACAACATTGGTTTTGCTACAAGGCTTTGAGTGCCCTCCAACAGCCAGACTGACAGTGTCTGAGCACTGCCTCCCAGCTCACCTCCTGCCTTGCTGGCAGTGCGCTGCCAACTGAGCTTTAAGGAGTCTCAAACTCAGGATTTCGATAAAAATGCTTCCAGCAAGTGACTCTTCCTCTAGGACATGCAGTGGCTGGACAGGCTCTGAAGCAGGTTATTGAGAGAAATATAACAGTGTCTGACTTCTCTCAGCACTCACATTCATACTGGCAACGGACTCTCCCTCCCTCCATGATTCCTTTTAAGTTTAAAAAAGCAGCAGGGAAAAGCAGCCTGTACAAGTCTTCAGTGTTTTCATACTGGGCAGTGACATCTGACAAGTAAGGTTTGTCAGTCTGGAGGTGCAGTGTCAGATGGCCTGGACACCCCCCATTGCTCCCTTGGGGGATAGCCGAGAGAAACGCCCATTCCCTCTCATCCCATCCTCATTTTCCACTCACTCCTCTCAGTGATGTTGGCCAGCTTCAGTGTATTTTTAAGCACAATTTCCTGCTCTTGATGGAACCAGCATCTTGTTGGATCATACTAAAAGCTTTGGACAGCTATGCCACTTGGGATCCTACATAGGCTGCAGTTGTCCTTTTAGCCCTTGTTGCTGGCCTCTGGTGCCACTGTTGAGTTATCAGGACGCGGTACTGTACAATACCTGGTACAGTCAGGTGCCAAGAGATTAAAGCCTGGCTAAAACCCTTAGATGAAATACAACTCCTGTCTGATCTGCCACTTGTACTTTCTCCTCTCCCCTCCCCTATCCCACAGCTCAGCTCTAGATGGGCCAAGATGCCCTCTTCATGGGGTCTTGGTCTGGTGTCGGCTGCCCCTCCTGAAAGGCTTTCTGCCAAGCTCTGCTCCTGTGGCTGCCCAACAGCCCCAGCTGCGTTCACATCCAGTACAATGCTGGGAACAAAGTGAGATAAGGAGCAGACCCAGAACCAGCATGTGAGGCAGGCAAACAACCGTTAGGAGTCCTGTTACTGGTCCTACGCAAATGTTACTAGATGTCCGAGATATACAAGCCCTGCAGGTATGTTTACACAGTGACCTGTTTGGGCAAGATTCAAGCTACAGCCAGCTAACTGCTTTGCTGGATGTCAGTGGTGACAGAGTCTCAACCGCAAGGACAGTCACACTCCCTCCTGCAGCCTGGTGGGGACAGAGGACTCGCAGCCCTGCATGAACAGGGATAGCTTCGCTAGTCTCTTCCTCAGCACCAGTAGCCCCTGGTTACTGGCAGTTATTTTAAGCTCAGTCTTGCTGTGGTGCCATGGCTGTTGCTGGACATGGCTAAAAGCAGATTCAAGGTGGGAGGATGTTTGTATTGCTTTGTACCTAATGTCTATGTGTGTCCCCCAAAGACAATCACGACTATCAGACATGCGTGAGCAGCTGAGGCTCTCTTCCTCTGTCACTGTTGGAAGCCCGGGGCTGTTTTCACACTCTGCCAGGCTGGGCTGAGTCACTGCCATGCAGCAAACTGGGGCTTCCCAGGTAGTTGGCACCAATTCTCGAGTCATCTGTTTAAAAGCTTTCTTAAACAAGCCAAGACTCTTTGATGCAAGCGTAACAGTTTCCCTCACCCCCCTCTCCCAGACAGCTTTTTGAGATCTCATCTCACTTTCAATTCCAGCTCTTCTTCCTGCAGTTTTGACTCTCCTGCACCAGCATCTGCCCTGGAGCTGTCAAGCCTAAACCCAGTTTCTTATCAGCTGAATTTACTCAGCTTCTTACAGCATTGCTGCAGAGTCAGTTCACTGCTGAAGACCTTCAGCACCTCCACAGTGCTACTGCCAGCCTACTGAATCACTCCAGCTCTTGGGGTCCTTTGCTATATTCACAAGAGGCACCTCCACACATCATTGTCCTATGCGGCTGTTTTCTGTCACCTACCCCTTCACCCGGTGCAGTGGAATAACATGGGTCATTTGCACAGCACTTGGCCAGGGAGCATCCAGGACTCAGACACTCAGTTCCTACCTCAGGTCAGGCACTAAAGCTGTTTGTCTTGCAAGAGGGCTGAGGACATGCACTGTGATCACTGCAAGCCTGGCCTATGCCAGAAGGGGAGGATGGACAGGAATCTCAG
This sequence comes from Gavia stellata, assembly GCF_030936135.1. NCBI lineage: Eukaryota > Metazoa > Chordata > Aves > Gaviiformes > Gaviidae > Gavia > Gavia stellata. The sequence goes on from NC_082617.1 coordinate 7,061,784, forward strand.
TCACAGCCTTTGGCTCCAAAGGGTCAGGCCAGAAAACAACCTCTTATTCAGGCTTTTTTTCAGAGTTGGAAGGCAGGGCATGAATGTTATGAAGTGGGTGCAAAGGCATGGGAGGCTGTATCTCACATGTTGGGAGACTGTTACTCCATTTCCATCTAATTCCCTCAGTGTCTCCTTCACCCTACCCAGAAGTCAGTACGTGCAAAGTCCAGACCCGGGCACAGCCTCGGGGCAGTTGGTACCACCTCACTGCAGGTTGCGGCAGAGGGTGCTCTTTTCCTCCCCTGCAGCACACTTCTACCTTCTTGTCTGTGCATGGGGAGTCACTGATCCAGCTCAACTTGGCCTCTAACATGACTTTTCAGGCAGATCAGAGAACTTGCCCGACTACACAGCACTACTGGGAACGTGCCATCAGGTGCAGGGGAGAGCAGGACCACCTTGCAGTGAGATCAGATGAAACTTCTCATGAAAGCACAGCCAGTGAATGAGATTAGAGGTAAATTACACTGCTTTATCCTATGAGCTGGTTCTTATGTTTAGTGCAAGTGGAGATTTGAACTTTCAGGGGGCAAGAGGTCTTAGCTGCTAATCCCTTCTTAAGTGGCTGCCCAAGTCAGTGTCCCCAGTGAAAAGCAGGGTAGAAGAACAGCAGTTTATGAAGGCCGGCTACTCAAGCATTTCAAGCAGAACTCCCACATAAAGTACTTCTGTTCCTAGGAATTTGTTTTCATAACACTTACAGAAATTTCATTATTTTTCCTTCTCATTGAACAGACATAAGATTTCACTGTGAGGCCAAGAGATGCAGGAGAACAGATGAGCTGATCATACACTCATGCCTCCTGATTGTAAAAAGACAGATTAAAAATATTTTGTGTCTTGCTGCTCCTGGACTAGAAGCATTGGTGTCTTGTGCAGCACCAAATACTCCAGACTGCCACAGATGGGAGTGTTATTTGGTTGTATCAAGTTGACCTACAGGCTTGGTGCATATCCACCTGAGAGAAAGTCAGGGCAGGCAGAGCACATGCAATTGCAATGCCTGGGAACCTTAAGCTCCTCCATCCTGCTGCAGCCAAACTACTCCCACTTGTTTTCTAGAATCTGCCAGTTGGGTCAACAGTCCTGCCCCGAACCAATTTTAGGATCTGCATCCTGGGATCATGTGCCAGGTCACAGTGTGAGAGGCTCCACCGATCCTGCCCTGCAGGAAGCGTCCCTGCAGCTGACCCAGCTGAGCACCAGTCCTGTCTTTGTGCAGGGAAGCCGATGAAGTGATTAATAATGCAGGGCAGCCTTCGCTCTCCAGGAAGAGGAGAGTCATGCTGCATTCCAGGACATCAATAATTCAGCCAAAGGTTGGGTTTCCTCTGGGAGGCTTGGCTGGCCAGCGGGAATGCTAGATGCATTATCAGGGCCCATGTGGGCAAGCAGGCTGACAGATCAGGAGAGCAGCACTTGGGCGACAGGCCCAAAAGCAGCAAGACCGTGTTGGACTGCAGTTAGGGCAGCTGCCTGTGTTCACAGCTTGGGGGAAAACTCCCCTTTCCCCAAGAGAGTTGGTAGAGACACTACTGGGATGTCAGGAGGGTGAGCAAGTAGAGCTGAGCTGGATGGGTCCCCCTGCACTACAGCTACAATATCAAAAAAGGCTGTGCCTACAGCCCTGGAGACTGAAGGCCATCAAGGTTAGGCTTTAAAATAGCACATGGGTTGGGTTGTTTTCTTTGCTGAAAGCATTAGCACCTTTCTCCCCTTTAAAGCAAAGGAAATAAAATCCCAGTGCTCCCACTGAGTTATGCCAACACCACAGCTGTTTTGCACAATGCAGCATGAGTTGACTTGTGTCTTTTCCAGCCTTGTGTGATTTTTCCATCCCCCTCCCTTCCAGCTGGCCCAGGCCTGTATGCTGTGAGCTCTGACAGGGTAGCTGCAGTCCCCTTGCAGAGGATCTGGTGGCAGAGTTCAAGCCCTTGTACCACTTGCAGGGTCCCCAGTTTTTCCAGCCAGACATTACTTATGACTTTCCACCTTAAATCACAAAGATCAAACCAGGGCCAGGAGTCTTAAACCAGGAATAGTCTCTTGTACATGCCAGTAGATATGGGCCAATGGATTTTCTGGAGCCTCTGAACAGCTTCATAATGCCCAGGCTGTTGTAACATTTGCCTTTTTGGTGATCAGAGGCACGACAGAATCAGTTCAGGCAAATCTACCTCCCATCTTGTACAGGATTTCATTAGGAGATAAGCCATAGCCACTCAGTCAGCATCTAAAAACTACCTGAATCCCAACAGCTCTGGACTGGATACAGAGTATGCTTCAAGTATTTGGTCACCAGGAGTCAGGAAAGCTAGGCTGTGAGCCAGGTGAAACTGTGCTAGAGGACAGAAGGAAGCCATTAACAGGACAGCTTGGTTAACTCATGAGCAAGGCATTTAGGAGAGGAAAAAAATACTGCCCTCATAGATTCATAGGTGTGTTTCAAATGGAAACATGCTCTGGCCTGTACCTCTTGCCTTCAAAATCCTTTTCTTAAGTTACCTCCTATTTTCTTGACTTTATGGTGTCCAGCAACCAAGGTATCAACCCCAGTAAGGTCAGCAAGCAGAGGGGAAAAGTCTATTTTATCACCAGAGTTCAGAGAGACAGGAGAGTCTGTCTTTCTTCAGGAGCTTCAAGATAGAGTAAGTCAACCTCTAGCTGCTAGTAGTAATTACATTAGCAGTGGGATGAGCACCCAAAAGCTGTACTCACGCTTGGGCAATTTCACCCAGAGCCAGTTTACATCACAACTGACAAAAGACAGACACCTACAATTATCTCCAGACATCCTTGAAAGAGCCTGGCTTGCAGCCTGTCTAGAACAGAGACATCCAATGTGTTACCTTTGGAAGGAGAGATGCCAGTTCTGTAGGGAAGCTGGAGCTATTAACATAGTTTCCTCTGCAGAGGTTTGGGATCAAATCCACTTACTAATAACTGGAAGGTGCAGCTGATGAAAGAGAAAGGCCTTATTCTTCTTCAGTGAAGATGAAGAGTGTGACCTGTTTGAAGTATCTCTGCAGGTGACAGAGCTGTTAGGGGCTATGTGTTGCATCCCCTCTGAGGAGGCTTACTCAATGGCTGTGACTGGTGGTGCAAGTGTCAATACAGTACATCCTCAAGTGGGATGCCGAATCCTACAAAAGCTCTTTATCCCTGCAGCTGCCCAAGACTAGAAGCTTGTTTCCCACTCTCAGGGCAGAAGTGATGACCTCCACCTCCCTCATCTACTTCTACTACCTGTTTTGTTTTTTCCAAAGAACATAAGAGATGTCACGAAGCCCACAGGGCACTGCCTGGTCAGGGAGCCACATACACAAGCCTGGTAAGATAGTTACTGCTTATACAGCTGCTTTGTCACAGCCACCTCTGTCCTCCTCCTGCTGGAGACGGGTACAGGATTGCCCACCCAGGAGCACACAAGCCCTTCAAGCTGCCTAGCTTCTCCTCAGGTAACAGTCCTGCTAACTGGTGCCTGAGCTAGGAAAAGCCCTGTAAAGGTGGCAGTGGGTTTTTGAGTTTGGTGGGGTTTTTTTTTGTCATGAGAGAGGTCAAACCTAGTTAAAAATCCTTCAGCCAACACCTACATTAGGTTGTATTGGACAGGTTTCAAACCAGGACTGCTCCTGCACTAAGCCTCAGGGGAAGCCACCCCAGAGGTGGTGTGCTGACCACGCTGTCTCCTTCCCCCCTCGCTGAGCAATGCTACAGCCCTTCTTCCAGTTTGAGTTAAGCTCTTGTGTGTTGGCCAGACATCTCAGTCAGACAGCAATAGCTTACTGTCTGAGTGGCACAGCACATAATGGCCAGTCCATTTATCTCCCAGTCACTGCAGTTCCAGTAAAACCTCACTTTGTTAAACGCCTGGAGCCAAAGAAAGCATCTCTGATGCTATAGAAAACGGAGCTTATTCTAGGCAGGTCTTACTCCCCTCCTGGAAGACCTGCTGTGCTAAAGAGTGCTACAAACCTAATCCTCATTGCCAACAGCAGACCTCAACTGTCATTTCTGGCCCTTGGTGGAGATAGGGCAGTGCTCACCCACGCTAGCAGTAGGACTCTATGGGGACAGCCCAAACAGGCCTGTTTTCCCCAGAAATTAGATTTCAGAAAGTGGTTTTCAGCCTCAGCAATCCATTTCCTTCCAGTCTCCCCTCCTTACACAAACACCTGCATACTGTCCACAAATACCAGCGCTCATTTTGTTTCAAGAAATTACTACTGTAATTAGTCATATGAATATTCATATACGAGATTATGTGGAGTAGGTGTAGCAGGCAGAAGCCACTATTTATAAACGCCTCCTTGCTCTAGAATCGCTGTGTGCAGACACTGTTCCGATGCCTGTCTCCTTCCTACGCCTTGAAGCTAAAAACCACTTATCAGAGACTTACAATAAGGCTTCTAAACATAAGATTTCTTTACAGCATTTCTTCCTTTCTTCTGCTACCAAGGTCATTTGCATGAGAACAGCATCTTTAAGCTTTCCATCTGCTCCTTATTTTGCACCTGTAGTTAATATCTCTCTTTTTCATAACATATGACTCATTGGCATGGTTACAGGAGGTGATATCTGTTTACATGAGACCAGTCCCTAAAAGAGCCAGAATTACTCCACTGCACAGAAGGTTTGGAACAAGACAGCACTGCTCTGTTTGTTTACCAACCCCCACACAATAGGTAGAACAAGAAGCCCAGTCCCAGAGTCACCAGCTGGACTTCACTTCTCAGGCAGGATCTCAACCAGCTCAGACTTGCCTCTCTCCTGCCCAACCAAGAGCAGTTTTCCAGTTATTATGCCCAAGAAACAGACTCAGCAGCCACATTTCACCACCTGCTGCACACTTGGGTAGCCAAGTTTCTTCACAGCTCTGGGGGGGTCACTGCATCCCCAAGCAGCTCCCGATCTCAGGTTTGTGAAGGGTGGTCCTGATGCCACGTTAGCCCACTGACACACTGCCCGCTCAGTCTCAGCAGCTCCTTCCCATCACTTTAACAGTACTGTGCTTTGTCAGGGCCTGGGAGCTACTGCTACCAGACCTCCCAAGGGACTGAAGTGCAGACCGTCTGCAAGGCCACCTCTACCACATCTCCCTAGCAAAAGGGCACAGTTCCCTGATGGGCCTGGGCACAGCTAACTGAACAGCTGTTTGCAAGATAAGCTTTTCTTTAAGAACAACAACCATTAGGCAAGCAGCATCCTCTCCACACTCCTCTTCCCCCCTGCTCAAGGCAAGGTTTTGGTTAGAGGCATCTCTGGGGCTATGTGCCTTATTAACCTTTACCAGACAGTCTCACCTCAGCAGCACCGTGGTTTGTTTAGCTTAACTCCTGCTCGGGGTCATTCCACACCGCCCGGAGCCCCCAGTGCCCAGAGGTGGCTGCTCCCGGGCTGTGGCTCAGCCAAGTAGACCCATCCAAGTTCCAAACCCATTTTCCAGCCTCCCCCGGGCTGGGGAAAAGCTCCCTGGCTCTGCCGTGGCCTCGACCCACGGGGCCCGGGGTGCGGCGCAGGACGCTCCGTGCGATGGGAGGGAGGGAGGCAGCGGGAAGACGCTGCCCGGGGAAGGCCCGGCAGCCCCGGGGGAAGGCCCGAGCCCCCCCGCGCCTCAGGCGGGCGCCGTTGCCATGGCGACACGCTGCGGCCCGGCCGCCTCACCTGCATGGCGCGGGAGAAGAAGACCCCCGCGTCCGACGCCAGCTTCTTCACGTTGAAGTCCATGGCGCCGCCGGGAACCGCCTCCGCCGCGCCGCGCCCCCGCTGTCACCGCAGCCGCTGCACGCCCGCCCTTTATAGCGCCGATCGATGCCCTCCTCGAGCCGCCCCGCGGCCTCTTAAAAGGGCTGGGTGTCACCGGAGGGGCCTCCCGACGCCGAGCCGGGCGGGTGGGCGGGCGGCTCTGCGGCGGGAGGGGAGCGCCGAGCCGTAGCAGCAGTCTGCGGGGTCCGGCCTCCCCGGGGAGCGCCTCAGGCGGCGGGGCCGCGGGCGGCGGACGCGGCCCCTTTAAGCAGGGCCGCCGCGGCGGGGGGAGCTGTCAGCCGCCGCCGAATGGGCGCTCGCACCGCCCCCCCGCCCCTTCCCCTCGCCACTCAGCCTCACTCGCCGCCGCATCCTCGAGCCAGGCCCGGGGAAGCGCCCCGATTGGAGCGCCGGCGGACAGCTCGCTGCTCTTATTGGCTGGAGGGCGTCCGAGGGGGGCGGTGGCTCTGCCCCGCCGCGGTCGGCCCCGCCCCCGCCCAGGGTAGGCTGCGGCGCGGGGGAAGGAGACGCTGCCCTTCCGCGGCCATGGCGCGCGGCGGGGGGAGAGGATGCCGAGCGGGGCCGCGCGCCCCCCCGCCACGGTGAGTGGTGCCGCCCGCGTTCGTTCACGGGGGCCGGGCCCGGCGGGCTGCACCATTTCGGGGGCGGGGGGAGTCGGAGACGAAGACCTCGGGTGGAACCGGGCCTGGGGGTGGTGGGACGCACCGGGCTGCAGAGGGGACGGGACCCCCCCGGGATGCACGGGTGCGGGAGGCTTGGGGATGCCTGGGGTGCGAGTGGTGCCCCGGGGTCCATGAGTGCAGGGGGCCCGGGGCTTGCCCCAGGGGTGCGAGGGGCCTGAGGGACCCCAGGGCGCAGGGACATGGAGGGTGCCTAAGGCTGTGTGGGTGCAGGGGGCGTGGGGAAGCTCCGGGGGTGCGGAGGGCCCGAGGAGCCCCCTTTGCAGGGGCCCAGCTTGCGGCAGTGCTGCTATGGGGAGTCCTGTGGGGAGCTCCCTGCCTGCGGCCTGCTTGGCCGGTGGGTTTAACACGCCCGTGCCCGGGGGTGCCCGCAGCGCCTCGCCATGAGAGCCCACGGCAGGCAGGGCAGCGGCCAGATGCCCCGGACGAAGGGATTTCACTGGTGCCGTGCTGTGGGTACTCCCCAGCCAAGCGTAGTAGCCCCCAGGCTGTTTTCTGTGCCCAAAATTTCTTGCACTTTGCTTTCCTCATCTCTGCTCTGGCCAAAACATTGCGTTTAACCTTGCGGGGAGAGCCCGTCGCCTGTGTCCGGTCCTTGCGGGCTCCAGCCAGCTTGAGACCGTTTCCAAATGTGGTTCCCAGACGGGGTTACACCAACCCACGGGCTGTGGGGTGTGAGGTGGCTGTCAGCTGTGGGGTCAGGCAGGGGCAGGGGGTTGTCAGGCAGCTGTAACACCTGGGGTGGGTTTATCTTGTCGGCGTGGGGAGATGCCAGAACCCGGCGTGGCCGGAGCACGGCCGCATGCGGGGTAAGAGCAGCGTCCCCTCGCTGCGGCAGGGTCGGCTTGCTGCAAAGGCTGACCTGGCAGAGAGCAGGGCCAAAGGTTTTATAACTTTGTGGCGTTTAAAAGATGACCGCCTGTGGTTTCAATACATTCTTCTGTAGTTCTGTTCTTGCTGTGAAGCACGACCATCCTCCACGGCTCCCAGCATGGCCAGCAAAGCTCTGAGTAAACTCAAGGAGTGTTGAGACCTCCTGGGCAAACATCCTTTGGGAGGTCTTTGATGCACAGAAAACTTATGAAAGCCGACTTTTGCCAATGAAAGTGTACATATGGTTATTTGTAATAATTATTTTTATGTATGGGGACTGCAAACAAAATCCTTCCAACTATGTGCAGCCAGTTCTGGTGCATGTAGAAATCTCCGGCAGCTATCGAGTGCAAGGATGCTGCTGCTGTAGAGCAGTTTCAGAATCTGCTCCCATGGTTGGGAGTGACCTGGTATGTGGTTTGTGAAGTGCAGTACAAGGAGGTGCAGGTCGTGTGTTCCCTTCACTCACCTTATTTTTCTCCTCTTCCTGCAGGAGAAGGATTGCTGGATGAAGGCCAACCCCAGGACCCTGCGCCAGATATCACAGAAAAGCTGGATTTCTTTGTGAGCAGCATCCGCAAGTGCCCTTCCTCTTTGTGGCTCCTGGAGGTGCCGAGACCCTCATTCAGATATGGCATTTAGAAGGACAGAGGGAATGTCCATCATTCAGGCCTTGGCAATGACCGTGGCAGAGATCCCCGTGTTTGTTTACACAACGTTTGGGCAGGTACAACAAGCAGGAAAGGTTTTTCTGTCAGGTTCCTTGGGTTTTCTCTTCGGGGGTTGTCTGTAGAGAGAGAAGAGTCTGTGTTAGTTGTGAGGGACAGAGGCATGACCGGGTGATGCTGGGGGACCTGGGCAGTTTAAGGGTTTGTAAGAATTGCATGCAGAGTTTGGGGTGGTGGGATAGAGCTGCTCAGGGTGGGCTTGGAGTAGGGAGAGGGGAGAAAAGGGCTTCCCACATCCCTCCCTGGGAGAACGCCTGGGCTCACCCTTTCTCTCCTTCAAAGGCACTAAAAAACCACTTTTATTTTAAAGATGATTAATGTATTTCCTACTTGTAGTAATGCAACACTCGGGGCAATAAAGCTCAGCTACATACCAGGGTTTAAGAATTGTATTTGGGTGACCTGGATTGCATCTGTTACAGGCTGTGTGCAAATTTTGTGGTGTGTTTTGGTAATGAGAATTGAGACCAAGTTCTCCAGGTTCTGTCAAAGTGATGCTCTGCAGTTTCTCTGCTGCTAAGTCTTAACTGGGTAGCAGGGGCTGTGTTTTGTGGGTGGGAGGGGGAATGCCAAGGTGTCTTATTTTTAAGGCTGCTTAAGAAAAAAAAGGATGGTGGAATTGGTTTTTCATTGTTGCTCTTTCATATCTTTTGTGTTTAAAGTCTGTCTTCTCTCAGCTGCGGCTCTCTCCAGGCCTGCGTAAGGTGTTGTTTGCTACAGCTCTCGGGACAGTTGCATTGGCTCTTGCAGCTCATCAGCTGAAGCGTCGTCGTCGTCGAAAGAAGCAGATCGCTCCGGAGAAGTGCGGCTTTAAGCCTGGAGGGATCACAGTGCCCATCTTGCCAACCAGAAGGGTCTCCTCCGTGAAGAAAGGTTGGCCTTGCAAAAAGGGAAAATTCCAAAAGCCTTTTGTGAGGGAGCAAAGACGGGTGTAGAGGGAGCAATGGGAAGTTCTTGGCAGCTGGGGGGAGAGAAAAGCAAAGCCTTTTGTGTAGTGCATTGATGCAGAATGAAATTAGAAGCCATGAACACAGGATTAGCAGAGGAAAGGGAGAGACCCTGAGCTCAAAACTCTTGCAAGAAAAAAATTGACGTGGAGGTTTTCACCAAGGTTTACAGTTCCCATCCCCCTTCCTACAGAAAGACTGTGGACCCGTTACGCCATGCTTCCCCTGATAATAACGGCCCGGGGCACATGGTGACCTGGTTGCGTATTGATCTCGGTGAGGCCAATATGACGCCTGACCCAGGGGTCCCGCGTGCAGCTGCGTTGGTGAGGTTGGGTGGTGGAGGGGAGGGTGGCCTGGGCCAGGCCGGGGAGTCACGAGTGTCTGTCCAGCTCTGTGGCAGCTCCCAGACCGTGGGCAGCTGCTTCACCTGCTTGTATTGATTTTTGGGGTGAGACTGACCCAGGCCTTCAGCAAAGCACTTTAGGGATTAAGCATTTGTTTTGTGAAACATATGAAAATCTTTAAGCGTTTTTAATGATAAGCAAGGGAGCAATGTCCATGCTCTGCCTGGCCTGAGGGAAGCTGGAGGAGTTCTTACTTGGTGCTTTCCACTTGTGCTTGCCTCCTGCTATCCATAAGCTGTGAATAAATACTCATTCCTCAGCCTCAGATCTCCACTGATACCACCTTTCTTAGTGTCTCAGAGCAAAATAGAGCATACAGGAGATCTGTGACTCATTTCTAGGTATTGGATGCTGCTTTGCCCATCCACAGTCACACTTGACAGGGCGATGTTCCCCTCTGTATTCACAGCTGTGGTGAACCTGGCTTAAATCCTGTTTTTGTGTGACCTTCCCAACTGCAGGATACTCCAGCAAGAGAGTCCAGAGTCCTAGCAGCAAGAGCAATGACACGCTCAGTGGGATTTCCTCCATCGAGCCCAGCAAACATTCCAGTTCTTCCCACAGCCTCGCTTCGGTAAGAACCTTCTTGGCTGGGCTGGGAGAATCAGGGCTGGGAGATACAAGTGCACCTACCTGTAATAAGATCACCAAGTCCTTGGGCTTGCGCTGGCTGACGGATAATGCCAAAGCTTTTGGAGCAGAACAGGTTACAGCGTAATTGTAGGGTGCGTTCCGATATTAATCGCGCAGTGACTGTCTGGAGTTTCCTGCATGAAATCAGATCAGCATTTTCCTGTGGCCAAGAGCCCCAGGGTATATCCCACTTCTTTGGCCAACGAGGGGCTGCAGGAGGGACTTGCGTGTGTGACATGGCCTTGATTCCTTGGGGCTCTCCATGACTCCCTCAAGGAGCGAGGCTGGGTTGTCACTGGGTCTCACAGCAATGGGGAGCTTTTTTGCTTCCCTCCGTCGTGGGGATTTGGGTGGCCCAGCAGCCCCTGTGCCAGCCCAGCCCTCCTGTGCTGGGGCTGCTCACAGGTTGCTTGGTTGTTAATACAAAGTTAACTAACAAAAATGTGATAGCTCTGTTTGGGAAACAGTGCAGGTTGAGAACACAGCCTAGTCGTTCTACCTCCTCCAAAGCCAAAAGCAGCCTATCAATACAGGTAATTCAGGCTCAACCAGGCAGGAGAAGCCATCACTGCTTATACGGGCTTCTTGTGAGACCAAACGCAGAAGCGCTGGGGAGCGTTTGTGGCTTCAAAACCTGTTTTACATCCCTGTTGCTCAAAGCCTTACGTGCAGCTGTTGGAGCAGCAGACGGCACAAGTGAACCTCTGCAGCTTTGTGCACTGCGACTTACTGCAAAACACCCCCTCAGCATCACCCGCCTGGGCTCGGTGGCTGGTTAGCAATGCTGGGACAAGAAGAGGGAAAAAATCACCCCTTCGAAGGGAGCTGTCAGCCAGCAGCACCCTACAGTATGTGCAGGCATTGCTGTATTTTAGCTTGTCCTGTACGGTTAAAGCACCAGAAAGTTGCTGAAAATCTGTGCTGGCCAAAGTGTGTCTCCAGCAGGCGGCAGTGCCGGCGCGGCGCTGGGCATGCAGCCCTGCACCAGTATTCCCCTGGGGTAACTGGGATATGATGGGACACGTCAGTGAGGACCAAGCTGTGTCCAGCTCTGGTCTCCCTCCCCCTGCAGGGACTCTCACACCCGTTTAATTCCCCCATGGCTTCTATGGCTTCTCCCTTCCCACAGATGCCGTCTGGATTTTGTATCGCTGAAGTCTGTTTCTCTTTAGATAAAAAAAAAAAACCCTATCTAAATTCCATTTTCCACTGCTGGTGCATGGGTGGGGATATCCACACGGAGAGGGATCTGTTCCCGTACCCCCTTCATTGTGTGGGAGCTGAGCGTCTGTGACACTGTACTCACTGCTTTCATGTTACTCGATGGAAAACCAGCTCATCCTTCACAGAGCTGCAGTTTCTGCCTGCTCTCTTGTGTGCTTCCTGGGGCTCTTCTTTGCCATCTAGTAAATAAGTCAGCAGCAGCGAACTGATGATTTGCAGTTCTGAATCTCAAGGTGATTTATTAACACTCCACAGAGATTAATCAATGGAGGCAGGGCAAGAATTAATCTGTCAGATGATTATTGTAGGTTTTTTCTAGTATCAGCCTTGCATTTGGACATCTTTCTTTAAGCCATATGAAATCCCTGGTCACTGATAGTGTTTGAACCCCGCGCTTTATTGGGTCAGACTTTAAAAACCACTTATGTGCTAGTGTGAAATTGGAGAAAGCTGACAATTTGCTGTGTGGATCTTAGTGCTCAGTCCTCCCAGGAGATGGTTTGGTTACAAAGAGAAGAGCGAGGATCCCCCTGGCCAAAGTACTCAGCTGTATTTTTGCTGACAATCTGTTCTTTTGTTTGGACTGTGGTTGCTTCCTCCCATTTCCAGTGGGTTTTTGCATGGACAGCTGGGGCTGACATGAACTTTCTATCAAAATCCTTGTGCCTTCGTAGCAGTTGCTTTGGAGCTTTCTCGGGCTGTCGTGTCCATCAGTGCTGTCCTGCTAGTGCTCACCATTGTACAGCTCGCTGTTCCCTATTGGAGCTTCAGCGTAAATTGGTTGGGAAGGTATTTCCCAAACAACTTTCTGTGCTTTCAAAGACACTGCTGTGCTACTGGGTGGAGAAGGGGAGGATTTCTCACCTTGCCTCCCCTCTCAGCGCTGTGCGGCTCTCGGCAGTTGACAACGTAGTGTAAACCCAAGCAGGAGGGGGCCGGTAACCCTTCATACCTTCCCCTTCCCAGGCAAGGGATTACTGATACAGTGAAGCACAAGGGCAAACATGGGGAAGGGAAATGGCTTATCATTGAAATTTAACTGGTGGAGGTGCTTGTGTGGTTTTGACATTGCTACCCTTGGAGAGAATTCAAAAGGCATTTGCTGCTCTCTGCTCCCTTCCTGCAGATGGTAGCAGTCAACTCTTCAAGTCCAACACCAGCATCAGCAGGGATGTGGGAGGCCCAGGCAATGGGAGATGCTGGAGCCATTGGTGATTCCAGTGCAGAAAGCCTCTACATTCAAGGTAAACAAGCACAAGGGTAACATTGCCGCGGAGGGGGGTTGTTTATCACTGTGAGAGCAAAAAGAGGGTGTAAAATGACATAGACCACCAGCAGCATAATGTAGAGCTCTAATAGGAATCTCTCTCCCATTCTCAACTTAAACTCAGTCACTTGTTAGTTATAAAAATCCCATCTTCTCCTAAAGAAACATTTCTCTGTTTTCTCAGTGAATAACTTCCAAAATACTGTTCTTTGAGCAACAGGCTCCCCTTGTGCGGAGAACAGTATTTTGGAAGTGACACGATGTTTTAACCAGTTTGGGGTTGTTCTCCTTAATTTCTAATCCAAATTAAACCATTTAAAAGGGAGAGAAATAGAATACATTTATTCTTTCTTATCAGCTGGGGAGAGGCTTCCCTCTTTGCTGGATTGTCTGAGTGAGCAAAGACTCATGCTGTATTGCTTTGTTCCTAAGTGGCCTGGGACTCTCACAACTTGTATTTGCTTGCATTGCCAGGCATGGAGCTGTTTGAGGAGGCCCTGCAGAAGTGGGAGCAGGCACTGACCATCAGGCAAAGGGACAGTGCTAGTACCAGCACCCCTGTGCCCTGGGACAGCAAGAAGCAGCAAGAGAGCATGTCTGAGAACGTACCAGAGGTAGGTCCCGATTTCTCCCTTGCTTTTGCCAGCTGGGGAACATGCTGAAAGGCCAGCCTGGGTGCTGGAAGCAGTAATTAGTAGGAGGTTAAAAGAAGAGCACGTTAAGGGCAGAGTTGGGCCAGACTCTGTTTAAGAGCTGTCTATATCTGCAGCTTCCTTATGCAATGTGAGTGGGTGTTTTTAATCTCTTTGTCTTTTTAATAAGTCTCGCCCCCTCATTCCTCAGCTTTTCTAACCACCTTCCAGCAACATGTCAGTCACTGTCATGCAAGTCCTCCAGTAGCAGAGGCTGCGGTAGGAAAAGGCTGTAACAAATACAGCACTGGAGAGGAAGAAATAGCTTTTTGCCTGGCAGTGTTGTGTCTGTAATTTTTTAATGCATTTGAAAGTGGAGATCTTGATGGTCACTATCAATTCCCAGGAAGCTGGCTGGAGAGGCAGAGGCCAGCTGCCTGCATGTATTAATGAGTAAAGCAAAGTGGTAACTCGGTAGGAGCTAAGTATTCCGCTGCTCACTGAACAGGTGGGGCTGGGAGATGTGTAACTCGTTCAGTCTACAGCTACAGAAACCAGTATTTTAGGACAACACCTTGCTGTCTTGGACTTGAGGACTACACAGGGAAGACCTCTGATAAGAGGCGGTCCAAACTAGAATGGCTCAATGACAACCACAAAGCTAAAAAGAGCAGCTGTAGCTGAGGACTGAAAGGAGCTAAACTCCAACTCTCCAGGAGTTCTCGCTGGCAAAAAGTGTTCCCAGCCTCTTATAAACAGAGCCTGGTGTAGTAAGTATGTGGGATGTTTGTCTTTTGTGCTGGATAATATTTATCCAAGTCAAATCTGGATTCTTTTGTTACTGTCTCTCCTTGAAGAGTCCTATAGTATTTCTAAACCTGACTTAAAAACAGTTGATTCATTATCAAATTAGATTTTGTGCTTCTTGTTAATGCTTCTGTCTTCTGGGTGAGATACTCATGCAGACACAGGGGCATGAAGGCAAGATGCTGTGTAAGTCTTATTTTTCTCCCTTTTTTTTTTTCTATCCTCCTGCGCTGCTTACAGCAAACTTTGCTTATGCCCAGCACCTTAATCCAAGGACTCTTTCTCTGTTATCCAGTTCTGGATATTCTGTTGTATTCAACACAGGTTTTCTGATGTGACTCCCTCTTGAAATTAGGCTAAAGTCACAAGTCGGGAGAATTAAGTGATCTGTAACTCATTAAAATACCTGTTTTTCTGGATGGCAGGTTAAAGTTCTTAAGTTCTTCCTTTTTTAACAGGAAAACAAAATTATGAAGCTAAAAAGCCAGAGCTTTGAATAGGCTGTGCAGAAGCTTCCCTCCCCTTGCGTTATTAGCTGCATTGTGGGATTAATGAGTCCTCTCTCTCTCTCTTTTTTTTTCTTTAATTCATTTAATCTGCAAACTGTAAATCCCATTTTCCTGAAAATTTCCTTCCATATTTGTGCTGTCAATCTGTCTCTGCCCAGCTGGCTAACTAAGGGTGGCATTTATGTATGTTCAAGGAGGAGTCCCAGAAAAGGGAGTTCGCTGAGAAGCTGGAGTCCCTCTTGCACCGAGCCTACCACCTCCAGGAAGAGTTTGGGTCTTCTCTTCCGTCAGACAGCATGCTGCTGGATCTGGGTATGGGAACTGACAGAAATGACATTAAAATGCCAGTTTCCTGTCTGGTTTTGTCTTTTCTGTAAGCTAGGCAATGAAGTAGTGACAAAGTGGTGTTTATGGGGGTGGGAGAGAGAGAGAGCACAGGAATGGTAGTCCATAAACTCCAACACATGCAGCTTCTTCCTCTCCTCCAGAGAAGACTTTAATGCTTCCATTGACGGATGGGTCATTGCGCCTTCGAACGGATGATGAAGACAGCTCAGTTTCCGAGGACTCCTTCTTCTCTGCAGCAGAGGTGACTTAAGTTTTTCAGCTGCGTGTCACAGTCCAGCTGCTTGGAGGGGAGCCAAAAAGGCAGTGGAGCCAAACACATCTTGGTAGAGGAAGATGATAAAACATGGAGCAACAGCCCCAAGCTGGGAGGTTCATGTTGGATGTTAGGAAAAGCTTTTTAATTAGAGGCATGGTGCCCTTTCCAACCAGCATTTCCATGTCATCTTCCTATCTACTGTAGAAAACATGCCGGAACAGCTAGGAAAGTACTGTAAATCTAATATAATATGGCTTGGTTGTGTAAATTTTAGGAGATATTTAGGAGCTGTGTCAGAGCTGAGACAGCTTTGAAACTGGTGGGAAAAGAAATATCTTTGCATGAAATAATAGGCACTGCAAAACTGTGCTAGCTAAAGAAGGCACATCTTGCTTGTGTGAAGTCTCTGAGTATCTGCAAATATTTAACGAGATCATTTTGCTCTTCCCATGTCTCTTGCCACCTCTGCAGCTCTTTGACTCTCTCCACTTTGAGGAAATACCATTCCACCTCTCTAAGCCAGTAGCAGCATATGAAGAAGCTCTGCAGTTAGTGAAAGAAGGGAAAGTTGCGTGCCGAACGCTGAGGTGAAGTGCCATCTGGAGTTGTGGGTCCTTGTGTCGAGGTTCCTTTGAGCGGTGTGAACACATCATTTGCCTTTGAACAGCCCTATAACCAGAATAACGCTTTGGGGTCAAACTCTTAGCATCCTTCCTGATGGTTCGGGCTTCCCGGGGAATTAGCCCCAGATTGTAGGGGACACATGTTAAGAAAGGGTAATTGTCTCAGGAAATTAGTAATGGGAAGTGTGACTGCTCTGGGAGGCTGGCTGGCATAGTCCTGTGCTGTAACAGCCTTTGCAGAGGTGCTCTGGTCCCCCAGGGAGCTGTACAAAGGGAATGCAGTTGTTATTTCCTCCGCGGCACAGACTGGGAATTTTTTTTTTTAGGGTACTGTAGTTGGTAGGAACACAGACATCAGGACAGTTGAAATTTATGCAATCCTTCCCCTTCCCCTCTAGGACAGAGCTTCTTGGCTGCTACAGCGACCAGGATTTCCTCGCGAAGCTGCATTGCGTCAGGCAGGCCTTCCAGGTGAGAACGGCTTGAGGCTCCTGGGTTCCTGTGGCACGTTGCTGCCAGCAGCACATTCTCCTCTGCCAGCACAGGGGTGAAGTCTTTGCCCCTCTAGAGCAAGTAAAAGCAGAAGCAGCAGCAGCGCAAGCTCCCCTTGCTTACCTCTGTAATCCCATCCTGATCGATTTGATTTGGAGAGGGAGAGGATCCCATTGTCCCTGTGCCCAGCTTGAGCAGTGGTTACATGGCCACTGACGCCGGTTTAGTTCCGGGAAGTTAAAGTTTAGGAATTTCAGAGTTGCCCAGAAGCTGGTACTCCCACTTAAAGACTCTTCACTGGGCTGGAGCCAAACATCTGAGATGGGGGAGCAAGGTTTTCTTCTCCTTACCATAATCCTCTTCCTGGCGATGTATGTCTAGAGCCTGAACAGCAGCTTTTGTGCCCTGGCCCTACTTCCACCCTGTGGCTCCTGTGCCTCCATTCTTGCTGCTTCCAATCCTTCAGCCTAATTTTAAACTTGCTTCCTAGAGAGAGCAGTTTTGTTTTCTAGACTTCAGCTTACTAAAGGTTAATGATACTGGTGTATGCAGCATTGCACTGCTTTGTGTCCTGTCCTTTTTTCTCCCAACTCAGAATTCTGTGGGCATAGGTGCTTACAGGAGACTTCTTGTGTTCCCTTTGCAGGAGCTGCTGGAGGATGAAAGCAATCAACTGTTTTTTGGGGAGGTTGGGAAGCAAATGGTGATAGGACTGATGACAAAAGCTGAAAAGGTAGGAGGTTTGTGTAACAACTAAGCTGTGTCTTGAGCGCAGGGACACTTGTTCCTCCATCCCAACCCAGAGTTTGTCTGGTGTGTTGGAAGAAAAAAATTTGATCTGTATGCTGGTGATTCTTGTGAGAAATAAAATGCCTGTGCTTTTAATCTTGTTTAACCAAATTCTCTTGAAAGAGCCTCTCTGTGCATCTCCTGTCCACAGTTTGATACTGTGCCTCACTGGAGCAAACAGAGGGTAGAGGCTGTGCATCAGCAATGGCATCACCTCAAGTAAATATAGAAAAGGGAAAAGATAATCAAACCTTTGCATCAATGATGTACTAGTTCTCTGATCACTGGCTTTGTCACTGGTCATCCCCTGAACAGGGAGATAGTCGGTTGCACAGCATTAGTCCCTTAATGGCTCAGTTTGTGTACAGGTGTCTCTAGCTACTTCCTTGAAGAAAGTGGAGCAATGTCGGTGCTTTGAGTCACAGCTGAGCCTGGGGCCATCCATGCCTCCCAGAAATAAATTCTCTTTCTGCACAAAGAGTATTTTGGCTAAAAACTTCACCCAGTCACATGCATTGACGTTCATGTTAGCTCCAATTAGAGTAGTCAATCTTTGGTGAAATATGCCCACAGCTGTTGTACCTTCTGAAGTGTTTTGTTTCTCTGCTCTCCCAGAATCCCAAAGCTTTTCTGGAAAGCTACGAGGAGATGCTGCATTATGCACTGAAGCAAGAGACCTGGCCAACCACTCAGCAGGAGCTGGAGGGAAGAGGGGTTGGTAAAGACATTATCTCTACAAAGTTGCAGAGGAGTTGGAAGATAATGGATATGTAGGAACAGCCCGCTGCTGAAATAGGATTACATTGCGTACTTCAGCTCGTTACTCTTTTGGTTTGAAGCAACAAAATGTAAAGTCCGTCTCTTTTTTTTTAAACCTGTTCCCTTTACAGACTGTTCTGCTCTCTGACAGGTGGTGTGCATGAGTTTCTTTGATATTGTGCTGGATTTCATCCTCATGGATGCTTTTGAGGATCTGGAGAACCCGCCCTCCTCCGTGCTGGCTGTGCTGCGCAACCGCTGGCTCTCTGACAGCTTCAAGGAGACGGTGTGTTAAACGGGGAGTTCTTGTGCTGAGCATGAGATTGCAGTGCCAAGGGTAGAAAAGAGTATAACCTCAGCTGTCCTGGCTGAGCTGAATTTTCTCTTTAGAAATACCATGCTTCCCTGAAGCTCTAAACAGCAATCTTCTGGTACATGTAAATTGTTTACAGGAAAGCTTTCCTTATTTTGAAAACATCTGGTTGGCTCCAATAGACTTATTTCACTAGCGGCCTTTATCAGTGATGCCGTGGAGATGTTAAAAGATGACAACGCATATTTGCATGAGTGAGAATAAGAGGATCAAAATGTAGGGAAAAAACACGAGTGGTTTTTTTGCACCTGGCCATTCATTCTGGTGGTACCTCAGCAGACATTGAGGCTCAGATAGCAGCACTTTCTTCTAGTCCTGGCCCCCAGCTGCATATTTAAGGCTGATTAGTTTCATAGGCTGAGAATGTGGTTGGGAGGCACCTTTTAACAGCTGTTTGCTTACAGTCTGCACTCTGGGGTGTTTGGCAGCTAGGTCAGATCATATTAGCAATCTTCAAGAACACTTTGGCTTTTCTGGAATGGGTCTGGAGTGGCTAAATCTGCTTCCAGTTCACTTCGATTTTGTCACTAATTTTAGAGTTGTTGGCACAAAAGCGCCACTGCTTTGATATTTTGATGGTAATGTGTTGGTAGACATTTTTTATTTCTTTTTTTTTTTTTTTTTAAAAGTAATCCCACTAACTGATGGTCTTTCTCCATTAATCGTAGGCTCTAGCAACTGCCTGCTGGTCAGTTCTGAAAGCAAAAAGGAGACTTCTGATGGTAAGCAAAATTAATTAAAAGGGAAAGAATCTAATGTATTTGAAGCCGAAAAGATAACACCTAGATTTTGTATTTTGTCAAGATCTAAGTGGTATAAGACTGAATTGAATTGCATTTGTGAGGCTTTAGAGCACTGGGGTCCTGACATCATTGCTCCAGTGCCACGCCAATTTTTTACTAAATCGGTCTGAGTTTATTCTCCCTTTTTCTTAATGTGAGGATTCAAAAGGCAATGTTGCCTGTCTGGTATTCCCTCTCCCCGCTCACAATACCATAGGAATGGTCACAGACACCAAGCAACGAGGGGCTGCTCCTGAATTGTAGTTTCCCTGCTGGCAGTGCGATGACTGGCTCATGCGCTTCTCCACTTCCCAGCGCTGACTGCTGACTAGCTATTACTTCATGTGTTTCACTTAAATCTGTGGCTTTCTGAAGCAGATGAGTTCATGGACCTGGGGAACAGGAAGCTGCAACTTCACAACCCCAGTTCTGCCGCAGGGTCTGTGGTCTCTAGCAAGTTTTCAACTCCTATCCCACAACCAGCTGGTACGACGGGGTTTGTCTGGTGAAATGGTAGAAAGAGAAATGAGTGTTGGAAGCTGTATTGGTGCTATCATGCAGTAGCTCTGTCTTGGATATTTGCATGCCCTTTCCTGACTTGGTCCGGAGATTATAAATAGAGTTTATAAAGACTGCCTGATGGTTGCCTTGCATTTTCTTCTATTTATTTTCCTCCTGAAATAGTAGTTTAGAAACATGAAGATAGAAAGCTCTAGTCATCCTTCAAGGGATCTGAAAGATAAATGTAATTCTGCAAGAAGAGATGTTCTTAAGTAGCTCAACTTCAGTTACTGAAGCATGGTGCTTTCTAGCAGGGAATTTGGTAGCTGATATGGAATAAGCCGTTAATTCTGCCTGAGAACCAAGACCAACCAAATCTTCCCTTCCCTGTCGCAGGTACCAGATGGCTTTATTTCTCATTTCTACTCCGTATCGGAGCATGTCAGTCCTGTTCTAGCCTTTGGTTTTCTGGGGCCCAAGCAGCAGCTCTCTGAAGTCTGCAGTTTTTTCAAGGTAAGATGGCTTTTCTGTACCTGGTCTGTGTAGGACTCCAGCTGTCTTCTGGCGTAAAGCTGCAGATGTGTGCTTTTGGTGACAGACATGGCATTAAGAAACTTGGGTCTGTACAAAAGCCTTCTAAAAATCACTGGTTTTTTGAGATGCACATTGCTGAATTCAGATTAATAAGAATTCCCAGCAGAGTTTAACATAACTGATAGCAAAAATGTGTGGTGAGATCAATTTATACCATCAGTATTGGAAAAGATGACAGGTGCATATGCTGAAATAATGTCTTGTCTAAGAGTACATGGGATCTTACAAGTTATGTATTTGATCTTAAAGCCTAAATCTTTTTGTTCTTGTAGATAGTATCATGAGAGGCTATGTTGCATTCATTAAATGTTTGCATAGATATTGCCATGGACATCAGCATTGCTTTCCTGACTTCAGGAGCTCTGCTGTCCTGTTTCAGAGGCATGAGGGGATCTAGCCACAAAATACCCAGCCTGAAGCAAATCTCGGCTTGGATGGCAGACGTGCAAAATTCCTTATGGGGTTCTCTGCTTGCTGCAGTCCAGGCAGCTGGTATTGGCAAGTGGGAGGAGGTCTCCTTACTGTAAACCTTCCTTTTTTCTTTGCAGCACCAGATAGTACAATATTTGAAGGATATGTTTGATTTGGACAACGTGAGATACACAACAGTGCAGTCACTGGCAGAAGATATTTTGCAGCTGTCGCGGCGGCGCAGTGAGATCCTCTTGGGATATCTGGGCACCGAGACTTCCCCTGAGATGAACGGCACGCTTCCTGGTGAAAATGAGCCACTGAAGGAGCTCATCTGATGTCCATCAGGAGAGGAAAACAGTTTTGTACAAGGACCTTTTTCCTCCCAGAGATGGATAAAACTGCCTGCAATGTGCAGTGGTGGCAGCAAGACTTATCTCAACACACAGCAACGTGGTGGGACCTTCTGCTTTTTGTAGCCAGTAGTGTTTGCTGGGATGGATCCAGGACCACTTGCCAGCTTATGGTTTGAATTTCTTCTTTGTTCCACCTTTCTGTTCTTTTTATTGTTATTATTTTTAATGTGTCATATAAACCACAAACTGCGTGGGCCCAGATTTTTGCCCAGTTCTCTTGAATAGGGCAACATATGTACTCATTTAGCTTGTGCATTTTCTGGGAGATGATCCCTGATGTTTACGATTGTGTGTGGGAGCAGGAACATCATTGGTAAATTCTTCACTTGACCCTTAGCTTCTCAAGGAGACTTTGTTTGCTTTGGGATTTTTATTATTGTTCTTTCTCTGCTGTGTTTCTACAGACATTACTGCTGATTTTTACCTTAAGTGTTTTAACACATGCAATGTGACTAGCAAAGATTTCTTTCCCAGGGAGGAAGAAATACTTCTGTAAAGCACTGAAGTAAAATGCAGACTTTTATAACCAGTCTGAAGCTCTAAGGAAGTTGGTCTGTTCCCTCTGTGTTGCTGCTCTTTGCAGGCCAGATGATGGGCTCTGTGCTGTGGTCATCCTTGCTTAGGAGATTGCCGAGGCCTACGTTTGCCCCTAAGGCAAGCTAGTGTGAAGAGGGGGTGGATTTGCATCCTGCCTGTGCATGCACAAAGTCTTTAAAATCCGTCAAAGTGCCTTGCTGTATTTCAGAATGAGCCAGCAGCAGTTTTTGCTGGGTAGGAGGTGTGGGCTGTACACAAGCAGAGGGAAACGGTATAGCATGGTGCCTATTCCTATGCACAAGGTAGTAAGAGGTGTAGATGTTGATGTGATGTATGAAAGGGATTATGTGTGCAGATAGCTGGAGAGCTGAAATCAAGCTGCTAGAGAGGCAACGACTCTTTATAGTCTGTCAATCCTAAGAAACATGGCATAGTTTTGGGTATAGATCAAATGCATGTGTATGTGTGACCTTGTAGTGCTGGGACAGGCTCTTCTCAAATGATGTGACCTGAGTGCATAATCAGCACCTGAAATCTGGCTGCTTTGGGACATGTGCTGAGTTGGATGCTAGCGTAGGATAGCGGCAGTGGAGTGCGCTGGACTTGAGGCAGTCCTGGCTTTTCTGTGAGGTTTGCAGTGATTTGCTGAGTCCTCTGTGAGTGCAGTGCCACAGATGAAGGTTGAGGGTCCAGCCTGTGCTTTCTCCTGTTTCAGTCCACATACAGCTCCAAGTCCCAGCCTCAGAATGAGGAGGTCTTCAGGGAGAAAATGAGGACTTTCACAAAAACACGGTCTTCACTGTTTTTGGGGTTTTTTTTCAGACTGATTAGTTATCCCTTGTGTCTGTTCCAGGTAAATGGCACAAGTCTTATCTAGCCATATTTTTGCAAGGGGCAAAAAAAAAAGTAAGAATCTCGAGTTTCCATACAAGCAGAAAGTCAGTGCATGGGCTTGGAGAATACAAATGTCATGTTTCTTCCTTTTTAGATATCTAATGTGGATTCTGCTGTTAAAAGCAGGAGGGAAGTGAGCAGGGAAAAAGTAAACAGGAGGATGTAAGAGGAGTAGATAGATGCTCCTGAGATGCTTGCAAGAGGGTAAGTGTAGAGCGTGTAACATCTGTTGCTCTATAAGCACATCAGACTGATGTGGCTTATCCTGAAGACCAGATTAATGGAATAAGCAAAACAGTGCTGAGGCAGAAGTGAGGAGCAGCTGACCCAAGTGAGGCTGCATGAAATAAACTGTTATGAGAAGGATTTAAGAGACAGCAGTTGAAACTAGGGAAGGTCTCTGAGGTGTCTTGCTCCTGGAAGCATGCAGTGAGAGGAGAAACAGAGGATGTTGTATTAGCACGACACACCTGCTATATCTAAACTGTGATTCAAAAGTACGTTATATTCTGAAAGCAAGTTACTTTGCCAAAAAAATGTTTATAGTGCTTTGTGCTCTTGTATGGCTGGTTTAGAAGGAAGAGTAACTTCAGCAGCTTTGTATAGTGGTTAAAAAGATGTTAAAATGTGAAGATTAATGTAACAGGATGGATTGTAATTCTAAACAATCAATGCTGTTAATTTGAGATTTTTAGAGTTGTTTTACATGTATTTATTTACTACTTTGAGTGTCTTTTGGCCTTAGTGCTTGGGGCAGCCTGCTTGCTTTGTGTACAGACAAGAACACTGGCCGCTGACTTTGGTCTTTTCGCATCCTTGCGGGAGAGGATACTGAAACATGGTCCCCATGAAGCAAACACTAACTTGCACTGTGGCTTTTTAAGCTAAGAAATTGTAAATTCCTAATCAATCAAATGGAAGACAGACAGTTTTATGCTTTATGCTTTTCCTTAGCCCTTGCAAATAGGTTATGCTGCCCTCCCAGTGAAAGTAGAGGGATCTTCCTTGAGAACATCCACAACTTCTTGAAGATTGAGGTCTCCCCCTCCACCTGCCAACACTAACTTGCTCCTGCACAAGTCAAGGATGGCTGCCGAGACAAACTGATTTTACTGGGCAGGATGTTAAACTTCTCTACACCCCCTCCCCGCACTGTTTCATTGCTGCTCTTTCTCCCTCCCCAGTCCCAGTGTAGCTTGAGAGGAAAGGCAGAAGAAAGGTGTTTGCAGCTCTGAAGGGCACTGTTCAGATCAGCAGGTTTGGAGGAGCTGTTCCTGTGGAAGAAGCTCTCCCTCACCTGAGGGGTGGTGGTCAGTGACCTGCTGCATTCAGCTCCTTTGGCTGCAGCCCTGAGCAGGGGCTCAGGCTGCTCCCACTGATCCCATCCAGAGTGGGGCTTGGCTGAAATGGCAACCACCTCATACTCATCTGTTTTGTAGGGTAGAGTAAAACGTTATGATGGAACAACTTCCTGCCCTCTGGCTTCATAAGAGATCACTAGAAAACCCTTCTTTCCCCAACATACTGTGTTTAGCAAAGGAAATTCTCAGTATTAGTAGCAGATGAGATACGTATTCGGGTAGAATCTCTAGAGATAAGATATTTGCCTTTTTTATAATGAACCCTTATTCTCAAGGGGTTAAATCATTCTGGGCTGACACTTGCAAGTTTTTAACACTGATGGGGATTTAAAGTGGCTTAGCAGCTATGAAATAAAACCCTTCAATAGTTTCTGATGCTTGAACAGAATTTCAAATATGCATGACTTTCAATTTCTATGTGGAGGTTGTAACAAGCTTCACCAGTGGTTAAAGTACATACTTAGTACTTTAGTGTGTATGTAGAGACTACTCCAAATGGCTCTAGGACGGTCTTTATGATCTTTAAAGCACAAATACATTAATAAAAAAAATGAGAAAAAATCTGCCTTGTTGTATCTACGAGATCAGTGTGGCTTTGAAGAGCATGACTTGTGCTGTCTCATACAAGGAGGTGGGAAAGCAGGATTTTATTTACCCCTCTTCAGTAGAACATTCCTCTGCCATGTCTGAAACTAATGAATGTAAACTTGTGCCTATTTTTTCTTGGTTTCCTAAAGGTGTAAAAATCTGTTCTTGTTTCGCTTCTTCCTTTTTCCTTGCAGCTATTTTTTTTTTTTTTTTAAATACCTTTAATCTTAGGATATGGGCATTACAAGTCAAATAAAACTTTCCTTCATGATTGTGGTTTTTGTTTCTAAATTTCCTGGCGAAACTTGCTAGAAACTCAGTCTTTGGTTTCTGATTTAGGTGACAGTTGTGGTGACACCTCTGGTGCTAGAGGGATGGTATAAAACAAGGGTCTTTCTTCCTAGAGTCAAAATGCTAAACTTACAGCATGTAAACTTAAGGGTTTTGTTTGCATGGGGAGTCTTCCTGGTTCTAACGAAGACAAATCCTTCGATTAAGCAGGCTATAAAATGAACAAGACAACTCATTGTACTTTGAGCAGCGGTTGAAAACTGTGGGGTTTCATTTTTCAGATTTTGCTTCTTCCGTGGTAGTTTGATTGTGTTTGGGTGTGGTGTGGGTAGGCTAGCAGACCGTGATAAAGTGATAACAGAAATCCCAGTAAGGAGCAGAACCTCTTAAACATTGTCCAACTTCTTGTAGCATACTTATCAGCCTTCCAAATGATGTGAAAGAAACCCAGAGTAGACTGTGGGTTGGTATCAGAGATGCCCATCTGCTGAGCAATGCAGGAAACTCATCTTCTCATTCTTCTGAAGCAATTACAGTATGCTTAAATACTTTCATTTTCAAACGATACAGAAACCAGATTGAATCAGATAGGCTGTTTGCTTCCACGCTGATTAAGATTTCATCCATACACTTAAAAATATAAAAAAATAAGCCTCAGCTAGCATTAATGCAAGCCTGTCATGAACTATGATATATGCAAATAAAATGTTCATGAATAGGAAAATTTTTGTCTCATGCCACACCCTGAATATTAGTTGAAAGAGTTAAAAGGAGTTTATCTTCGTTTCCATGGTGTCAGACTGTATACTCATTACATCTCCAGAGCAGCTTTGTGCTTTCTTGTGCTGAAGGAACAGAGCAAAGGCTGCTCTCTGTATTGACACTTTCTTCTTATGTTCAGGAAGGAGTGGGTGAATATAGCAATGAAGCCCACAATTTTCAGTACTTGTCATGGTACATAGATCAAATGTAATCCACTCTGCCAGCATAACTCTGTATTCAATAGCTTGGAAAGGAGGAGATTTATTTAACTTGAATAATGAAAGCAGTAAATCACTCATGCTATCTTGTAGCAGTCTTCTGCAATGAACTGAACTTCTGCAGTAAATATTTGCTCTTTCTTTCCGAGTAATAAGACTTTAATGCTATTTTTCTTCTTGCAATGCCAGGAAAAGTATCAACTTTGAAGAGGCTGTTGAAATTAATTGGACATAGTCATAACTGATATCAGAAAACAGGTGTATTACAACTGCAGGAAAAGGAGTGTTCTGCCTGTTCCAAAATCTTACTTTCTGGTGAATGAGTTAAGGGGTAGAAATCCTAGTTCATGTGCTTTCCTGACATATAAAAATTAAAGGCAACCCCTTGCCTATGTTTATCACTTCTTGCGCTGCTCTTGCATATTTATTTTTCTGTAAGTTTTATCTCCTAAAATTGAATTAACTTTGGCAGTTTGGTCTGAATGTGTATTTGCCTTCTACAAGCTTTTCTGTGCAACGCTGCTCATTTATCTCACTTTTGAAGTGCTGCACTGTTTGTGTTCTGCTTTTTCCTCAGGCTCCCCAGGTAAGTATTATTCTCTGGGCTTACGTATGGGAACATTCATTTCGGTTTGGTCTTCAAAGTGGGTGTTTTCAGTGGTCAAAGGTATTTTGGGGGAAGAAAAAAAAAAAGTATTGCCTGGACCATTGTTGCTTGGCCTTTGCAGTACCTTTTAAAGGACATGCAGAGTAGCGACAGCAGCATCCTGCTTTCTGTTGAGATTCTGGAAGGACTTTATTTCATGCTTTGTTTTAACATGTCCATGTTCACATAGGAGCTGCTGGTCCTTTACAGAGCTATGAAGGAGACGTGGCTGTCAAAATCCATCTTCTTCCTAGTGTTATGTATATTAAAAAAAAAAAAAAAAAAGGCATTTTCCGTTTTCAACAAGAGTTTAGGCCTTGTCAGTTAATCACTCCTGTGCAGGGGCAAGTAGAGATGTTATGCTTAGGCTAGGGAAATAATCCTCTAGTAATACGACTTATAAAACAGAAGAGCGCCTTTTTAAAAACACGTCTTTTCAGTCTTGAAAAGGGTGACAGGAGAGAGAAGGATGGTTTAGGTTTTTGTCCTGGACACTGGAGCCAGAGGAGCGCGCCAGCCCCAAACCGTCCCTCTCCGGGCCCCGCACCCTTCCCCGGCGGCAGCGAATGCACCCACCGCAGCAGGAGGCCGTGAGGCGCTGGGGCGGCAGCAGGGAGGTTATGAGGGGGAGTCCTGCCGTGGGCACTGCTCTCCATCAGCCCGGCGCGGCTCCAAAGCGGAGCCCCCGAGGGCTGTGCCGGCCGGGCACCGCAGGCCCGCGGCGGGCAGGAGAAGCCATTTTAACCGCCAAGTCGCCAACAAGCCCCTTCCTCAGCCCCCCGTGCCAGCCACCCCAGCGCCGCAGCTGATTGGCTAAGAGCCGGCGGCAATGGAAGCTAGTGATTGGCTAATCTGCATCGCTCCTTTCGCCAATGACGAAGGGTAATGACGCCCGCCTTTCTTTCGATTGGCTTTTCCGCTACCTGCGTCCTCCTCCTATTGGGCACTGATGCTAGTAGGCTATTGGCTCTGCCGCTCCCCGGGTTGGATTTTTAATTGGGTGGCTGTGGGTTGGCCGGCGGCTCACCTGCCGCGCAGCGTCATTGGGCCGCCGCTCTCCGCGCCCCCGCCCACTGGTCGCACCGCCCCTTAAGTGCGTTCCGATTGGCCGTGGTGGCCCGGCCCGGTATCCGGGTAAGATGGCCGCAGTCGGAGAGTGCTCGCTCCCCGCTCCGTGGCGGCCGGTCTCCCTCACTCACGTCGAGTATCCCGCAGGTAAAGTTCCGCTTCGTCCCCGCCCGGCCTCCCCGGTGGCCGCCGCGCCGCTCCCCGCAGCGGGCCCCGCCCGCCGCTCCACGGCACCCCTGAGGGCCGGGCTGGCAGCTGCGAAATAGTGAGCCATTGAGCGGCCGCCCTGAGGCGGTGAGGCGCGCGTGCGCGCTGGGGGCGGTGGTACTAGCTGCCGAATAGTGATCTGCAGGGGGGGACTCGGCTCTGCGCATGCGCCCTGCCGAGGCGCCGTGCTCCAGGGGCTGCCGAGCCCCAGGCGGTGAAGGGGACCGGGAGGGGGGGCCGGGGCGCGGCCCTGTCCCGCCGCCGTGGGGCCGGGCCTGCCCTCCCTTGTCATCCTCCCCTCGCCACACCACTGCCTTGCCCCCTCTGCAGCCCCCTGGCATGCCTGTCCATGTGTGGCTGCCCCTGGGCCTCGAGGTGTGGGCCCCACCCATGGCGTGCCTGCTCCCCACAGCCCTGGTGCCACCCCACAGCGGCATGGCGGGGCCGGGTGTCTGGGTTGATGCTGGAGGTCTGACTTGGTGTGTCACAGGGCCAGCTGGACCAGGTGTTGCCTCATAGCATCCCAGGGAGCCATGCTGTGGCAGCGTGGCCCTGCCCCTGCGGTGGGCTTAGCTGTCAGGCGGCTTTTGCGGCTGTGCTGGGAGTGGGCCCCGCTGTTGTGCTTTGGTCAGGCGGTGCTGTGGGAAATGCTGGGAGGACAACAGGCGGAGGGCTTCCTGTAGGTCAGCACTTGGCAAGGTGGGTTTGGGTGCAGTCAGTGGTGAGGAGCGATGGGTGCCTGTGTGCAGGATGACTTGTTCCATCGGGGCAATGGTATGATCCACAAAGGTCCTGTGCCATGTCCCTGCGGCACTGTGTGCCAGCAACATGGCCCGCGTTGTGGTAGGATGAATCCCTGATCTACCAGTGTGCAAGAGCAAATGGGTCTGTATTCAGATAGCGGCTGTCTAAGCAGTGTCTCATTAGTAACTGTGGTCTTTAGGAGCTCCTCTTCAGGTGCTCTGCACTGTGTTGTTTTTGGGTGAGACAGAAAAACAATTTTTTTTCTTTACCTGTGTGTTGTGATCAAAGATAATAGAAAAAGCAGAGTGTGAAGTGTCGGAGTGTTAGTATTGACAACCTGGTCAAAATCCAAATTTGGTGTTAACACCATTCTCAATATTGCTAGCTCTGGTAGCAAGTCCCTAACTTGCCATAAAGTGTTGCTGCATGTCCTATTTCAATAGCTGGATTTTAGTTCCCAATGAAAGCTCCTCTTGGTAGTGCAATACCTAAAGCTTCTAAAGTGCTTAGGGATCTTCCAGGTTGAAAGTACCCATTTAGCCAGAAGACTTGAAATGTGACAACACTGAAAAGATTTGGTGCTGGAAATACATTATTGCTTGCCCCCCCTTCCCCCCCGCCCCAGTATGGCTGTTTTGTGGGTTTCTGTGATACTTCATGTGAAAGATTGACATTTCCTTTTCTGTCTTGCATTTTCCTTCAGCCTGTACATTCTTCTGCCATCCCCCTTCTCAAATATATTAATGTGACAGTTTGAGGGAGATGGGGAATAATCTTTCCAGTAGTACTGATATATTCATCTTTGTATCTTATTTCTTTATGTGAACCTGGCAGTCTACACAGAATGTCCCGTGCACTATTTTTTGGATTGGTTTGGGAAATGAAGGTGGTTGGAGTTGCTGCACGAGGGTTATCTGTCAGATCATAAAGAATGTGACATAATGCGATTATTTTTCTCTCTGCATTGATTGCTTTTATGCAGGCAAATGGAGAAGATGATTGTGTGGAGGGGGTAAATCACCACCGAGATTAGGGTTATGTATTGAGGGGATGAACACTGTGTTTGTCTTGGATAAAACATGTAATTATGGAAGCCTATAACGTGGAGACAAAGGAGTAAAACATTAAAACAGATGGCAGTATGAAAGTTTCTTAATTTATTTTGGTCTAGAAAAATTAGTTGCAGTAAGATGGTAAGTCTGATACCTGGATTTGGGGAAAGTGCTCTAACTTTATTTAGAAAGCTGTTTATGTTTTGTCTGTGTACGGCTTAAGTCCAGGTCCGTAAAGCTGCTAGATAATGTACATTTATAAAATAGTGGTGTTAGCAGCATGCTCAGCACAATGGAGTTAATGCAGCCTTGTGCCTATAGAGAGGGATCAGAATGAGAAATAGGCCCTGCTTTTACCAACATAAATTATTAAGCTGTCTTGGCGTGTCATACGCTGTTGTGTGGCAAACGTTGTCTTTTGCTTCTGGCTGATCCCAGAGGCTGCTGGCCTGGAGTGCAGCGTGCTGAGCCACTGTGGCAACTGGCTCTTAAAATCTCATGTCTTTAAAGACTTCCAGCGCAGAACTGCTGTCATCCCAGCTTTCATCTGCCAAGAGTGATGGTCCCTCTTGCTGTGACCAGGTGAAAAGCAGTCACTGCTGATTTCTGACTGGCAGATGAAGCCTGTTATTTGGCTTCTGCTTGTAATTGTGAAGGGGAGGGGTGTCTTCAGAAGGATGCTCATCCTCCCGGTCTCTATCTAATGTTTCCTTATCAATAGCGATATAGTGCAAAACGCCAAACACCCTTCCTTAATGCTTGTGTGGCTGCTCAGTTCTCTGGGGCTTTCTGTGATGTCAGCTTTGAGCAAGATCAAATGAGAAACGGTGGATGAACGCTGTGGTAGTCAACTGCAAACTGGTCTGAGTAATGGGGTCTTGGAGACCTAATTGAAATATTACCCATGGTAAATGTCAAGATCAAACATAGAGAGAAGAAACCAACAATGGCAGTGTTACTTGATAGTGTGTTAAAGCATGCAGCTGAAGAGGACAGTCTTTAAAAATATTGTCATGATAATCGCTTTCAGAAATGTTTGCTCGTGGAGCTTTTCATACCAGCAGCTGTACTTTGGTGAGACCAAGGAATGATCTGACATAGCGTTGGGTTGCTGGCAGGTAGGCAGGAATAATCCTTCTGTACGTCTTTCCAGTAAACAGCTGGTGATTGCATCAGAATTGTTAAGTTCTTTGATGGATATATAAAAGCTATACTCTGAATGTGTCTAATTGCTCTTTGAACCCATTTCTGCTTTGGATCTCTCAGTATCTTTGGCACTGAGCTTTGTAACTTAATGTAGTGGTTGTTTCTTTTCTGCTTTTAAGTCCGCTGCTCAGTAATTTCATCAAACACTATCTCATGTGCAGTGAGAGGTAACAAATGTTTGCTGTCCATTTCTCCATATCGTTCATGACTTTATGGGACTGTTGTATCCTCTGTTTTCCTCTTTCAGCTGAAAATCTGAGTTATTTGATATTTTCTGAGTGGCTACTGTTTAATTGTTGTTATCTTTGTCCTCTTTCTATTTGCCTTTTCTGTGTTTACCATCCCTTTTTAAATGGTGACAGCAGAATCGCGTAATAAATTTTTGTAGTGCTGTAACAGTAACTTATTTTGCTCTTAAAAATGTTGTTCTTGCCTTTTTGACTGCTGCAGAGCATTGGATACTACTCTGGAGGTATTGGCTCACACTAAGCCTGAGGGTTTCTTGTTTGATAACAACTAAACTAAATCCTGTCATGTTGTGTGTGTAATTAGCGTTGTTTTTTCCCGTATGCATTGCTTTGCATGGGATGACTTTGTGTTACAGACCTAAAACTCATCTTCAGGGACTTCCTGTCTGTAGGGTGAGTTTCACTGGAGAAACATTGAGTTCCTGGTTTGTTTGGGTTTTTTTATTATTATTTAGAGAAAAGGAAAAAAAAAACTTCCTCTCTTCAGTGCAGCTGGGATTCTTAAAGCTCTGGGACTTTCTGGACCTCCTCTTCTCACATTGGACAGATTCTTTAACCTGGCGTGCCAAACCCTTTCTCTGCAGAATGACAGAGAATCTTCCTGTTTTCTCAGTTGGGAAGGGTATTTACTACAGTCAGGCAGAATTGGAGAGGCAAGTGTGCAGAATCAACCCATCGGAGCAAAGGTGCATCAGAGCAAAGGTGCTCATGCTGTCTGTGTGCTTTGGCTCAGCAGTTCTCGTTGCTATTCAGTATCAGCATGTGTTGCTCCTATAGGAATGTTTGTTCTGATAACCCTTGCTGTGATTTCTGTTTAGGGTGGTAGTTCGCCAGTCAGGGCTCATTTTGTAACTAAGTAATATCTGTTGAAAGAAGCAGATACCACTCAGTTGTTTGGCTTCTTTAATGCAGGGTTTTATGTTTAATCTTCCTGCAGAACTTTCGTGTCTGATGCATGCCTTTTATGCCGTAATTTAAAGCATCCTGAAGATATTTTTACTGTCCCACAGCTTGTGATATCAGGATATGCGAAAGTAGAGGAAATGATGATCCATCATGAATATTTACTGGTGTAAATGCATGTGACACACATACAGTGTGTGTTGTCTGTACAGCTTGCATACATGCATTTAGTCAAGAACATACGACCAGCAGCAGTGCCACAAATAGATGCTTCAATAGGAAGCAGTGGTGGCAGCGGTAAAGCTAGATCTTGCGGTAGGATGTGGTTAGAGTGCTGTTGATTCACATTCTTACGTTATATACAGGTTAAGCTAATGTGGTAAAGCTTGGATATTTCCACTGAAAGAATGCTGGGTAAAATGTTGAATTGGAGCAGAAGTAGATGCTGAATGAAGGCTGAAAAAAACAGTGTGCTTCTGAGCTATATATAGTGTTTCACCTATTTATCTCTTGGATGCCTAAAAATGAGGTGGTTGCGTTCTTTATTTTTGCATCTTGAGCCCCAAATGATGTCCAGGGAAGGCTGGACTTTAAAAAAGCGGAATTTAAAACAAAACAAAACCCAACCTATATATTAAATAGATTTGCATCTTTCCAGAGGTTTTGTCTCTGTTCTTACTGGTTGGAGGAATTGCTTTAAAATTCCCAAGTTTAGTAAAATGAAGAGAAATTTAATTTTTATGAAAAGGTGGGGGACGGACCTGCTTGCTAGATCTGACTGGACTTGAAACTGTCGTGTCTCCTGCAAGTCCCCTTTCCCTGGGAATAAGTCTCTGAGCGCACTGGAGCGTGAGAGTAGACAGGAGTGTCACAAGTAATCACGGTCTGAGGCCCTGGGAGTGCTGTGCAGTGATCAGCGCTGGCCTTTCTCTCGGAGCTTGCTTTGCCTTCTTCACTGGGGATTTCCAATCATTTCAGAGCTGGTTTAGTTAGTGCAGCTCTGCCTTAGACTGCTAATCTAGCGAGTACATTTATGACGGTGTTAGTGAGTTCCTGGTGTAGCTCCCAGGGCATAGCAAAAGTGCTGCCTTCAGTGAGCATGCAGCTATTTACTTGCCTCCTCCCCTAGAAAAAGTGGCTTCAGAATGTGATTCTGTTTGATTGCTGTTAGCCACAGTAATATGAAATATTATTCATGCTATCTCTGTTCTACTTTAAATGGACAGTTGAAATGTTTGGGGAGCTATTGTGTTAAGATTGTCTGGGTGAAGGACTTGCTACTCTGTCTGCAGGCAGCATCTGGGGGTGATGGTTTCTGGTTCTGCACCTCAGGTTCAAGTGTGGGTTGTGTGCTGGTGAAGTCTGAGTGGCTTGATTTATTGGGTATGTTATATGATAACATAACATAATGGAGGATCTTGAGTTTGGTACTGCTGATGCTATTTAAATTAAAAGACTGCTTCCTTAAGTATTCTTCCACCATCTGCATAAGAAATAGACCGCCCCCCCCGAGAAGAAAAAGAATCTGCTTTAACAAAAATCTACTTGACAAAATTATGGCTTTTAGTCTTGAAGTGCTAAGCCTTTATGTACCATAGATTAACAAAGTGAATGACCTGAAACACAGTGATTCCTTGCTGAGGACCTATCTTCAGATGGTAACACTGGAATTGAGACTATTGGAAAGTATTCCTGAGGCTTTTGGGGTAGTTTTGATTGTCTGGTGGCTTGTCTCATGAATTCCCTTGTCATTTAAGACAGGATTAATTTTGTAGAGAGTTTGTGATTTATGCAAAACCATAAGGGGCTTGATTCTCTATTGCCACATAACTGATACTGTCACTTACATCCACTTTGCATTACTATAATACATTCCTGTTCTGCTTTGGGAGCATTTGGAACCCACCTGATGCAAGGCCAACCTGCCATATGGTGTAAGAAATGCTTCAAATTCAGTGTCTTCTAACACTTTTTCAGGTTAAAAACAAAATAGAACCTTACTTCAGTGAAAACCCAATATTCTTGAGGATTTTGTCCTCCAACTCTTCCTAATTTCACTGGTGTTCCAAACTAAAACTCCTAAAAGTAATCCTTGCTGATGATGATGCTGGTTCCCAAATCTAACCCAGAGTCTGGAATTCAAGAGGGATCTGTGCGCTGATGTACCTGATGTAACCACAACTATGTGGCAATAACATCAGCAGCGTGAACTTTGTAGCAGTGCAATAACTTTTTTTAATCAGTTCCAGTACTCAGAGGCTGAGGTTAAAGTCCATTTTGCAAAGTGCTGTTTTAAAATGTGGGTGCGTGGGCTGGGGAGACTCAGTATCTTGCAGTGGAATTGATCTAGGAATGAGTCCAATGCTCAGCCTTGCAGAGGCATCCTGTTTCCTTTTGAGAGGAGGGAGGAAGGATAAATTTATGTGGGGGCTGATCCTTTTGTGTTCAGTGATGGGATGAAGAAGATCGAGTCTCTGAGAACCAATATAGAAACTACACTGTTGCTTAAGTTGCTCACTGGGTTCATACTTCATTTTTGTAGTGACTCCTGTCTTTAAAGATTCTCTGGTAGATAGTTCTTGCTCTCCTGAAGTGAATTGCTGATCTTGGAGCAAAATTACTCTGATAATTTTTTCTTTCCTCAGAATTTATGGTGACATCTTCTCTCCAAATACTTTTGTATGTGTCCTTTTTCGTGGAACAGAGGCAATAGAAACTTAGATCAAAATACATAGCTGCTCTTTACTGTTGTTTGCCTACTTCTGTGCCTGTGATAGTTCAGGATAAAGGTTTTGAGGTACCTTATGACCTCTTGTGAGGTCCCATTGCCGCTCCCTGATTCTCCCTGGGGGATAACTAGACTGTTAGCTATTTGGGGTGGAGGCGCAAAGTAATTTTGTGTGATATAAGTGGGCTACTGGTTAAAAAGCGGTGTCTCCTTTTTTTTCCCTTTATCTCCCGCTATGTTTAGCTATTTATTTCCTCCCCATTTTGCTAATGCTAGTGTTCATGCAGACACATGGTGAGACAGATTAGGGAGCTGATCCAGCTGAAAACTAACCCGT
This sequence comes from Gavia stellata, assembly GCF_030936135.1. NCBI lineage: Eukaryota > Metazoa > Chordata > Aves > Gaviiformes > Gaviidae > Gavia > Gavia stellata. The sequence continues at coordinate 7,096,433 of NC_082617.1, forward strand.
TTTAGTAAGGGAGTGGGAAAGGATTTGTTTAGGGAGTGTTTGCTGGTAATTGCTGGCACAGGGAGGCAATATGAATGAGGGGGAGGGAACGACGCTGCCTCTTTTGCAGCAGCCTGTGCTTATGTTGGATTAAAGTGACTCTGGGCCCACACCCATGGTCATTGTTGTAAATTGGCTGGCAGTAATCTGCTGAATGATGCCAACCTCCTCTCACCCCTGCTTTTGAACCTGCATGGAAGCACTGCTGTCTTCCTTGCCTTGGCTCCTCTTGGGCTGGAGCAGCAGTAGTCAGTCTGCAAAATGGAGACTTGCCTGCAGTGCTGAGTTTGCCCCTCTGCTCTCAGTAGTTCAGGGCACCAAAGGACCCGCACTCTGGTGGCAGCCAAGTACCTGTGAAGTTCAAACTGATTTGTTTCTCTTGTTTGTTTCCCTAGGTGACTTCTCTGGTCAGCTTTTAGCTTATTTGAGTCTTGGTCCAATATTCATTATTGTTGGCTTTGTAACGCTCATCATATTCAAGAGAGAGCTTCACACGGTGAGTCCTTCTCTCCCTTCCCAGCTTCTCCTAATGACAAAAGTCTTTCCCCTTGTCACCTGGTGCTCCTGTATTCACACTTCTTTTTCTCTCTTTAAAGAGCAAGCTTAGGTAAGGTGATCTTCCTGTCAAAGAACAGCAGGAGACATTTATCACCTGTACCAGGTTAAAAGACTGCTTAGCCTTTGCTGACTTTTCTGTTACTCTCTGCTATGTTTTGGGCATTATCTGCCCAAAAACATCGAGGAAGATGTCTGAGGAACTAAAGAATGCCATTGCAGAGTGGGAATACTCCCAAGATCCAGCAGGATCATAGCACTAGTAGGTTCCTGCAAGATGGGCAGCATATGCGGGAGATGGTGTCTGTAACTTAGTAGGATGTGCTTTCTTTGAACTACTGAGGCAGAAAAGGGGATACAAAACAAAAACCTACAGATTCCTAAGGGAGTGGATCTGTCCATAAGGGCTGCTTCCCAGCTGTGAATCAAATACCAGGGACAGAAGAGACTTGCTTCTGTCCAAATGACCAACAAGGGATTTTTTTGTCGTACATAATGCTTTCTGACAGGTAGGTGGGAATCAGTGTCACCGATAAATTCCCTTTAGGAGGTATAAGCCTCTTGTAACATTTGCCCTCAGTAAACAAATAAAATAGGGGCCAGTGAAAGGATTTTGGCAGCAGATTTGTAATATAGGGCCATGGTGTCATGGGAACCAGTGGCTCAAGGGACCTGGGAATGGGACTTCTAGGTTATTAAGCCAATGCTAGCTAGGAGAGGCAGCTGATAAGTTTTGGCAACCTAAAGGTTTCTTGTTGATCCAAAAGAGAGAATAAGCTAGAGTAACCATTGCTCAAATTCGTAGATTTTTGAATACAGGGGCTTGTTGGGTGTTGGTCATGAGACAAGTGTTGATGTTGATTCCCAGTTCTTTACGTGGGAAGTTACCATTGAGCTGGAGAGAGACGCTAGCTGACTTGCAGTAGCCTGGCCCGTAGCTCAGGACAGAGAGTGAAGAATTGCTTCATCTGGAATGGGACTGAGTGTCAAGAAGGCAGAGTATCATCACCAGCTGGGAATTTGATCACAGCAGCAGGACTAATTTAGGGGAGGTGTATGGACTGTGGAATTAGAGTAAAAATAAATGCTACCAGTCTGGCTCAGTTCAGAATGTGACTTCATTTTAGACTGAAGACAGCAACTTCAAGATTAAAATATTCATGGAGGGAAAAGCCAGAAAGCCTAAAAAGTCTCCTTTTTTTTAAGCTATTTACCCAAATAACAGTGTGTGTACTCCCCCTGTTGGTCGTTGGGGAAAGACAATTCCTTAAAACCTGCCCTGTTAAAAAAGTCACTTTCCACACTTGCTGGTGGAAGTATGCTAACAGAATTGCTGTACAGTGTCATTTTTGTCTCTTTCTGTGTATCGTCTGCTGAAAAGCTGCATATACACAATGTGTTGCCAAATACACAAAGTGGGCTGAAAAAGAAGTGCTTTTCTTCCTTGGGTAGATAATTTTGAATCCATTGGTTTTTAACTCTTAATAGTCAAAAAAGAAAATTAGAAACACATGGTTTGGGGTTTTGTCAACAGAGAGAGCCTGGTAAGTAGATGGATCTTTTAGGTAGGATGACATGGTTGTCTTGCTTTCACAGATTTCTTTCTTGGGAGGGCTGGCATTCAACGAGGGAGTGAACTGGTTAATAAAAAATGTAATCCGGGAGCCTCGGCCCTGTGAAGGTATGGTATGGCCCATTGGTGTCATGGTGTTGGTTGAGTTTTGAGTGGAATGCTAACTGTGGGGGGGTTAGAGGGTATTTTCCCCTTTGCCTCATGTTGGCTTTGGATGTTTGGGTGTAAGAAGGCTGGCAGAGCCATCTGAGCAGAGATGTGTCCTGTGAACTCATGTGCGCATACTCCAGCAGAGTGGTCTGTCTTCATATCTGGAGCGTTCCAGCTGCTATGTACAGAGTAGACCTTGACCATACTCTTTCTTCTTCTCTTCCCAGAAGCCCATTCAACAGTGACCACAAAATATGGGATGCCGTCCAGCCACTCCCAATTCATGTGGTTTTTCTCTGTCTATTCCTTTCTGTTCCTTTATTTAAGGTAAAAATTCAATGTCAGGTTTTGGCTGTTAATATGTTGAAACACCTGAAATAGATGGCTCCCTTGCTGTGTGCCACTTCAGTGGCATAATGGAATTAAATCTGAGGAACTGCACAATTTACTGTGGCTAGGGTGGATGAAGCATGTCTATCTCAATCTGAATGTAGGACTGTAGTTACCATTGTTGAAAACTGAAGGTACGGGTGGGCCTTCTGTGCCTATCTGGGTACAGGTCTCCTGATCTGCTTTTTCTAAGCTGTGATGATCCACCAGTGTGAGGAAAGAGGGGGGGTGATAGGGAGGAGGAAAGAAGAGCTGCTTTCTCATGTGTCTACTCAGTTTTGTCAGTGGGGTTGCCTGCAGTCGTTTAGGTAATATCTGTTGCCCACTTGCATGACCTTTTAGTTCATCTCCCTTACCAAGTACTGGTTTTACATGCTGCGCTGTGCTTTTCTGAAATTCTTGCTGGGGCATGGCTCTGTCTTGTGGCTCCACGTGTGGAGGAAGACAAAACTCACAGTTCCTCCTAGCTTTGTGGACGATGGAGGGACTCTGATGTCTTGGCTCCCTGTTGCATATGCTCAACATGTGCCTTTCACATCAGTTGCAGTAATTGTGAGCATTCTGCCTTCTGTCACAGCAATCCCTGTTAACAGTTGGAGAGAGAGAAGTGTGGCTTTCTGGCTTCTCTTTAACTGCTGCCAGTGGGACAGATTGCTGCTGGGATGGTATTGAGCTGCCCATGACCCCACTGGAATAGAGCTTTCCTAGGGTTTCAGAGATAGTGAGAACAGAGATAAGGACTGCTCAGCTCCCTGCCACTGTGCTAATGGCTCTCCATCTCTTTCAGAATGCACCAAACAAACAATGCGAGGTTTCTGGATTTACTATGGCGACATGTGCTGTCCATCTGCCTCGTCACAGTGGCTTTGCTAGTCTCATATAGTAGGTATGGAGCAATTGTTTGTCTTATGCTCTCATACAGTCCTGTGGCCTTTAACAGCCAGCAGACCTGTCATTCCTTACCCTGCATTTCCGATCTAATTCTCGATGACTGCATTGTACAAGTCAGAGCTTTGTGGAAGTTGCTGTGTTGCCATGAGACCCTTCAAATAAGCAAAGGTGCTACATGTGTGGTGCTTCACAGAAGCATTTATAAAACCCAAGATCAGCTGAGCTTGTACCAATTCCCCGTTGGCTCCATTGCCATGCTCTAGCCTCACTGCCTCGCCCTCTTTCCAGCACTAATCATGAAAGCATTGCACCATGCCTTGGCACACCAGCATCTGCAGCATGTGGATTGCTATAGTTGATCAATCTGATTGTTTTGCTTGAGCATTAGTTAATAAAAACATTTATAGCTGTTTGATTTGCAAGATTTGGTTGTATTAAGATGAATAAAGAAAATGAAACTTTGATAATGATTTTTCTTCCCTTTAGTAGATTAAAAAATATATATATATACACATACATATAAAATGAGCTTCAGTGACTGGAAACTGGACAAATTCAGGCTAGAAATAAGGCCATGTTTTCCACATGAAAGTCATCACCTGTTGGCACAGTTGATTGTACACTAGAGCTGATTTCTTATTACTGGTTGTTTTTAAAATTCTGACAGGACAATTTCATAAGAGAGATATGGTCTAATTCACATAAAAATAATTTGAGGAAATCCAGTGGCCTGTGCTAGGCAGAGGGTCAGATAAGATGATCTCAATGGCTTTATGATATATGGGTGAAAAGAATTATGAACGTGACTCATGTAGCTCATGTGCACGGATAACTTAACAGACCTTTTAATGTAGCTTTCTGAATGGCTGTAATCACTGTAAGCCCGCTGAGGTAGTGCAGCCTTCGTGCTGTCACATTTGAAAGCAGCAAAATTGTAACAAAAATGCTGTCTATGTTCTTAAAAGCCTTTAAGCCTCAGCTTTGGTGGCTTGGAGGGTGTCCTGATACTGGCTTTGGAAAAGACTTTCGTGGGAACCTACAGTAATAGTTCCTCAGCTAATCCAAAGATACATGAAGAAGAATGTGGAGGGTTATCGAGTTAAGCTCAAACTAGAAGTGCTCTAAGCTGAAACTGCTGTAGCAGGGAAGACAGTTTTTCCCATTTTTTCCCCCACTTTTTTGCTAGCTTTTTAATGAAAAAAGTTAAGATACCCACTTTTAACATCTGGAGGATAACTTGCTCACAACGTCTGAGGGTCCAGTGAAACATCAGCCCTTGATTCTTGCCTCCTCTTGTTTTAAAGCCTGTCTGGTGACTCTTCTCTTCCACTGCAGGGTTTATTTGCTCTACCACACCTGGAGCCAAGTCTTATATGGAGGTGTGGCAGGAAGCATTATGGCCATAGCCTGGTTTGCCTTCACACAAGAGATATTAACGCCTCTCTTCCCAAGGATAGCTGCGTGGTAAGTCTCTTTATTCTGTGGAGGTTTTATTCCTGCAAGTCTGCATTCTGTGGATTGGTGTTTTGCTCATTAAATGAGTCTCTTGCAATGAGCTGGTAACACAGGTGTAGTAGAATTGCCTGGCAAAATAAAATTTTCCTAATCAGTTGGTGTAAAAATTGTACCTTGCATCTGAAGCAAAACAAATGTAAAGATATTTCAGTCTCTAAAATTTTAGTTGTAGCTGTGCAAGCCCTGACTGTAAATGGGCTGCTCAACCATCTATGAACTGCCTAAGTTACAGATGTTAAAAATGAGAATTCCTGGGTTCTGTTCCAGTTTTGCATGCTGACTGCTGTGTAACCTACTTGTTCCTCCATGTTTTCTTGTGCATGCATATACAAAGGATCATATATGCTTGCCTGATACAGGTGGGGGAGAGAGAAAGTTTAAGCAACTGTTATGTTTATAAAGCCCTACTAAAGTTGTAAGGTGTGGCAGAGTGCTGGAGAAGCTTTTCAGGCAGAACAGACTTTTCTTAATGAGTATCTGGTGACCTAGTGAAATTGCAAAACCATTTAAATGTAACATAGTCTGGAAACATAGTATAAGAAAGAAAAAACCAAGAGGTGTTTTTTTATTAAATTTAACAAAAAGCTCCTTTCCCAGACTGAAGGTTAATAGAATAGTAAAGTTAAGTCTGGAGCAGTTCTTGTGCTGGTTTTTTTATTTTGATCAAAATAGTGGTGGAGAAAAAGTCTAATTATTTCCCCCTTTCTACCACCTTGTCCATTTCCAGGCCAATTTCAGAGTTCTTTTTAATCCGAGATACCAGCCTCATTCCTAACATCCTGTGGTTTGAATACACAGTCACAAGAGCAGAGGCAAGGTAAGTGATCTTGGGGGATGGAGGAGCTGTAGCTGGTTTGACTTGTCAGATGTAGTTATTAATTTATTTTCTAATATGTGGATAGCTGCTGTGGGTAGAATAGTGCAGAGTAAAGAAATACCAAATTGTGGGTCAACTACTGCATCTGGAAGGTTGAGTCTCTTGGAGAGTATTTGGGATTAAAGAATGTTTCATTTAAATAGTCAGCATTTCAGCTCCCTAGTCCATGTTCTTTGCAAGCAATTGTTTTTAATTTTGCATCCACATGTGAGCTTGCGCACACTTAGGACACGGTGGATGTTCTAGGACTGTTAAGAGTAGGAAGGACTGATCTCCTTTTCGAATATGGTGGGAGCAGCTTTATTTTTGCGTGGAGCTAAGCAGAGCCTTACTTTAATCCTCCTATCTTTTGCCCCCTGGTTTGCCACAATACCCTGCGATAGGGCTGCGGCGACCTCTCTCACCCTGCCCTCTGTGTTGCCGTTGCAGAAACAGACAGCGCAAGCTGGGTACGAAGCTCCAGTGACTTGGGAAGCGTGGGGATCAGAGTGCACGTTTTAACGGAGACAGACAAGAGCAGAGACCTGGGAGCAGCAAGGAGCCTTTTAACAGACGGACCAAAGGAACAGGCAGGGACCATACCCAAAACCTGAAAGCCTTTGCTCTGCTTTAGCAGCTAGCTGGATGCTCCCTGATGCATGTGGGACCGTGCAGGAGTAGAAACTCATTTTCAACACAGATGCACATAGCTGGTTGGAAAGTACCATCACGTCTACGTCAGGGGAGGGGGGAGAAAATGCCTGGTGTCATGTTCGGGGGAGGGAAAAGCAAAAATGAATCCTTTCTGTGACTTCTTTTTTTTTCAGCATGAAATATAGACACTATTTATTTATTTTTTTAAATGGAACTATTGTTTTTGGGGTGGGTGAGGCGTTGATTGTGTGTTTTCTTTTTGCTTTTTGTTTGGGTTTTTCTTTTTGGAAGAAGATGACAAAACTAATCTCAAGTTGATCATGCTTAATTAGGGCTTTTAATTTTTAAAAACTTCTTAGGAGGGAGGGGAACTAGGATGGGGTGACTTAAGCAGAAGGGAGAGGAAGGCTTCCTTTCCTTTCTGCAACCAGTTTGGGAGATCAAAATCAATTCCAACTGCACTTTGTACAGATGGAAAGAAAGACTAAAGATCGGATTTTTAACACTAGTGATGGTTCTGCAGGGAAGCCTGCATGGATACCATTAAGGGGAGTGTGTGTGTAAAACAAAGGAAAACCTGAAATATACTGACTTTTTTTTTCCACTGCCGCTCCTGTTGTGTAATTACCAAGAGTGTCTTTCTCAGAATCTCTTCTAGGTGGCAAGATTATCATACATATCTCACATTTATTCCACCTCTTCCTTTATACTTCTGTTACCTCAGGGTTGCTGTGATCTGTACAGCTTCTGTTGTACTGAGTGTGCTACTGATGGCACTGGAAAGCCCGTTCGTTATAAGCAGTGCTGTGCTCCAGTGAGAGTCAGCCCAAAGCCTTACAAAATCCAGTTGCTGGTCTCTGTCTTAAGCACTGGATTTTTAATTTTTTTCTGTTAAAGCTTAAGGGAAGGATTTTTAAGAATGAACAAAGTGACAACCATAAATGAATAACAAGGCAAATGACTAATAACTAGCACAGCTGCTGTCTGAATTATTTCTTGAAGAGTCCTGTTAGAATCCAACTGTGACCTCAAGTGAGCTTATCCTAGCAGAGACTCCTACCAGTTATTACAGTGGCTTGGTCGGGGTTCTGCAGTAGTAACCTTGAATGCCGAACTCCTACAAGCAAGTTTCGCTTTCCATCCTTCTTCCATTCCGATTCTTCGTTTGGCCAGTCAGCTCTCTAGATGCTGTGTCTCTGTGGGAGTGTGCCTGCCATCTGTGTGTGCTGGTGATGCCTCTAACTTCTGTGATCCATGAGTTAATCTGGCAAGGGCTATACTCAAAGTGCTTCAGGGCTGTGCATGGACACTTTCTGTATTTCTGGTATATAGTGCAGCAGTTCAAGTGTAACTACAGAGAAGTATTTATTCAAAGCACAATTGACTTGAACTTTCACAGATAAAGGACACCTTCTGAACTGGCTCAAAGGTCATCAGTGTGCCTTCGATGCAGTCATGTGAGCAGAGGTAAAATGATTGTCACACCTCGGTCTTGCTGCCTGTTTTACTATCTCCACTTTAATCAGACTTCTGCATTATAAAGCTGCGTGAAGTGAGATGTGTTTCTGTTCATCTTGATTTTGATTATTTTTGGTTTTTTTTAAGTTTTCGTCTGTGCCTGTTGCCATAGGAGTTTGTGTGTTCATATGGAATGGGAGCTGCTGTGGAAACTGTTGGACAACCGAGTGTTAACTGTAGAAATCAGTGATCCTGATCTAGGAGATCAGGAATGAAGGCTGTTTAAATTTCTGTGTTTAAGTAGCTATGGGTAGTAAACTAACTGTTTTCAGTTGTTACAGCAAGTTTTTTTTTTTAAGAACTGTTTAGTATTTGCATAACGTGAGCAATCCTGTTAACATCTGAAGGACCTGAGCACTGGATCTGCTTTGAGGGTGCATCAGAATAAAGAGGTATTCTGCAGCTTTCGCAAGGACACTTGCTCTGACTTAAGAACAGCTGTATTAAAATGAGACAGGACATCAGATAGTGGCCATGATATGGTGGTACAATGTTTCAGTTTGAAAGCTGGTACTAATAGGTTACTTCTTGCAGAACCATTTATTCTCTTTTTATATCTCTTGTAAGTTACCTTACAAAGCCAGAAGGGAGATCACAACTCTCTTCCCCAAGGACAAGGCTGAAAGAGGGGATTGTTTCAAGAGTGGCTAGCACTTCCCTAGCCTCTCGTAAGCTGTTATGACAGACTGCTGGAAAAAATGTGTGAGAACTAGAGCATAGGGAATAAGTTTCATCTCCTCGTGGAGAGCAGTGTAGTGTAAAAAGCTGTTCCACTTCATGTTGCCTACAAACCCAAGCTTCCTATAGTAATTCTTAGGAGTAAGGGAAAGGAAGAAGAGCTCTTGTGAGACACTGTAATAAACTCTCCTCTGTTCTCTGTGAGTTGTTTGTAATCTGCATATTCTGCCTACTTTTGCTGTACCTTTCCACAATTCTTTGCAATACTTGATACAGTAGAAATTCCTTAGTGATCCCATGGATTTTCTTAACTAAATGGTGCTGTGCAGGAAAAAGATTTGAGCTCTGCCTTATTATCCTACACTTGTATGAAGTTTCCTGCCACTAGTTTTCTGACATGGAATATTTTCTTTGGAATATGTGGCTTTGCAAGCAGATGCTTTCTATTCCTCCCCTGTACTCAAGGGGGCTGGATGGAGATGCTAATAAAATAAAAGGAAGGTGACAGAATGCTGTGGTTCACTGTTCTTGCTGTCCCCATACAAACATCTTCCCATAAGGGTAGTTATGTAACTTCTGCAGTGTCTAAGGAGAGTTAAGCCTTTTTGTAGCACTTATCTTTTTATTGTGTTTCAGTTTATTCAAAGAACATTTCAAAACTTTGCATGACATGAATTACACTACCAAAACAGTATTTAACACAGCTAACCAGCAAAGCATGCAACACTACCAGACTGTGTCATAAATTGCACTCATACCCCAAGAGTTATTTGAATATTTTCAGTCTGTGTATTTCTTAAATTATTTGCTCCAAATCAGTACTTCTTCTGGAACTTAAGTTTCTTGTACTTTATGTGCCTTTAAGACAATGGACACCTCTTGATAAAACAATCAGAAGTAGGGAGGAGAATAGTAGTCAGTAAGTTGATGCTGAAAAAATCGAGAAGGTATGAATCGGAAGGACATCACATTTTAGAACTTGTACAATAAGAAAAGACTTTTTTAAAGGAAAAACCTTGCAGTTATTTTAGCGTCCTTTCAAGCACTTCAAAAATCAGCTTCATTGATCTGAATTTCAGCTCTGTATATCGTAAGGATGCATTAAGTGGCTTATGAATCTTGTATCTCTTTCAATGTGATAGTCTGCTGCTTGCAGCTAGTACTCTGCTGAAGCTAGTTGGGATATCCAGATTTAGATCCAGAATAGATCAATCCCATCTTCTGAGATACAGTCACAGCAGCGCATACTTCTGCTTAATCTTTTAATAGGCACTTTCCTTTGAGAGCCTTCCCCTTTGAGACAGAAGTAGAAAAGGGCCAGTCTCAAATACTTAAATGGCAATACTGTAGCATCAGTGGTTAAAGGCATTGCAGATAGGGAAAAATAACTTGTCCCCTAGCAACAAAGGTTGATTCAGTACGGGGGGGAAGGTTACTTTGGCAAAAGGAATATTTTTTCAATGTAAAAGGCTCCATAAACCCAGATGTTATTCCAGCAAGGTTTGGTCTTTTATGTAGTATTTACACAATCACTTACACTGTGATAATACTGAGTATCCTCTTGCAGTTTTCAGTCTATTTCATCCAGAGGAGTCAACAGAGCAGGGATGCGTGCTCACAGGTTTGTAGTGCTCCTATTGGTGGTTTTTTTTTAGACTATCTCACTCCATTCAGGATTCCTCTAAAAGATCAACTAAATCCATGTAGATGATGTGAAAGTGGCAGTTCATACAATCACTGGCTGTGCAGGTGAGTTTCAGTTAAAATTTCCTTTTTAAGGTTTATTTAGGTATAAGATAAAAGGATGTTCTTTCAAAACTTCTAGGAAAAAATGCAGTAGTGTTGGCTTGTGTCTTTCAAGAAGCAAGTTAGAATGATTTTTTTTTTCTTTAAACAGGTTTAGTGCAAATTTCTTCATGTATGTTCACCAAGGCACTTTGATCATATCCCTTGCTGTTCTATGACCAGAAAAGTAGCAATTATGATCAAATATTTCCCTGTAACAAAACAGGCCATCAGACTCCCAATGCTGCTTGTTTATGGTGATGTCCCAGCAGCCACATCTTGAAGGGTGTGCAATTTAAATATTAAATTCCTGTTGCAGAAATAGCACTAGAGTTCTTCATTTACCATACGGTTTTACTAAATGAAAATACAGAGCTTGGATTCTGGCAGATTCATTGAAAGTACTGTTTACAAAAACTCCTATGCTAAAATTGTATGTTAATGTTTATGTATAATCTTTTACTGTCTAAGGTTTGTCAACTGAATATGAAAACACTATCCTGAGATCATTCTCTCACGGAATAGAGTTGGCACAAATCTGAGTAACATTGCAGTAAGAAAAAAACTCCAAGAGTGGCAGAAAAGGTGCAGTACATTACTGCAGGAACAATGGCTGCCACAGTAGACAACTACAGTGCCCGCATGTTCTCAGTTTTCTTCCTGCTTTTGAAGATTTTCTGCCTTGTTAATGCAGAATGATGTGAAAGAACGGTGATTCTGCAGCTTTTTTTCCTTTGGCTCTAACAGATTTGAACTCTTATTTGTCTACAACTTAGGCATAACACATTATGCACAAATATGTTGTTTCTGAAAGCAAGGGATAGAACCACGTTGGGTTAACATGTGGGCCCTGAAGTAGACTAGGCATGTGGCCTTCTGGGTAGGCAATCCCTCTTCATCTCTCCCAATGTTAAGGTACATAAAGCCAAAGCTAGCAAAACCTGGGTGAGAGAGGTTTTATGGAGGCTTTGGGGGGAAAAAGCTTTATGCTGAGCCTGAAGATCCACAGCTAGGACCACAACAGCAAGCTTAACAAAAAGCCCAGAACAACAACAACAAAAAAGTCCATCTTAGTTTGTAGCAAATTATATTCTGTTGTTAATAGGGTCAGTGCAACAGAAAAGAGATCCCAGCATCCTAAAACAAGGGGAAGGGAACATTCCCAGTCCTGTAAAGCATGTAAAGGTCAGAGTGCCTGGGATAAGTAGTGCAGTGCACTCTAATGAAACTGGATCTGCTCTGACTTAAGAACTTCCTTCTCCCCTTGCCAAAGTTCAGTGGTGATGTTTTGCTGGAGTAGCAGAAAAATCTTCAGTCAAGTTTGAAAGATGCTGCACTCCTCAGAAGACTAAACCAGCAAAAAGACTTGGTCTTCTAGTAGTTCCATCATATAATAAACATTCCCTGCTTTTCCTGGAGAAGAACTACCTTCCTCACCAAATGGATTTAGATCCTGGTAAGGACTGTGCTTTCTGTATTCCTTTACAGTAAGTTCCATAAAAATCTTATTTCGGTCCTCTTTGAGGACAGGAACGTGCACTTTGTATTGATGGGAGAGGACCATTCAGTTCTACTTTGGCTTTAAGACCATGTTTCCTCTCACCACAGAGTCTAATCTGCAGTTGACCATTCTGCAATCTCTTGCTGAAAACAAATGGTAGATGCCTTCCTAGGTTCCAGTCAGGGGAAGCTGTCCCCTCAATTATTTTCTGAGGAACTGGGAGCTTCAGTGCATGAGGGATAGCCCCTTTAGTTGGGGGTTTTGCATCATGTTTGCCTCTTACAGTTTTGATTTGGGAGTGGATTGGAGCAAGATCCTCATGTCTAGCAGTGCCTTCTCAAGATAATGCGCCATGCGGGCTGCGTTTGTGTCAGCACAGCTGTTGAATGCTGAAATTGCAAAGTTGATGTGTTCGTCCATAGGGTTGTAACAGATTCCGTAGCCATCTGGAACCACAGGACCAAAACACATCACACAGTCTGTCTTTGCTGGGACCTGTGGAGACAATGTGATTAAAAACTTCTAACCAGAGAGAAATGTAGCCATCAAATGCTAACAGCTCTGTCAACAGTAGAAGAAACTGCCATCTCATTAAAATGCTCTAGAAGAGGGCCTTTTTGGTCAGACCCACCTACCACCACACACATGCTGGATTCTGCCATTTAGTATCAGTGTGTTTTCCTATGCATTTGCAAAGAAGTACTTCTCCCCAAGATAAGCTTGTAGTAAGTCACAAGTAGAACTATATCAGTAAGAAGCACAGCACAGCAGATGAACGTAAAGCTATTCTGGCAGCTAACTTCAGTTGCTATCACTTGCAGGTAGACACCAAATGCTTCTGGTGATCTTGGCCTTGGTTGTGCTGGTGTTCTACAGGGTTGAGAGGGACTGTGGCAGCTATAAGATCAGATCTGCAGCTTTATGGGATTGGTAGCAGACTTAAAAATGTCTGTCCCCAAATGAAGATTAGTTTCAAACAGAAGGAAATGAAGGAGAAATACAGAGAAGAAAGGCAATGAAAATAAACAAAGAGAGCATTTCTGTCTTTGCTCACATGAGTCCTACCTGGCTGGTTGAGAGATTGAAGTGCATTGCAACAGCATATGCTGTGTCCATGAACAATTCAGGCATGCTCACTAGGTCCTCAATAGCTTGAAGCTTCAAGCCTAAGAGATGGCGGTCTATTGCATTGCCCCTTATTGCCTGTAAGGAAGGAAGACTAGATGAAAGCCTGTCTAGCAGGCAAGTGAGCAAAACTATAAATTTCTTTGGGTTAAAGAAAAAAGCACTTCCAAAAAATTTCTAAATGTTTAAAGTTAGAAGGAAACTAGATCTTGCCTTTAGGACCAGCAGTCAGTCTTGTTTGTAAGGACTGTGAAATTAAACACACAGTGGAATCAACCTTACAGTTCCTGCCTGTGGTCTCCCTCTGGTTTAAGGGGTCCTCAGGCAACTTTGGCATTTATCAGCAACAGTGACAGTGAGAACTGAAGCTATTTTCATATTTGATTCTCTCCTTTAGGTCACTCACAAGGGACACTTAAACCACTAGCTAGAGAGAAAGCATTCACTCTGTGGCCTAGAGCACTGTCAGATCAGAGTTAGACCTGTGCAACAGCACTAATGGCCACATTGCTATGTCAGCAGAGAAAGCTCTTAAGGTCTTGTCTTTCACCAGAACCCTCATTTGCTATGTAAAACCCCAAGTCTGTCTGCATAGAGGACACTCACCATATCAGTGTATTCCCTGTGGGCCTGGGTAGCTCTCCTCAGCAAGTCTGCTTTCTCCTGGTCCTGAGAACACACAGATCTGCCTTAAGTTTTTCTGCAGGATGCAAAACCTCATTTTGGCTGTTCTGCTAGGATGGAGGGCGTTTCTGCCTTGTGTGTCTATACCAGACTGTCTATACTAGACTAATTTTTAGATTTACTAGATTTAATTTTTAAATAATTTTGTTTGGCTGCGTTACTTCATTCTGAATGGAGTTCTCCATCCATCAGTAGCAGAACTTAGTTTGAGTAGCTAAACAGACTTAGAAGGGACATACTTCTTTCTAGTGGGATTAGAAATGTCCACATGTTGTTTCCCAGGCTTTCAATACATGCAAAAGAAAAGCCAAATGAAACCCAAGGTGTGTAACTATATACTCCAAGCTGTGTTTTAGCTCAACTTCATATCGGGTGCAGTTCTGCTTAGCTTAGCTGAAACCAGCTGACACAATGTTAGCCAAATAAGCAGTTTTCCTCTTTTTGGGGAGTGGAGCCCTCTTACTCTACTTCTTTGAGATCCTCACCGATTTGTCAGGGCTGTCCATTGATTGCACAAACTTAAGAGAGTCTACAGAAGTGGAGCGGATGGTGTCTGTGCGGCCCAGGCGGAACATCCGTAGTGATGCACTCTCATACGTGGCACAGGCATGGCCATACATTCTGTAAGATGGAGAAGAAAGTCAAAGTAGTGAGTTTGTCCTGAGAGGAATGGCCTCTTGTGAAGCAGAAGAACTGAGGGGAAGACTTTGTCAGTGAGTCCCATGGACAGCTGATCTCTGATGCTTCCTTACTATGAGTGTACACACACAGAAGGGTTAATCTCAACTGTTGCTTGGCAGCTGCCGCAAGTGAGATTTGCTGTTCAGCCCCAGTGCGTGGGGAAAACATGGGACTTAGGAAGCAGGCCATAGCAGCTCACATATTTGAGTCGGATGGTGAAGAGGTGGAGAAGCTACCTATTGATGGTCTTACCTGTAATATGCTAGTTGCAAGGCCAGCTGGATAAAAGCATCAGGACTTATCTTCTCTGACTTGGGGAAGGTTTTCCCAAATTGATGAAAGACCATGACTTTGACATCCAGGTCTTCGACCATTCTGCAAGGAAAGAAAGACAAAGTGTTCCTCTGCCTGTTGGTTGTTCTTGTAACATAAAGGTATGGATTTGCTTTCACAAGGCTCTGAGAGAACAGGCTACCTAGATCTGACCTACCCAGGGACAGAGAGCTCCATCACACACAGATTTGCAGCACCACAGAGATGAGCTTTTTTTGGCCACCGCTGAAAATCTTCACCAGGTTAGATGGGCACGTGTGTGTGTGTTTATGCTCCAGTATCCCTAGCTAGATACAGTAAAGCCTTGCTCTTTCTCAGTAAATGGGATGGATCAGTAATCACCCCTTTCCAGCACCTTTGATTTTATTCCTGGCAGGTGGCTTTAGTGTGCTTTTCAGTTAGGTTTAGTGCTGTTGACCCAAGAAGTCACTGGGAAAACTCCCTGGCTGCAGTGGGGGAAGCCATTTAAACAACTGACATGTTCCAAAGGGGGACATGAATTACTCCCTCAGACACTCACCATACCTCTCCACTGCTTCATACTTACATGTTGAGGTTCTGCTTTGCCTTCTCTATGTCATTCTTGATTTCTGGGGTGATGTTAAACCGCAGCTTTTTGGGCATCGGCAAAGGAATCATGGGCGATCTTACCAGCTCAGGTTTCTTACTGCATAGAGAAATTACTAAGTTTAACCAGACCTTTAACATGAGTCTTAGCTAAGTACACCAGAGCCTGGGTAGAAATGCACAAGAGATCTTCCCTAACACCTTGTGACGCTAGTCATAGGCTGAAAAATTCTTCACGGTACCATTACAGTGTTTTCTGAAGGGTATGGAAGCAGTAGCAAAACTATTAGAGTAGCTTGGCCACTCAATTCTCATCACAAATACAAGAACGGCAATACCTAATTAGCATAGCACGACCCTTCCTCCAGAACAAATTCCTAGGGGTTGAGCTGTGAAGAGGCATGTTCTTGGGGAGCAGGTTGTTTAAAACGTATCTCCAACACTGAGGAAAAGTAGAGGAGGCATGACTCACGTGTACTCCACGATGTGATCCAGAAGAGCAACGATGGGTGGGCCTTCTGAGGGAGCGTGCTCATATACAAGACCACAGGAGCCATCTTCAGCAACGATGAACTATGAGAGAAGCATGAGAGGACAGTGATGAAGACAGACATCCAGTGTGTGAAACAGGAGCTATCCAGAGAGATCTTAATATCTCACTGCTTTGTATCAGAATGGTCAGTGATCCTATCCTTGCACACTGGAAAGGTAACACAAAAGTGTCATTTAGCAGAACAGCAATGGAAGCCTTTCAGCAAGCCTGGAAGAATTGATAGCACTGTTACAGTTTTGCAAAATTAACTGGATGAGACTGTGCCTGAGATATATTGGTGTGCTCAGTGTCCTGGCAATATAGAGTGGTTCAATGGCTTTGATTTACTTAGATGCACACGTAATACAGGAATAATATTGCCATGTGCTAGCTTACTCTTACTTTTCAATTAGCTGGAACATCTAAGCTTTATTCCATCAATGAAGAGTTGATGATAGGAATAAAATAGCTGAAAGCATTATGAAGAATTCAGCAGATATGAGAAGA
This sequence comes from Gavia stellata, assembly GCF_030936135.1. Classification (NCBI taxonomy): domain Eukaryota; kingdom Metazoa; phylum Chordata; class Aves; order Gaviiformes; family Gaviidae; genus Gavia; species Gavia stellata. The sequence continues at coordinate 7,112,967 of NC_082617.1, forward strand.
ATCTTTTAAAGCACCATTGCTACTATCCATGAGCCAGGATACACCAACTAATGAAGGAGAAGCTTGAATAGCAGCTGCTGTTGAAGGCTCTTGACAGGACTGAATGGAGAAGAGGTCAGAGGGATACTGTGGGATGGCAGCTGACATTTGAAAAAACAAACCAAAAAAGCCATTGGGCAGCTTTTGGCAGAAACAGGAAAAGTGACAAGCCCAGAGAAGATACAAGGAACAGACCTCCCTGTGTTTGGGCTGCCTCCAAGCAGATAAGGTATTGTTCACTGCAAGCAGAAAATTGATTTGCAAGGAACACAAAGAACTGCTACACTGAATAAGCGTGGGCAGAGGCAGTAAAAGAAACAAAAGTCCCTGAGGCAGGAATGAGTGCTTGTGGTGACTGCAAGGGAAAACCATAGGATCTCATACTGTCAGCCACCACACCTTGTCTCCCCTATTTCTCCACTCTCTTGATATAAGGAAAAGGAAAACTTTCTTGCAAAAGGTTTCTGGGATTTCTTGGACCTTTGTAGTCTCAGGAAAAAGCATCTCCTCCAGACCCATGTCTTCAACATCTTTAGAGCATCAGCACTTACTTGAAGGGTTTTGTCGAACCATCGGTTCCCACTGTTCCAGCGACTGCCTCCGCCATGTAGCATCTGAGCGGCCACACGGCTCTTGTAGATGTCCTCAGACACCCGTGGCATAGGTGCATCAAGGCAGACAGTGCAAATGCTCTTCTCAATTGTACGCACAGATTCCTTGTTGGTCTTATCTGGGAGAGAAATGAACAGCAAATAAGAAATGGGAGTTGAAAAACTTGCATTTTAGTTGGAGGGAGATTTAAATTTGAAAGAGCAGGTTTGAAGGACTCAGAGTGGTTGGATTCCCATTGTACTTCAATTGAATATTGGTCATTTAGGGGTGTACACAGTAATTAAGATTGTAGCCAGCTAGCTTGTTACAGATGCAAGCATGCTGCATTCACCCTCCTTTTTTCATGTTTCCTACATCCCACCCCTTTGCAAGGCAACAAACTTGGATTTCAGGTCTAACAAACCAAGCTTCAGACTTCACCTGCGTACCTTCCAAAACAGAAATAACAATACTTTGCAATGAAATCAAGCTGCTTCTTTGAGGTGGAAAGCTCACGTTATCTGTCCAGAACAAGCTTCCAAAGGAAAGAACTGAGCAGAGCACAGTGGTGAGGTTGGTAGTTCAAGCGTTTGTGGTGTTTGTTAGTGCTTGCATATTAAGGGCTCTACAGACCTTTCAGAAGGTTGTTGTAGGCTTTTGCCCAGCTGTTTCGGTGGTTGGTGGTGAGGATTCCAATAGGTTCTTTGTTTGTTTGGAGGGAGGTGTTCCATATCTTCTCCAGCTGAATGAAGAGCTGGTCAGTGGTAAGGGGACTTCCATCACTGTTGTAAACATCCAGCTCAAAGAACTAAAGGTGAGAAGAGCGGACAAGGACAGAGACAGAACATGAGAGATCTTTATTGTCCAGCCCCAGAAACAGGGAACAGCCACTTTGAGGAGGTAAGACCTGACCTAAGAACTTTGCTTGTAAGCAGACCTTTGAAGGATGCTCAGAATTGAGAGACCCAAGTCCAATTTCCCTTGCAGGCCGTAAATACAGTCCAGGTTTTAAGAAGCTCAGAAACCGTGGTAATGAAGGCTAAAACACATGAGGAATTCCCATTTCTGAGACTCGGCTATGGTGGTAGGGTTTGTTATCCAATTTCCACTTACAATTTCCAATTCCAGACACGATCTCTGGGCTTTGAGAGACAGGAATTGCAGGGACAAGAAACAGAGAAGAGAGCGTTTTTCTGCCTTGTAGTCTGTTGCTCGCACAGGGCAATCCCAGCTGTTGGCCAGCTGAGGCCAAAGGGGTTAAAGGAAGCAGCAATGAATTCCTGGTGAGGCAAACCGTGTGGGCAGACACTCTTCTGTTGTTCCCTTTCCTCTGTACCACAGCAAGCTGAAAGGGACACCTGCATCTAAACGAACCTCCTCAAAAGCTCAGGAGCTGCCGTACCTGGAAGTTGTGAACCACTGTGATGTGTCTGGACTGCTTTTTGCCTTTGGCATAGTTGACAATGGAGTCCCGCTTGGGCCCAGGAATGCGGCAGGATGAGAGGATCTGGTAGTACTGGTTCATGCAGAGGGGCTTCCCACCCATATACTCCACTGGGAGGGTCTCACTGGAGACACAGCAAGGTAAGGAGGAAGGGGAAGAAGAAAACACAGCAGTGAGAAAGTCTGCACTCCCCACCCAAGACAGACGCAGGCTCAGCCATGCAGTCCTGTCACTCCAGCGAGATCTAAATGTGTTGGTGCTGGCGGTATAAAAAAGGGAATGTCCTTCCCCATTTCTACCAGCTTTCTTACTTGGGGCTACAAAAAATGTCTGTTTGCCAGCCTTTCATTTGGGAAGGGGAAAAACACTAGATCTCTGGACCTACTACATAGCTTAGCATACAATAAGTTGTTTGCAGAGGAGACTCCACAGCACCATATACTGGGAGATGTGTTGTTTCCAGTGAAATAGCAGAAAGAGGTTTTCAGCTATAATCTTGAGTGGTGGGTGTCTGATGTGCTATCTATGACTCAGGAACTAGACTGGGACTCAATCGATAATTTCAGCAGTCATACTCTACACTTCTCACGGTAGGCCCTGAGCCATGATGTTGGTAATCTGTTGGTAAATGTATTTTTTTGAATATAAATAAGGCATATTCAGCAGAGGTTTGTTGGTGATCGGAAGAAAAGGGGTAGGGAGGAACAAATTTCTCCAGAGCTCATCCTGTCTAGCTGGGAGATGAGAAACACCAGAAACCCAAAAGGAGAGAAACAAATTCCTGCTGCCTGAGCTGTAACTTGTTCTGTGGTCAAACAAAAGTATGTAGCTCCACAGGACTGTCAGTCAGGCTCACTCCCTCTAAACACATACACGTGCCAATGAAAGTATTAAGGTAAACAAAGAACATAAAGAAAGAAAAGTAAATTTGCTTTTTTCCAGTGGTGGTGACCTTGGCAGTAAGCAGTAATGTTGATTACAGTATCTCTTTTCAAATATGTGCTGTCTACTCTTGCCTTTCTATTTGGAAGGGAGATTTACTGACTAGGCTCAGCCTCTCTATAACAATAAGGACACGTAAGAAGACAGGAGGGTCACTAACTCACTTGTCAATCATGGTCTTGAAATCCAGGATGCCCTCGATCAGCTTTGCAGCAAACCTGGAAAAATATCAAATGTAACAAGTTGAGATTCAAACACAAAACATCTGGGGCTGAGAAACTAGCTGAGGAGGGCTAGCAGAGCTGCTCTCTGCTCCTTAGAAAGTGCAGCCTTTCTGCCAAGCCCCTATTGTGCCTATCTCTGGTTAGGTGATACAGCCACTCCGGGGCTGTGATCTGAGATTACTGGACAGTCCTACCATTGCAGCACTTTCTTTATGTATCTTACTGTATAACCAAGGAACTCCGGACAACTTTCAAGAAAGCCAGGTTCAGTCCAGATGCATAAATGACCCTCTAACAGCAGCATTTTTTACTGATGTGTTGTGATTTTATCACATCCTAGTTCTGAGTCTTAGCATTAAAACAGCACCGAGAAAAGGGGATTTCTGCCCTTCCCTGGCCAGGGGCCACCTCTGAGTTTCAAGCCAAGATGCAGCTGTATCTCCCTGCATCCTGACTTAGCTCCTACCCGATGAATGTTCTGCTGCTAATGCAACTCTTTAAGAGCATTCCTCTGGCACTGAGGCATCTGAAACAAATTCAGGCATGCTGCATGCTGACATGGAGGTGTTGTGTTTACCAGGATCAACATAAACACTGCCAATGCCAACTCCCAGCAGGGAGGGAGGCTGTGACAAGCCACATCAAACTGCTTAGCTTGGGAGTGACAGGCTGGCCTACTCTGACCTGGGAGTTTTCACCCACGCACGGGAGGAAGGAGGCAGGGGGTCACTGTGACAAGAGGTTGCAGTCAGTTGAGCTTCAAAGGCGTTAAAGTGGTGCGAGCATTTGGCATTTGCAGGCAGTGTCATCTGGATTTGCTCAGCATACCCATCCCTAGTAAAGCTCAAAGGATGCAACTTCAGCAGCCTAAGGGCTGTTAAACAAATAAGGCATCCTGCAAAGTAGTTTTCAATGAAGATTTCCCAGCCTTATTGTAAAACCTGAGGAAGTAAAATGGCTGGGAAACAACAGTGGGAGAGCCTGTGTTCCTTTCCAGAGCGCAAACAGCCTGGGAGCAGAGTTAGGGCTTGAGGGGGAGACAAGGGAGAGGTTAGCTAACTTGTTTTCAGCCAGTAGTGTTGCTAGATTAAGGAATGGAGAACTCCACTTTCTAAACTTGCCTTCTGGTTTCTGAGGCTTTAGTCTCAAGCCACACTGTCAACCTTCCTTCTGCAGCCACAAACTATACAAACACGCATGTAAATTGTTTTTTACATGGGAGCCCAGATTCTCATGCAGCTGCTTGATTCCCCTGGCTGGGGCATTCGTAGTGCTCCAGATCTTATTTTCTGTTTGGATAACTTACAAGGCAATAATATGAGAAAGAGCCTTCAAAGATGTTTGTCTAGTCTTGCAGTGTCCCTATAAGGCTCACCCTCTGCACCTCTGCTCCGCTGTATCCAAGGGAGTGGAAGGGAGGATTTGTTCTCAGCCTCACAGCTCCCCTGGCTGGTACTTTTGATCTGCCAGAGCAGTGATGATTGGTAACTGTGGCGAAGGTAACCCTGCATAAAGGTCAATGTTAAAGTTTTGCAGGTAGATTTAACACAGTCGTAGTGGTGGTTAAAAATTAAAGGGAGGCCGCAAGGAAGAGAGGACATGGCAGGGTTTGACTGCAGGGAAAAACTGGGGGTGGAGAGAGGCTGATGACTGTTAAGTTTTCCAAACCATAAATCCACGAGTGAAATGACACAATAGGGGCCAGTCCCCTGCAGTAACAGACTGACTGACAGTCCCTGCAGCAGGTTCCCCCATCTCTTTAAACTAGCAAATGCCAGAGGCATTTCTGGTTGGTCTCCCTGACATGTCTGGGCTAGTTTTTATGCCTCCTGTAACTGCACATGCAATCTTAGTGCCTCGTAGTCTTTAGTGTGTCAGATATATTCTCACAATGCCTCCAGCCAGCAATGTGGCCGTCTTGCAATGAAGATCTGTGCTACAGCAAAGACCAAAACCTAGGTTTTTAGTCCCAGTTTAGTACCTGAAACACTGGAGTCTTTGGTTTTCTCTCTTGATGAAATACTTAGTCTGGTACAACCAGGAATCTCCTTACAGCCTGGCAACCTTTCCTTATCTGTACAGCCCTCTTGCACGGCACAGACAGCTATCAAACTTGAGGACCACATGCTAACTACTCTTTCCCAATCAGCCTGAACACCCTCCTGCCTGTCCAGTAGAGATAGCTCATCCCATCTGAAACCTAGAGGAAGGTAGAAAAGGACTTTACCTGAGCTGACCTTGTCGATCCAGAAAATCCTGCTTAGGTAAAACCACACCTGGGCTGGAGTGGACCACAACTGGCAGGCGATACTCCAGGTAAGCTGTCTTCAGCCACCAGTCTGAGAGCTGGGACGGAGAAAGGCAACATGCAGGCATGGCATCTGCTGCTGTTTGACCCAAGCCTGGCTAAACGGTCTCAGCATCCTGCCCCCAGTTCTGTCCCACACTTTGCAAACCAAATGTTTGGGTTTTATGCTTTGCATGTGGAAGGGTAGAAGGGGATTTGAGCAAGGCAGTGGGGGATCTTGGTGCAGGGCTGGAGCAGAGGGTTTCCTTCAGCTTCTTGGGGCAGCTGTGTGACATTAACGGGTTAGAGGCTTCAGCAGCCACAGGCAGCATCAACGGCTCCCTGTACTGCCGTAAATCTCTCTGCTCACCCAAGTCCTGGTGAGGAGCTCGCACAGCTCAGGGAGGTTGGCAGCAGACTGGTCATGAAGGTGGTGCCAGAAAAACACAGGTGCCAGTGGATGCAGCCAGAACATTGGAGAGGTATGCATCAGACCTCCACCCTCCCTAACCAGAGCCTGGGGCCAGAGTCCCAACCTACCCAGTTCTCTGTTTTCTTGGCTCTTCTCTCCAGGCCTTTCTGCAGCCTCTCCCCGACGCCTCCCGGCTTGCGGAACTCAGCCACCAGCTCCTGCGTGTGGTTCAGCTCCTCCTCGCTGATGATGGGCTGCAGAGCCAGCAGGTAGCGGTCCAGCGTTTGCTGGAGCGGCGGCACGGGGAGATGGGGCAACGCTTCCTGATGAAGTTGGAATCTGCCTGGGATCTTGCCTAAAGCTGTCGGCTTCAGCAGGCCGTAGGGCCTGGCCTGCAAAGCATAGAGCAAATGTCGAGACAAAACTTCCCTCCGATGTGCACGAGGTAACAAATAACCTGGATCTGGGAGGCTCCATCCCAACCTCTCGGAGGGCACACAAATGTCTTGGCATGGGAGCAGAGCACACAAAGCGCAAACACAAGGCGTTGGTCTACTGACTGCATGCTAGAGATGGTTGTAGGACATCCAGAAAAGCTGCAAAAGAAAACTTCATCTCCCAAGATACTGACTCTCAGCTCATCAGAGGAAATGCTGCCAGGATAATGATATATCTCCTGCTCTCTGGGCACCTTCCAGCTGAGAGTCTCCATGTGTTCGACAAAGTCAAACCATTCTATCGCATCGTAAGTGCGAAGAAAGTAAGTCGTGAAAGAAATATTGATCTTACGTACTGTTGGAAACTGTTTCATTACTTCCTACAGCAGCGTAAGGCTAGAAAGTTAAGGAGAACCCTTGTGTCAAATCAAACTACCTTTTGGGCTTTGAGGAGGCAGAATTTAGATGAATTTGGGGCAGGATTAAAAACCTCTTCTCTGACTGGCCAGGGATGGTGCATCACCAGCAATGCTCAGGGAAGGGCTGGCTGTGATGTGTGGGCCTTGGGGCAATGCTCCTTTATGCTTGTGAACCTCACAGTTACTGGAGGACCCAGCTGTATTAAGAGAACCTCTATCCAGTTGTACCAGTATGGGACTGGCCAAATTACAGGAGCTTTTGGAGAGGGAGCAGGGAGAGCTGTTCAGGAAAGTGTGGGTGATGCCAACAGGCTCCTGGGATCTGATGGGGTCATGGGGGAGTGAAAGCCTTAGAACACACCGTACCATTTCCCTGGGTGGAGAAATGAAATGGAGCAAACCCAGTTGCTAACCAGGAAATGAACTTGCCAGTTTTCCCCCAAAAGAACAACAACATCCTCTTGGGTGAACAGGGTTGGACACTCTTCAGCTTGAAGATGTTTAAATTGTACCCTAAAGGTTTTCAGTTCTCTCTGTTTCTCCCTCTCTGTTGGATCTACTTAATCAGATGCTCTCCTACAGGACTCTGGACTTTGCATCCTCAGTGCAAAGCCAATGAGAAGATGCCCTTTGATTTCCAAAGCAAATGAGAAAATAGCTGTCCCCCCACCTGCTCCCAGGAGTTAAGCACAGAGAAGAGCGAACTTAAATCTGCAAGGTGACAAAGCCTCTGCATGGTGCTGAGCCCCCCCGACAAAATGCTCTATGCTCTTTGTAGGAGCTGGCAAGAACTACGGGATCAAGGTTTGGAGAAGAAATGTTAAAAACAAGAGAAGGGGGAACTACTGAAGCATGAAAGGAGAGTGGGGCTGGGAAGAAATGAAGGGTGTTAATCATGGCAGTGTGGGCATACTGTACCTTCTCTGCTTGCTTCTGCTTCCTATCCATGGCTGGGAGGACAGAAAAGATCGTAAACCTCTCCCTCGGCCTGTCTCGGTTTCCTCTTCCACCTGACAATGTGCTGCCCGTGCAGGGCGTCACCTCATTAGCAAACTGCCACATGACTGCTCTGATCAGAGGGCTGAAGGCCAGACACAGGCCCAGCAGAGGATGGGGGTGATCGGACTACCAGGTTGCGTCAACTGCCATGAGGGCGCCTTTCTGGGAAGCCCTCCTGCGGCGACTGACCGTCAGCCCTGCGTTGCCCAGTCGGTGCTTGCTGATCAATACCGTGTGGGCAGAGTCTCTCTCTGATCAATAGCTCTGGGCCTCCAGCCATGGCAGAAGTGAAGGTGCTGAGGATATCATTCCCCCAGCCTTTGCCTGGACCATGAAACTACAGCGGCCGTTGTGAGAGAAGCCTGAACACCTCTGGGCAGGAAAGACCCCAATTTATGTCCTGGAGCCAGGTGACACGGTGGGCTGCCAATGCAGGGGACAAGCTGCAAGGAGCACTTCTGCGGGTGATGGGGAATTTAGTCCCTTTGCTTAGGCAAAGGTGGCCAGAGGGTGACAGGTGAGGACAGCTCTCCAGCAGGAACTGAACAGTGACCCCGCATCACTCTAGGTGGATTAGTTGGAGATGGGAGCAAATTTAGATTGGGGCTAAAGGCGGTATCGTAACTGCCTTCACCCTCCCACGCATATGTGGTCATTATTGCAAGCTGAGACTTTGGGGAGTTCTGGGTTGTCAGCCCTTAAAAAAAAAAGGTATCTCCAAAGCAGGGCAACAACAGAACTGTGCAGTCACAAGGAATATCACCCCCTCCTTCATGTCTGTCTAATCGATTGAGGGGCAGACAAGCACAGTCTTCTACATAGCTAAGATCAAGTATGGTGATTCCAAACGAACAGTTTCAGATTTTCCCGGGGTAACAGTGAAAATCCCAAACCAAATTAATTGAAAACACTGCATGTTAAAATGTGGAGTGGTTTTGTATCTTTCCTCTTTTACGTCCTCTGCTTGTTTGGTTTGAGGTCAAACTCAGCCGTTTGGTGGGAGGAGGAATAGTGATCGCAGCTGAACAGAGAAGGCAGCTGGCAGCAAACAGAGCAAACAGTCCACCTTTCCCCACAAGCAACAGGGAAAACGAACACCAGTGGAGAGCAGGGTGTGCAGACATGGCCAGCTCGCGGGCTGGCGTTGCTCCCGAGCCACATTCCAATGCGGCAGATGACCTTTTCCAGAGCCTGCAAAGCTGGTGGGAAATCCACCTGCAGCTGGGGCTGGGAGGCAGGAGGAATTTCAGAGCAGTGTCTGATTCCCAGCATGGTCACAACATTTAGTGTCAGATGACAGAGGTTTGTCTTTTATTTTTAAATGAGAAGCTGGAGACCCCCTCAAGCCCAGAGACAACCAGCCCTGACTGGCCCCTGAGAAAGCGTCTCCGGGGGCGAATCCATCATGTGGCTGCTGTCATCCCGCTCTGCCTCCTCCTCCCCGGGATCTGTGTTTGCAGTAAACTGCTGCTAAGACCAGGCGTGGGGCTGACAGCTCTGCCGCGTGTGTAGCTTTCCCCCTGCTTGCAGGGAGAGGCGTGTTTTAAAGGCGAAGCCTGCAGCTGCAGATAGCTGCTGCTTGGGCTTCCCTCACCCCTGACCAGCCATGGCCGGCATCCACCTTCCCTGCTGTCAGCCAGCCCCAAGCCCTCCATCTCTGACAGCTCTGGGGAACGCTCCACCGCCCAGCGCTGCCTCAAGGCACGTGAAGAAACCAAGCTGGCTTGGAGAAACCAAGCCGGCTTGGAGGATTAACTTCGGCAGCGTCCCTGCCTGCCACCCGGGATAAGCAGTGGTGCTCCCACGGCTCGCCCAGCGGTGGCCAAGCTCCTTCCACCCCTCCACACCACGGGGATCCTCGTCCGAGAGAGACGCGTGCCCGCAGCGTGCCGTGACCACCCTCCTCACGGCCCGGCCCGAGGAGCCGTGTGTCTCCTCCAGGTTCAGGGAGCGGTGCTGGACCCCGACAGCAGCGGATCGGGCCAGGGTGGGCCTCCGTGCCCGAGCCTGGCACTGCCATCTCCTCCCCTGCCCCTTCCAAACGCCTCCAGGCAGCCCGCAGCGGCAGGCTGGGGATGGCGGAGGCCCCCGCGGCAGAACCAGCCCGTGACACCCCTGCGGCGGGGCCGGGGCCAGAGTGCCCCGGTCGCCGCTGACCACCGGCGGCTCATGCCCGCTGTCGAGGCGCGGGGCTGGCCGGGCGCCGTGGGCCACCTGCCCGGCACGGAGAAGCCCCCGGGGCCGCCCGGCCCGCTGTCGCCTCTCCGGCGCCTGGCGCGGCCCGGCCGCCATCTCACGCCCCCCCCCGCCGCGTCCCGGACCCGCTGGAGGCCCTCCCGGTGTCCCCGCAGCGCCTCCGCCCTCGGAGCGCGGCTGGCACTTACCACAGCCCTCGCCACGAAGGGCAGCATGGCTCCGCGCCTGCCCGCGGCCCCGGCCGCCGCCCGCCGCAAGGACACCGGCGACACCGGGCGCCGCCGCCCCGCCGCCCCGCTCGGCCGCCAGAGGGCGGGGCCGCCCCGCCACCGTCTCGGAGCGGGGCGAAGCCCGCACCGCCATCTTGGGGAAGGGCAGAGTCCCGCTGTAAGGGGAGGGAGCGCCGCGGTCGGTGTCGAAGCGGGGATGCGGCTCCTCCGTCAGCTGCCTTCCCCGGGAATTGGTGAGAAGAGTCCTCCTGCTCTCCGAGGCGCGCCTCCTCTCCCCTCCGCGCACACCCGCGCCTCACGGCGCCGCAGCGCCCCACACAAATATGGCCACCGTGGGCAGAGGTGGGCATGCCCCATACAAACATGGCGGCGTGGGCCACGACGGTGGCCGGGAGGGGCCATGCCGCTGGCTAGCAGCCCCGGGAGCGACAGGGCCGGGCGGCGTGCCCTGCTCAAAGATGGCCGCCGGCGGCTTGGGCGTGTCCGGAGGTGAGAGGTGAGGGGTGGCAGCGGCGGTGGCCGGGCTCCGGGAAGATGGCAGAGAGCGAACGGCGGGCAGGTGAGGGACGGCCGGGGCCGGCTCCAGGGCCTTCTGGGCTGGGGGCTGCGCTCGGGGCCCTTGAGGGGTGTCTTCGGGGCCGGGGTGCCGCGCCCAGGGCTGTGCCGGGGGTTGGGCTGCTGGGCCTCATGCTGCACGGGGGTCCTTGGGCCGGGGGCGCCGGGCCCCAGGCTGCGGGGGGGCGACGGCAGCGAGCGCCGGGGCTTGTGGTGGGGTGAGGTGGGAAGAAGCTTTGCTGAGGTTATGAAGGGGCCCTGGAGCCCCCTGACCCTCGGCCGGGTGGGGCGGGGAGCCCCGGCACCAGCGGCCATCGGGCCCCGCTCCGGGCTGAGGCCTGCTGGGCCTTAAGCTGCCGGCACGGTTAGGGCCTGATCCCCTCGAGACGGCGAGGGCTGGGCTGCTGCTCCCTGAGGGATCTGCGCCCCACAGCAGGCATCGGGGGTGAGGCGGGGGGGACCTTGTGTCCTGTGAGGGCTGACAGGGTGTGCGGGTCCGTCCTGCGCAACCCAGGGCCAAGGTGGTTGGGATTTAGGCTGCCGGTGCCGCTGGAGTGGGGGCTGCCTGTCATCTGCAGCCCGTTTTTTGTGACTCTATTTCCCGTTGCTGAGATGGGTGGTGTTTGCTGGCGTAGAAGGTCCATCTTGCGGCTGAGTTTGATTCCCCCTCCCCAAACCATGAGAGTAAGACTGAAAAGTGTCCTCTTTGTCCAAGTTGCTTCTCATCATAAAACTATCCTGTTCTGCTCCTGTCTCCATCGCATCATTGGTTCTGGACTTTTGCTTATGAATTCTTTCTATAATATTGTAACCCCTGCAGCCCTCACTGTGTTTCCTTCCTTGAGTGTTTGTGGTCTCCTCCCCAAGAGGAAATGCACAAAGTGTGTGTCAGAAGAAGTGATGGTTGAGAAACAAATGCAAAGCAATGAAACAAATTCTGTGATGAGACAGAGGCCGGGCTAACACCTGGATCCCCCCAAACCAGAACACTGCTCTGGCCATGTTTCTGGTCTCTATGTGTCATCTGTATTTATGGACAAGTCAGTGTTTGCCTTTTTACAACACTGCTCTGGAGTTTTTCATTGTTTTCATGTTATAAGTTCTTTTAAAATAAGAGCTCCATCATTATGATGCTAGTCATTGTGAGTTGTGTGCTGAGTTTTGTTCGGAAGAGGTACACGTCTTTCATTTAAATTCCTCGCGTGTTGTTCCTCACGTCTGTGTACCTGAAAGTTTTACTGTAACTTATGCGCAGGAATGAACCAAACGCCATAAGACCCTAGGCAGGTGATGAGACTGCATTTGTTCTGTAGACAGGGAACTTGAAAGGCAGAGAAGTTAAATGACTTTCTAAGGTTATGTGACAAGTCTACAGCAGATTCTGTGTTGTTCGGGGGACTTTGGATTCCTTTTTCCCTGATCTGCGTCCTAGACAGCACTGCTCTGCTGCAGAAAAGGCTGCTGATGCTTCTGGGTAGTATTTTCTATGTAAATGCAGCAAATAATATTTTAAGGAGTTGGGGTTTGGTGGTGTATGTTAGGGAGCCAGTGCCTGAACTTGCCGTGTGTGGAGAGCAGTTGCTGAAGTGTTGCCAGAGTGGCTGATGCTGAACAAATGCCTTCAGATTTTCTAGGATTAAAAAGGTGAGCTGGGTGACTAACAGAATTCATAAATTCACATTAGCACCCGGTTTCCTTAACAGTGGTCTGCTGCATTTGCTTTAAATATTACATCCTGGGCTCTGAGAGAGCTTTAAAATGAAATGATCTTCATAGCTTCCACCTGGAAGAGGCTGTGTCCTGGCATCCTCCAAGCCCCTGCACTGCCTCGATGGAGGGCTGTGGCTCTGGACTGCCATCTATTGAATTGCTCTAGCTTTGTCTTTGCAGGAGTTGTCCTTTTTAGAGGAATGCAATTGAGGCTTAACACCCTAAAAACAAGACACAGTTAGTTTGGTAGGAGAGCTCAATGCTTCAGCACGACCTGAGGCTTGTCTTCACTAGACAGAAATAACAAAGACAACATCCCGCTAGTTTATTTATCTCCTGCACCAGCCTCTCTGTCCGATTAGGAAATGCATCTTTAGTGGTAAAAACAAACATAATGCCACTTTCTGAAGCCTTGCAGTGTCCTTAGGAGTGTATTATCCCGTGATCGAGAGGATATTGTTTGGTGAGGAGGACTTGGTGAGATAATAGCGCAAGCTGGGGTGGACTTGTTTGCTTTCTGTCTCCTGAGAAATGAATGTTGATTTCTAAGAAAGGAAAATAGAGGATTTTTTCTTCTCCACTGCCTCTATTTTACCTCTTTTTTGCATCTCCCAGGCACCTCTGAGGAGGTGGCTCCTCCCCTCCAGCAGAGCTTCATGATCCCCAAAAAGGAGATAAACATGGTTTCTGACATGGCCAAATGGAAGCGATCTCAGGTATGGCTCTGGGGTCAGGGAAGACTGGTAAGTGTTTATTATGCTTCAGTGGCAGCCAGGTCTGGTCTGGGAACAGCCACAAGGTAAAGCAGGTTTGGGCAAGTAATGGGAAATTAATTGATTTCTGCTTTAAAGCAGAAGAGTCACTGCCTGTTTGTAGGAAAATGACTTGGCAGTGTGGTGTGGAGTCTGGCAGCCAAACGCTCTGACAAAGGGGTGAGGCAGGGAGAGCCCAGAGGTTGAGGGAGACCAGAGGTGCTTAAAAATTATTACTGCTCCCTCCCAACAAGCTAGACAAGAAGCTGGTAACTATTTCATCCTATCTAGACTGTACATCATATCAAAACTGGATTTACCCAGTGCTGTTTGAACTCAGCTTGAACATGGTCCTGCTGCCTGGCCCTCTAATAGCACCAGGCTGGGTTGGTTCTTGGGGCCTTCCCACCTTGCTGTACCGGAAAGGGATCTAGAGCCGAGGCCTTCAATTGCTGGGATAATTTTTGTTTACAGTATGTGTGGAGCTGGTGGAACAGGCACGTTCTCCACTCTCTGCCTTTGAGGGGTTGGTGTGTCAGCCCAGACTTGTCCCACCTCTTAGGAGCAAGTTCTCACTTGATGATTGGTCTGTGATGTCTTAAGAGAAACTTAAGTTATAGCCAGGTCTCAAGCAAACCTCTGAGTGCAGCTTCCTTTGTTAAGTCTCCTGGGTTTAAGGACTTGCTCCTGGTCAGGATTTCTGTGCAAGAGGGGCCCAAGGGGGGAGAGGTGGCAGCGTGCTAGTCTGGTGTTTTCAAAGACTAGAGCTGTGGAGCTGCACTGGATATGTTGCTTCAAAAGCAGCGAAATTAAAGAGAAGAGCGGTGAGGAGCTTGGGCTGTCTCCCACTTCTCCATCACACATGAGCATGGGAGAACAGTAGAAGGAGGAAAGGGGGGATAACAGTGCAGTTCTGGGAGCAGCAGTGCAGAGCAGGATGTCTAGGCAGAGCTGAGACTCTGCAGAGCTGAGGAGTTTGAATTTGATCTGATAGGAGGCAGGGAGCTAAGGGAATGATTTCGGGGGCAGTGCGAGCATTTTTAGGATTCTCCACTCTGTAATTTTTACAGTGATGCAGAGTTCTTAGTGCAATCGCCATCTGCCTCTGATGTCTGCCAAAAATAGCAGTAACCTCACAGCAAGCCCTGCACCCTGGGTGTCTCCAAGCAAGCAGCGTTGTGTGTTGGGAAAGGTTCCCTTGGTGCACAGGAGTGCTCCCATGCCACATTGCTTGTTCAAACAGATCGTGGGTATTCAATAACAGCCTGCTCTCTCGGGTGTGTTTGCAGGCATATGCAGATTACATGGGCTTCATCCTCACTCTGAATGAAGGTGTCAGGAGCAAGAAGCTGACCTGCGAATACAAAGTTTCAGAGGTAGGAGAAGAGTTTGGATCCCCTTCTCCTTTCTGCCTTTTTTTTTTTCTTTTTTTTTTCTTTGGCTCTACAGTGAATATTTCCTAGGTGCGGAATGAGTTGGCAGCTTATCTGGGAGCCCGGAAGGATAAATGCAGTTGGGTTATGCTTGGGGATGCAAATGTCAGCCTGCAGTCCTCCCCCCAGGATGCAGAGGCTTTGTGTGTGCTCGCTGGATGGGTCATCAAGCAAGTTACAAGTGGACAGAAGCTGCTGGGGAAAAGGAGAATGCAGAAAGGACATGTTTTGGCCCTGTTTTCACAGTCTGGCTTCAACCAGTGATGTTTTGGAGGTGTGGTATTCCCTCCTGGTTGCAAGCAAAAGGCTGAGATATCTGTACCGTTCCTGTTCTCCCACTGGCTTTTCTGTGGGACCTTGGGCAAGTCACTTGTCTCCCTGTCCCTGGGCTTTCTTGTTGCTCAGACTGTTAACAGCACCGATCTCCTTGGACCACACTGTAGCTGAGCTGTGCGAGGTCTAGTTTAACTGCGTGTGAGCTCAAGGCTTGTCACTGAGTGGACCTGCCTCACCTAGGGATGTGCGGAGGGCTATAGGGGGCTGTGGAGCATGCAGGAGGGCTGGGCCGGGGAGGTAGGTTTAGCCTGTGGGGCAGGATCGCCCCTTCCGAGGTGTGAAGCAGAAAGGACCTGTTTTTCCCCTTCCATTAACGTGACTGTCCCCTGGTTCTGTCTGGCCAGTTTTAATGCCAGTTCACCTTATCAGGGCACGGAGAGATTGTTTGGAGCCAGAGGGAAAGGGCAGGCACTGTCACTGGTGTTACTGCCTGGCGTCAGCCACGCTCACTGCCCGCCTGAGGTCTCTCTGGCTGCTGCCGTGATCCGCAGAGCATACGCTGGCCACCAGCTTTGCTTCTGTGTTGCACGCTGGATGTCCCTCCCTTGTTGTGCATTGCAATGAGGAGATTCTTGGGTACGTTTTTACTGTTCAAACTTATCACGGCTGTGCAAGAAAGCTGGGAATAGTCTAAAAAGATCTAGGCAGAATGGGAAGCAGACTGGGCCCTGTGTGTTTATAGCTTTATTCTGGTGTGGGAAGGCAGCCTACGATGATCTTTAACCTAGTGATTTATGTTTGAAGCAGGCATGTTAAGTCCAGCCTTCCCTTCTAGGAGTCAGTGTGTGAATGAGAAACTTGCTTGTAGTTCATGGGGGGGATCAGGGATAATGAGTCCCTCCCTAACAGGCTTTGTGTCCACCTTTTGTTCCTCCAATTCAGTAGAAACTGCTGTCAAATGCTGCTCTTGCTTTCTGCTGTTTGCATTTCACCTTTGAGTTTTGTCTTTGTCATGATCTCGCTCTTTCCCAACCATTCACAGAGCAGTTCTAGGGAAACAAAGCGTTAAAAATGAGCAAAACAAAGGAAAAAAAAAAAACCAACCCTCTTCCGCCAACTCCTCTGAGCTGTCAGCTATCTAGGAAAAGCTGTACTGGGGCTGTGGCTGTGTCCGTGCTGCAGATCTCTCTTGGAGTGAATGTTTTCCATCCTCAGTTCCAGTCCAGGTGACAAACAAGAGACACGATCCTGGCTGCTTGGGAAGTGGTAGGGAATGTGTCTCATTCCCCTGGCGCTTCGGAGAGCAGAAGCCTGTGACTTGAGGCACAGGTGGAGCATCCCCAGGGTTGCCTTGTTGATGAGGTTGCCTGTTCACACAGGTTCGTTTGTAGATCAAACTGCTTATCTGTGCTTTTAAAGGCTCAGCCCCTTGTGGCCTCTGCTTGCATCTCTGCTCTGCTTTCTTCTCTTTTGCTGTATCTGCTGCTGATGTGCTTTTGTGCTGTCCCATCTTCCTCCCTGATCAAATGCTGGGGACGCCTTCCTTTGGCAAATGACCTCCTGGAATCCTTTCTGCTGAATGCGTATCCTCTGTGCAACTTACTGGTATTGCTTTGCTATGGAAAAAAAAAGAAAGTATGGTCTGCTCTGCTTTGAAAGAGACAGCTTAATGGTTTAGAGAGTAGCGTGTGTCGATACCAAACTGTCTGCTGGAGTGAGAGCTGGATCCATTGGGGACTGAGCCCCTCCTGAGACTTGCTGAGTTTGCTCTGCTCTTACTGAAAAATTGCATGGAGCTGTCTGGGGTTTTGCTGGAGGCATCTGACAAGTAGTGATAGCTGAGCTGTTGTTTAGGACTCTGTCGTAGACACTATGTCTGGCACAAGGTTGTGTGACTGATAGGCTGTGACCTGCTTTCTCCTCCTGGAGGGAGTGCTTTTCACATGGGGATCCATGCAGTGACTGCTGGGGCTGCAGCCTGGAGCAGTTTTTCAAAGCTGTGACATTGATCAGAGGAGCAGTGCAGCAAGGAGGAGGTTAATTTTGGCCATGCAAGGAGCAGACCTTCCCTTCAAACAGCCTGCTGCACTGGGGGAAACTGGCTGGCCTGGTGGCATGCTCTGGTTCCAGGAGGGAAGTGGGGGAAGCAGCAAATGCCTCGCTTTTAGCAGCTCCCCCCTCCAACAGGACCCAAGGAGCCCACAGGGGCAGGCTTCGTTCCCGTGGGCAGCTTTGGCTGCTGTGATGCCTTCTCAGCACCTCGGTCTGCCTGACCCCTGCTCTTGAGAGATGCTGACAGGTCTCTCCTCTGTAGGAGGCTCTGTGGTTTGCCTTTGGGACCGGTGGCAGACTCAGGGTCAAGGGGATGCAAAATCAGCACAACGAGAAGAGCAAGGAGAGCGGGGGGGAGGCTGCCCTTGCTTTGATCACTGGAAAGGTAAAGCAAAAATAGAGCTTAAAAACCCAGCCAGGCAAAACAAGGCTGCAGTGGTGCTGATGGTTGTGTTCCTGTAAGCTCTGCTCTTCCCCTCCTTCTCCCCTGCTGGGGTCAGCCCTGGATGCACAGGTTTCCTTTGCTGGACAATGGGAAACGGCTTCTTTTAGTAACCCCCTTTTGAAAGGGCCTTGAGCCCAAAATGAGCCGCATCTCTTTAATTATTTATTGGCATGGCTGAGCCGGCAGCTGGGTCCTGCTCTCCTGTGTTCAGTGGGGCTGGGCTTTTTAATCCCTTTAAAGCAAGCGAGTGGGGAAGGGGAGGTTCAACTCTCGAGCTCCCCGAGGCCTGCGGGCAGATCTGGGGAGGGGGAAGGAGCTGGTCCTTGCCAGCCATTTATCCAGCCAGCACTGAGTGCTCGCTGAGAGGGGTTTGAAATACGGTGGCTGCTCATAATGAGCTGCTGGTGCCGGCGGATAAATCACCAGTACAATTTAATTATTTAATGCAACCCAGTGCTGGGGACGCTGTTGCTTAATTGGAGGGGAATGTAATAGCCAGGAAGGAGTAGAGCTGAGTCCAAACCTGGCCCGGTGCAGTGGGGAGATGCTGGGTTTCTGCAGTGTTTCGGGCAGCAGGGAGCTGAAGCAGAGCGGGTCGTGCTGCCTTGGTCCATGCAAATCTGGGACACTGACCCATTAGTGGCTCCAGCTTGCAGCCTCACCAGAGCACCCAGAGCTTCTGGCCCCCCATGTCCCTTGGCACTTGGGTCTTTTGTGTTGCTGGTGTGCTCAGGTCTTGTCCTCTATCCCAGCCTCTAGCCTGGCTCAGTGGCCAAGTGTCAAGTTCCTGTGGGGTGGGTGGATCCCTCCTTTGCCTGATCCCACTTCCCACTGGTTGATCCCACCATGTCCTCAGGATGGCACCTCGGGACCCGCTGTCTGTGGGAAGCTGTGTCTGCCATGAGACCCTTCCTCCTGGGAGCGGAGGGCACGGGGAGCGATCTGCAGCTGGTTCAGCGGCAGCCTGGCTCTGCTGTGCCTGTCTCTCCGCCCGCTCCCTTCGAGTGGCACTTCAAGGGCTAGAAACTTGCTGGGCTCGGCTGTTTCCTCGTCCTCCTGGCAGGCAGTGTGAAGAATTGAACCACAGCCCAGGAGACCAGCCGGCTTCACACGGTCGATGCCTCCAGCAAAGTCAAACCAGCCGCTGCTTCTGCTGTCCTCTTTGTCCCTTTGAAGGAGGAATCCCCTCTCGAGACAGAGGAGCCTACATTGCCCAGGGCCTGGCCAGCTGCTGTGGCGGCTGATGGCTCTCCGGCTGCTTGGAGTCAGGAGAGGAGAATCCCAGATCCTCTGGCAGGCTTGACCAGTTGTCAGCAGAGCCTCCTAAAACTGGAGCTGCTTAAAGTGTTGCCTATGGTGTTACCTCTTGGCATGTGGGGTGTAGCCATTCCCCAGCTGTATGGGCAAGGCAGGAAGGCGGCTGTGTGCATTGGCCAGCCCTGGTCCTAACAGTACAGCTTGAGACATCATGCTGTATTGCCTGTTGCACCTTTCTTTTTTCCCTTCATGGCCACAGCAGTGCCGCCTCCAGTCACTCTCATACATCCTACCCAGGTTCCTCACTTCCTCCTTCCAGCACTAGGTGTAACAAAGATGGCTCTGTTGTCTTGCTGTTGCATTTGTCTTCCCATCAGCTTTGTGTTTGTATTGAGACATTTCTCTGAGAGCTGAGAGCTTCTCATACTTGCTCTGATGAGACCCTTGGTGGGCAAACCAGGCTGCCTCTTCCTCTGAGTAGGTTGTATTTTGCCACGTACAGTGGGTATCCCTGGTTGGAGCTGCCGTGGCAGTCTGGCTGGTCTGAGTTTGAAGCAACAGGAATCATGCTGAGAAGGCTGACTTGCGATTAGGCCCTGCTGCACTGGGTGCTGTACAAACGCTAACACCATCACTGCTAATCCTGGCTCCTAAGAGACACTTCAGGACAAAGATTAGAGGCCTTGAGAAGGGCCTCTAAATCACACCTTTGGTGAGGATATATGGTAAGTGCTGTGCTGTGCTGTATCCCGTGGGGGATGCAGGACCCTCAAGATGCAGAGCCAAGTTTTGTGTTGGAGATTCCTGAATTGTGTAGCACTTCCCTGTTTCTCAGTCCTGTATGCCCTAGAACTAGGAGCTTGCTGTAGCTCTTCTCCCAGAGGTTTTAGAGCATAGTGCTGTTACAGCTCGTGAAGGCCTGTGTAGGCGACTGGAGAGCCTGCCTCAGACTGGGCTTTGTACTGGGCTGAACTTCTGAGGGGAAGGACGGTTTTCCCAGCCCCTCCGCGTTTCGGGGAGGGTTGGCACATCCCGTTTCCACTTATCACCCTTAGGAAGGATGGTGTGGGCTTTAATGACTCCAATCCAGGTCAGAGATGTCAGAACCTGAGGGACAGCTCTGTTTTATGTCACCGTGACCCCTCATCTTCTTTGTCTCTGTAGCCCATTGAAAAGCTGGTGGCTCTTCTGAACACCCTTGACAGATGGATCGATGAAACCCCGCCAGTGGATCAACCTTCTCGCTTTGGGAACAAAGCCTTCAGGACCTGGTATGCCAAACTAGACCAGGTGAGCATGTCTTTCACATGTAGCTCCTACAGAAGGGCAGTGTGCCCAGCAGGGGTAGGAGAATGGCTCCGTCATTGTGTGGCAGCCAAGCAACCTGCAGAGGAATTGCTCAGATAAGCTGTGTGGGATCCACCTCTTGATACGCATCACTTACCCCTGATCTGGTGCTGTCTTCTCCTCTTATGACAGCATATGGTCCACATAAATGCTCTTGGCTGGGTCTCCAAGTCCTGGATGGTCCATGAGGGCCTTCCAAGGAACTCCTTTGCTTTGTAACTGCTCACTGTGTCTGCTAGCTGATGGATGACACAGAAAATCAGGGTAATGTTGTGAAACTGCTCGACTTCCTTCAGCTCAGAGCACTTGCCCTGCACCGAGGTCTGGAGGTGGCACGGGCACAGTCAGAGCAGCAATGAGCTTGCAGTTGGTCTCCTGCTCTATTAATGCTTTTGTCCTGGAAATGACTCAGTGGGTAACTGGGTTGATGTACTTGGATTGTGAAGCTTTTTTCTCTTACGGGATGCATGTGGCCTGGATAAGTGTCAGGACAAGCTTTCCCTGAGTGACTCCAACTCTGGAGATGACTTCTTCCACAGGATAATTGGTTTCCCTGCCATGCTGGCTCTGGCCATTTTAGGAGTGCACCATTGCAGCTCCCACTCTGCAACAGTGTCTGAGCAGAGGGTGACTTGCTCCTGGGGACTGTGACAGATCTGCACTCACTTGAGGGAGTCTTTTGTGTCTTTCAGGAAGCAGAAAAGTTGGTGGCAACAGTGATCCCCAAGCATTTGGCTGATGCTGCACCAGAAGTGGCCGTGTACCTGAAGGAATCTGTGGGGAACTCCACCCGCATTGACTATGGCACAGGTACCTTTCAATGCATGCTAGCTGGGGCTTGACTTCCTCGGGTAGTGACCCTTTGGAGCCTGGTGCTGCATTTATTTAAATATGTTATTGACACTGTTTTTTAGTGCCGGGTTGATACAAACACCTTCCCTCTAAAGCCTCCTCACCCCTACGTCCAGTGTGGTCTATGACTCAGAGAGCTGGGGCTGGGAGCAGGGCTGTGCTAGAGCTATGACACCCTTTCCACGTCTCATCTGAGGAAATGTGAACCAAGCTGTGCAAGCCGTTCTGGGATAAGCTTTAGGAGCTGCTTTACCACATACAGCAGTCCTGCATGGCTGATCTGCAGTAGGCAGTTTAGAGGCATAAAATGTAACTACTTGAATTGGAACTAGAATGGGAACCACGTTTGTGTTCAGTGGAAGGTGGCTTGAGGTCTGGTACAACCTGGAAGTGATATCACTGCTTACAGTGGGGCTTTGAAATCTGAAGGTAGAAGCATTTTGCACCTAAGGAGATACTGAATTGCAGGTTAGAGTAACTACACTGGCTTCAGTTAGACTTAAATCCAGAATCGTCTACATGCTCTGCTCCTCTATCTGGAGGACAGGTGTGTCCTCACCAAAAAGCAGGAGAGCAGGACACTGTGAGTGCAAGGAAACACTACTTGGACCTGGGCAGGGAGAGGAAGAGGAGGACATGGGTAAAAGGCTGAAGAGTTGGAGGCTGTGCAGTGCTTGTCAGGAGAGCTGCGGCTCACCGGCACCAGGGGGAGATGTTGTCTTTGGAAAGGGACCCGCTGGCTGGGGTTTTGTCAGCTCAGGGAAGGAAATTCAGCCTTTCCTCCCCTCCTGTGTGTCCCAAGCCAGTGGCCCATGTCCTAGCTCACAGTGGCTAGACTATAGGTGCACTTTGTTCCTACACTGGGGAACTGCACTTCTTCATAGCGTGGAGCTGCTGATCTTGTACCCTCCCTTCTTCTGTGGTCCCTTCCAATAAAAGACATTGGTCTGGTTTTGCTGGTTGTTTCTTTTTCCTTGCTGTTAGCTGGAGGACCAAGCTGCAAAGGCTCAGTCTGAGGTCCCAGTACCTTCTGGGAGGGACCGTTCCTGGCAGCGTCATGGGATCTGCATCCTTCTGACATGGAGATATTTTTGAAGCGGGAGGAAATCTGTTTACTTGCAGATGTGAGGTTCTCTTGCATCCCCCAAGCAGACAACTCTGCGGTGCTCTGCTTCCCCTGCTGTGCCAAGCTCCTGGGAAAGGCCCTGCCTTGCTCCCAGCATGCCCAGTGTTGGAGCTGTTTTTCCTCAAGAACCTCTTCTTTTCTCAAAGTTAATAATCAGCTTATGAATGTCTAGAAGGTATACTTCGGGTGGGTGCAGCATGGGGATGAAATATTGTCAGTTCATGGCATTAATAGGGACAGTAGGATTGGGGATCTTGAGATGGGACTGTGACTGCTGTGATTTCTGAAGAGCCGTTGTGGTGCCCACAGAAAGGTTGTCCTGGGGACCAGAGACACCAGTGTCATGTCTCTTCATCTCTTTTAACTCTAGGGCATGAAGCTGCATTTGCAGCCTTTCTCTGCTGCCTCTGCAAAATCGGTGTGCTCAGAGTGGATGACCAGATGGCCATCGTCTTTAAAGTATTTAACAGGTGAGATAATGGAAGGAGAAGGGCTGGAAGCATTGGGCTGTTTGGGAGCAGGTCCCTGACAGTGTCCCCTTCCAGCTGTCTGAGATGTGTGAGATGTTACTGCCTGTTCTGTACACCAGACTCCTCCTGTAATCTGGGCTGATTGTGCCCCCTTTCTTCCACTCATCCGCACCCATTTGGGAGTAAGACATGGTAAGAAGAGCCTCCTCCTGGGATGTGAGCTGGGCAAATCAAGGGCCTTCTACAAAGATGTGTACGTAATTAGAGAACGTGAGTGCCGAAGGGCTTGCTGGCCTAGGGACAAAGGGCAGAATGGGAAAACTGAAGACAAATTTAGACAAAATTAGGAGGAAGATGTACTTCTTAATGGACTGTTCGGTGACCCATTATAACTATCTCCAGAAGAGGTGATAGCACCTTGTCTGTTAGAGCCTGAGTATCTTTCTGGAAAGTTACTTTAGTTGAGCACAAGTTATTGAGCTCTGCAGAGGTATGTGGGTGAAGCTCTGTGCTTTGTGATAGACAGGGATATCTGATCAGAGGATCTAACATCTCTTCAGGCATTACCAAAAAAGAAAAAATCTATGAAACTGGCAGGCCTCCACTGCTCCTCTAGATGTGTTTCCAGCCCAGGAGGTAGAGTTGGTAGTGATGAAACTGGTGGAATGGGTGTTGGAGTCCAGAGATCTAATCCCAGCTGTATCACTTTTTGGTGGCATGGAAACAATTTCTTTCAGTAGTACTTCCAGCTTTAATTTTTCACCTGAAAAGTGGAAGTAGCAATTGCCATAAGGTGGAAAGCTTTCTGCGCTCTTTTGGAAGTTGTTGAAGGAGAACAAAGTGTCAATGTTTTCAAATAACAGTGGGGGTGGGAAAAGATCTGCACCAACATAAGTCACACTGCAGATAAAATAAACCCTGGCCACTTGATTTCTTAGTGAATTTGGTGTAAAAAAACCCCCAATTTTTAAAAGGTACTGGTATTTGCTACTATATGTACCATCAAGCTGCTTTCTGTGGCAAAGGAGCTGAATATATATTCTATGTACTTGTGCTGTATGTGGGGGTCCTGCTTGCAAGCGGTAAAGTTGTGTCCTTCTCCACGCTGGTTGTTCTTGTCTTCATGCAAGTCAATGAAGACAGAAGAAGGCCTTGTCTTAACCTTTCCTTCTCTCTTTGGTCCCAGGTACCTAGAAGTGATGCGAAAACTTCAGAAGACCTACAGGATGGAACCTGCTGGCAGCCAGGGCGTGTGGGGCTTGGATGACTTCCAATTTCTACCTTTCATATGGGGCAGTTCCCAGCTGATAGGTACTAATAAAAATCTTCTCGTGTCCCAGCCTGCCCCCTGCCCTGTCTGTCTAGGTTGCAAAGATGATGGGGCTTGGGACTGACTTTTAAATTCAAATATGTCAAATTTGTGTATAATACAGCAGAAGAGTTTGCTTGGAGCTTAGATTTATTTTTTTTTCCCTTCAACTTTCCAAATAAAGCTAGTTGCTTAAGTTGGGAGATGGAAGGCTTCCTTGTACAGTACATCTGTTTTTATTGCAATGACTGCAAGTTTTTTAAAAGGATAGTCTTGGTTTTGGTGCTAGAAAACATATTTTCTGCCCTGGGGAGTTTACCAGGTGCTCTCACTGCTGAGGCACTGGAGTGGGAGATGAGGTGGAAGGGAGCAGCTCTGTGCTGACTGCTGAAGAGCTCTGATGGGAGGATCATATTTCTTCTGGAAGAGGGGCAGGACAAGACCTGATTGAACTTGGTCTCAGAAGGAGGGTGCCATACAGGTTTACTTCCTATTGTCTCTTACTCTTTTTAGACCATCCAAATCTGGAACCTCGACACTTTGTTGATGAGAAGGTGGTAAATGAAAACCATAAGGACTTCATGTTCCTGGAGTGCATCCTCTTCATTACAGAGGTGAGGACTGGGAGGTTTGTCCCACAGAGAAGTTCTCTTGACATTAGATACTTGGCTCTGGCTGTGGTTTTCTCTTCCTCCTTTGCCTGTTTGTTTGCTCTCATGGAACTGTGCGGATGAACTGTTGTTGCATGTCTGAGGTGCTCTCCTTGAATGAGTTGAGAGACAGGGATGTTGAGAGGAAAGTATAATTAAGCTAGATGGGCTGCGGATTGCAGTTGAAGGGAGCTGTAACAAGAGCAAACAAATAACCTTGGATCATCACTTGGATCAGTCAGTGGGAACTTGGATGGAGAAGACTGGTGCCTGCAAGTGTGCTAGGAAGATGAAGTAGGAGCTGTAAAACGGCTGGGCTTGCCAAGATAACCTCCCTTCCCTCCAGCTGTTGGGTGCTGCCTAGCAGGCCCTGGGCCTCCCCTTGCTTAGGGCAGCCTCCCAAACCTCTGTGCAGCTTGGTCTCCTCCAGATTCTACCAAAAGAGTTGCCTATTAAATGCTCCTTATTTGCAAATGATCCGGAGCAGGGCTGGTGCTGAGGTTCACCCAGCTGGCAACGCTATCAGGATCATGTTTCTGCTCAAGCACTCTATGGCCCTTGGGTGAGGGACTGGGATATTCAGCGTGTTGCCAATTGTGGACAGTGTTTCTCAATGAGGGAGCTCACGGCTTTTTGCCCTCAGCTGCAGTGGATGATCTGGCTGTGTTTCTACCATCCCCCTTGCCGCACGGTCTGGGCAGGGAGAGCAAGAACCACACGCTCTGTTGTGGTGAGGGATTTCTTGTCTCTGGCAAGAGAGAGTTGATGGGATTAATTTTGAAGGACAGAGTGCGGTTCTTCGCCTTTGTTCTGTTTGCTTTTCGCTCCTCCTCACCTCTCTAGTTTAGTGATTAGATGAGAAGGGAGGTTACAGAGTATGAACTTAGCCTTTCATGTAGGAAATTTTCATAGGAGCCTTTGCCCGAAACCCCAGGAGGTGCTGTGTCAAGTCTTGCTGAATCTAGTAGGGTTTGTTGGTACTTAGCACCTCACAGGGTTTAACCCTTAAAGCGGAGATAAATCATGCCATGGGTAGTTAAGAAGCGCTGGCAGAAGAGATCAACATGAGGCCAGGAAAGCAGGAGCCAAGATGCTCTAAGATTTATTTTAATTTGGGCCTCTGTAATATCCAGACAGTGCACTAACCTGTTAAAAACATAAAAACGTACATCTCTTGACATGTGTGTAGAAAATTCTGCAGTGCACAGATGACATGTAAAGTTTAAACTACACAGCACTGTACTGTTTCTTCAGGTCACTCTGCTTTTGCCTGCAGAAAGTTAGCTTTTTAGTAGGCTTTTTAAATTAGTGATTTCACTTATTTTTCCATACATTTGTTGAGAATCATGGAATTTGGTGTTTCTGCTGCGTTCCTCAGTGCCACCTGGTGGCAGGGAGCCCTCCTCTCGGGCCCTCCTGGCGTGAGCCGCTAAGGGAAGGCAACAACGTGGATTATCAAATGCACGGCACTTTCAGTCCATCTTCATGCCAGCGCTTTTCATTTTTTTGTAAAGATTTTGCTTTTAAAATGTGTTTTTTCTCTCCCAAATGCTTGGGAAGGCTGTTACTGCCACTAGGGGGGGCTGAGACAGCCTCGCGTGCCCTCCTCTCCAAAATCAACAACAAAACAAAATACCAGGGAAAAAGATAGAAGGGATTAAAGACTTTAATAAATGAACGATATTATTTTCTTCTGAGCTTGTCAGCTGGAAACGCTCTCCTTTAAAGGTGTTAAACACATAGCAAGCACCACAGCAGTTCCCACAGTGGGTCTGGTACGTCTTACTGACATGAGAGCAGGTTTTGTTTCAGCAACCTACAACCGAGGTAGAACCGAGAGAATATTCTCTTGAGCAGATATTTTTCTCAGCCCCTGCGTGGCATTTCAGGGACATGAATATACACTGTCATGGTGTTTGCCATGTGTATATTTAAAGCTCATGCTCTTAAAGTAGCAGCGAGATGATGTCCAGGCTGAACCCACCGAGGCATCCTCCTTACAGCAGCACCACCCTGCATGGCGCGCAGGCATGGCAGCGAGCCTTACGTAAGCTGGCCTGCTGTTGGGACATCTGCAGGGTAGTTTTGGACCTGAACACGTGGTTCTGGAATAGGGTGAGGTTTACAGAGCCGGCTGGGACTTGAGCTATCCCCCTGCTGCCGCCTTGCCTGCCACAGTGTGCTGTGGGGTGCGTGTGGTACCCGTAGGTGCGAGGATGAGGAGGGTTAGGGAGCATCTCTGCGGTGCCTGCCGCACTAGGAGCTGTGGACCGCCGCGATGGCAGGGCTGTGTGTGTTTGTGCAGAAAAGGGGTGCCGGGTACGCCCCGGCTGTTGCGGTGGATGAGTGCGATCGCCCAGATGCTCCTCCGAGGGCCCAGGGCAGGCAGCAGGAATTTCAGCTTCAATCTGGCTTCTAAATTTGGAGGTTTGGGAAGGGAGGGCTCGGGTTTCGGCTGGAAGGGAAGGAGCTGACAGGAAAGCACGGCCTCAGCAGTCCCCCTCCCCCCGGCACTGACAGAGGAACCATTTACAAAAGGCCGATTCTCTTGGGAACCGAGAGGCAGGAACGCCGCGTCTGTGAGTAATTTCCTGCTCAATATGGCTGCTCTGACTCACTCCGTTCCCCTGGGGTCACTGCGGGACTGCAGCTCGCTCGCCGCCTCTCACTCTCCCCCCGCCCCGGCTCTTCGCCCTTTGTGGCTGGAAGGAGATGATTTTTTTTGTATCCCCCTTGTCCCTCTTATTTTTCCCTCCCCAGTTTGAAGCCTTAGCCAAGCCGTCCCTCACCCGGGCGCCCTGCGTGAGGAGGGCCATGGTGGTGGCCGTGCCAGGTGCTCGCGTGGGGCCGGCCAGCCACGCTCGCCTCCTCCGCGCTCTCCAGCTGACTTGCTCAGGCTTGGGAAGGGGAAAGAAGCAAAGCGCGGCGGTGGTGTCTGATGCAAGCTGTGCCCCTGCGAAGGGTGGCGATGCTGGAGGAAGGTTTGGCCTCGAAATGCACACAGCCAAATCTCCCATACAGGGGGGGATGCTTTGAGCAAACCGCCTGGCGCTGAACTCCCCGGCAGCCTTTAACTCAGGTGCCAAAAACCTTGCGCTTAATAATGTGCCGGCTCTGTTGGGTAACGTCGTGCTTTGTGTATCTGCGCGTTTCATCTTGTATCCGCAAGGAAAGTGCACACGGCAAAGGAGAGCGGGAGCGGCTGAGCGGCTCATCCGTCATCCCCCAGCTCGCAAGAACTGCTGAGGGGAAGCGGGTATGTGCCTGCACTCTCCCAGCAGCAGGCAAAACTACAGACCCGCTTCCTCCAGTACTCCAGCCCCGAGGTCAGCGGGTTTGAAACATGTTGTCCTCCAAGCAGTGGGGTTTTTTGGGTTCCCCCGCCCCTTCCCTCTCTCTTTCTCTGCTGCAGGCTGGTGCCACACAGACCTTGCAGAAGGGCAGCAGCAATATCCCAAAGCTGATTGATTGGCCTTGCTTGCCTTTTACAGTAGGCAGAGAGGTGGTTTTGGAGGCTCTTTTCCCACCCTTGCTTCAGGCCTGTGCATGTGTGGAGGGAAGGGGTTAGTTGTTCAAGCCCCGAGTTGAGAATAAGAGTCCAAGAGATTCCTCTCTCCCCACGCTCCTTTTTAGCCTGAGCTTCGGCCTTGTGGTTTCTGATGTCATGGGAACTTCGCTCAGTCAGAGTGGCTGCGTTGTAGTTCTTTTTCTCCCCGAGGGTCTGGTTTTGTTCATGGAGAAGAAGGAGAGAGACAACTACCCAGGGAATCTACATGCAACTGTCCCTGATTGTAGCTTCCCCCCTGCCCTCCCTTCTCCAAACCCCTCGCCCTGGGAGGAGAAACACTGGAGTGTTTAAAAAAAAAAAAAAAAAAAAAAAAAAAAAAAAAAGGAAATAAATTTAAAGCATCTGCTGCAAGCTAGCAACTCGCAGCTCTGGCCGGTTTGGAGAGCGGGACTGGAGCACGTCCCTTCTGCTCCTGCCTCCCCTGGAGCCCTCCTCTGCTAGAGGCAGGTGTAGAGTGGGCTGCGGACACTGGAGCTGCTGCCAACCTGTGCTGCCCTCTGTATTCAGGGAAGGCAGCGGCAGTTGTCACTGCTGCTTGTTGTTGATCTGAATGGGGAATGAGTCATTTTCTTGGAAAGCCCAGCAATGCTGCACTGGGAGGTTTCTGGGTAGAATAGGAACAGCGTTGAGCCAAACTCTACTGGGGGGGAAAATGGGACTTACGTGGGGCTTTTTTAATGCAGTCATTAAAAGGGAGGTGTGCAGAGGGAGCTGATTAGGAAAGCGTGGCAGGAAAAGGCTTAATTTTATCGGGGAAGCGGAGAGCTGGATTGCCACAGCTTCATGTGATGTGGCCGCAGCGGGAGGGAGTACGGAGGGAGGGAGGAAGGGAAGGCGCAGTGAGGTGGCTGGTGCGTGGGTCACAGGGCTTGGTGGGAATGTTTGCTTGGAGAGAGTGTGAGCGTGAGTCACTGCTGGTGCATGAGCTTCCTGGCTGGCCCGGCTCCCTCAGCCCTGCTCTCGGGTCTCTTTCAGATGAAGACGGGCCCCTTTGCCGAGCACTCCAACCAGCTCTGGAACATCAGCGCCGTGCCCTCCTGGTCCAAAGTCAACCAGGGCCTCATCCGCATGTACAAGGCAGAGGTGAGCGCCGTGGGCAGAGGGAGGCTGCTTGGCCACTCGCCCCCTCCCTTCCACTTCACTGTGGCTCAGCTCTTCTCTTCTGCTGCTCCTTGGGTGGGGGTCCCGTGCTGAATGTGGCTTGGGAGCCCTTGGCAGTTCAGGTGCTGCTGGCTAGAAGGAGGCTCCTGCCTGCCTAGTGTTTGCCCCAAAACCAATCCCAAAATGGCCATTCCTTGCAGACGTGAGTGACTTTTGCCATTTCTTTTCTTCCCATAGTGCAAATTGCAGGTCTGCAAATTAGGGCCGATGTCTTGACATGCTCATCCTTCTCGTCCCCGCACTGCTATTTTACTGGCTGGAGGAGGTTTGGTTTAAATTATCATCCCGTGTTTCAAGAGCCCCAAAGCAGACTGAACGCTTCCTACCAATCTCCCCACACTACGAGTCACGTCTGTTCAGTGTGCCGGATCGGCGAGGCCACAGCTACCTCCCTGGCTTGGCAGCCCTCCACCCGCCGGGGCTCTGCTGGCGCTGCCCCAGCAGGCTTTCCTGGCGAACCCTGACCTGGGGAACCGGGCAGTTTTGGCTCTCCCTTATCTCTCCTTCCTGCTCGAGCTAACCCTGAGCTTGAGGAAACAGGACAGGAACCGCCACATCTGGGCCTCCGGAGAGAATGGCCGACAGGCGGCATCCCTTGCTGGGAAGGATGGGACCGTGCTGGCTCTGCAGGGAGGCACTGGCTGTACTAAAGACGCTGGAGGAGCAGGGATGGCACAGCTCCCTGGTGCACCTGGGGAGACTGGTGGGGCTTGAAGGAGTTAATCCCATACCCTGTGGTCTCTGCTCAAGTCAGCCATGCTCCTGTTGCTGGGACATACAGCAGAAGCTGGCGGGCAGCTCCGCTCAAACCCAGCGCACAAAGGGGTTAACTGTGCCGAACTCGGCGCGCTCCCTCCCCCAGCCCTTCCTCTGCACTGCACATCCTGTGTTTAGGTTCCAGGCCACATACCTCTCTAATCTGCGAGGTGTCACTCCCAGGCCCGCTGGCTCCTTCCGCCCCCAGCTCAGCTTTCCTCCCGGCCTCCAAAGAGGAGAAGCGGGGCTGGGGGTCAACCCCCTCCGCTGGCTGCTTTTCAGAGGGGTGCCCCTGGGCTGCCCCTTCAGGACTGCCCCAGCTCACAGCTCCCTCATGGGGGCTGGAGATGCTGCCTGCTGGCAAACCCTGAGCTGGAGGCTCTAGTGTGAGAACTGGGGGGTCTGAAGGGAAGACCCCAGCCCTGGGAATGCTATTAAAGTGAAACATGGGTCCCCTAAAACCTAGAGCCTGAGCGTGGTCTGCTGCTGCCTCGACAGCCCTGCCTTGGTCCTTCCTTTCCTTTGGACCAGTTCCTTCCCACACTGTTCCGGTATTCCCCTGGCACCCCATGTGTCCACACTGTTTGGGAACTTCTGCCTGTTGCCCCACATGTGCTGTATGGTTGTTCCCACCTCGTGCACCATGTACGCCGGTGGAGGACCTTGGCAGTGCTGTGCCCAGGGTGCAACGTGCGTGTCCACCGATGTCTTGGGGCCACCCTGTGTTGGCAGAGCTATCTGGTCTGCTGGGGACAGTGTAGCTCGGGGATCCTCTAGAGACTAGGAGATTCGCTAGCTCTTTTAGGTGTACCCAAGACATGGTCTTTTCTGGAGGCCTCAGTCTATATTGAATAGCAGATGACATTCTGTGTAGAAATGCCAGGTCCAGTACTGGTGGGTTTCTAGAAATATCTAGAGATGTAGTTGTGTCAGGGGGAGAATGCAAAAGCTGCTAGGAAGAGTAATGACACAAATTTAGGCTAAGGTATAGAAAACATTGAGTCAACCAAAGCACTTTAAATTTAGTTTTTTCCTCAAAGAACATTTGTAGATCTTAAAGGACTATTCCTAAGCACATGGTCCTCATGCCGCAGTGTCCTCTTCTGGCACTGCATGGTGCCTGTGTTCGCCTGCATGGGCAGAAAAGAGGAAGGAGTCCTGCTGAGGAGTCTTCACTGGTTCTTTATATCTGCTGTGCAGAGTCTCCCACCTCGCTGCTGGCTCGGCTGGTTCCTGCCTGGCTTGGGAGGTGAGGGGAGCATGAACATGGCAGTGTGGCTGGGCAGAGCTTTCGGTTATGGTGTGCCTGGCCATGCAGCTTTTACCAGCATTTGCAACTAGAAGATCTCTTTGATTTTCTGGGAAGGACACAATGGTCAGGAATCACTGAGGCTTCATCCTTTGAAAACTGAATCCTGGGTGTTTCAAGCCAGGCAGCCACAGTCACTCTTGAATATCTTGTCTGTTTGCTGCTGACTCTTGGAGCAAGTTTCTGCTCGATGTTCGCAGATGTGTTGCCTTCACCCTTGTGGTCTTTCTCCAATTAGCCACTGCCGACATTAGCAGCAGATAAATGAGCCAGCAGCCCCCAAGTGCTGACATGGGTCTTCATCCAGCTCAAGGCAGGCAGCTTCTGTGGCAGAGCTCAGAGCGTGTGATAATAAAGCGAGGGAAGGTTTGGGTCTGTGGTGTTGCTTTCTGTCTGACGGGCTAAGGTGAGGGCAAGATTTCCTTTTTTTCCTCCTCCCTTCTCCCTGCCCCTCCGATCACCCGTTGCAATTAGATCAGGTGAAATCAGACACTGAGATGGAGGCTCCGTCTCCTTAACACGTCTGGGGCAGCTGAGAAGTGCTCGGTGCTGGGCGGCACTGACTGTGAGTGGGTTTTGAGCGGAGGCAGCAGCAGGGCGAAGGGCTCACTTGCTAGAAGCAGATCAGGAGAAATTAAATGCTCACTTGCAACCTGCTCTCACCTGGCAGGAGCGGGGCAGTCCCCAGACCCGGTTCATTTAAAAAGTGTTCTGAATGCTTTGTCTCTGCACTGTCCCCCTCTATGGGATGACTTTAAGCAGCCGACAGAAAGCTCAGGTGCGTCCATGTGGCTGGGAGCTCTAGTCTGGATCCAGGCACTCCAGGGTGCTTACTGTGGAGTCTGTGGATGGGCACTAGACTGAAGACAACATGTCTTCAGCTCTGTGTGTTTATGAAATCTCGATTGTGTCTATTTAGAATATAAATATAATGGGTGAAGATGTGTTTGCTTGTAAGTACAAGGGCTTTTCTTATTCTCTCCATCAAAGGCGAGTGAAGTAGTTGACAGAATGGAGTGTGGTTAAAGCAGAAGCCTTGATGTTTTTCCCCTGAGCCTGCTTTGAGTCTCCTGATCTTTCCT